>NW_026606297.1:13627500-14227500 GCF_029834395.1 Sorex fumeus | reverse complement strand
CTAAATTAGGATTTCTCAAATTCATGTCAAAGTCTTCATGTGTGCGGACACATGAAGGTACATGAAGGTACTGGCAGAGGGACAAAGCCACGCGGGTTCCGGGGCCGAGACCTCCAAGCCTACTCGAATTGGAGTCGAGCATCTTCCACCCAGATCCTCCAAATTCCAGTAGGCGGGGGTCACACCCACCACCTGGCCCCCTGGCGCCGTGTAATCCCATCAGCGGCCAAGACTCAGAGACTATAAAATCCAGATCCCGGACGAGAGCAGTGCAGTCTCTGCCCCCGCGCCTGGGTGTTCCTTCCCGGAGTCCCTTGGAGGGGAGCGGGTTGAGCTTTCCTCCCCGCCCCGACCAGGGCTACGGCAGCCGAAGACCTCCAGGACCAGCCACCACCATGCTGAGACCACTCTCCGCACCCATGAAGGTACTGGCAGAGGGACAAAGCCACGCGGGTTCCGGGGCCGAGACCTCCAAGCCTACTCGAATTGGAGTCGAGCATCTTCCACCCAGATCCTCCAAATTCCAGTAGGCGGGGGTCACACCCACCACCTGGCCCCCTGGCGCCGTGTAATCCCATCAGCGGCCAAGACTCAGAGACTATAAAATCCAGATCCCGGACGAGAGCAGTGCAGTCTCTGCCCCCGCGCCTGGGTGTTCCTTCCCGGAGTCCCTTGGAGGGGAGCGGGTTGAGCTTTCCTCCCCGCCCCGACCAGGGCTACGGCAGCCGAAGACCTCCAGGACCAGCCACCACCATGCTGAGACCACTCTCCGCACCCATGAAGGTACTGGCAGAGGGACAAAGCCACGCGGGTTCCGGGGCCGAGACCTCCAAGCCTACTCGAATTGGAGTCGAGCATCTTCCACCCAGATCCTCCAAATTCCAGTAGGCGGGGGTCACACCCACCACCTGGCCCCCTGGCGCCGTGTAATCCCATCAGCGGCCAAGACTCAGAGACTATAAAATCCAGATCCCGGACGAGAGCAGTGCAGTCTCTGCCCCCGCGCCTGGGTGTTCCTTCCCGGAGTCCCTTGGAGGGGAGCGGGTTGAGCTTTCCTCCCCGCCCCGACCAGGGCTACGGCAGCCGAAGACCTCCAGGACCAGCCACCACCATGCTGAGACCACTCTCCGCACCCATGAAGGTACTGGCAGAGGGACAAAGCCACGCGGGTTCCGGGGCCGAGACCTCCAAGCCTACTCGAATTGGAGTCGAGCATCTTCCACCCAGATCCTCCAAATTCCAGTAGGCGGGGGTCACACCCACCACCTGGCCCCCTGGCGCCGTGTAATCCCATCAGCGGCCAAGACTCAGAGACTATAAAATCCAGATCCCGGACGAGAGCAGTGCAGTCTCTGCCCCCGCGCCTGGGTGTTCCTTCCCGGAGTCCCTTGGAGGGGAGCGGGTTGAGCTTTCCTCCCCGCCCCGACCAGGGCTACGGCAGCCGAAGACCTCCAGGACCAGCCACCACCATGCTGAGACCACTCTCCGCACCCATGAAGGTACTGGCAGAGGGACAAAGCCACGCGGGTTCCGGGGCCGAGACCTCCAAGCCTACTCGAATTGGAGTCGAGCATCTTCCACCCAGATCCTCCAAATTCCAGTAGGCGGGGGTCACACCCACCACCTGGCCCCCTGGCGCCGTGTAATCCCATCAGCGGCCAAGACTCAGAGACTATAAAATCCAGATCCCGGACGAGAGCAGTGCAGTCTCTGCCCCCGCGCCTGGGTGTTCCTTCCCGGAGTCCCTTGGAGGGGAGCGGGTTGAGCTTTCCTCCCCGCCCCGACCAGGGCTACGGCAGCCGAAGACCTCCAGGACCAGCCACCACCATGCTGAGACCACTCTCCGCACCCATGAAGGTACTGGCAGAGGGACAAAGCCACGCGGGTTCCGGGGCCGAGACCTCCAAGCCTACTCGAATTGGAGTCGAGCATCTTCCACCCAGATCCTCCAAATTCCAGTAGGCGGGGGTCACACCCACCACCTGGCCCCCTGGCGCCGTGTAATCCCATCAGCGGCCAAGACTCAGAGACTATAAAATCCAGATCCCGGACGAGAGCAGTGCAGTCTCTGCCCCCGCGCCTGGGTGTTCCTTCCCGGAGTCCCTTGGAGGGGAGCGGGTTGAGCTTTCCTCCCCGCCCCGACCAGGGCTACGGCAGCCGAAGACCTCCAGGACCAGCCACCACCATGCTGAGACCACTCTCCGCACCCATGAAGGTACTGGCAGAGGGACAAAGCCACGCGGGTTCCGGGGCCGAGACCTCCAAGCCTACTCGAATTGGAGTCGAGCATCTTCCACCCAGATCCTCCAAATTCCAGTAGGCGGGGGTCACACCCACCACCTGGCCCCCTGGCGCCGTGTAATCCCATCAGCGGCCAAGACTCAGAGACTATAAAATCCAGATCCCGGACGAGAGCAGTGCAGTCTCTGCCCCCGCGCCTGGGTGTTCCTTCCCGGAGTCCCTTGGAGGGGAGCGGGTTGAGCTTTCCTCCCCGCCCCGACCAGGGCTACGGCAGCCGAAGACCTCCAGGACCAGCCACCACCATGCTGAGACCACTCTCCGCACCCATGAAGGTACTGGCAGAGGGACAAAGCCACGCGGGTTCCGGGGCCGAGACCTCCAAGCCTACTCGAATTGGAGTCGAGCATCTTCCACCCAGATCCTCCAAATTCCAGTAGGCGGGGGTCACACCCACCACCTGGCCCCCTGGCGCCGTGTAATCCCATCAGCGGCCAAGACTCAGAGACTATAAAATCCAGATCCCGGACGAGAGCAGTGCAGTCTCTGCCCCCGCGCCTGGGTGTTCCTTCCCGGAGTCCCTTGGAGGGGAGCGGGTTGAGCTTTCCTCCCCGCCCCGACCAGGGCTACGGCAGCCGAAGACCTCCAGGACCAGCCACCACCATGCTGAGACCACTCTCCGCACCCATGAAGGTACTGGCAGAGGGACAAAGCCACGCGGGTTCCGGGGCCGAGACCTCCAAGCCTACTCGAATTGGAGTCGAGCATCTTCCACCCAGATCCTCCAAATTCCAGTAGGCGGGGGTCACACCCACCACCTGGCCCCCTGGCGCCGTGTAATCCCATCAGCGGCCAAGACTCAGAGACTATAAAATCCAGATCCCGGAACCGCGCGGCCGCATTCGCGGCCGCGCGACATCTTATTACCTCATTCCTACTTTGGACAAACTTGCAGGCTATCCAAATGTAGCCTGCCCACAGGGCAGAGTCTGGCAAACTCCCCGTGGCCTACCAAATATGCCAAATACCAGTAACAATGATGGGTCTCATTCTCCTAAAGAGCCGTGAATATAATCTCAGGGCTAGGATGAAAGAGACGTTACTGGGGCCTGCTCGAGGCAATCGACGATTAACAGGATGATGAAATGAAATGAAATGAAATGTCAAAGTCTTAGGTCCCCCCTCCCCCATATCCCCCCCCCCCCACACACACACACACAATGGTTGTTTGGAATTGGAGCTCTGAAAGACAGTTAAGTTGAGATGAGATGGTGAGGGTGGGCTCTCCAAGAGGGAATTCATGTCTTTCTAAGAGGACACAGCAGGGGTTGTGTTTTGCCCCTCTCAGTCATTAAAGACACAGTATGTAGGAGGTCATTTGAAAGCCAGGAACAATGTTCCCCAGAATGTAACCATGCTGGACTTTGAGCCTAAAGAACTGTGAGAAAATGAGAGTGTCTTCTTGAGATCACTTCAGACAGATTTTGAGAGGAAATGAAGAGGAAACTGGGAGAAGAAGTAGATTGTAAAATGAAGAGAAGGAGCATGAGAGAGAGAGAGAGAGAAAGAGAGAGAGAGAGAGAGAAAGGATCTGGCTATTCAAGATAAGCAGAAACATCTGAAACATCCATGGTCCAGAAAAGTTGTTCAAAGGATTACCTAAAGATACCCAAATGGACCCTGGCTGGTGGGGTTAGTGTCTTCAGGGAAGGGAGGCAGAGTACTTAGGAGCCCCCAAAGAGCCCTGGCCCCTGGTGTTCACACACTATCTAGTTACTCAAATAGGCTCTAGCCTAGATGCTCTGTGGTTGCATTTTTGCAGATGTGACTGCAGGTTCAAGAAGGATGATTGTCTCAGTGAGCATCACCAGCCACTTAAACCTTTAAATATGGATCTAGAGGTCAGAGACAGAGGAAATGACAGTGATCCAGAGTATCAACATAAACAGAGTTTGACACAATGTTGCTGTTTTGAAGGTGGAGGAGGCCACAAGCCAAGGACTTGTGGCCTTGGGATTCTGACAGGAGTTCTTGGCTCATAGGAAGGAAACAGGAGTTCATTTCTACAAGCATAAGAAACTGAATTCTGGGCTGGATGTATGCTACAGGGGTTCAGTTGCTTGCCTTGCATCCTATGAGAATCTCTGCCACCACAGATGATCCCCAGAGCATCAGCAGCAGTCACTCCTCAGCAGAGAGCCAGAACTAGTCTCTGAGCACCATTGGGTGTGGTCCCCTGAAAATAAAAGAAAAAAAAAGAAATGAAAAGAAAATGAATTCTACTAGCACTCTGTATTTGGCTTAGAAGGAAATGACTTCCTCAGAATCTCTGAACAAGAACTTAGCCCAGTTAACACTGGTTTTTTTTTTTTTTACTTTTTGGGTCACACCTGACGATGCACAGGGGTTACCTGGCTCTGAACTCAGGAATTACTCCTGGTGGTGCTCGAGGGACTGTATGGAGTGCTGGGAATAGAACCCGGGTTGGCCACGTACAAGGCAAATGCCCTACCCGCTGTGCTATCGCTCCAGCCCCATCCCAGCTAACACTTTGATTACAGCTTTTTTAAAAGCCTTTTTTATTGAGGTATTGGGTCTATAATGCTGTTAACCACACTTTTCATTTATACATCATTCCAATATCATACCTGTCACCCACAGCTCTCTGTCAGTGTCCTAAGGATTCCTCCGAGACACAACCCATATGGGCTCTTTCAATAAGCAAAATCTTTAGGTTTTATGGTTTTGATCATTTATTGGACATGTACTATGTTACTTTATTTTTTCCTTCTTTATTTTTGGTAGAGGTGGTGACACCTATACACACACACACACACACACACACACACACACACACACGAATAAAACTAATCTCCCGAAATTCCACAAAAATTTCAACTTTTGGTTGCTTGAGCAGAACCCATGGATTGCCAGATTAAATGCTGACCCAGAGAAGGGTGGGCTAATAAGTGGGAGTTGTTTTAAAGTCCTAAATAAATTTTTAACCAGCAACAGCAAGTTCCTACAGCAGTCTGTACTGTTCCAATTTCTCTACCTCAGTTGCATGGATCTTAGCTTTTCCAGGATGGAGACTCAATAAATGGTGAAACCTCTTCCTTGAAGCCACACCTTTATGAGTTCTCTGTCTACCTCTGAAATGAGTTTTGTCTCACACAACTTATGGAACTCTAGGAATTATTTTTGAGGACTCTGTCCTGTATAGGAAACTGAGCGTATGAAATTAAAACCTTTATAATTTTGTGGTTAAAATATCAGTGTGATTTTATTTGCATTCATAGCCTAACCATTTTTATTTAAATATACAAATGGCTTAGTCAAATTTTGAGCATGGGTCACCACTGTATAGTAGGTCTGAGAATTATTTTTTATTAAGAAAATCTAGCTGAATAAAAATAGCTTGCTGATTACTTTCCTAAACTAGAAATTTAATCATGACTTGAAAGTTATTTTTCATAATCAATCTGCTTGGTCAAATGTAGCATTAGTAAGCATCAGTGTTTCCAGAATAATTCAGCAAGAATTAGTGAGCATTTATTTTACTTTATTAAAAATTTTTGGTTTCAATGACCTCTGTCAGAAAGGCCGGAACCATTTATGCTGAAGGGAGGCATGGAGAAAAAAAGGAACTCTCTTACTCCTGGTGGGAACATAAATTGGGCCATCTTCGATGAAAAATGTTATGGTGATTTCACTGTATCACTGTCATCCTGTTGTTCATCAATTTCCTCGAGCAGACACCAGTAACGTCTCCATTTGTCCTAGCTCTGAGATTTTAGTAGGTGCCACATTGGAGGCTCCTTCAGGGTCAGGGGAATGAGACCCATCATTGTTACTAGGTTTTGGCATATTGAATATGCCACGGGGAGCTTGCCAGATTCTGCTGTGAATGGTGATTTATCAAAAAATAAAAAAAATTGGAAGTACTTCGTTACTCAGCAACTCCACTCCTATATTTCTATGCAAAGAACACAAGATCACTAATTTGAAAAGATACATGTATGCACAAGTATGCTCATTGCAGTGGTATTTATAGTAGCTGAGATTTGGAAACATCTCAAGTGCTGAAGAGCAGATGAGAAGATAAAGAAAGTGTGGGATCTACACAGTGGATTATGACTCGTCTACAAGATGAGAGTGTCTCTTTTTATACTAAACGTGAATGAAAGTGTCATGCTAATAAAGCGAGGAAGAAAAAGACCTAATGATCTCACTCTTAGGTGGTATCTAAAGAAACTGATTGACAATGCCCAGTGAAAACAAGTCCTTAGACTCTGATGTAGAGCTAGGGTACCCAGCTCTACATCAGAGGCGGAAAAGACTTGAGGGAGGTCCATGAACTATGGTGGAGGATTGTGCTGGGATAGTGGGCAGGAGTGGTAATATTGTAGCCCTCAGACATATGAGTATTTATATTTCTGTATGTCATTATTACTCAAGAAAAATAACTTTAAAAAAGAAATGATTCCCTTAATTTCTTCTTTGTCTTGTTAGAGCAACTTAAAATACTATCCAGGAACATAAACAAGCCTCAGTACAAACCCCCCCCCCCCTTGTTTAGGCTTCAGTTTTAATTTTGGGGCCACACCCTGCAGTGTTTAAGAGCTACTCCCTGTTCTGTGTTTGAGGGTCACTCCTGACAGTGTTCAGGGAGTCATGTGTGGAACTGGAGGTAGAACCAGGGCTGGCTGCATGCAAGGAAAGAGCTTCAACCCTTGTACTAACTCTCTGACTTCGTAAATGTTTTGTTTTATCCCATATAGATGATGCAAGATCATGCTTACACTCCAGTGAAAATTACTTTTAGTTCCTTGACTTAAATGTTTAGCAGTTATCCATCTTAAAATCGTCTCAGTAAACACATGAAAATATTTGTTTTCCTGTCACACATATCAATATTATAAATGCTATTTATTTTTAAATTTAAAATTGGGGGGAGGTGGTTAGGTCAGACCCAGGGATGCTCAGGGTCTCTTCCTTTGGGCCATATCACTGATGCTCAGGGCCCATTCCTGGCTCTTGCTCAGGGGTTACTCACCCCTGGTGGTGCCTGGGGAATGAACTGTGGGTAGCAGTGTGCAGTGGAAGCACCTTGCCCCCATACTCTCTCTAGCCCAGTGATGTCTCTCTAAAGGTTGATATATTTGGTCGTATGAGGTCTACCACAGTAGCTTTAAACCTGGTCAGAGCAAAGACACTATATTTCTTAGACAAAGAAAAATTCGTTACTAGTTTACTAGGAACCAAATGCAAATTGACTTAAACAAAGTGAGGGATTTGTTGACTTAACTCAGTATAAAATTAGGCATGGCTTCAAGGACTGTCTTTCCTAAAGTTTCAAAAATACACTATTTTCTCCATGGTTGCTATGTTGTTCCTTTTTGTGCTAGAATTATTTCTAGGCTATCTGCCCTTATGCCAGCTAAATGACCTGTCTGTCATTCTAGCCCTCAGCGCTCCCTCACCGTACTGTCTGAGAAAGAGAAACTGTCTTCTTGGAATTTCCTTGTTAAGCTAAGGATGACTTTTATTCTCCAAGCAAGTATCTCCTGTCCTTCATGGATCTTTTTTATTTTTTATAAATTTATTCTAATGTAGAAAAAAAGGCATCAACTGTTGATGCAATTCCTTGTTTAGATAACAAAATTGCAATATTAAAATCAATAGATCCAGAAAATAAATTCATGTGAACATTGCTATATCTGATTGCAGGGTTGGTAACTCCTTGTCTAAGAATTTATTAATCTTTTTGTTACTTCCAGAGTTGTCACATATGCGGTCATGTAGTCCAGAAACTTCTGGATCTATGTTCTGGGCTGGTGAGTTGATATGGGAGTCATGGGAAGTGGGTGGGGATTCTGGGTCTTCTGGAAGTATGGGGTGGGGGAGAGGATGCTCACCCAACTTTGTAAAAACCACCAGAGTTCTCAGCCTGGGCACTGGGTACCTGAAATTATTTGGAGATTGGTGTCTTTGCAGAGAATATTTGTGTCCCTCATGGATCTTAATGGTCATCTCTTCTTCTCTAAACACAAGGCAACGTTCAGAGATGAGGGCAGGCAGTGGGGCTAGGAGACGGGATTCTGTTACACTTGAAAAGGAATAAAGTTCATGAGATACCATGGCTGGACACAGGCAAGGAACAATTGTCCAAAGAAAAATTTGTGTGCTGTCTGTAGAAGAGGTGAATGACATATGTTCATAGAGCAGGGGAAAAATAAATGCAATAAACTAAACACAAAGCGCTATAATGCATGGTATCAAAAACTAGAAAGGTTCAATCTCCCTCTTTTTGTTTGGATTTTGGGCCACACCTCATGGTGCTTAGGAGTTATTCCTGTCTTTGTACTCAGGAATCACTCCTGGCAGGCTTGAGGGGGGCATATGGGATGCCAGGGTTGAGCCCGAGTCAGCCATGTGGAAGGCAAGCACCTTACCCTGTGTATCATCACTCCAACGTCTGTACTGTCAAATCTCCTGTTATTTCATTTCTTTCTTTTTCTTTTTTGTAGTGCCATGTATTGAAAGAAAAGAAACGTCCTTAATAACTGCAGTTTCCGCACTGAATCTTGCTTATCCTTAAAGCTCTAGGAGAGAGAAGATCTATGAGAGGAGACAGAGAGAGAAGAGAGCGACAGAGACAGAGAGAGGAGAAAGAAGAGAGAGAGAGCATCTGAGCTTAGAAGTTGGGAATGTAGCAGCAACAAAAATAAGGAAGCAGAGAGCTGCAGTGTTACATCATGGTGAAACTAATGAGTGTAGCACCATTGCTATACAACATGCGAACAACAGAACTGAAAAAGGAAGTTGGAGCCTAATTGTGAAGGGTTTCCCTTTGATTCTAGCCAGAGGAGTCACCGTTAATTTAGAAATCAGGAGCAGTGGGGTGGGGGGTGGGGTGGGGTTGGGACATTGATAAGTTTTGAATAGAGGAAAGATCTCTTAAGCAGTGCATTGGATAACTTGCAGCAGAGTGAGGCACAATTCCCAGAGATCTTTAGGGAAGTTAATGTGGAATTTCGAAGAAAAGCAATAAAGGAGGGTGAGAGTGAAGATGTGAAAGGAGATGGTGGGCAGGAGGTATGGAAGATGATAGAGTCCTCTTTGCTTTCTAATCAATTGATTACAAAGTGTAAAAGAAGGTGGGTGGGGAGAGGCAAAATCTGCCATCATAGCCAGAAAGTGGTAGTATTTGTGGATGTGGAGACTTCAGTATGGAGGTATTTGCAGAGCTATGAGCTAAGCAGGAAAGCTCACCTGTCCCATGGCAGCTGATTTATGAGATTGTTTTTTTGGCCATACCGTGTGATGTTCAGGGGCTTTTTCTGGCATGGTGTACAGAGATTGCTCCTGGTGATGCTTGGGGAGCCATGAGGTGCTGGGATCAAGCCTTGGTCTCCATATCGAAAGCATATACTCCTCCACTCCATTAAGCTATCTCTGTGGCCTTCCAACTGAATGTTTAACTGTTTGAAAAATAACAGGGTCCTCTGCAACAATTCACTATTTTTTTAATGAATAAAAGTAATTAACTATGACCCTTTTTTTCCATTATTATTATTATTATTATTATTATTATTATTATTAGTGAAACACCATGAGGTACAGTTGTAGATTTCCAATTTTTTGTGCTTGGGTTTCGATTATACAATGATCAAATACCCATCCCTCCACCAGTGCCCATTTTCCACCACCATGGATAATATCCCTCCCACCCCCATCCCCCATCCCCCCCTGCCTCTGTGGCAGGGCAATCCCTTGTGTTCTCTCTCTTTTCTTTTGGGTGTTGTGGTCTGCAAAAGAGGCTTTGAGTGGCAAACATATTCAGTCCATAGTCTACTTTCAACATGCATCTCCCCTCCTGGGTGGATCCTCCAAACACCCTTTATTTGGTGCTCCCTTCTCTATCTGAGCTGCCCTTTCCCCTAGAATGCCTGGCTGGCCTCTAAGCTATGGAGTAATCCTCCTGGTGCTGATCTCAGCTATTCTTGGGTATTAATCTCATATTTTGTTACTCTATATTCCCCAGGTGAATGCAATCTTTCTGACTCATTTCGCTTAGCATGATACTTTCCATGTTGTACCACTTGTATGTAAATTTCATGACTTCATCTTTTCTAAGAGCTACATAGTACTCCATTGTGTAGATGTACCAAAGTTTCTTTAACCAGTCATCTGTTCTTGGGCACTCAGGTTTCTTCCAGTTTCTGGCTATTGTAGAGTGCTGCAATGAACAAACAAGTGCAGATGTCACTTCGACTATACATTTTTGCCTCTCTGGGATATATTTTCAGGAGTGGTATTGCTGATGACCTTTTTTAATGTGTTCATTCATTAGCTCTTACCAGGGCAGAGCCATAACCCAGAGACTTAAGGACATCCGAAAGTGTTGGCATCTGAGTGGATTGAATGACATCTATTTCCCCGCAAGGCAAGCTGGTTCAGAGTGAAAACTCTAGTGTCAGGTAGCTGGAGATAAAACTGTTATTTTAACTGCTGACAAAGCTGTGGGAAAATGAGGCTTTGTGGATGGAGTCAGGTGAACTTCTCAGGTGGGCTTCCTTAGAAAGATGCTAAGAATTCAGATCACTCACTGATACACAAACAGGGCCTGACAGGAGGGTTTCCCCCTGTAGGGTTAGAGTGCTGGGTGGAAACCTCCACAGGGCAACAAAGAGAAAGACTCTGTCTCTGACAGAGACCAGAGAGACAAGAGAGGGACTTGGCCACTTCTTTCTTTCTCTTGTACATCCTTCTTCCCCTAGGGAAGGTTGGATGAGTCTAGAGCAGGCCTGGGGCTTCATTCCTCACTGAAGCTGGGGCCTCAAACAGAATGTGTCTTCTTGGGGCCAGAGAGATAATACAGTGGGTAGGGAATTTACCTTGCACGTGGGAACCCCAGGTTCGATCCCCAGCATCCCATCTGGTCCCCTGAACACCACTGGGAGTAATTCCTGAGTTCAGAGCTAGGAATAACCCCTGAGCATTAGTATGTGTGGCCCAAAAAGCCAAAATAAAAAAAGGATCTTCAATGTGTCTTTCAAAGCCTGGTGTCCTGATTTCCAATGACTTTGGGAGCTCTGGCCTGCCCTAGCTCTTGCTAGACAGAGAGGTAGAGGAAGCTGACTTCCCAGAAAGAGAAGTAGAGGAAGAAGACTGCTGCAGGAAGAGCTGGAAGGACTTTGATTTGGGATGGGCTGTGGTCAAGTTGGGGTTTTAAAGGGGACAGTGACCCCAACCCTGTGCCAGTCTTCTTCCCCACCCAGGTCAGTTTATCTGCCAGTATTAGAAGCCAGGACTTGGCTTTCTCTGTGCAAGCGCCCCAGGCGTCCTCTAGGACCCTGGGACAAAAGCAGCCCTGAGCCACTGCCTCTTCCTCTTTGTCCCCAACGCTGTGCCTGTCTTCTTCCCCACCCAGCCTTTACCACCCCCACACACACCAGGTTCCTGTGGGAGCGAGGCCTCTTCAGAAGTGGGCATGGCTTTGGTAGTAGTGGGCCTGGCCTAATTTTAGGTGGCCGCAGGTAGTTAACTCATACCAAGAAATCTAGTGTAACATCACAGTTCCCATACCCACACACCAACATGAAGAAACAACGCAAATCCTCACCATGTGGGGAGGACAATGAAAAGAGTCCAGAAGCCTCAGTAGGTGCTACTCACCTAAGGGACTTCTCTGACAAAGAATTCAGATATGAAGTCATGAAGATGTTCAATGAACTCAATGAAACAGTCAGACAGATATCCAGTAAATTGAAGGAGGACATGAAAGATACAATGGATCAGACAATAGAGAAAATCCAGAAAGAAATCAGAGCAGAAATAGGAAAGCTATGCACAGAAATGTCACAAATTAAAGATTTCATAAATGAAATAAAAAACTCAGTCTGTGCCCTCAACACTAGAATGACCACAGCTGAAGACAGAATCAGTGAGCTGGAAGATCAGCTGCACCAAGCTAACAGGCAACAACAAAGAATGGCAAGAGACCTCAAAATAGTTCAAGAGTGAATCAGAGTGTTAGGAGATGATTCCAATAGGAACAACATTAGAATCATTGGAGTACCAAAAGCTCAGAGAAAAAATCCCAGTGAAAAAGCCACGGTTAAAGAAATCATTGTTGAAAAATTCCCAGAGCTCCACAATGCAGCCATTCAGATTCAAGGAGTCCAAAGGGTACCAGCTAAAAGAAACCCTAACAAAAACACTCCAAGACATATAGTAGTTAGAATGATCGATGCTGCTGATAGAGACACAATACTGCAAGCAGCAAGGGCAAAGAAGGAAATCACTTACAAAGGAACACCCCTTAGATTCACAGCAGACCTATCAGAGGAAATCCTCTAAGCCTGAAGGCAATGGTGGGATATAGTGAAAAAACTCACTGAAGTGAATGCTTCACCAAGAATACTCTATCTGGCTAAATTCTCATCAAACTTGAAGGAACGGTACACTATTTTATGGATAAACAGCAGCTCAGGAACTTCATAGGCTCAAAACCAAATCTAAAACGAGGGCTAAAGGGGCTACTATAAGATAAGACAAACCCTACAAGCACTACAGACCCTTACAAAAAGATGACACAAAACCCCATAACAATAATCTCTCTCAATGCCAATGGTCTAAATTCACCAATTAAGAGGCACAGAATGGCAAAATGGATTCAGATACAGAACCCAACATTGTGCTGCCTACAAGAAACTCATTTGAACAGTCCGAGCAAACACAGACTCAAAGTTAAAGGATGGAAAACAATCCTACAAGCAAACAGCTCTCTCAAAAAATCTGGGGTGGCCATACTATTATCCGACAACATTATTTTCAGATTGACAAAGATTAGAAGAGACAGCGAAGGCTATTTGCTCTTCATCAATGGAAACGTACAACAGGAAGAAATTACACTCAAATGTATACGCACCTAATGAGGGAACAGCTAAATATTTAAAACAATGCTAACAGATTTTAAGGAGGACATTGCTAGCAACACAGTAGTAGCTGGAGACTTCAACATCGCCTTATCACCTCTGGATAGATCAACAAGAACAAAACCCAGGAAGGAAATATTGGCTTTGAAAGAAGTAATAGAAGAGAAAGGGCTTTTATAGACCTACACAGGGCCCCCCAAAAGAAAGAATACACCTTCTTCTCCAGTGAGTGTGGAACATTTTCCCAAATAGACCATGTGCTAGGACACAAAACATACCTTTATAGAATAAGGAAGATGGAAATAGTATTAAAAATCTTTTCAGAACACGACCCAGCAATACCACTCCTGGGAATATATCCCAGAGAGGCAAAAATAGTCTAAGTGACATCTGCACTTGTTTGTTCATTGCAGCACTTTTTACAATAGCCAGAATCTGGAAAAAACCTGAGTGCCCGAGAACAGATGACTGGTTAAAGAAACTGGTACACCTATACAATGGAGTACTATGTAGCTGTTAGAAAAGATGAAGTCATGAAATTTACATACAAGTGGTACTACATGGAAAGTATCATGCTAAGTGAAATGAGTCATAAAGAGAGGGTCAGACATAGAAAGATTGCATTCATCTGGGGAACATAAAGTAACAAAACACCCAGTAGACTAACACCCAAGAATAGCTGAGATAAGTACCAGGAGGTTTACTCCATGACTTGGAGGTCAGCCACACATGCTAAGGGTAAAGGCAGCTCCGATAGAGAAGGGAGCACCAAATAAAGGGTGTTGGGAAGATCCTCCCAGGATGGGAGATGCATACTGAAAGTAGACTATAGACTGAACATGATTGCCACTCAATGCCTCTTTTGTAAACCAAGCACCCAAAAGGAGAGAGAGAGAACAAAAGGGAATGCCCTGCCACAGAGACAGGGTGGGGTCGGGGTGGGAGGGATACTGGGATCATTGGTGGTGGACAATGGGCACTGGTGGAAAGATGGGTACTCTATCATTGTATAACTGAAACCCAAGCGCAAAAATTTGTATGTTTACAACTGTACCTCATGATGTTTCACTAATAAAAAATTAAAAAAAAAATAAAAAGCTATTCAACAACAGCAACAACAACAACAAAAAAATAAAGGAGTGAGGAAAATGACATGTGGTGGAGAGACTGTGTAGGCAGATAGAGCTGGAATCCCAAGGGCAGGGTGGAGGAGTTGGTGAAGGATGAACTAATGCATCTACAAGGGACTAGACTGGAGAATTCATATTTGGAGCCATTGAAGGAAAGAATCCAGGTGATGGGAGATAGTGCATGCCAAAAAGTACATACCTACCATTGTGAGGTCCCGAGTTTGATCTCTGACACTGCATGACTCCACTCAGCACTCAGATAGATGTGGCTACCAGAGGAACCTTAATTTTTTTTAAAAAAGAGGAATATTCCACAGTACTATAGGTGGGCAGAAAGAGAAACCAGATGAGTCCATTTAGTTTCCCAGTTAGACATTGGCATTTTTCCTTATAAAACATGCCATAGAAGCCAAAATCTGGGAACAACCCAAGTGACCCAAGAACCTATCAAGAAAGTTTTTACACACACACACACACACACACACACACACAGAGTACATTGCTACTCAGCTAGCACCAAAGATGAAATCATTCAATTTGATGCTACATGGATGGGACTAGAGAGTACCATACCAAAGTACAGTCAGGAGAAGGAGAAGGACAGACACAGAATGATTTTCCTCATGTGACGGATATAAAGGACCATCATAAGAGAATAATAAAAGCTCAACAGAACTGAGACCTGGTCTGTAGAACTGAACTTATCAAGGGTGGGGGTTGGGGCCAACCCTGAGACAGTGATGGGGAGATGTGACATTCTGGTGGAGGGTAAGGTTGTGTGCATAAACCCTGTCGTGAATAGTATTGTAAATTGCAGCGACTCAAATACAATGAAAAAAAAGAAGAAAAGACCTATAGAAATATTAGGAGGTTGAGTCAAATGTCATTTTGTATTTTTATTATCCATGAAGTTTTCCAAGAGAAGATGACCAGACAGCACCTTATCTCTATGAAGCAAGACCTAGTAGGGGTGAGAATTGGAGACTCCCACTTATCACCACTCATATTTCCATTAAGGTAAGGGTTACCCTGCCTCACCCCCATACAAAGGATAGGAGGAGCACTACCAGTTCTCTTCATTCATTCCTTAATAAGAAAACTCCCTCCACTCCCAACTGGTTCTCCTGTCTTCCTTCCAGATCTTGCCAGCCTACCCAGAGCATGTTTAATGGACTCCTCCAGATGCTGTGCTTGCAGGGAAAGCCCTTGTTGTAATTTCACTAGAGCCCTATTGAGTTCTGACCAAAAGCCATGTACATAGGTTCATTTTATCAAAAATACAGCTCATTCTTTGGTCCCATCTCCCTGGTTTCTTCGATTTACTGTTGGGTTCAGGAGTCTAGAAAAGAGTGTATAGTATGGCAATGGTGCCATAACAAAGTAACAGACTCTGTGTGTGTGTGTGTGTGTGTGCAAACAACAGCATGAATTTTTCTCACAGTTCTGGAGGCCAAAAGTTCAAGGTGAGGGTATCAGCCAGCAAGGTGGGTTCCTTTAGAGACCTCCCTCCTTTCCTTGTCTTACTTCTATGCTTCCTACACCCAAATTTCCTTTTCCTATGAGATTTTAAAATCAGAATCAATTAGGGTTCAGTTGAAAGACCTAGTTTTTTGGAGGGGGGACCATACTGCCCAAGGCTTGCTCCTGGCTCTGTGATTACTCTTGCAGGCTTGAGGGACCATATGGGGTTCCAGGGATCAAACTCAGGTTGGCCACATCCAAGAAAAATTTGCTAACACCACTATACTATTGCTCCAGCCCAGAATGACCTAATTTTAACTTAAACACCCTATTATAGGTCCTACTCAAGAATATTACAGGGGTTTAGGGTTTCAGCCTATGAGCTTGAGGAGGGGGTTCAGTCCATTACAGAGAGACATTGATATTTATGAATCCTCTAAAACCTCAAGTATAGCCCATTCCCAAACTTCTTTCTTTTGGGATGGGGGAGGGAGGTGGCACACTCAGCAGTGTTCAGGATTTATCCTAGTTCTATACTCAAGAGTCACTCTTCGCAATGCTTAATGGACTATATGCAGTGTTAGGAATTGAACTGGGATTAGCAGCATGTAAGGCAAGCACCCTGACCTTGTATTATTTTTCCACATACACAACCCCTGGACTCCTTTTTAAATTAATTCTCATATACAATTTTGGGACAGATTTCCCTCTTCCCACCTCACTTCATTTATTTCCTTGCCAAGAACTAGGACACTTTATATCAGGTCACTGTGTTGTTTCATTAAAGAAGGAGCAGGACATTGACAGCAAAAGGCTGGATCCCAGTAGGGTGGAGGGAGTCTGGGTTGTGCCTCAGGCCAGAGTTGGAACAGTTTCATGACAAGGCCTGGTAAGAAGCCTACTCGGCAGTCAAGATATCTGTCGGCCTTTCCTCTGAAACATCATAGAGCCACAAGACCATCTTTCCCATAGCCCCTTGGAACCGAGGACTTGCCAAAATATTCAAGGTCAGTCTTCTGTGACTACCAGGTTTACAACTAGTTGTAAGACTGAGGCCAGAAGTAGGTCTCTGGGTCTCTTCACAAGTCTTGCTCTCTCTTTCTTCCACCACGTTGGAATAATTTCCTCAGAGAATCTCAGTGGCCAGAGTGATGGCCAGCTTTATGTAATTCCGTTACTCTCTTACAGCCTGGAAAATGGCCGTCCAGAGCTGTGGTTCAGGGACATCAATGCTTTAGGCCTTTTCACACAAAGAAAGGAAGAAATGACAAATCTGTGGTAAGAAAACACTTTTCTTGATCAGCATGATTATATTAGAATGCTCAACTTGGATATATTGATTTGTCTTTGAGAGCACTTTGTGTCACATAAATCTCACAGAAATATCTTTAAGGAGGTGCCTCAGAAGGACAGAGCTTCCCTTCTCAGCCCAGAGAAGCAAAGCTAGGGAGTCATTTGTCAACACTTCAAACAGAACGGTCCATTTATGAACTGACACGGGATGGTTTCCTCTTCTGACATTCATGGGATTTTTAAAACAAAGATGCATTTGATGATTAACCTCAGCATCTAGAAGCCAAGAGCTTTATCTGTCTCTTTTGACTTACCTCAGCAACCTGAACTTTTAAAAAATCACCTTCAAGGAGAATCATATTATTCCTCAGAAATTCAGTCCATATGCACCACGGTTCAGAGCAATTTCTTTGCCCCTTAGCCAATTGGTCATTTGCTTGGGAGATACTTTCATGCTTTGAAAGATTTGAGCACTGATGGAAAAGAACATTCTTGGGAGCATTTCTCCCCTTGCTGCCTGAATACAGAGAAAATAGGTCTTAAAAGAATTATAAGTGAATTCTAAAATATTGATGAAATGTTTCTCACCCACTCTGTGTTTGGGTCTGTAACCTCAAGTTTCTAATTTTTAAGAGCTATAATGAAGAAAAAAAGCATTAGCAACTGTTAAGACTTTCATTTGAATCTGGTGATTGAGCAAATTATTGAATTGGAGTTTGCTACTTTGTTCCCTTGTGAGATGAAGATTGTGATGTTCATATTGCTAAGTAAGTAGAATGGAGAAAGAAAGCAGGTAGTTTAGCATATAATGTATTCAGGAGCATGGGTTATAAACCAGTGTGACTTGGTAAATCTGTCACTTATTGGTTGGACTTGTGACTGACCCCTAAACTTAAGTTCCTCACCTGTGAATCAGGTATTTTAATTGCTCCTTCCTTATGTGATTGATTGAATAGGAAATGAAATTCAACCAGCAATATAGCCTAGCAGTAGAACACTTAACTTTGCACATTTGAGACTCTGGGTTTGATCACCAGCATTATCGCCCGTCCCTTCATCCAAAAGATGAAAAGGAAGTGAAGTTATGTACAAGCATAATGCATAGCTCATTAAAAATGTGGAACAACATCAGTATCAAATGCCAAGTTCATTACAGATGTGAAATTATCACCATCACATCTCCTCCCTCCTGAAAATAACAAATAATCATTACCTGGCTTAATAGTTTTACTTCCTTGAATGTAATTATTAAGATTTAGACTAAAAAAAGAGTAAGTACTGTAGCACTGTCCTGTTGTTCATCGATTTGCTCAAGTGGGCACCAGTAATGTATCCAATGTGAGACTTGTTACTATTTTTGGCATATCAGATATGCTACAGGGAGCTTGCCAGGCTCTGCCATGAGGCTGGATTCTCTTGATAGCTTGCCAGGCTCTCCGAGAGGGATGGAGGAACTGAACCCAGTCGACCACATGCAAGGTAAACGCCCTACCTGCTGTGCTATCGCCCCAGGCCCCCTCCAAAAAATTTGCTTTGGGAGTCCCACCCAGTGATGCTCAGAGCTTACTCCTGTGCTCTGAGATCACTCCTGGTGATGTTTGGGTGGTGCCAGAGACTGACCCCACGTGGGCTCCATGTAAAGGAAGCATCCTACCTGCTGGGCTAGCATCTACTTCTCCTTTTCTGTTTGTGTGTTGAGCCACTCCTGGCAGTACCAGGATTTAAGCCATTGTCCAACTGTAGCTGCTTGCTGGGCAAATGCCTCAGCCTCATGCTGTCCCTCTGTCCCTTACTGCTCTCTCTGTTTCCAGCTTGGGGTCATACCCAGTAGTCCTCAGGGCTGCCTCCTGGCTCTGTGCTTAGGGACCACTCCTGGTGGGGTTTGGGATATTGGGGATCGAACCGGGGTCAGTGGCAGGCAAGGGAAGAGCCTTTAGCCCTGAACTATCTCTCTGATCTCAAAATAAACTCTGTTTGTCAGGAAAAAGAGTAAAAGTAATAAAATCCCAACCTTTTATCCTATGCAAAATGCATTGCTTTGAAACAAGATCACGTAATTTGAAATAGCTCTTCTAGGACTCTGTATTCATACATACACATACATATGTACCTATATGAACATAGGCACTCACAGAGGTACTTGCACAGAAATATAAAAATATATCTATTTATATTGCTTTGAAATTTCACTAGAATTTAAAATAACAACTCAAAATACATTTTCAAGTTTTTATACACTATTGTTATAACTCTACAGTCATTTCCAGAACAAAACCATTTTGCAACTAAAAAAATATTTAGTCACAAGTACAAAATTGGAATAAGATTTAATAATCTCCCTTAGGAAGTGATTTTAAGGTTTAAACTGTCCTTTTATGAGCACTGCATTAACTCTTAAATCCTTCTTATGATGTCTTCCTATTTAAGCTTCAGTGGAGAAAAAGAGGAGCTCATCATTCTCTCACTTATTTAAAAATATTCTGGAATTTGAAAATATTAAGTGCTCATGCTTGAAGACAGTACCGTAAAGATAATTGCATTAAGCTCCATGCCCTAATATCAGCTGAAAGCAACACAAATTCTGACAAAAGAGTCCCTCTTTCATGCAACCAGGGGAGACAGACACAACCCTGAACTATGAAGAATGGCTTCTAAATATAGGGGCATTTGACCCCATTTCCAGGGGGAAGCCAAAAGTAGATTCATACTTCACAGACGACGCACACATAGTCTAGTTTTCCAGTAGTCCTTGGCCCAGTTCAGTGGAGCTTCACCACTCTACCCCTTATTGAAAACTGTGGGTGCTCCTACTATCACCCTTTGCAGAGGAACTGCAGACCAGAGGGGAATGGTTGTAGGGATGAGGGAAAAGGTAGATTTCTGATGTCTTGTAGTTTTCCCATGTCCACAGATGGATAATGGGGTGGTGTCTCTGAGCTAGTAACCCCCTACACGAACCAGAACCATAGAAGGCAAGATGAAAAGTCTGGACAGGTTTCAAATACAGGCAAAAAGAGAATAGTTGAAGAGAATTATAAGCAACAGAAGTGGAGATGTAGAGGAAGCAGCTGGAACAGAGCCTGGAGTTTAGACAAGTGAGCTGCTTAAGAATTGGGAAGGCAGAGGCCAGCAAAAGCACAACAGGTAGGACTGTTGCCTTGTATGCAGCTAACCTGGGTTTGGTCCCCGGTGCCATATATGGTCTCCCAAGCTCTGCCAGAAGTGATCCCTGAAGCACTGCTAAGGTGTGACCCATCCCAAAACCAAACCAACAAACCAAAAAAAAAAAAAAACCCAAAGAATTGGGAAGTCAGAGTGTTGGAATGATGATACATGGCTTGATACTTTGCATAAGACCCGGATTGGTAGATTATTTTCATAAATACTAGCCATGTTACTATTTATCCAACTTCTGATTCGGTTCTGAGATCATTTGTTGTGGTGTCAGAAATTCAGCAATAGGTTGAATCTCTGCTAAAGATCCGTTAGGGACAAATATCCCGAACTAGTTCTTGATTCATATCAACCTTGACTCCAGGCAGCACGAGGATTATTCTGTCCTGTTTGGGGCTGCTCACTGTGTCATCTGTTATGTTGTGTCATTTGCACAGCTCTCTGTTGGGTGCGTTGGTCCAAGCTCCTGGATTCACAGCATAGTAGGTTCCAAATGATTGTAGTTTCCTTGTAACTCACTTCTGCTTCGCTCCATTATTTTACTCTCTTCCTTTGAAATTCATTATTTGTATCTCTAGTGTGGCTCTTTCATAACAGGTGATTCAATGATGGTAACCCAATGAGAGTTTTTATAAAATTTTATTTTAGGCTGGAGCGATAGCACAGTGGGTAGGGCATTTGCCTTGCATGTGGCCGACCCGGTTTCAATTCCTCTATCCCTCTCGGAGAGCCTGGCAAGCTGCCGAAAATATTCTGGCCACATGGCAAAGCCTGGCAAGCTCCCTGTGGCATATTTGATATGCCAAAAACAGTAACAACAAGACTTACAATGGAGACGTTACTGGTGCCCGCTCAAGCAAATTGATGAACAATGGGAGGACAGTGCTACATTTTATTACATTTAGCAGTTTACAAAACCATTAATGGCATTGTTTCATCCATATAACCACACTGCACCACCCCCTCCAGCACTGTCTCTGGATGTTCCCTCCTCCACCCACCATCAACCACTGTGGTAATCTTCTCACTAAACACCAGTTCTCAGTTTTATTGCCTTTGGTCATTTGTTATTTCCTAGTCTATTCTGTATATACCAAATTTGTCCCCCTCTTTTTTTTTTAACTTAGGTAGTCGTCTCTCTCTTTTTGACATTTCACTCTGCACGATCCTCTCCAGATCCATCCACAGAACAGCAAAAGGCATGATTTCCTCTTCTCTTAAAGTCAAGTAGTATTCCATTATGTATATGTACCTTGGTTTCTTTATCCAGTCACCTGTTCTTGAACACTTAATCGTTTCCAGGTTTTGATTATTGTGAAAAAAAAAAAAGCAGCAATGAACATAGGGTTGCAAATGTCTTTTCAGAGTAGAATTTGGGGTCCTTGGGGGTAGATACCAACAAGTGGAATTACTTGGTCGTATGGAAACTCAATTACTATTCTTTTCCCACCAAAATTCCATATTGTTTTCGAAAAAGATAAGACCAGTCAACTTTCCACCAACAGTATATGAAGGTCTTTTTCTTGCCACATCCATGCTAACACTGGTTGTTTTTCATTCTTTGTGATGTATTCTAGTCTCACTGGTGTGAGACGAAATTTCCCTGAGAAGTGACGTAGATCATTTTTTCATGTGCCTTTTGGCTATCTGTATGTCTGATTTGAAGAAGTTTTTGTTCATCTCTTTTCCCACATTTTGATGGGGTTGTTTTTTCATTCTTGTAAAGTTCTACAAGTGCTTTAAGTTTCTTGGAAATCAGCCCTTGGTTTTAAAGTTGTAACATGTATTTTCAAAGGATAATGAACTATAATAATTAAGTGTGCTCTTTAATTTCAAGTTATTAAAATGTTGTAATAATGGGTAGTGAGTTTGCCTTTCACATGGTTGACCTGGGTCAGATACCTACTGTCTCATATGGTTCCCCAACATGGGTAGGAGTAATTCCAGAGATCAGAGTCAGAAGTAATGCCTGGGCACTGCTTGGTGTGCCCCCTCCCCCCCAAATAAAAAAAAACCAAAATCACAACAAAATAAAATATTGAGAAAATATTTAATGTTGATTTATTGTTTTGTGTCAATACTATGAAAATAACCCTGAAAGCACGTCTCTCTTAACAAATACAAAAATTTGAATATTACTTTAAATTAAAAAAAATTTTAGGGGCGGGAGTGATAGCACAGCGGGTAAGGCGTTTGCCTTGCACGCAGCCAACATGGCCAACACAGGTTCGATTCCCAGCATCCCATATGGTCCCCTGAGCACCGCCAGGAGCAATTCCTGAGTGCATGAGCCAGGAGTAACCCCTGAGCATCGCCGGGTGTGACCCAAAAAAAAGCAAAAAAAAATTTTTTTTAAATTACCTTAAAACCTTACAAAGTTTTTTTTCTATGGAGTATACAGATACAACAAACTGTTGATAAAAAACTATAAATCAAATACTTATACATATTTAGCCATATCAAATATGTCAGTAAAACTGCCTTAGAACTGTTGTTGTTGCTCATGTTTTTGTGTCTAAATCTGTGAAAATAATACTGGGCTGCAGAGATAGTACAAAAAGTAGGATATTTGTCTTGCATATGTCTAACCTGGATTCGACCTCCAACATCGCATATGGTCCTCCGAGTACTGTCAGGAGTAATTCCTGAGTGCAGAGCCAGTAGTAACTCCTGAGCATTGCCGGATGTGACTCAAAAAGACAAAAAAATTAATATTTTATATCATAAAGAAAGAATGTTAGTAGTTTGACTAGTATTCTAATACTAAAATTTCACCACAATGAGAAAAATGCTTCTGTTTGTTTCTTTTTGGGCCATACCCATTGGTGTTTGGGACTTACTCCTGGTTCTGTCCTCAGGAATCAGTCCTGATGGTGCTCAGGGAACCATATGGGGTACTAGGGACCAGGGATAAAACTTGGGTTGGAGAGTGTTAGGCAGGCACCCTACCTGTTGTACTAATGTTCAGGCCAAGGAAAAATCCTTTCTATAAAACTTTTTCCCTTTCTTCTTTTTGAAAAATAATAAAAGCAAAAAGATTTTAAAACACTTAGAAGTATGTATGATACAGTAGACCCAGTTTTGCCCATGGAAATGTAGCCTACTAACTTCCCTTTAGAGTTTATTACTCAAATTATGTAACAGAATAGTTAGAAAAGCATCTATTATGGATGAAATAGCTAGGGGAATCAAATAATTATTTCCTTTTAGGTGGTGAGAGTGCTAACTGCTATTTTTAATGAACAATGCAGAGTTGTTCCCACCATGAAAATACAAGACAAGTAGGCTGAATCTCATATCTGAGATACCCCATAGTGGGGCAGGTGAACCCACCACCTGCTCAAACAGAGCCCTTGCAGCCCAAAATCTCCAGAATCCAATCACTGCCATGCTCAAGGCTGATCTCCCCAGGCTCTAGATAGCCTCATACATGAGTGAATCTGCTGTAAAACTCAGGTATGTGGGTTTTATGACAAAAATCTCCAGGATCTCACAGAGTTGAAGATGGGTGACCTCCCCCCACTCCCTGTTCTTCTGGAACCTGGTAGTCATGCCCACGAACTGCCTCTGGTGCCATATAAGCTCGTTAACTGTTTAGCCACGATCCAGAGATTCACAAATAAATTTCTGAAGGGATCAACATGCTGCAGAGATGCTTCTGGACCCCAAAGTCACTATCCAGTTAAAAATTGAATTTCAGCTGTATCACCTATTTAAAATTTTAGAATTCCAGGAGCATGGCTGCAAATGCTGCCACATGACATCTAATACTCTGCAGCACTGATGTACTACGAGTAGAGCATCACATTGGATGGGATGTAAAATAGGAGACAAATCTTGATTAAAAATATTATTGCAGCTTCTTCCTCCCCCAGGTCAGTTAGTCCACCAGTATTCAACCCCGGGACTTGGCTTTCTTCGCATACACACCACAGGTGTCCTCTAGGACCCTGGGATACTCACCATCCCTGAGCCTCTTCCCGTTCATCCCCAACGCTGGTCTTTTTCCTCCCCCAGGTTGTACCCCCCACAGCAGATACCTGTAGGGGGTGTGGCCTCTTCAGAAGTGGGCGTGACTTCTGTAGAAGTGGGTGTGGCCCTAATTTTGGGCAGGTGGACGCTCATGTGGCCGCAGGTAATCTACTCATACCCAGCAATCTCAAGTAACGTCTCAGTTTCAATACCTCCACACCAACATGAAGAAACAACACAAATCCCCACCACGTGGGGAGGACGATGAAAAGTCTAAAAGCCTCAGTAGGTGCTACTCACATAAGGGACCTCTCTGAGAAAGAATTCAGATATGAAGTAATGAAGATGTGCAATGAACTCAATGAAACAGTCAGACAGATACCCAGTAAATTGAAGGAGGACATGAAAGAAACAATGGATCGGACAATAGAGAAAATCCAGGAAGAAATGAGAGCAGAAATTAGAAAGCTACGCACAGAAATGTTACAAATAAAAGATTCTATAGATGAAGTAAAAACTCAGTCTGCGCCCTCAACAGAAGAATGACCATAGCTGAAGACAGAATCACTGAACTGCAAGATGAGCTGCACGAAGCCTACAGGCAACAAAAAACAATGGCAAGGGACCTCAAAATAGCTCGAGAGTGAATCAGAGTCTTAGGAGATGATTCCAAGAGGAACAACATTAGAATAATTGGAGTACCAGAAGCCCAGGGAAACAATCCCAATGAAAAAGCCACGGTTAAAGAAATCATTGTTGAAAAATTCCCAGAGCTCCACAATGCAGCCATTCAGATTCAAGGAGTCCAAAGGGTACCAGCTAAAAGAGACCCTAACAAAAACACTCCAAGACATATCATAGTTAGAATGATCAATGCTGCCGATAGAGATACAATACTGCAAGCAGCAAGGGCAAAGAAGGAAATCACATACAAAGGAGCACCCCTTTGATTCACAGCAGACCTATCAAAGGAAACCCTCCAAGCCTGAAGGCAATGGTGGGATAAAGTGAAAAAACGCACTGAAATGAATGCTTCACCAATAACACTCTACTCCGGCTAAACTCTCAGTCAAACTCAAAGAAAGGGTACACTATTTTGTGTATAAACATCATAGACTCAAATCTAAAACAAGGGCTAAAGGGGCTACTATAAGACAAGACATCCTATAAGCACAACAGACCCTTACAGAAAGATGACACAAAACCCCATAACAATAATCTCTCTCAATGTCAACGGTCTAAATTCACCAATTAAGTGACACAGAGTGGCAAAATGGATTCAGAGACAGAACCCAACATTGTGCTGCCTACAAGAAACTCATCTGAACAGTCAGAGCAAACACAGACTCAAAGTTAAAGGATGGAAAACAATCCTGCAAGCAAACAGCTCCCTCAAAAAAGCTGGGTGACCATACTAGTATCCAACAACATAAATTTCAGATTCAAAAAGATTAGAAGGGACAGTGAAGGCCATTTTCTATTTATCAAGGGATGCATAAAACAGGAAGAAATCACACTCTTAAATGTATGCACACCTAATGAGGGAACAGCTAAATATTTATAAGAACTGCTAACGGATTTTAAGGAGGACATTGCTAGCAACACAATAGTAGCCGGAGACTTCAACATCACCCTATCACCTCTGGATAGATCAACAAGAACAAAACTCAGCAAGGAAACACTGACTTTGAAGGAAGAAATAGAAGAAAGAGGGCTTATAGACCTATACAGGGCTTTACACCCCAAAATGAAAGAATACACATTCTTCTCCAGTGCACACGTAACGTTTTTCAAAATGGACTATGTGCTAGGCCACAAAATATATCTCAATAGAATCAGGAAGATAGAAATAGTATCAACAATCTTTTCAGACCATGATGCACTGAGAATAGAAGTGAATTACACACAGACACGGAGAACCAAATCAAACACCTGGAAATTAAACAACTCAATGTTGAACAACGAGTGGGTCAGGAAGGAAGTCAAGGACAAAATCAGAAGATGCTTGGAAACAAATGAGAATGAAGACATGAGCAACCAGAACCCATGGGATGCAGCTAAATTCATAGCTCTGCAAGCATTTCATCTCGGGGATGCAAGGATGGTTTAACATTCAGAAATCAATCAACATAATCCATCATATCAACAAAAGAAAAGATAAAAACCATATGATCATATCAATAGACGCAGAGAAAATATTTGAAAAGAACCAGCACCAGTTTATGATGAAAAGCCTCGCCAAAATGGTTATAGAAAGGACTTTCCTCAATATAGTTAAAGTCATCTATCACAAGCCTATGGCAAGCATGATCCTCAATGGGGAAAAACTGAGAGTCTTCCCTCTAAGATCAGGGATGAGACAAGGATGCCCACAATCTCCACTGCTGTTCAATATAGTACTGGAAGTACTTGTAATAGTGGTTAAGCAAGAAAAAGATATTAAGGGCATTCAGGTAGGAAAGGAAAAAATCAAGCTCTCACTACTCGCAGATGATATGATACTATACTTAGAGAACCCTAAAACCTCTACCAAGAAACTCCTAGAAACAATAGACTTGTATAGTAAAGTTGCAGGCTATAAAATCAATACCCAAAAGTCTATAGGTTTCCTATACGCAAATAATGAGAGAGAAGAAAGAGACATAAAAAACAATCCCTTTCACAATTGTGCTCCAGAAAATCAAATACCTAGGAATCAGCTTAACTAAGGACGTTAAAGACCTGTACAAAGAAAGTTACAAAACGCTACTCCAGGAAATAAAAGAGGCATGAGAAAATGAAAAGATATCTCCTGCTCATCGATTGGGAGAATTAACATTGTCAAAATGGCAATATTCCCCAAAGCATTGTACAAATTCAATGCGATCCCTATAACAATACCCATGACATTCTTCAAAGAAATGGAGCAAACACTCCTGAAACTTATATGGAACAATAAGCCCCCACAGATAGGTAAAGAAATTCTTGACAAAAAGAAAATGGGAGGAATCAACCTCCCTAACTTCAAACTCTACTACAAAGCAGTAATAATTAAAACAGCATGGTTCTGGAACAAAGGTAGAGCTGTAGACCAATGGAACAGGGTTGAATATACTGACATCTCCCCCCCAAACATATGATCATCTAATCTTTGCTAAGGGAGCAAGAAATGTGAAGTGGAGCAAGGAAAGCCTCTTTAACAAATTGTGCTGGCAAAACTGGACAGCTACATGGAAAAAAAAGGGCTCAGACCTCTGCCTAACACCATGTACAAAAGTAAGATCAAAATGGATTAAAGACCTCAACATCAGACCGGAATCCATAAGGTACTTTGAAGACAAGGTTGGCAAAACCCTCCACGACATTGAAGCTAATGGTATCTTCAAAGATGTCACACCACTGGTCAAGCAAGTGAAAACAGAGATAGACAAATGGGACTATCTTAAACTAAGAAGCTTCTGCTCCTCAAAAGAAAATGATCTACATCATTAATCATCAGGGAGACGCAGATCAAAACAAAAGTGAGATATCATCTCACACCACAGAGACTGGCCCACATCCAAAAGAACAAAAGCACCCAGTGTTGGAGCAGATGTGGCGAGAATGGGACCCTCCTTCACTGCTGGTGGGAATGCTGACTGGTTCAGCCCTTTTGGAAAACAGTATGGACTATTCTCAAAAAATTAGAAATTGAGCTCCCATTTGTCCCAGCAATACTACTCCTGGGAATATATCCCAGAGAGGCAAAAAAAAAAAAGTATAGTCGAAGTGACATCTGCTCTTGTTTGTTCATTGCAGCACTGTTTACAATAACTAGAAACTAGAAAAACCCTGAGTGCTGGAGAACAGATGACTGGTAGAAGAAACTTTGTTACATCTACACAATGGAGTACTATGTAGCTGTTAGAAAAGATGAAGTCATGAAATTTACATACAAGTGGTACTACATGGAAAGTATCATGCTAAGTGAAATGAGTCATAAAGAGAGGGTCAGACATAGAAAGATTGCATTCACCTGGGGAACATAAAGTAACAAAACACCCAGTAGACTAACACCCAAGAATAGCTGAGATAAGTACCAGGAGGTTTACTCCATAGCTTGGAGGCCAGCCACACATGCTAGGGGAAAAAGCAGCTCAGATAGAGAAGGGAGCACCAAAAAAAAAAGGGTGTTGGGAGGATCCTCCCAGGATGGGAGAAGCATGCTGAAAGTAGACTATGGACCAAACATGATTGCCACTCAGTGCCTCTTTTGCAAACTACAGCACCCAAAAGGAGAGAGAGAACAAAAGGGAATGCCCTGCCACAGAGGTGGAGTGGGATGGGGGGTAAGGGGTGGGTGGGAGGGATACTAGGATCATTGGTGGTGGAGAATGAGCACTGTTCAAGGGATGGGTACTCCATCATTGTATAACAGAAACCCATGCACAAAAATTTGTTTCTTTTTTGATTTTTTAATTTTTATTAGTGAAACACCATGAGGTACAGTTGTAGACGTAAAAATTTTTGTGCTTAGGTTTTCGTTATAAAGGATTTGAGTACCCATCCCTCCACCAGTGCCCATTTCTCACCTCCAATGCTCCCAGCATCCCTCCCCCCACTTCCCCCTCCCACCCCACCCCTGTAGCAGGGCATTCCCTTTTGTTGTCTCTCTCCTTTTGGGTGCTGTGGTTTGCAAAAGAGGCATTGAGTGGCAATCATGTTCAGTCTGTAGTCTACTTTCAGCATGCTTTTCCCATCCTGGGAAGATCCTCCCAACACTCCTTTACTTGGTGCTCCTCTCTCTGAGCTGCCTTCTCCCCCAACATGTGCCATGGAGTGAACCTCCTGGTACTTATCTTGAAAGTAGACTATAGACCGAACATGATTGCCATTCCGTGCCTCTTTTGCAAATTACAGCACCCAAAAGGAGAGAGAGAACAAAAGGGAATGCCCTGCCACAGAGATGGGGTGGGATGGGGGGGTAAGGGGTGGGTGGGAGGAATACTAGGATCATTGGTGGTGGAGAATGAGCATGGCTATTCTTGGGTGTTAGTCTCCCATTTCAAGCACAAAAATCTCTAAGTCTACAACTGTACCTCATGATGTTTCACTAATAAAAATAAAAAAAAAATAGCACACAAGGCTCAACCTGTAGCAACATATTAGTAATTTTTTATACAAGGGCTTAATGGTTCCATGGTTAGATAGAAGCTCCCACACACCTTCTAAGGAAACTTTTTTGATCGTTTTTAGTGGATTATTTGTAATAAGCAATGCAAAATAAATTAGTTAGGGTCTGCTGTTTGGGGAGGTTTGGGTGGTGTTTGGTCAAATTCAAAATAATAATGGTCTCATGGTGTTTCACTAATAAAAAAAGAAAAAAAAAGAAAAAAAGATATTTTAACAAGAGTGACCTATTTTTAAAGGTAAGAAATATTATTTTCTGTATTTTAAACTACAGAATAGATTTATTATTTAAAGGAGAAGAGATTATCTTCTTTTGATTTTTATAAGCCATAGTCATCTAAATGGAAACATTTTTAGAAATTAAGAGGTAATCATTTACTTTGGTTATTATAAATGTCTATGAATATATATTACATTTTCTAAATTTCTAGAGGTCAAAATTTAGATGTAATGTTTATATGAGAATATCCCTGTGATCCTTTTCAGCTATGAAATATCAGGATTCTAATAATAAAATAAATATAAATAGACTTCATTAAAAAAAAACAGAAAAAACAAAATAATAATGGTGAGAAGGTGTAATGGTGGTGGGGTTGGTGTTGGAATAATGAGTGAAATGAATTATTGTGAACAGCTTTATATAAATAAAATACATTTAAAAGAATATATGACAACTATTTCCAGATAAACAAGAATTCTACTCTCTCTTATTCCTTACATGGCATTGAAATAAAGTTTGCATAGAGAAGATGTATAACAAATGCTTTTTGAGATAACTGGATACATGAATACAGAACAAAAAGGTTGTTAGTGTGAGAGTATACTGTATTCAGAACCGTGTTAAATATCTTGAATGTTTGGGAGGCTGAGAGAAAACTTAGAACAAAATAAATTTTTACACATAAAGTGGTATCTATGTCATGAATCATATATATATGCACTGTAGAATTGTAGCACTGTAGCACTGTCCTCCCATTGTTCTTTGATTTCCTTGAGCAGGCCCAATAACATCTTCATTGTGAGACTTGTTGTTACTGTGTTTGGCATATTAAATATGTCATGGGCAGCTTGACAGGCTTTGCTGTGCAGGCGAGATACTCTCGGTAGCTTGCCAGGTTCTCCGAGAGGGGCGGAGGAATCGAACCTGGGCCAACTGGGTGAGCTGCTTGCAAGGCAAACACCACTGTGATCTATCTATCTATCTATCTATCTATCTATCTATCTATCTATCTATCTATCTATCATATCTCTCTCTCTCTCTGTATATATATCTGTAGCACCATCCTCCCATTGTTCATCGATTTGCTTGAGCGGGCACCAGTAACATCTCCATTGTGAGACTTGTTACTGTTTTTGGCATATCAAATATGCCATGGGGAGCTTGCCAGGCTCTGCCGTGCGGGCGGAATACTCTTGGTAGTTTGCCGGGCTCTCTGAGAGGGAATATGTATACATATATATATATGTGTGTGTGTGTGTGTGTGTATGTATATATATATATATATACACATATATATTTATATGGTTTTAGAGGCCACACCCAGCAGTGCTAAGTGCTTAGTCCTGGCTCTATGCTCAGGCTCATTCCTGGTGGGACTCAGAGGATGGTAGGGGGTGCCTGAAATTAAATCCAGGTCAATCTTAGGGAAGGCAGGTGCCCTACCCACTGTACTATCTCTCTGGCTCTTGTTTTCATTTAAACCTGCAATGAAAAAAGTTTTGCCCTGGCTCAAACTTCCTATCTGGTGTTGTATGTTAATTATCATCGCCATCATGGACTCAACCCATAATTAAATGAACAGAATAAGCAGAGAAAGCAAAAACAACAATGTTTTCTAATCCAGGAAGACATCTCAATGTAAAATCATTTTTAAAAGATATTCATGGGGCAGGTAAAGGCCCTCCCGTTGATCGTCGATTTGCTCGAGCGGGCCCAGTAACGTCTCCATTGGAGACTTTGTTGTTACTGTGTCTGGCATATCGAATACTCTCGGTAGCTTGCCGGGCTCTCTGAGAGGGGCGGAGGAATCAAACTCGGGTCGGCCATGTTGGCTGCGTGTAAGGCAAACGCCCTACCGCTGAGCTATCGCTCGGTGATCAGGTTCATGCCTTATATTGGCAGGGACCAAAGTTTGCTACCAGCATTATACTATCTGCTCCGTTCCCACCCTGTCCTACCTAAGTACCACTGGATGAAACCCTGCTGGCCCCCAGTGGTTAATATTGCTGGTTAATACTCAACCACCAGTGTGGTTACTGAGTACAACTTGGAGTAGCACTGCTTGGAAACCCTTACTCCACCCTCCCAAGCTCCCAATGACAAAAACTTAACAATTGAAGTTTAAAAATATTCAAAGCTGCTGGTTGAGGCTTTTCCTCATCAGTTTTGATTGTGCGGCAGTTTTCCATGGCCCACAATATCTGGAACATTCTGCTTGCTCAGCACCATTCTTCTCTCCATTATCATACATTCAGAAGAGATGAGCATGCCTTTTAGTATGTGTCTAACACTGTCCCCTAGGTATTCAACTCTTTTCTCCTGATTAAGAAGCCAAGTTGCAATGTTCAACACTTGAAAAAAACTGTGTCTGTTCTTGAATCGCCAGCCAATATTGTACCTGGGGATTTCAAGGTCAGTGTGCGTGATAGCTCAACACTGAGAATCTTGACTACATGGGATCATTGCAAACGTGAAAAAAAAAATGAAAATGCTTTATGCCCTTGCTGCCTACAAGTAAATGAGAAAGTATGTAAAATTTAGATGTGATACAAAAGCTTAGGAAAATATTGCAGTTGTCAAACTTGCTTACTTTTAGTCGCAGCTTGACATTCCCAGAGAATAACTTCTTCAAAGATATCTTGGAAAAAATTCACTCATTTAGATAGTCAATAAATATTCGCTGGGAGACTATTGTGTACAAAACATGGTGGGTACATTGATGGATAATAAAGATGTGTAATGCGTGATATTGACTGTGTAAATATTTCCTACAGTACTTTACAATACTACAAGAAATAAAGAAGCAACCTGAGAGAGAGGGCATTTGTGTCGCATTCAGCTCACCTATGTCCATCCCTGGCACTGCATCTGGTCTCCTGAGCACTACCAGGAGTTACGCCTGAGCATAGAGGCAGGAGCAAGCCCTGAGCATGGCCCGCTGTGGACCAAAAAATTTTTTTTAAAAAAGAACTGATTTCTATAAATGATGTTGAAAGTTATTCCATATGTACAGCAATTACATGACCAGATATGCCTTTAGTCATCTTGTCCCTCAAAGATGTATTTTACTCACTGATGATTAAGGAGAACCAAGCAATACTTTTGTGGACGAAGTAAACCTAATTTTATTTAGAAGGGGCAATTTGAGAACAAATGCTTCTAAGATCTTCCAAGTGCAATGACATATGCCTGACCTGACTATTGTGCTCATCCACTTTCTGAGGTAATCACACAGATTTCAAACAAAGATGTCACTGCAGAGCAACATTGGGCCCCCGTGATTAAGAAAGAGAAATTTTGTGTGTATGATAAAAATGCTCATTCTCTCAACACAACGAATAGACTTATTAAAACCAAGAGAGCAAGAATAATCAAATAGGTTATTTAAGAGAATTATTTAAGATCTGCTATGAAGAAACACAATCTTCCAAAACTAGATTAGCCAGAAACTGAAACGCTGCTAAATATATTGCTGAATTGCTTCATTAAACAGTCTTACTGTTTTCCTAAATATTCTATGCAGCTTACAAGTTTAGCTAAAAGGTGAATGGTTTTACATATTACATCACTTGGGCTTTGGGAGAAAAGAAATGACTAAAGTTTTCATCACATCAGTCTGGAGATTGAAGCTAGTACAAACTCATGTTTAAGAGCACCATGGACTTGTAATACTTTCTGTAACTGAACCCTTAACTGAACAAAAACTTAGTTTCTAAATGTTACCTGGAGAATTTTCTTGTCCTCGTTTCTACTCTTTCCCACAGAGGTCACCATGCCTGTTTCTCCAGAGGAATTCCAGAATCTCCTGGCTCAATATCACAATTATCATAGGACCTCACAGTACCCAATCCTCTGTTACTGCTTCTGAAGAGATTTGCCAGAGGTCACTGGCTTGACATCTTTACTATATCCATCATAACTATCTTCCACAGAAATTACTGAACTCTCCATCCTCTACTGCCAACTTCTTCCTTTGCTTACTGGATGCCTTTTAGTCTTTAACCTAGCTGATGACTGGGTAGCATTTGGTACTCTTGACTTTGACAGTATTATGGCTCTTGCATTAGATTGGAAACACTTTCTGTCCCAGCTTTCTTTCAAGTTCTCAAGACTTGCACAATCCACACTGCAGGTCCTTTTGTTTTCTGGCATATTCCTTGTGCCCTAGGTGTATTGTCCCTCTTCTCTCATGCACTCCAGACTCTCCTGCACTGACTCAGCATTTCTGTCATTTGAAGTGGTTATCTCTATGATTTTGGTTCCTAAAGCTACAACGATGCCTTAAATTACTTTTCCTAAAGTTCAGATCCAGATACACAACTGGAACTTGTTTTCTTCTCCCAAATATCACCTAGATACTCGAAGCTTAGGTAAAAGGTAAAGGTAAAGGCCCTCCCGTTGATCGTCGATTTGTTCGAGCGGGCCCAGTAACGTCTCCATTGGAGATTTTTGTTGTTACTGTGTCTGGCATATCGAATACTCTCGGTAGCTTGCCGGGCTCTCGAAGCTTAGCAGGCTTAAATTGAAGATACAATTTTCTTTAAATATTTTCCTTGTCCCAACATTTTTCTAAGATGGTATCACAAACTACATCCTTAGCCCAGAATCCAGTAGGGATGATCCACATTTGAGTCCATCATAAAAATCCTTCAAAATCTCTCTTGCACTCATAGACAAAGGCAAAATTAGTAAGTGCTGCACTTTTTCCTACTATGTTCACTCCTATCTGAATAATGACATGAGCCTCTGTTTGGGACTCCTTTCTGGTCATTCTCTTTGCCTCCCCAGCTCTTCTCTGCATGGAGCAAGAAAGTCATACCCTGTCACAGCATATAGTGGTTTCCATTTTAGAATAATGCCTGTGCTCTTTACAGTGTCTTAGAGTGTTACTTGTGACTTCTGCTCTGCTTCCTTCCCTTTCATATCTTCCCACTACATTCCAAGCATATCAAATGTTTAAAGTTACCCAAATATCATTGTCTTGTCAAGTTTGAATCCTCTTAGATGCTTGTTCTGTTTAGATATCTTTTTTAAATGGGGGAGCTCCCAAGCAGTGCTCCAAAGACTCTTACTGGGAGATTCCAGGGCTGCATCTGGTAATGCTCAGGGGACTGCATGGTGTCAGGGGCCAGGGACCAAACTCAGGGCAGACACATACTCAACACACACCTGAACCTCTGTACTATTTCCTGGCCCCTGTTTAGATACTCTTTTCCTCATCTTCTTCTTGACTCTTCACCATTTGGTATAATATATTTCTCTCTGAAGCCAGGATTTACACAGTATCGCCCACCCTACTTCTATCATAAACCCTAATTACAACTTTTTAATTGTCTGGCCTTTGCCCACCCCCTGCTGGACTCAAGTGCCAAGTGTCTTCCATTTCAGAATTGTAGACCCAAATTTCTAGTACAGTAAATATTGTCTCACATCCTTTGATTGAGCAAATATAGAAATATCATCTTTCAGATAATTCATTGGATGGAATGTGTGTATTTACTTCTCTCCCCCGCCCCAGAAACTTCACAAAACCCCCACAGAATAAGAAGAATGGAAAGAAAGAGATAAAACTGATGGAAGAGGTCAATAAATTTAGGTAGAAAGGAGGGGGGCCAGAACTCTATTGCAGTGGTTATGGGTATGGCATTTGCTGTGCACATGGCTGAACTAGGTTCATGTCCCAGCAGCCCATATGGTCTCCCGGACCTGCCAGTAGTGATCCCCGAGTGCAGAGTCAGAAGTAAGTCCCAAGCACTGCCAGGTTTGGCCTCAAAACCAAAAACAACCCCCAAACCCTCCCCCGCCAAAAAAAAAACTATCAAAAACCAAATACAGGAGAAAGAAGGAAGAGTAGCATCTTATCAGAATGAAGAAACAAGTAGTTTTCTAGCTCAGGATGGGATTCCAGTGAGAATCAAGCTGAGTCACAATGCAACTTTGGTAAGGCCAAGGCTTGCAGGTGGCGTGTATCTGATTGGTGATCAGGTTGTGGGTGTGGTTAGAAGCCAATCGACTCTAAATCTCTATCAGGAACATTTAGGTTCCAGGATCTCTATTGTCATCTCCAGGTAACTTTTTCCACTATTATCTCCCTTTCTCAGCAGAAGACTTAGTTTCCAGAAAAGCAGAATCAAGAGACCCTGCACTCAGGGGCAACAGTTAGAGTTGAGAAGGCAGGGAAGGACTGCCTTTAAAGGTAGATTAAGTGAGAACCAATATTCAGAGCCCTGGGGTCTGCCCACTTGCTTCTCCGTATTAAACTCTCAGCAGCAGGGAGAGGACCCTCGGGGGAGACTGAAGGAGTCCTGGACATGGATGTGGACACTAACTCAAGACAAAAGACAGGCACAGACACTTGGATTTTCCTAGGAAATAAGTATTTCCTTCAACCAGGCAATGATGAGGACTTCCTGCTGAGGTCCAGAGATTTCAGGAACTTAAAAAACAAAAACCAAAATAACCAGCCAAGCCACTTACTGCAAGTGGAAGTTAAGGCTCTCAGACATCTAAGGAAAATTACTAACACAGAAGACAAAGACCCATGCATACAGAGAAAAAAGTTTCAGTAAAAAGAGGAAACAAAAAAAAATACCCTTAACCCCCCCCCCCCCCCCAAAAAAAACACACACACACACACATCAAAATACCATAAGGATCAGGGAGAAGATACTTTTTATTTTTTCTTATTTATTTTAGGTATAGAAAATCCATTTCTCTGACCACAGGGTTGTTAAGTCCATGTCTAAGAATTCATTAAGGTGTTTGTTGCTTTAGGATGCATACGTGGCTGCAAAGTCCAGAGACTTCAGGATCTGTGGTCTGGGCTAACGAGTTGACCAGGTAGTGGCTGTGGGTGGTGGGCGTGGCTGCCAGGGCTTTCAGAAGTATCGGGAATTGGAGGGAGGCTATCCACCCTGACTCCGTGGGGGTGGGGGAACAAAAAAACAAATACCAGGGTTCTCAGCCTGGGCAGCGGGTACCTAATTTCTTTGCATATTGGTATCTCTAAAGAGAATATTCGTGGAGCAGTGGAGTTGAGCACTTGATGCGGCTGTAGTGGTGGGGTGTGGCTGGGGCTTTAGCTGGGTAGGTATTCAGCTCGCCTGCTTTCTGTGGGTGCTCCGGAGTTTTCAGCTGCAGGGACCAGTGACTGATTCCATAAATTTTACCTGTGTGGTGTGCATCTCTTGGGAGATTTAGTCGGGAATCAGTGGAGCAGAGCTGGTATGTTGATAATGTTTTTGTTATTTTTTTTAAGCTTTAGCTTTTATTAAGACTGATTTACATAGTTGATCATAGTACAGTTTCAGGTATATAACATTAGAACACCAATCCTATGACCGATCCCTTCCTTCCATCAATGTGGGCTCCCCCCTCCAGGGTTCCCTTCCATTCCCCAGCCTTCTTCCTTGACAGGCATATAACAAATTTATTTCATATGACTTGCTCTAATAAAGTCTAAAGGAATGACAAATAGAACTATCAGAAAATGTATCAATAAAAGTCAATTTGTGGTGATTGATTGCTATATGTCTTTAACCTTTCTTAATCTAGCAGAGGACAACCATATGCACCATTAATGAGTACCATACTCAATGCCACATGATGGGAAGTTTCTCCTGTCCTTTAAAGGAGCTTTTAAGACTTCTTGCAAAATTGGTTTCAAGACTATGAGTTCCCTAAGTGGTACCTGTCCATTAAGCTCTGTATTATTCCTTAAATCTGAATGATAATCTAGCTGGATAAAGTATTCTTGGTGACTTCATTTCATTGAGTTTTTGTACTATATCCTTTCATACTCCTCTGGGTCATTAAATCTCATTTGATGGATCTATTATACATCTAACAAGATTTTCTTTGTAAATAAATTCATTTTTTGATCTTGCTTCTTTCAATATTATGTTTCTATCTTTGGATTTTGTCATTTAGAATATTATGTGTCTTGGACTTTTCCTGGTTTATTTTTGCTGGGATCCTTCAGACCTCTTGGATCTTTGTGCCTATATTCCTCAACTCTGGAAAATTCCTATTGGTGATTTCTTTAACAATTTTTTTAATCACATTTGCCTTCTAATTCTTTAGGGACTGCAGTGATTCTTATATTGTTTCTTTTGAACTTATTCCATAGTTCTCTGGTATGCTGTTTATTTCTTTCCAGATTATCTTACACCTTCTGTTATTTTCTTATTTTCTTTTTTTTTTTAAATTTATTTATTTATTGAATCACTGTGGGAAAGTTACAAAGCTTTCAGGTTTAAGTCTCGGTTGTGCAAATATCAGACACATTTCCCTTTACCAATACTTATTTTTCACCACTAAGAGCCCCCATAAACCCCCCCTCCCACCCCTCCCAATGCCTGTGAGGCAGATGAATTCTAGTTTACACTCTATCTACTTTGACTAGATTCATTGTTTCGATAAAAGATGCACCATTATTATTTAGACTTTACACCCCCAAATCAGACATGCTAAAAATCCATTGTGAAATAATTTGTTTTCTACAGCTGGTCACGAGAATCAACCAATGTCGCGCGATTTTGGATTTCTGGTTTAAGTCCTTGTGCTTCTGGAGCTATGGCCGTGCCGGAGAGCCGCTCGCGGGGGACAACCTGTGACCTCGGTAGGACATGAAGGACGAGCCAAGAACGCCCCACTTCCCATGAGGTTTCAGTCGCCCCATCAGCACTGGCTCATACCTGGCTTTCCACAAAGCTCCCAAGCGGCTGCCATCTTTCTTTCCAGAGGGAAAAGGGCGGAAGGGACCAACACCCTTTCCCCTCCGGCAGGCATGGTGGCGTGGATTAATGCATAGTCCATTCACTTTTCTGCTGCAAGCTGCCTGGCTCTGCATTAAGTCCTTGTGCTTTTGGAGCCTTGGCCATGCCAGAGAGCCGCTCATGGGGGGCAACCTGTGACCTCGGTAGGGCGTGAAGGACGAGCCAGGAACGCCCCCCTTCCCATGAGTTTCAGGGTTTTTTTTCCTACTCATTTCCTCCTCATCTTGGAACTCCTTGATCTGTTACTCAGCTGCTGTTATTCTGCTATTCAAAACCTCTATTGATTTTTTAAAATATAATCTATCATGCTCTTCATTTCTGTCATTTCTGATTGTAGTACATTTTTTTTTTAATTTCAACTCTTACTTTCTTGAGCTTTGTTGACTACCTGTGCTGTCATTTCTTTGAGCTCATTGATCATCCTCGTGGTGTCATTAAAGTCATTGTCTGAGGATTTACTCAGTTGGTTGGTACTATGTCTCTGGTGATAACATTTTTCACTCATTGAGCTTGGTGGGCTTCTATGTGTTTTCCCAATTTATTTTCTAGTCTTCTTGATGTGCTGGAGATGATTTTTTGTAATTAGCCTCCTCTTGAAAATGCTGTGGGATTAGGATGGAGGTTGGTCTCTTTCTTCTCTGCTATCCTCACAGAATGACAGGAAGAATAACAGTGAGCCACTTGTAATTTGTTGAGTAAACCTGTTGTGTGGCTGCATTAGCAGCTGCGCACTTCAGGAGCTGTGGTATAGCTCTTTATATGGCGCAGGTTGGGTGTGGAGGCTTCTGGGACTCACCCTGTAGGATAGTGGAGCAGCAACAGCAGGTCAGGGAGATAATGTGTGTGTGTGTGTGTGTGTGTGTGTGTGTGTTTCTGAGTACTTAATGACATAAAAAAAGTTGAAGAATTTGGGGAGTAAAACTGTAAGCAAAACAAAACTGATAGATTGCCTTACATGGTTGAGAGCAATTCAAGAATCATGTCAAGAAGTCTGTGGCTGAATTATGAGATATAGAAAACTAAGCATATTTCTTTAAAAAGAGGCAATTATGTTTTGAAGATCTATGAAAAAAAACTCACCAACATATAATAATGTACATCAAAGTTGCCTCAATAAAATAATATTTTAAAATGCAATTATTAATCCAAGGAAGAAATTAAGTTGCATAAGAAGCAAAGTAAAAATACAATGCAGTGTAAATTTAAACTGTAAATAATATTTATACCAGGTCATATATGCTCTTAATTACCAGTTGTGCTGTCACCATATTAGAAGCATCAGGAAGCTTATGTGTGTGTATGCTGCAGATATTATAGTAAATATTAAGCCTTATTCTTCATAGTGGGAAATCAATACACAGTATTCAAAACTGTAAACCCAGGAAATAATAGTGTTAAGTTGAACCATCTGGAATTATTAATTATATTTTACCTACAAGACTAACTTTTTCTGAAACTGTATTGCTATAATGCCATTTTAATTAACCTTTTCTATTAAGGTATAACTAGCATAAATTATTACATTCATTCTAGGTTCAAAGTAAAAAATATATATGTATATATATATGTATATATCACTTGATAACTTGATGTCTCGTTACTCATCAATTTGCTTGAGCAGGCACCAGAAACATCTCCATTCGTCCCTGTTGCATGCTAGTGTAGCCCAATAGTGTCTGCTCACTCTAGGAACACAAAAAGCCTCAAACCGTTCATTCAGGGCCTTGATGAAGAAGTCTGACCATCTTGTAGGTGGGTGGCCACGCTATCTTTTGACATCCCGTGGAATTCAGTTCGTAATGGCTCTAGTCCAGTGGTCATCTCCAAATTGCATTACTTGTCCAGTCCATCTGATTTTCGATGCCTTAGTAAACAAGACAGCGTCACTGATTCTGGATCATCGATGGAGGTTGGAATTCCAGATTCTTTCTGTCACTTGAGTGAAACATGATACTCCAAGCATAGCTCTTTCAATTCCTCCTTGGAAGACCTGAATAGTGTTCTCATCCTGTTTTCATAGGGCCCAGGTCTCTGAGGAGTATGTTAATGCAGGAAGAACAGTGGAGTTGAAGACATGTGCCTGGAGTCAGAGGTTCTTCATCATCTTAGTTATTTCTTTGATACTCTTGTAGTTGTTCCAAGCTGCCATCTTTCTCCTGTGCATCTCAGGTGCCAGGTTATTCATCATGTTGAGTTCTTGACCTAGGTATGCATAACTGCTGCATTTGGAGATGTTCATTACATTGAGAGCAAATGGAATGTCAGGAACAAGTTCGTTTCTCATGAACATTGTCTTAGTGAGATTCAGCTGCAGTCCGACCTTTCCACACTCACGGTCAAAGTCAGCCAGTATTTGTGCCGCTTGGCTGATGTTTGGTGTTATTAGAACAATGTCATCAGCAAAGCGGAGGTGGTGTAGTTGCTGACCGTCTATCTTCACTCCCATTCCTTCGCATTTATATATATATATATATATATACATATATATATATATATGTCAAAGGAAAAGTGGTACCAAGGATTTAACCAGGATTCTTGAATTCAGTGCATGGGCTCCAGCTCTTGTGTACAGTACAAAATGGTCACAGTAAGTGACCATTTTCTAAGTCTAGTTAACATCCATCACTAAAGTTACAATTTTAAAATACGCTACATAGCATTAAGAACTAAAGTTGTTGTGCTGTATATTACAATCCAAAGGATTATTTATTTTATTCCTGGAAGATTTGTGCTCTTGTTTTTGCTTATTGGGCCGTGCCTAGCTGTGTGGGCTGGAGTGATAGCACAGTGGTTGGGCATTTGCCTTGCAAGGGGCTGGCCCGGCCAACCCGGATTCGGTTGCTCTGCCCCTCTCGGAGAGCCTGACAAGCTGCCGAGAGTATCTCGCCCGCACGGCAAAGCCTGGCAAGCTACCCGTGAAATATTCGGTATGACAAATACAGTAACAATAAGTCTCACAATGGAGATGCTACTGGGCCCGCTTGAGCAAATCGATGAATAATGGGAGGACAGTGCAGTGATACAGTGCCTGGCTGTACTGTGGGCTTACTCTTGTCTCTGTGCTCAGGAATCACTCTTAGCAGAGTTCAAGCAACTAATTTGTGGTGTGGGACATTGAACATGGGTCGCTTATGTGCAAGGCAAGTGTCTTACCCACTGCACTATCTCTCTGACCCTATATATGGAAGTTTTGATTTTTTGAATCCCACCATCCACTTTGCCCACCTGCAGATAAATTTTTTATCACTGTCACTGTCCTCCCGTTGTTCAATGATTTGCTCGAGCAGCCCCAGTAACATCTCCATTGTGACAACTGTTACTGTGTTTGGCATATTGAATACGTCATGGGTAGCTTGCCAGGCTTTGTCTGCGGGCGAGATACTCTTGGTAGCTTGCCGGGCCCTCCGAGAGGGGCAGAGGAATTGCACCCAGGTCGGCCATGTTGGCTGCATGCAAGGCAAATGCCCTGTGATATTGCTCCAGCCCAAATTTCTTATGTTTCAGCCAATTATAAGATTGTTTATAAATACAGAAATAAATACTAAACTATCAAGAATATTCCCCAGGGATTACCTCTGGGTAAGGATAGAGTGAAAAAATTTTTGCCCCAAGCTTGTCATTTCAGTAAGTATACATGTTAATTTAATAAAACCTAATATTAATAAAAAACTGAGCAAGTGGCCTACTTTGAAATTACCTCAGCAAAGAGACTCAACTTCACTTCCGAAATGATTAATGTTGGATAATTGATTTGATGGTGTTCACCTCATCTTTTTTTAGGATTTTTACCTTTTCAAAAATAACTTTTAGGAGTGCTTTCTCCAAAAGGACAAAAATAGCCTGTTCTAATAGCTCATTTAGAACTTTAATTGGAAATGTGGTTGTGTCTTCTTCCAATTAAGCTAATTGAAGTGGAGCTTTGATTGGGCCCTGGGAGAGGAGGTGTTCCCCGGTGGAGGTTCACAGAGTTAACAGTGAACTTGAGAAGAGAGAAACAGCAGCAACCGTGCAGGCAGACGGCAGAATCCACCGGAGGGATTCCAGTGATTTGCTTATTGACTGACACATGGCATAGGGAAAGCTGCCGGCAAAGTTCTGGGGGGAAAAGTTCCGGGGAAGCAGAGCACCTGACATTTTCTGTGTCTAAGTTGGAAATGCTCCAACTTTCCTAGGGAGGAAAGTTCACTCTTTAGCACTTGCTGAAAAAGTATATGGCTGGAATTCTGTAAGTTGGACAAAGTCGGAAGGCTTGAGATAATACACCAGAACTAACTTCCTCCTCATCCCTCTCAGAACCTCTTGGCTGGTGGTACTCCTTATTCTTTTGAGCTTGGTTTGCTGTTGTTGCTTCTGTCTCAGACTCTTCCTAAAAGTCAAGCTGGGAAACTTGCTCAGTAAGTCACCAGTCTTCACTTGCTGCCTGATGTTTTAATACATTAGACACCACACACACACACACACACACACACACACACACTCACATGCGCGTGCTTGCACACACACAACTATTTGCTCTCAGATAAGCTACAGCCCCCCAAAAACTATTTTTAAATGGTCTTGAAACAAAAAAAGGAAAATTGCAAAAATAAAATCAATAGAAGTTTAACCGCTTGTATTACAACTTTATGAAAGCTAGACAATTACAACTTGAGGCCTGTCTTTCAAATATGGGCACATTTTAGTCTACTCAATATAATTTAGGGGAGACCTCTTAAGTTTTGAATGCCGGGAAAGAAAGATGGCGGCCGCATGGGAGCCTGGTGGAGAGCAGGTCTGAGCCGGGGGTGGGGCGCGACTGAAACCTCATGGGACGGGGGGGGGGGGGGGGGGTCCATGGCTTTCCTATACGCAAACAGTGAGAGAGAAGAAAGCTACATGAAAAAACAATCCCATTCACAATTGTGCCCCAGAAAATCAAGTACCTAGGAATCAGCTTAACTAAGGAAGTAAAGGACCTGTACAAAGAAAACTACAAAACGCTACTTCAGGAAATAAAAGAGGACATGAGGAAATGGAAAGATATCCCCTGCTCATGGGTCGGGAGACTTAACATTGTCAAAATGGCAATACTACCGAAAGCATTGTATAAATTCAATGCAATCCCTATAAGGATACCCATGACATTCTTCAAAGAAATGGAGCAAACACTCCTGAAATTTATATGGAACAATAAGCCCCCACGAATAGCTAAAGCAATTCTTGGGAAAAAGAAAATGGGAGGAATCAACCTCCCTAACTTTAAACTCTACTACAAAGCAGTAATAATTAAAACAGCATGGTACTGGAACAAAGGCAGAACTGCAGACCAATGGAACAGGGTTGAATACACTGACATCTCTCCTAAATCATATGCTCATCTAATCTTTGATAAAGGTGCAAGTAATGTGAAGTGGAGTAAGGAAAGCCTCTTTAACAAATTGTGCTGGCATCACTGGACGGCTACATGCAAAAAAATGGGCTCAGAACTCTGCCTAACACCATGTACAAAAGTAACATCAAAATGGATTAAAGACCTCAACATCAGACCAGAAACCATAAGGTACATTGAAGACAAAGTTGGCAAAACCCTCCATGACATTGAAACTAATGGTATCTTCAAAGATGCCACGCCACTGGCCGAGCAAGTGAAAACAGAGATAGATAAATGGGACTATCTTAAACTAAGAAGCTTCTGCACCTCCAAAGAAACAGTGACCAAAATACAAAGACAGTCTACAGAATGGGAAAGGATATTCGCTGAATACACATCCGACAAGGGGTTGATACCAAGGATATACAAAATACTGGTTGAACTCCACAAGAAGAAAACATCTAACCCCATAAAAAAATGGGGCAATGAAATGAACAGAAACTTTCTCAAAGAAGAAATCTGAATGGCAAAAAGCACATGAGAAAATGCTCTACATCATTAATCATCAGGGAGATGCAGATGAAAACCACAATGAGATACCATCTCACACCTCAGAGACTGGCCCACATTCAAAAGAACAAAAGCAACCGATGCTGGCGTGGATGTGGCAAGAAAGGGACATTCCTTCACTGTTGGTGGGAATGTTGACTGGTTCAGCCCTTCTGGAAAACAGTATAAATGATTCTCAAAAAATTAGAAATTGAGCTCCTATTTGACCCAGCAGTACCACTCCTGGGAATATATTCCAGAGAGGCAAAAATGTATAGTCGAAGTGACATCTGCACTTGTTTGTTCATTGCAGCCCTCTTTACAATAGCCAGAAACTGGAAGAAACCTGAATGCCCAAGAACAGATGACTGGTTAAAGAAACTTTGGTACATCTACACAATGGAGTACTATGTAGCTCTTAGAAAAGATGAAGTCATGAAATTTACATACAAGTGGTACAACATGGAAAGTATCATGCTAAGCGATATGATTCAGAAAGAGAGGGATAGACATAGAAAGATTGCATTCATTTGGGGGATATAAAGTAACAAAGTATGAGATTAATACCCAAGAATAGCTGAGATCAGCACCAGGAGGATTATTCCATAGCTTAGAGGTCAGCCGGGCATCTTAGGGGAAAGGGCAGCTCAGATCGAGAAGGGAGCACCAAATAAAGGGTGTTTGGAGGATCCTCCCAGGAGGGGAGATGCATGTCGAAAGTAGACTATGGACTGAACATGTTTGCCACTCAAAGCCTCTTTTGCAGACCACAACACCCAAAAGGAGAGAGAGAACACAAGGGATTGCCCTGCCACAGAGGCAGGGTGGTAAGCGGGGGATGGGGGTGGGGGGATATTATCCATGGTGGTGGAAAATGGGCACTGGTGGAGGGATGGGTATTTGATCATTGTATAATCGAAACCCAAGCACAAGAAATTGTAAATCTACAACTGTACCTCATTGTGTTTCACTAATAAAAAAAGGTAAATGTAAAAGGTAAAGGCCCTCCCGTTGATCGTCGATTTGCTCGAGCGGGCCCAGTAACGTCTCCATTAGAGACTTTGTTGTTACTGTGTTTGGCATATCGAATACTCTTGGTAGCTTGCCGGGCTCTCCGAGAGGGGCAGAGGAATCGAACTCGGATCGGCCATGTTGGCCACTTGTAAGGCGAACGCCCTACCGCTGTGCTATTGCTCCAGCCCTGACTAATAATAATAATAATAAAGAATGCCTTGCAGTGTGGCAGTTCATAAAATAGTCCTGATTAGTTCAGAATGGGACAAGAAATTTGCACTTCAGAGAAGAATCCCAGTGAGGTTTCAGAGTTTGTTGGGGTGGAGAGTCCTGCTCAGGAAATCATGCCTTAGACAACTTGTCCCCTTACCTTCTCTCATTCAAGAACTGTGAAAATTTCGCTACCATTTGATGAATGACTTTTTTCCCCCCATTTTTTAATAATTTTATTTATCGAATCACTGTGAGAGCAGTTACAACGCTTTCGGGTTTAAGTCTTGGTCATTACAATGAAATAGCTGTACCTTCACCAGTGCCCATTCTCCACCACCCAAAACCCCAGTATACCCCCATCCCACACCCTCCCCCTACCTGTGGGGCAGACGATTTCCACATTACTCTCTCTCTACTTCGATTACAGTCAATATTTTGACACCAGATCCACCATTATTATTTGAGATTTTACCCCAACATTCAGATCTGCTGAAAAGGCAACAGTAGACAATTTGTTTTCTATTCCTGGTTAAGAATAACATATGATGTCGCATGGCTGCAGTAGTGGCTGCGTGATTTTGAAATTCCAAAATTTTAACACTTAAATTTGGAGGGATTTCTGCCAAAACCTGCTGAGTTCTGAGATTTGTTCCTGAGTCTCTGGGATCATGACCGTTCAGCAGCTTGATCAGGATCCAGAGAGGCTGTTTGTGGGCGGTGACTTGAGGTCTCATTGGGATGGGGAGGTAAGGGCCGGCTCCACCTCCATCCCATGAGGCCCCATGCGTCTCATTACTGCGGGCCCAAACCTGACTGTCCAATGGCCTCTTGTGGATGGCAGCCACCGAGCTGCCAAGGGGGAGCAGGCAGAGGGATACCACCCTTTCCCCCCTGGGGTAGCCGGGCAACAGTAACCTACTGTGGGGTCTGGATGCATTTCTGCCAAAAGCCACTGGGTTTCAAGATTTGTTTCTGAGTCTCTGGGATCATGGCCATTAAGCAGCTTGATCAGGAGCCATAGAGGCCATTCATGAGATGTGACTCGGGGTCTCATTGGGGTGGGGAGGAAAGGGCTGACTCCACCCCCATCCCTTGAGGCCCCACATGTCTCGTCACTGGGGGCCCAAACCTGACTGTCCAGTGGCCTCTGGAGGATGGTGACCACCGGACCGCCAGGGGGAACAGCCAAGGCACAAAACCTATTCTTACCTGGGTTGTCCCAGTGCCGGTAACCTACTGCAGGGACTGGAAGCATTTCTGCCAAAAGCCATTGGGTTTCGAGATTTGTTTCTGAGTCTCTGGGATCATGGCCGTTAAGCAGTTTGATCAGGAACCAAAGAGGCCATGCCTCCCATTATATAGATGAGCCTGAGGTGGTTTGTGGGTGTGTCTCCCACATACCTAACTTTTGGCTGTTTACGTTCCTTGGTCAACTTTGCCCCAAGTTTTTGGGGTCTGGCCAAAGGCACACCAGCAATTTTGAGGTATCTGGACATCTGAAGGCGCCATCAAGCTGCTGATGCACTTGCCTCACAGGTACAGATTGGCCTGCTGGCGGCACCATACCCCTTTAATGAGTTTTAAGGTCGATAGATTTACTGGGGTTAAAAGGTAGTCAAACTGTCTCGATTTAACATTTTTGTTGTTTAGTATTTATTAAACATATATTCAATTTGGATTTTCTGGCAGTTGAAATAGGAGGCGCAGGCAAACTTGATGCATGAGTGCTTGATGGTTCAGGTTGAAGAGTGCTTCGGAGGCCATCTTTTCCTCCATCATCTTTAGACTCCTCCAGGCTTCCTCTTGTCTCTGGTCTCTGCCGTTGTCTTCTCTTCGGTCTCTGGCTCTCTCTGTCTCCTGGTCTCTAGCCTGTTGTTATCTTCTGCTTCAGTCTCCTGCCTCTATCTTCCTCCTGTTCTTTTTCTTTCTCTGCCCCTATATCAATTTAGACATGTAACTAGATGGTCGCTATTAAGAGGGGAAGGTGAGACACAATCTCAGCCTCAACACAAGATCCCTCTATCTCTTTAAACTCCCCATCTCCACTAATATGGCAGGAAGGCAACTCTAATCGTCATCGACCGGGCCAAATGCTCAAATGCTCATGGGTGGGACTGAAGGGAGTACCCTGTTCAGATGCTTGGTGACTGTGTTTTAGAATGCCTCTAGTTCATGAGGCGAACCCGGTGTCTTGAACAGCAGGAGAACCCACACTTGCCTGATCATCACTGCTCTCATTCAAGCCATATCATGGCCAACTGCCAAGTCCTTCAGTCTGAGCTCAGATCATCAAGCAGAGATAACCTCCCTTGCATGCCTTCCATGCCTGGGCTGGAGTGATAGCACAGTGGGTAGGGTGTTTGCCTTGCAAGCTGCTGATCTGGGTTTGATTCCTCAGGCAAGCTACCAAGAGTATCCCACCTGCATTGCAGAGCCTGGCAAGCTCCTTGTGGCGTATTCAATATGCCAACAGGTCTCACAATGGAGATGTTACTGGTGCCTGCTTGAGCAAATTAATGAACAACGGCAGGACAGTGCTACAGTGCTATATTCAATTTGAATTCCTTTTTTTTGGTTTTTTTTGGGATTTTCAAGTTTTTCACATAAATATAGTCCCAGTCCAGAAAACACTTTGTCATGATCTTGATTTACGGTGAAGGCAAAGTATTTTACACATAAAGTAAGGAATAACATACTCATGCCATGGAGATGTTCAGAATTCACTGAAGGCTGACACAACCTGATATATGTTTGACATGTTTTAATGACATAAATAAATACTTTTTATAATGCTCAAGATAGTAAAGTATAAGAAAATTATAAGTTGGCATTGAGTTTGAAATAGTGACATTGTGAGGTAAGCTCTTTTAGCTCTTTTTGAATATGCCCAAGCCATAAAACAGGAAAGAATTGGGTATCTTAAGATTTTAACCCTGATCTTCTGAGAATGAAAGATAACAGACATGAAATATTCACACTGAAAAACTTTAGTGTCTTTTTTTCAGGAGGGCAGGGAGCAGAGAGGAGGGTGGGTGAAGGTAGTTACCTGATATTTTCTGGAATCTGTCTTCTCCTTCCTCCCTCAGCAGGTTAGCTCTGAGCTTCCAGAACTTCATCCTCATCCTAACTTTGATGTGCCCTTAGTAAGGGAGTTAGATGGGACTTCAGTGAAAAGTGGGAGAAGAAACATTCAAGTTGACCATTTGTGGTTCACGGGAGGAGTCAGAATTCAAGACAGAAATTCAGTTTAGTTGCAGGAAATATGGAAGACACTTCTAGTTTGTATAACAAGATCTGTTAAGTGACTTTATATAACAAGATCTGTTATACAACTCTCCAGTCTGTCTGGCAGTTTTGTTTCCCAGAAAGTCAGACATGGTATTATTGGATGGGGCACTTAAGAGGGTGTAAGTCTCCCTTCTTCCTCTCAGACCTGGAGTCTGAGTCATGACGAGAAATCCTGCTTTTCCTTCTCCTCCACCTATGAGAGCCCTCTCACCCTCTTCATTGTACACATATGCTCTTAGCAGGAAAGGATAAAACTTACCTATGACAGGATGTTTAAGGTATTGAGGTCTAGGTGGTTATTATAATGAGAGTTTTTGCAATCTTGGGTGGAATTTTGTGTATCTGGCAATGGTTTTTCTTTGGGATCATTGCTCCCAATTCATAATAGAAATCTGTTGGGTAATTGGGGTTAATAGGAAGGATTTTATTTTTCAGGCTCTTTTTTCCCTTCACTGAACATTAGCTAGTGATTTTAGAGAAAGGTACATCTCTGACATCTTTGGAGGAGTCTAACTCCATCTCAATTGGTATCAAGGGGGAAAACAATAATTCCCCCCCCCCCCCATAATTCTCTCAAATGATGAGCTTGGACTCTGAACACAAAGGGAGAAAATGTGGGTTCAGCAGTAGGATTTTAGAGCTTATGTTGAAAGAAAGTTTAATTTTAATTCCTGTGTTGTGGACCTAAGAACAAATGACCCTACTTTCCTTGTGAAATGGGAACAATACATCCTATTGTACAGGGATTTTCTGGGAGTGATAGTAAGTCATATAAGTGATAGTTCTAAAGTGCTATATAAAAGTAAGGTATTATTATCAGGCAGCAAAGCAAAGTTAAAAGCTTTAATAAAATCTATCCCTTACCAACTATATGGAGACATTTTCTAACCAATGTGCAAACAAGACATATTTGCCGTTAAAAGTTAAGTTTTTGAGACTAAATGGCTCAGGAAGCAATAAAGATGATCTAATATGTCAAGGGAGACATTTTTTAAAAGAATAAGTATATTATAGGGGGAGGTAGGAGACAATATCGTTTTTTAAAGAGCCATATCTATTCATTGCATATTTGGAGAATTGAATTCAGGAATATGAGACCCAGAGAAGTGCTCTTAGACCTATAAAAGAATTGGGTTCAGTACAAAACGTTTAGCCAAGCAAACTAAGGTTAAAAATGGGAGATTCAATTGCAGAAGTCTTTTAGGGAATGGAATGAACACAGCAAGATTTCTGTCTCCTTTATTTCTGTGTCCCCATCTCCTTCCTGCTCCATAGTAGGCTTTCAAATGAGTAAGTCAGACTGAATTGTAAAGATTCAAGAATATCTCTGAAGGGGGAGACATCTGCCACCCTAGACTTAATATTGGAATTGTTCAAACCAAGTGATACGTGTTTGCTGGTTTAGATTTAGGAAATGAAGATGTAAGTTAATTATAATGGTAGGCGGAGGCCCGTTGTTTCCTTAATTCGACTTCTCATTTGTTTTTGTGCTAGATCCAGTGGTACTCTGGGCTTACTCCTGGTTCTGTGCTCAGGGGTCACTATTGGTGGAACTTGGGGATATATGTGGTGCTGGGGATCAAATTTGGGTTGGCTACTTGCAAAGCAAGTGTCTTAATCCCTTTACTATCTCTTTGCACCAATTATTCCGTTTTTTAAAATGATCTCAAGACTGTAGTGTTCTCCCCCAAATGCCCACAGTGAGCGGTGTATGAAATTTAGAATGAAAGCCGATCTTTCCCTAGAGAACTTTATTTCAGGTTTGGGATGGAAAAATTTGGGAGGACAACATTTTTCTGTGTTTGGTGACTGTTGGAGTATTTTTTGTTAGGGATTTTATTGTGACGTACAGGAACTCCATGAGACAATTGATCAACATGTCTTATGGTGTTGGGTTTGGGGAAGGTAGACACACACTTCTTAGAGAGATTTTCAACTTGAACTTAAATTTCCTTCCTTCCTTCCTTCCTTCCTTCCTTCCTTCCTTCCTTCCTTCCTTCCTTTCTTCCTTCTTTCCCCCTCTCTTTCTTTCTCGGTTTCTCTCTCTCTTTCTTTCTTTCTTTCTTTCTTTCTTTGGTGTTGGGGATCAAACCTGGGTTGACGTTATGCAAGGCAAACACACTACCCCCTCTACTATCACACCAGCCTCTAAATGACTTCTTACCTCCTCTTTTGATTCACATTCTCATGATTATTATGATACAAGACTCAATAGGGTCACTGATATTGAGGAGAATTGGGAAAGACACTGTAAGATTCACTGAACCTTTATGATGTAGTTACGTTTGCTATATTTTGATATTCATGGACTTGTCCATCTGTATCTCCCATCCTCTGTGCCCATAGAGTTGCGTTCTGAACCTTAGGAATTCCTCCTAAGAGGAACTGGAGAGATAGTAGAGGGGTTATACTTGCCTTGCAAGTGACTCACCATGGCTGAATCCCCAACACCATATATAGTCTTCTGAGCTCACACAGATGTAATATCTGATCATAGAGCCCGGAGTAAACCCTGAGCACCTCTGGGTGTGGTCCACAGATCCCCCTTCCCTCGCCCCCAACCCAGAAAGGAATTTCTCATAAGATCATCCACTTGTTCTTTTCCTCTGCTGCTTTAGAACCTGGAGCCCCCAGAATGTACCACAAGAGAGAAAGATCATGACATACTGAACTTGAAAAGAATTTTGGATTTTTTTTTCTGTTGCAGCAGCTAGAGTGAATTGTGCTAATCCATATCAACAATTATTATGGGATATGGATTATTATGGTGATGGGAAAGGGCTTGACCTATCTAAACACAGAAGGCAGTTTTCTGAACTTATTTCTGACACAGTACATAGGTTTTCTGCACTCCTTTAGGGCAGGAGGTTGCAGCATTTTTCTGTGTAATCATTGCAGATTTTAATTCCTTTTTTCCTTTTTTTTTCTTTTGCACAAAAGTAGCATGTGACTAATATGTGACATTTTCTTTTAAAACAGTGTGGTATTACTTACACAATGGTGTGCCGATTGTGTGGTGAAACCAGGTGGTTACTGCAGACCATTTGCCCGGGGGTGGTACAGAGCTGGCCCTGGGCTGCGGAGTGCAGGGGGGTGGGAAGGTCTGGTGGGGAGAGCGCACCGTGGACATGGTTGCACAATGAATAGATTTTTCCAAGGGTGCATTGCTATGGGTTGATATTCCATATTTTTCTGTTTCCAACCAAGTGAACTTCAATCCACAGGGCAAAAACCATAAACAGAGTAGCAAGAAGAACCAGGCTTCTTTTGGGCATTGGTGATGTACTTTTCCAAGTGTAGCCACTTGCAAGGAACCTCAACTGGGACCTGGGCCACTGCTTATGTATCTGTCTTTTCTCTCTTTCCCTGACTACTCTTTTGGATCTCCCTCTCTCACCACCCCAATGATGTCTAAATGCACAGCCCATGCAGACAGAAATGCCTCCTTTTTCTGAGCACTTGCATCTGTCCTTCTCTGCTGCAGCTTTTCTGACTCTGGAGCATTTGCAGAGGAGGAAAATACATCAGTCTGGCTTTTGGATGACTATGGCATAGCACACAGCTGAGCACCTGATGTGCACTGAACAAGTGGATGAAAAAAGGAAATCCACTTTGTGAGGCCATGAATTATCCTAGCTAAAAAACAAACAAGCAAACAAACAAACAAACAAACAAAAAAACAACAAAAAACCAAATGGCTGCCACTATAGAAATAGGAGGCAGCTTAGGAAGGAACATGTAGGTAAAATTTTAGAGCTCAGGAAAGACAGCAAACATTCTCATAGTATCCAGAATGTTGGGTGGGTTTTATTCTTTCTTCGTCTGGTCTGGCTCTCATATGTTTTTGTTCTTTTGATTCTCAAGTCAGAGATACATAAATAATTGCCTTTGTGAAAGCAAAATCAAGAAAGGAGATTTGGGCTGGGCAAAAATATAGAGCTATCCTTCGTTTCTAGTCTAAAGCAATTACAGTGAGGATGAACAGCTTTTTTCTCCATATAGCAAGTCCAGAAATAATAGCTGTATTCTGAAGGTCCCAGTTAAAAGTATGCAGGGAAGATTCCGATGATTTATATTACGGCTGGGAAGTATTGTGCTCAAGCTAATTATTGCAGAGTAAGTTGGCTTTCATGAACTGAGAAGCTAAAATAGAAGATCCAAAAAGACAAAGTGTATGAACACGTTATTTCATTCTTTGTTTTTGGGTCACACTTGGTGGTGTGGTGCTCAGGGCTTACTCCTGACTTGGTGCTCAGGGGTCACCACTGGTGGTGCTCAGGGACCGTATGTGGTACTGGGGATCTAACCCGAATTAGCCACAGCCTTATCTGCTGTACTATCTCTCTAGTCCCTCAACATGTATATATATTTTAGATCTCTGATTATAAACAAGAGTTTGAGAAAATTGGAAAAAAAAACAAGTTAGAAAAAAAAGTTTATTAAGTAATATCATATAAATAACTTGTTACAAAAATTGATTTGCAAAAGGCATATTGACTCTTGGTGAGAAATCACTTTTTTAAATTGCATTCTTTTTTTATTTTTCCAAATGTATACGTCTAAGAAAACAAAAGAAAGAAAAAGAAGCCATTTCAAAGAGTGTATTTGCCATTTGACTACAACCAGGAGCTGAAAGATAATTGGGTCAACACTGTTCTTGCAATACAGAAAACTTGTTTGTGGAAACTGTGAAATGATGAAAACCTCCTTCACTACACATATATGGGATGGAAGGTGGGTGGTGATCATTTCCGGCAGATGTTCTCCATGCCAAAGATGCCAGTGAGATGGAGTAAACTGCTCTCTCATCTGAGCACTCCAGCCAGTAAATCTTCAAGAGATGGCATCCACTTCAATTTGTACTTGGGAGTATTTTTAATTAAAAACAATCAATACCCCAAAGCTTTTATTTTCTGGGTTTCAAATCACAAATCACAGTAGAAGAATGTCAAACTGCCTTCGCCTGGTACTACTGAAGACACATGTAGCACTATGAGAAGGCCTTTTCTTATAATGCAGTTTACTTTCAGAGCCATGAACGTCATCATGAATGAAACAGTACAGTGGTCTGGAAGTGGTCCTTGGTTTCTTCTGAACAGTTTTACTTAATGCTACGCAGCACTCCTCCCAAATGCCCAGTAAGCCTCTGCATTGAATTCCTTAATAAACACTAAACTAAAAGATCATAGAAAACAAAAAGTGTAAAGAAGGTGCCTCTAAGACATATTTACACAAATAGCATAGTCTCCCAAGAAAGACCAGGATCTCATTATAGTGGAATGTTTTTTTCCACAACGCTGGGTCCATGCCTCATTTGTCAAATTAACCCCATTTGAGGAAAAACTTGAGTTTGTGGTCCATGGATTTAAAAAAAAAAGAATTAAGCAACTTGTAAAAGCTCTTTAGGAATTAATCTAATAACCCATTGGCTTCTTGGCTAAGTGCTTCAGTCCTGTCTGAAACCCAGTGGGTAATAGGTTTTGTTTCCATCTGACCTCCTCTCGCACTTTCATCTGCCGGCTCACGTTCGCCCCAAATTAAAAAATGAAAATGCATCATCAATAAGGAATTACAAAATGGGGAGTAGATTAAAGATGGCAATGCTTAAATTAAATTGACGATGCGGAGACCATAAACTTCTGGCTTTAAAAATGAGCTATTTCTCTATTAACTTTTAGCAAGTGTGTGAACCAAGGCATTTTCTTTCCAAGGAGGTATCGCTCCACGTATTATATAGGGTCGAGGCTATGGGATTTTCAGTCAAGTTCCCCATCCTCCATGGAGATGCCAAAGGCAGATTTAAAATGCTGTAATAGCTACTGAAATTTGGAGGAGACCACAATTCTATATTTTCTAAGAAAAGAAAACTGCTTTTCAGACCTTAGGAAATTGTTCATCTTCCTAAAGATTTACACTCTAAATCTTAACCTTTCTGCTCTCTTAATCTGATATAGAAGGCTGGATTGTCACATTATCATAAATAGGGAAGGGTGCTTGGATTTTTTTTATCTGCTGTCACAATTCAAAAAATATTTTATCTAAATAAACCCCCCAAAATAAAATTATACTAAAGCAATCCTTTTCAAGAGGCTACTTTTCCAAAATAGTAGAGATCATGGCTTTTAAGAGAGTTCTTTCAACATAATCACAGTACTTTAAAACTAGTGACTATCGTTAAAAAAATTATTTGGTGTTTTGGTTCCTGGGCAAAATGCACTTAGAAGTACCTGATTTCAAAAGTTACTTTAGGCTCAGAAATCAACTCTGTTCTTTCCTTTCATCTGCTTACATTTTACAGTCTTCAAGAGAAGAGAATCAAAGACCATCCAGCCGTTATCTGTACATTACTATATCTCCAAGGAAGTATTCATTTCAAGGCAAAACATTTTACATAAGGTATTATTAAACAAATCAGGACAACTAAAATTTATGTACTTAAAAATGAAATTAATGAAAACAACCTAAAGTTAATTTGCTCCTAAAACAGAATAAACTCTTTAAAACTTTATGTACAATTCTTTGGGAGCTGAAGATGAATACTAAACCACAAATTTTAACACCAAGTTAAAATTGAATCAGCAGGTTTGTTCCATCTGAAAATGGAGTCAATTTGAATCAAAGTCTCCCTTCATACACTTCAACTATAATTTGCTTAGCAAATTATGGTAATAAATGCTAAGAAAGCTCTGAAACAATATATATTTACTATTCCCAGGTCTCCTCTCTTGTGGTTCTGTGGAACCACCTTCACTTCTTCCCCGATTTGATTAAGATATGTATATATATATATACATATATTTTATTTGGCAACAGATTTTTCCAGGTCTTTCAAGGAGAATGTGGCCATGAAAGAAAGGGCTTTCAATTTATGTGCAATTTAGGTTAGTGTTTGAAAGTGTTTCAGCTTATTTAAGGGAACATCTTGCAAAAAGTACCTCCCTAGAATAGAGGGCTAAACATATCAGAAATGCTCCCGAAATTCTTGAAATAACTCACAAAAGCAGTCTGCTTATACCTGATAAATTTTAGTTTCTTAGCAAACACTAAAGTTTTACCTCTTCCAAATTTCCTTTCATTTTTCTCATCACTGACATCTAATATTAGGACAGAGCTATATGAAAGCTGAAAGAAAACTGATTTTCTTTTCCAGGAGTCATTCATGTTGACCTGGATCCTTGGCCTCATATCTTACTGGTGGAATGATATGAGACCAGACAGATGATGGATTTGTGGCTCTAATTATTTCCATGAGGTCAGAGTCTTAGTTGCAGGAAAATATTACTATGCCTTCAAATTTAGAAGATCCTAGTGCTAAATATTCCAGCTATAGTCAGAAATGATTTAATTTCTTAGATTCACTTCATCAGATTTTGTGGTAAGAGATTAAACAGTTATTTCAACATTTAATCATATCAACCTGTTCTTAGTACACTGAACCATCTTCAAGTTGGGATAAAATACCGTGCCAATTATAGTTCAAATAGCCCACTACAGAATCACTGGCTTTCGCTTATGAGGAGAGAGTAAACCTTACCCTTAACATTGGAAATTGCTAGCACCAACCCTCAGACATTCCAATTAGTGCCTGCAGTTCAAAGGGAAGATTTCTGATGATACCCTTCTTTTACAGGACTATCTTTCTTGATTAAACTTGTTACATGACTTGAAACATAAGGATAGAGAGCTCCTTAATTTTACAGTAAACCATGTGGTTAAGGTGCTGTTCTATTGCTCTACATACTATTTCTTATGAACTTTACTAAGCTATCTTTTCTCAATACCTATCCGTGACTATGGTATCATGAACTCATTACAGTGACACCTTTCTGCATTTTTTTCTTGATGATGTGTGTGCGTGTGTGCATGCATGTGTGCGTGTGTGTGTGTGTGTGTGTGTGTGTGTGTAAAACCAGCAAAGAAAACCCTGAAAACAGGAATTGATCCAAACACAAAATACTTGTTGGTTTATAGGGAAATCCATTACAAGATAGGAGACCATTCAGGAAACACATGGAATAATAGAATTGTAAAATTTTTTCACTCTAATTCAGGAATCCAAAAAAACTACACTTCTTTTATTTGAAAGGTGCTGTCATTACTTCTTGGGTATAGGCCTACTGAATACACCACTAAACAATAGTATATTTCCAGATAGAAAATATGTGCTGATGTGACAGTACCCCCCAAATGGAAATGACACTAAGATTATCTGTAGAAAATTAACATTGATTGAAAATAAATCCCTAAGACTAATAATTGAAGTCAGCATATTCTTAAGTACATATTGTATATACACCAAGACTGCTTTTTTTCTTTTTTTCTTTTTTTTTGACGTTTCAAAAAACAAGGATGTTTTTATAACAGTACTTTGGAAAATTCTGATGACTGTACAATGTAAGATTCTAATGATAAAAATCATTAGAACAGTCATATGAAATAAATGCTTTCAACTTGCCAAAAGGATTAGCTCAGTTCAGTTGGGTCCTCTGGATAATAACTATGAGGCTAATTGCATAATTAGAGAAAGAACAGATTGGATGGGTTGTACATTACTTTTCTGTCATAGTTTGAGATCATTACTTTTTCAGTAGTTCAGAGATAAGGATAGTGGGGATGTCAAGGAAACAGTTAAAGCAATGAAAAATGATGCTGCTTTGGAAAGTCAACCATCATTTTAATTACAATCTTGTTGAGGGGATTTCCTTTTCCCTGTTTAAACATCTTCTGAACACCTAACACATAGACTTTCATCATTTCTATCCTAGCATGTTATATCAATTTAGGAATGTTTCCGAATGTGAAGGTTAGGGTATCAAGTTCAAATGGTTGGCTCTTTCTTACCTTCCCATCAATTCCCAGGGTGGGATTTGAATTTTACTTAAAATCAACTTTTGCTAATGCAACTTAATGTGTAGGAAGGATCTGAAGAATATGTATGATTGTACTCCATATTGCTATTTTCAAGTATATTAGAATAATATTGACAACTAGAGACAAAGGACTTAAATTTTTGTCTTGGTATAGTTACTTCAAGAACTTTTAAAGAATTAAGACTTATTTGTAATTTGCCCCTGAATGGCAGGCATCATTTCAAATAATCCATCCATTTGTTGGCTCAAACTTAGAAATGTCAATATCTTTATAAAAACATAATTAGTTGTTTTCCCTTTTCCTATATACAGTACAAGGGACAACTGTGACATGTCTAATAAAGAATCAATTATGAGTTGGTGGCAAGGAATGATATCCTTTTATGGGGGTGAGTGTTTAAAGCCCCCAGTTAATTATCTTTTAAACAGGAAACGTGGATGAATCTGATATCATTTTGAGTAGTCCTGGGAGCAGAAAAAGTTCTTGAAGAACAATCAGCCTGGGCAAATGTTACTCTTAATCCTTCGTGACAGAAACACACACCCATACACAGGGTTCATTATCTCTTGGTAAGTTCATATGCCACGAATACCTTCCCAGGGCTCCTTCCCTCCTCTCTTTAACTAGGAACTCGATAATTTCCCCCCTCCCCCCGCAAATTCTGGAAGCACAATCCCTCATCCATGAGCTAGTGAAATGTACAGCCAGAGCCCAATGCATCAACGGGGAGGAAAAAAAAAAAAAGACCGGTCGGGTGGGATGGAGCCTGAGAACCAGGGGAAAGAAAGGTTGATGCTCCCGGCCACCTCCCCACTCCACACACACACGGGGGTTGGGGGGCGGGGGGACACCAGGGGACTGTGACATGGGTCAACAGGATGCACTAAAAAATAAACCTTTGCCTCTTGGAAGCTCATAAAAGTGTACTAGAAAAAAGTCTCTAACATCGACTCCACACGACGGCAGCCAGGGACTTCTGCGATGGGGCGGCACAGCGCACCCAGTGGGTAAATAGAGTCACAGAGGTCAGCGTCGAATCGGAATTGGGGTGGGGGTCGGCGAAGGCCACCGATTAGGACTCCTTGTCGCTGTCCCCGCCGCCGTACATGTCGGCGAGCTTCTTGAAGCGCGGGCCCCAGTCGCTCAGGTAGTCGTAGTCTTGGTCGCCGTCGGTGGTGACCGAGTCCAGCGAGCTCAGGGACTCGGCCACCGAGCCGGTGCCCTCGTAGGCGTAGGTGGCCAAGGAGTCGTAGGGCGGCGCCGTGGGGTCCGCGTCGTTCTCCTTGAGCCGCTGGGTGATGAAGTCTCGCACGTCGGTGTTTTCGCGGGTGCCGGCGGGAGTCCGGCGTGGCAGGAAAAGGGTCTCGGGGACAATGTCCCGGCGCAGTTTGCCGTCCTCGATGGCCTCGGGGTTGCGCAGGGTGCCGATGTCGAAGGCCTGCGTGTCCTCCTCGCCGCCGCCCTCGTCGTTGTAGCTGACGATGTTGTCGCGGATGTCCTCTTTGGAGATGATCAGGGGCTCCTTCTTGCGCTGCCGCCGGAGCGCGGCGAACAGCACCACGGTCACTGCGGGGACACGGAGCACGGGACGGGGACGTGAGCGTGCGACGCGGAGCACGGGAAGGGGATGCGCGACAGGGAGGACGGGAAGGGGATGCGCGACAGGGAAGACAGGAAGGGGATGCGGGACACGGAGCATGGGAAGAGGATGCGACACAGAGGGTGGGAAGAGGATGCATGACACGAGGACGGGAAGGGACGTGAGCACCTGACGCTGAGCATGGGAAGGGGACGTGAGCGCACGACGCGGAGCACGGGATGGGGACGTGAGCACGCGACGCGGAGCACGGGAAGGGGATGCGTGACATGGAGGACGGGAAGGGGACGTGAGCGCGCGACACGGACCACGGGAAGAAGATGCGTGACAGGGAGGATGGGAAGGGGATGCGCGACAGGGAAGACAGGAAGGGGATGCGGGACACGGAGCATGGGAAGAGGATGCGACACAGAGGGCGGGAAGAGGATGCATGACACGAGGACGGGAAGGGGACGTGAGCGCGCGACGCGGAGCACGGGAAGGGGATGCGCGACCGGGAGGACGGGAAGGGGTTGCGCGACAGGGAAGACAGGAAGGGGATGCGGGACACGGAGCATGGGAAGAGGATGCGACACAGAGGGCGGGAAGAGGATGCATGACACGAGGACGGGAAGGGGACGTGAGCGCGCGACGCGGAGCATGGGAAGGGGATGCGCGACACGGAGCACGGGACGGGGACGTGAGCGCGCTACGCGGAGCACGGGAAGGGGATGCGGGACACGGAACATGGGAAGAGGATGCGACACAGAGGGCGGGAAGAGGATGCATGACACGAGGACGGGAAGGGGACGTGAGCACGTGACGCTGAGCATGGGAAGGGGACGTGAGCGTGCGTCGCGGAGCATGGAAAGGGATGCGCAACACAGAGGACGGGAAGGGGACATGAACACGCAACACGGATGGAGCACGGGAAGGGGATGCCTGACACGAGGATGGGAAGGGGACGTGAACGTGCATGGCTCAGCTCCTGGGAGCAGCCGGCAATGCTGGCTCAGGTTTGATTTTTTTGGGGGGTCAGGTCACACCCTGCCAGTGCTCAGAGCTTAGTCCTAGAAGGGGGAGGGGACCTTAAGCAGTGCAGGGGACTAGACCCAGTGTGCCTGCAAGCAGGGAGACAGCCTTCACCCCAATGCAATTTTCCAAGCTCACTAAGTCTTCTAAGTTCAAGAAGTTCAACTAAATTACTCAGTCTTCCAAGTTCACTAAGGCTTTCAAGTTCACTAAGGCTCCCAAGTTCACTAAGGCTCTCAAGTTCACTAAGGCTCCCAAGTTCACTAAGGCTTTCAATTTACTAAGGCTCCCAAGTTCACTAAGGTTTCCAAGTTCACCAAGCAAACTGCAGACTCAACAGGGTTGCTTTCAGGATGCTCAGGATCAAACCTGGATCCCCAAGACTGAAAAGTTACCAGTTAAAGGGAGGATAAAACATCCTTCTACTTTGTCACTAGTTTTGTTTTCTTCCTTCCTTCCTTCCTTCCTTCCTTCCTTCCTTCCTTCCTTCCTTCCTTCCTTCCTTCCTTCCTTCCCTCCCTCCCTCCCTCCCTCCCTCCCTCCCTCCCTCCCTCCCTCCCTCTCTCTCTCTCTCTCTCTCTCTCTCTTTCTTTCTTTCTTTCTTTCTTTCTTTCTTTCTTTCTTTCTTTCTTTCTTTCTCTCTCTCTCCCTCCCACCCACCTCTTCACTCCTTCCTTCACCTCCTTCCTTCCTTCCTTCCTTCCTTCCTTCCTTCCTTCCTTCCTTCCTTCCTTCCCTTTTTGGCTTTGAAATGGCAAACTAGTTTCAAGGTAAGGAAATATATAATACAGTCACCAAGAAAAAAAAGTTTCGCCACCGTGAGGTAGGCAGCAAGAGTGCCAATTATGCTGAACACCTAAAATGCTCCGAATCTGCTTATAAGCACAAGGCTGGCACCTTCGGGGATGTGTTGAAGGCTTTGCATAACTTCACATCTAAAATAACTTTTGCACTATGCTTTCTTTTTTCCCTGAGAGAAGTGTAAAAGTTTAAAACCCAAAGTAGAGACGTTTGCATACCTTTCTTACGCTTAAGGAAATGGCAGTGCAGTTAATACCCAGAGAGGCTCTGTTAGCATTCAGAAAGTCATTTGGACTTCAAGATCAGCCAGTTTGAAGGCTATGCAAGAATGCACATGTAGAAATTATTTATGATAAAAAACCCCTTTTTTGCGGGGGGGGGGGGGTTGAGCCAAACAAGCACAGATAACTGGGAACTTAAAAATTAAAGGTTCACATTTTGTAAGTTTGTTTCCAGGTTTATTTATTTATTTTGCCCTTCAAACTGAAATTAGAGGGAAAACAGGAATTATGTCTAAATAGCTCCGGAAGTTTCTCACAACTCATTGTATGGAACATGCCTGGCTACCTGTGGAGAAAAACACCTATAAATATGGATATATGGCTGGGAAAATATAAATATAGCCACAGCTTGGAGAAAAACCCAGCCATCCAAGGAAAAAAGTACTTTATTAAAACGGTTTTGTCCAGGAGTTTATTACAGAAAGCACTAGTAATAGCACTATGGTCTCTCGTCTATAAATAACATGGTCCCATTTTTATGAGCCATAAAACTTGAATTGTTGCAATAATAATTACAGAATAATAGCTGTTGGTGGCTATCTCTACCTGTATAATAGTGGACATGCACCCTCACATGCCTATATATTATAGTAAACATTTAAATATTAATAGTATTGATAATACTGAAAATAAACGCCTGGTCAAGATCCTTGGTGGTAGGATGGTGGTGATGGTGGTGATGGTAAAGAGAGACAGAGAAGAAACAATATGTAATAATCAGGAAATGATTAAAAGGATATATTATATTATTTAATCATTTAATTAAAATGATTAAAAAGTGCAATGAAAGCAAGCAAAAGTAAAGCAGAGTGAGAATGCCTCTCATGTTTGAGGGGAATTTTTTATTAGGGGAGAATGCTTCACAGAGAAACAAGAAGTGATCTGGATGGGGGAGGGAGAGAGAGAGCAAGAGAGAGAGACTGAGAGAGATTGAGAGGGAGAGAGAAAGACTGAGAGAGAGGTTGAGAGAGGGAAGAGAGAGGAGAGAGAGAGAATGAGAATGGAGAGAGGTTGAGAGAGGGAAGAGAGAGGAGAGAGAGAGAATGAGAATGGAGAGAGGTTGAGAGAGGGAAGAGAGAGGAGAGAGAGAATGAGAATGGAGAGAGATAGAGAGAGAGAGAGAGAGAGAGAGAGAGAGAGAGAGAGAGAGAGAGAGAGAATGAGAATGCCTGGAGCTTCTGTGAGGCTCCGTGAATAGATCACCTGGAGGAGAAGAGTGGGGAGGGTGAAGGCTTGTGGGCTGAAGAATTTTGTCCACCTTCACTCACTATGGGGTGTGGTGTGGCTGGGTGGAAGATGACAAAACTTTGAGCAAAGGGATGCTTATAGTCTATCTTTTACGCCACTGGTTCCTGGTGTGACCCATGATAGATCTGTCTGATACTGAGACAAATTTAAGGACAGCCTTTGGGAATTTGAAACCATATTGAAGCCTCTACTTCTCAAAAAAAAAATAATGCTGATGCATATGGGATTTTTTGCATCCTTTAAGACAAGAGCACAGGTTTTTACGCTTTACAACTCTTCCTGTAGGTTACCGATGTCTTTTGGTTTTAGTTCTGTCATATACGGAAGTGCAACTGAGAGAGTGCGTGTTCAGCAATGGAAAGGCATTTCATCACCCCTTGATACTACAGTTATCACCTCCATACCTTATTAGCATAATGCACGCATATCTGTTTTTTTTTCTTTTTGGGTCACACCCGGCCATGCACAGGGGTTACTCCTGGCTCTGCACTCAGGAGTTAGTCCTGGTGGTGCTCAGGGGACCATATGGGATCGCTGGGAATAGAACCCGGGTCGGCCACGTGCAAGGCAAACACCCTACCTGCTGTGCTATCTCTCCAGCTCTAATGCACACATATCTGAACAGAATGTTTCAGTCCACTTTTTGGGAGGGCAGGTTGGGCCATACCTGGCAGTGCTCAGGAGTTACTCCTGGCTCTGCACTCATGAATTACTCCTGGTAGTGCTTGGCAGACCATACGAGATGCCTGGGATTGAATCTGAGATGGCTCCTGCGAAGCAAACGCACTTCCCACTGTACTGTCTCTCTGCCCCTGAACGGAATTTCTTGAGAGTTTCGCAGGCAATAGAGTTTGTCAGCGAGATCTTTCCCTGAAGTTGAGAAAACTGAAAATGTGAGTCCCCTGAGAAAGGAATGTACTGATGAGATTAATGTTCTTAGTACCTGAACCAATCCTACTCCCTACCTTGGGAGGTGGGTGCCCAAGGACAGTAGCAACAATTTTTTTGTGATAATAGTGGTGGTAATAGTATGGACAAATTGTGCTAAAATCTTTCATAAAACTAGAAAATAACAAGGCATCTAAGATCAGCAGACAAGAGTTCATGTAAATAATTTCACCTTTTGAAGTCTTCTATGAAAGACAAGTAATCCTAGCATGCCCGGTGTTCTGGTTGTGAAAGTTTTGTGAACTTTCTTGTGCACAGACACACAAGAGATAGTTGTTTATTCTTTTTTCTTAATTTTTGTTATTTTTGCAGGTTTTTTTTTTTTTGGTAAATAAATCGGCAACACAAAACAATAGAGACCTCCGTTACACTTTTCACACTCTAGACTTCTTTCTATTTTGACAGGGTTTGCCTCAAGCTTTATTCCCACTTTCTTTGTTGTCTCATTTTTGTCATGTTTATTTTTTGGGCCACACCTGGTAGTTCTCAGGACTTACTCCTAGCACTGTGCTCAGGGATTAATCCTAGCAGTGCTTAGGAGATCATATGTGGTGCCGGATATCAAACTGGGGTCAGTTATGTGCAAGGCCTTACTGGTTGTACTATCTTACCAACAACCTATGTTCTCTCATAATCATCTCAGATTCTCTTTGAGCCTGCAAGCTACCTTGCATCAAATGGGCTTGAAAGCACTGAGGCTGGGGAAAGAAGACCTGGGCTGAGGATGTCATTCTACCATTTTAAACAGTGGGATTTGGCTCTGTGATCTCACATCTTGGAGTCCCAGTTTTACATTGAACCAGCTGATAAACATAAACCAGATGGTTCTGAGGATTAAGTGAGAATGACATGTACAAAATATTTTGCCCTGTGTCTAGCCCATGAGGCAGGCCTAAAAAAAGGTTAAATACCATTTCTTCCTTTTAAAAAAATTAGACATGGAGTTCTGAAGAGATTAGATGTGGGAGGAACTCAGCCAAGTGAACTCTCTGCAGGAGGTCATGGAGAGGGAAGGTGAAGGGAGGCAGCTGGAAGGAAGAATGGGGAGGAAAAATGGAGATTCCAAGAGAAAGAAAGAGGCTTCTGGGAGAGGAGGGTTGATTCTCCTAGGGAGCTCAGGGAATTCTACCTGAACGAAGCACTTGCAATCCACCCCTTCTAAAAATATAATCTTTTCTGATGGAAAAGAATACTCATATCCTTCTCTTCCCAATTTTTTTTACAGACTCACACTGTTGGAGACACTGATTTGTATTTGCATACTGTCAGTTTTTATTTTTCTGCCTCTCCTAAAATACTTGCTCCACATCTTAGTTGACAAAGAGAATTACAGTTCTGTGGTGGCGCTTCAACGCTTCTGTTATAATTAGCAAAGTTGGTCCAGATTGTGAAGCTCTGGAGCAGGGATCCCAAGGCATTCTCCTCTTGGAGGAATGTGGGTTTTCCATTCAATGTCACTCTCCCTCAAGTCACTCTATTGTCAGTATTTGAAGAGAAGCTTGCCACTATAGTATAATCAAGGTTCATTTTACCTTTCTTTCTCTTCCTCCCCAACAAAATGTTTAAGTTGGGTACAAACTTAATACCTTAAGTTAAACTTTAAGTAAAAGTACAGACTTTGCTTTGATTGTTGGAAGGGTTGCATTAGTTAACATCTGGTTTCTTAGTTCACAATATGGGGCAGGAGTAGTTGTTGAGTTCACACCCTGGACCTGATTGGTTGGGAGTCAAAATTCTCATGGGACTCACTGTAGACCTGGATTTTTTTTTCTTTTACTACAGGAATGCCTTCTAGGTTTGATAGATTTTCTTTGTCACAGCAGTTATTGAGAGTCTGAGAAATAATAGGGTAATCTGATAGCAATGCTAAAAAGATGCTTATTTAAATGGTCAGATAAAAATATGTTTGCTGGGCTCAAGAAAACTTCATAGCTTTTGATTTTACTACAGGAGAGAGAAAATGAAATCTACTAGCTGGGACTCTTTAACCTTGACCTTTGTCCAAAGGGCCTTCACCATCTACTCCAGCTAGAATGACTTCCACTCTTTAAAATTTAACAGCATTTGCCCAGTTAAATATTAATGCAGGAAATGAAAAGGGCATATTGACAGGACCCTCGAATTCCCCCAAGGGTCACTCCCAGTGTGATAGACAAAAGACTCTGGGTCAAAGGATTTCCCCCTAGTATGGGCAAGTTTCACACCAGTTTGCTTTCCAAAGCCAGTTTTTTTTTTCTTTTTGTGTCACACCCATTGATGCTCAGGGGTACTCCTGGCTCTAAGCTCAGGAGTGCTGTACTCCTGGCGGTACTTGTGGAACCATATGGGATACTGGGGACTGACCCGGGGTCGGCTGTGTGCCAAGGCAAACACCCTCCTCGCTGTACTCTGGTCCCCAAACCAATTTTGAGCCCAGGGGAGTTCATGGTTGACTAACCTTGACTCTCAACCCTGGAAACTCAGCTCCCCTCGCTCCAGCTGTCTGCTTTAAGTAATGGGGGAAGGGAAGGCGAGAGCGATGGGGCAGCAGTTACCTAGTAAGGTGATGATGCACAGGAGGATGGCCACCAGAGCTCCTGTGCTCAGCCCTGTGGGGTGCACGAGGGCCTCAGCATGGCAGGACTGCATGTTGCCATGGTGGTCGCATGCGCACACCCTGACGGTCACTGTCCCTGTGCTGCTTTGGACGGGGTAGTCATTGTCTGAAATGACCACGGGCAGCAGATAGGTGCTCATCTCGTGTCTGTTGTAGCCATTCCTGCGGGTCAAGATGCCGGCTGTGTTGTCTGAAATGGGAAAGCAGAGGGGTGTGTCAGTTGTGATGGGGACAGAAAGCCAGAGCAGGGGGGAGGTGATGAGGGAGGAAGATGATGGTCCTTTACCTTTGTTATCTCGAATGGTAAAGTTGGTGCCACTGGCAGCTTCGGGGGCCAGAGAGAAGGAGAACTGGTGTCCACTGTAAGGATCATCCTTGTCAACAGCTCTCAGGGTCTGAATCAGCTGCAAGCAAAATCATAAAGTCTTGCTCACTCACAAGGGCACCTTCTAGTGTTGTAGGAAATTTCCAGACTCAATTGGATGCAAGGGATTGAACCTGGGTTGGCCACATGCAAGGAAGGTGCCCTACACACTGAACTATCTCTCTAGCCCTGATGACTGCTCATTTTATTTATTTATTAAAAAATTGAGTCCTAGTGAGATACACAGTTACAAGGTTTTTCATGATTGAGTTTTAGTTATATAATGTTCCAACACTCATCCCTTCACAGTGTACATTTCCCACCACCAACGTCCCCAGTTGCCCGCCTCCCCACCCCTGCCACTCACCTCTGGCAGACACTATTCCTCTCTCTCTCTCTCTCTCTCTCCTCCCTCCCTTCCTCTCTCTCTACCTCTCTTCCTCTCTCTCTCTCTTCTTTTAGGTAGTATGGTTTGCAATACAGATACTGAAAGGTTATCACGTCTATCACTTTACCTACTTTCAATACTCAGTTCTTGTCCAGAGTGATCATTTCTAATTATTATTGTCATACTGATTCCTTCTCCTCCATCCTAACTGCCCTTTGCCCTCTACACACTGTGGCAAGATCCAACTAATGACCCGTTTTCCTGGCTTTGGGCATTATTCTCATATGACTTTTTTAAATATCCTGCAAATGAATCAATGATTTCTCATTTTAATCAAAAAGGCAAGGGAGCTTCTAAAGTACTTGCAGCAAATCCCTCTAGCAAGGGACTAACTGACTCATGCATGAGCTTGGCTCACACTTAGCGCTAGGAAGTGTCCTTTATTCTGTGGGAGAGTCAGCATGTCCCTGGCTTCTTTTCATTGGATGCCAGTAGCACCTTCTTTCTAATGGCACTCAAACATGTTCCAGGCATTGTCAAATGTCCTTTGGGTGGGGTCGGGAGCGGGTAGAGGGAGACAGTCCCAGGTGAGAAACACTGCCCTGGAGCAGAGTTCACAAATCTTGCAGTGATCTATGACAACACTGCAACAGAGAGACTTGTAGGCATGCCTTGGGGACAGCCTGTTTGGGAACGCAATCTTGGCATCTCCAGATGCCATATAGGAGCCAAAAAGCAGAAAAGAAAATCTGTTTATAAAACACATAACTCCAGCTTCCCACTTTAACATGTATTTGAATAGTGCACTTCTATTTTGATGAACTGTGACATACTGTTTATATCACTGGCAGAAAAGACCTATTTCAGGTGGGAGCAAATGTGTACAATGGGGGAAACATTCATGAATTTATAGAACTCGGACAGATGGGCAATGTAAATAAGCAGAACTATGAATTACAGGCAGTTGTAAAATAGCTGCTAGTTATTACTTTCCAGCATATTGGGTGATTGAAATGATCTGCTCACCAATAAGGAGGAGATTAATCTATTTGACCCCTGTTTGTTTGTTTGGGGGCCACACCTGGCTGTGTTCAGGGCTTACTCCTGGGCTCTGCACTCAGAGATGGCTGTTGATGGGCTCTGGGGACCCTGTGCAGTGCTGGGTCGGCTGTGGGAAAGCCTTAGCCATTGCAGTATCTCTCCAGCCCTAGGACTCGGTCACGGTCACGGTCCTCCCGTTGTTCATCGATTTGCTCGAGCGGGCCCAGTAACGTCTCCATCATGAGACTTGTTGTTACTGTGTTTGGCATATCGAATACGTCACAGGTAGCTTGCCAGGCTCTGCCGAGAACTCATCTATTTTAATGAAAACTTAAGACTGATTTTAAGTCAGATTGTCTAGGTTTTTTTTTTTTAAACTGTTCTCTTAAGCAAGTTTAACATTCATCCTGGTTCTAATTTATAGTGCTAATTTGCTTAGCATTCACTTCATTGATAACTGACAGCTAGCCCTCAGCTGTGTCCGTCATCGTCCCAATTACTGCAAGATCTAAATTAATCTGACTGAATTAATTTACTCTCTTATGAAACTCACCTGGTCTGCTTTTGCTTTTTCACAGACAAAAGTTTCATAGAATTCAGCAAATTCTGGGGCATTGTCATTGACATCAAGAACTTTAATATAGAGAGGTACTCGGCTGCTTTGCTTGGGGTTATCTGAAACATGCCACAAGAAAGGAAGACATTTGTATGTTGATCACCGATTTCCCCTTTTGACAATGCTCAGTCCTTTCCCATTCATCACAAATTCCCCAAGGCTGCTAACACCCAGCATGAAGTGCCCATGTAGTGACATACTGAAAAGCAGAGTTAGATTGTTTGGGGCTGCTGGGGTTGGATACACCAGATGGTAGTATCTAGGAAACCAAGCACCTTGTATTGGTAAAAGATTAGTATATAGTAAATCTCATTGTAACACAAAATAAGGAAAAGAAAGAGGCCTTTTAGGGTAATGATAGCAGGCAGATGGAAAGATAACGTTTAAAAGGGGAATGATGAATGATTGGAAATTGGTCTTAGTTCTTTCAGTGTGGAGCTGGGCACTGCATGCTAAGCATTTGGTTTATCTTCTTGATTAATGCTTATACACTTTGGTAATGTTGTTAACCCCCCCCTCCCCACCACCATTTTATGGATGAGGAAACAACCAAGGCCCAGAGAAGTTACACCATTTATTCATGTTCACAGAGAGGGTAAGGAGTGGAGCTTAGATTCAAACGTGGACCTGTCTGGCTCTAAAGCCCAGGCTATTCGTCTAGGGTAATGATGGAGATAAGTCATTGATGAAGACCTGAGATAAATCAAGTATTTGAGTTCTCTTCCATGATCATTTATTGCCTGTTGCTGTGAGGAAGACAGATATCTTGTCTAAGAATCAGGAGTAGGAATCTCTTTACTTCAGATTTCTTTATTTACTTTGTTCCTCTGTCTGTTCATTCACTCCATAAGTTCTTAGTGAGTGTGTAATATCTGAATAAACACTTGACACTCTTTGGGGTGCAGGGGATTTGGCAAAGATCTTGGTTTTTGGAGCAGGGGCCTAATAGGGAAGTGGCAAATTAATTCCATAAGTATCTGCCTGCTAGTGAATGCTAGGAAGAAATTAAATCAGGGAAAAAAGCTAGAAAGAGGGGGATATGATACTTAGAATGGTTGATCAGAGATGGCGTCTATGAGAAGGTTCCATTAGTATGGAGACACGCATCAAGAGCAGGATGAAACCATGTCAAGAGCACAGACTCTTGAGGAGAAAACAGCCTTGTGAGCACCCTGGGGGGAGGGAGAGCTGTTTGTACACAAGCTTTCAGTCTTCTTACAGCAATGGCCACTGAGAAATTTGGGCAGTGTTGTACCTAAGTTCCTTGTCATCAAATATTTGGCTCATGGAGCGATAGCACAGCGGTAGGGCGTTCGCCTTACAAGCGGCCAACATGGCCGACCCAAGTTCGATTCCTCCGCCCCTCTCGGAGAGCCCGGCAAGCTACCGAGAGTATTCGATATGCCAGACACAGTAACAACAAAGTCTCCAATGGAGACGTTACTGGGCCCGCTCGAGCAAATCGATGATCAACGGGAGGGCCTTTACCTTTTACCTTATTATTTTTCTACACTTAGAGCTGCTGCTGATGATGTTTTAGAAGGTCATTATCAGGAGCATTTTCAAACACAATCACAAAAACAGGAAAATTTGAAAACACGAATTTTTAGGCACAAAGTTGACGCTATTGATGAAATGTCTATTTCGTTAAAAATAAAATGTGAAGGCATTATAAAAATGTTTTCTGCCCAACCCCCCAGTGGGATATAATTTTGGAATTTTAAAGTAGTTAAGTATGCTCTGAAGTTGGTACCTATTGTATAGTTTTACTTTACATTCTGAAGAGCAAATTTTACCTAAATTATTAATAATGAGGAGTTTTTCTCATTACCAGAAAGTGACAGTTTGTTTTGCCCAGGTTGCTTTTTTATTAAAAGAAATTATTTCACTCAGTGTCTTCCAGATACTCTTGAGATATGGTGACAAAGAATATTACAGTAATATGGCATTCTACATGGAATATTTTATGCTAGATATTAAGATAAGCTGAAAATGTTTGAAATTTAAAATAAAAAACAAGAAACCTAAAACCTGCACTATACTTTATAAGCCTACTTTTCAACAATTAAATATTATTTAAAGATTCTTTGCCTTGAGATACTCAGGTCTACACGTTGCACTTACACTGCATAATTTCACTGTTTGAAATCACTGCATCTGAGATGGGCTTTGGACACTTTTTCCTTTGCCTTAAATTTCATGGGCTCACCATAAACATAATGTTTATATAATTTTTATAAAACAACAAACTTACATATCATATATAATTATTTTATATGTAACATTAAGGTAATGCTACAGATGATAATATAAGTACATATACTTATAAGTTGATTATATAAATATAATATGCATGATTTTTTGTAAAAATAGTGTTTATATTATCACAGAAAAGGTGAAATTCTAAAGTCATTAAAGTGTTTTTAACAGAATTTTCTGTAAAAGGCTTTTCGTCAAGTTTTTTTTTTCTGTAAAAATGTTAAAGTTCTAATTCTTTAATGCTTTTCAAAATAGAAATTCAATAGAAAGCTGCAAAATGAAGAGCCAAGATTTCTAAAGAACTTTACGTATTTGAATATACCTGGTCCCTCTCCCCCTACTTCAGTGTCTGAATCTGAGCCCACTTCTTTTCACAGTTTTTCTGTAATATTGTGATAAAAATGCTTTGGGGAATCAAATAAGTACCAACAAGTACCAGTTCAACCCTTGTTGTGAGAGGCATTTTTATTTCATTGTTTCTAAACTGTAGAATTTCTCCTCACTTAGGAAAGCCTCTGCATTTATGAATGAATCAATGCATGTCTAGAAGAAACATCGCTGCGGGAGCATTACAAGCCTCTTGCCCTCAATCTGTGTTGAGAGGCCTCATGAATGCATGGCGATGAGTTTTGGCTCTGGAGACTCCCCTGTCAGCTGGGAATAGCAGGGACATGAGGTTGCACTTACTGATCTCTGTTGCTATCACTGTAATATTGTGCCAGAGCACTGTTTCACGGTCAAGAAGTTTTGATGTGAAAATGGAACCATTTGCAGAATCTATGTTGAATATTCTGTCCATGTCTGTGTGTCGATCAACAGAATACCTGAAAAGGCAGGGGACAGTTTAGAAATGGGTGCTCTGGATTTTCTGTCCTCACATCCTCAAATTATTCCCAGAATATGTGTTTAATGAAATGTTTTTCTTACCTGGTTATGTATATTTGTGTATCTTTAACTTTATGTTAAACAAAACATTCAGAGAAATTTCTTTATTACCACTGTGGTCTTAACGGTAAACCGCCAGGGGCTGGAGAGATGGGCAGTGGGAAGGGCGCTTGCCTTGCATGGGGACAACCTGGGTTCAATCCCTGGCATCCCATACAGTCACCTGAGCACTGCCAGGAGTAATTCCTAAGTGCAGAACCAGGAGTAATCTCTGAGCACTACTGGATGTGCCCCCCGAACAAAACCAAAACAAAATAATAATAAACCCACTAGCCATGCTGAATAGTTTTGAACCTCAACACTAACGTCTGTTTAGTTTATTATGAAGGGCGTTTCTAGGCTACTCCCAGCCCAGTGCTTGGGTGTCACTCCTGGTGATGCTCAGGACACCATGTGGTGCTGGAAATCGAACCTGAATCCCCCACATGCAAAGCATGAGCTCATTCCTGTGAGTCATTTCCCTAGTTCACAAAGGGTTTTTTTTTTCATTTTGCTTTGTTTTTAATGTGCAAGTTGGATCAAATTATTTTAGCAGTTGTTATATTTTAATTCAGAAAATTTAGAACTTTTGCTTGTGTGTCATAAAGGAGTGTTGCAAGCTATTTTTTCTTTAGCTAGTGTTTCTTTCTATATTTTTAGGCCATACTAAGCAATGCTAACTCTTGTCTGTGTGCAAGGGAACATGTGGTACCGAAAATAGAAGGCACATGAAGGCAAATGTCTTAACTCCAGCACTATCTTTCTGGCCCTTGTCACACATTTTCTTTAAAATCAGTGTGTGTGTGTGTGTGTGTGTGTGCGTGTGTTAAATAAACCAAAAGGTGGCTGGTGTGGTTGAGGCAGGAGAAGAAGCTTGGAAACAAGCTTGGGGAGAGATACAGGGATGGGCTAGCCACCGTCAGGATTTAGTCTATGTGCACCATGATTCTTAGTAGGGGAGGATCCCTTTGTAATTCATACTGAACATTGTCACTGGTTGAATGGAAGAGAATGCTTGGATGATCCCAAATTGTTAAAGGAAAATAAAGAATAAGGTTTGAGGACAATCACAACTCTGGGTTTGATATGCTGAGACTCAGTTGCCTAAGGTATTTAGTTTGAAGTTCAAGATAAAGTTCTGGAGGACTAGGTGACCTCTGTTTCCTATTTGACTTCTAGGAGGAGAATGTCCCATAACGGAGAGTCATATACTTAGGGCAGATTCTTTTGAAAATCAATAGAACAGACCCCATAGGGACTAGATGAGACCCAGAACAGAATAGGAACGTGCTAAATATGTAAAATGGAGGGGTGGGAGAATGAAAGAAAAACCAAGAGAACAAGAGGCAGCTTAGAAACCAGAGAAGGGCAATGCCTCACACGCTGGAGTTAGTGACAGAAAATTAGACACTGAGAAATGTTATCTTCTCTTTAAAATTACGACTAGATTTTGGAATAGCTACATCGGGGAAAATGTGCACACTGTCTTGTGAGGTAGCAGTAAGGACAGTGGAGAGAAAACTCAGAAATTTACATATGAAAATCATTAGGAACAAAAAAGAGAAAACTCAGAAATTTACATATGAAGGTCATTAGGAACAACCCCCCCCTTGCCCCATTGTATTGGACTCCCCAATTTTTTTTTTATTATAGTAGGAAGTTTTTAAGATGTCACTTTAGTAGAAATATAATTTAAGTGAATGACCTAACTAGTCATATGCATGTGGAATTCTAATGGCTGCACTAATTAAAAATAAAATAAACCCTGGTTACTAACCTGCTATAAAGCACAATGCCTAAGATCCTATTGCAATTAATTACTGTTTCAAAATATGGCTAGTGAATTATAATAAGCAATGTATTTCATCTTCACAAAATCTATTTTTATCATCTAGTGGGGATCTATGTAAAATGGATACTTCATTATTGTAAGCTATTTAAACTGGACTTTAAAGAGATTTAGTGAAACTCACTATGGATATCAACTTGGGTTATATCAATTTCAATATCATTTTGAATTAGGAGTTTAGTTGCAACATTATGAAATCTAGTATCTTATTATCAAAAGGGTTGAAACAGATTAAACAGCTATTGTTTTTGTTGTTTATGTCAGGAATCCACATATATTAAGAACTTAGCTGCTTTAAGCTTTCTTGAACATTCTTTTTCATTCTTAATTTGTGAATGATAAATGTGTGTAGCTTACAATTTACCAAATCCAAAGCTTAATATTTATAGCCTCCATAATAAATTTACAAATATGAAAAAGTAATATTTTTCCTCATAAAATGTCATATTTATTTATTTATCAATTTACTCCTGGCTCTGAGCTCAGGGACCATTGCCGATGGCAACTGGGTGCTGGCAATTGAGTCCTGGTCAGCAACATGCAAGGCAGATGCCCTATCCACTGCACTATATCTTCAGTCCATGCTTTTGATAGAAAGCAGCTATTTAGAAAATAGCTAGATTGAACACATCTTATTTTTTGAATGGAGATCTTAAGCATTGATTGGAAAACCTAAGATTTCTGCACTATTTAAGAAAGATGCTTACATACAAAGTCTTACTGATTTGTTGTTAGTTAAAAATTTTTTTCAACTTGAGAGTGAGCAAGAGAGGGAAATGGAGAGAGCGACAAAGAGAGTGAAAGTGAGAGCAAGAGCGAGAGAGAGAGAGAGAGAGAGAGAGAGAGGGAGGGAGAGAGAGAGAGAAGAAAAGTGCCTGTTGTAGAGGCAGACTTGGGGTGGGGGGTGGCAGTGGAAGTAGGGAAACTGGGGATATTGGTGACGGGAAATGTACACTGGTGAAGAGACGGGTGTTGGAATATTGTATGACTGAAACCCAATCATGAATAACTTTGTAACTCCTTATCTCATGGTGATTTAATAAAAATATATTTTCAATTTGTAGAAGACTATTTGCCATCCAGACACAATAATTATAATCATAACTGATAAGGAACAAAATAATCAATCCCACTATGATTACAGCAAAGCATTCTACTATGTAGCTCTTTCTTTTTTGCTCCAAAATTTTTATTGTATTCCATGATTCAATAATTTGTCTTCTAATGTATCTTCAAGTCAAGAAGATTTGTTGCTCAGGAAAGAAGTGTGTTTGCAAGTAAATTTTTCACAATATGTACTCAGTGATATTTTACAAGACTGTTAGAAATCAAAAGTCATTTGTGATAAAGTTTTGGAAGGAATTTGTTTTACGTGATAAATGAGATAAAGATTTGTGTCTGCATAATAATAAATCAATGTTTTGTATGCACAGACTTTCTAGTTTTAATTGTGCACTTAGCATGCAATCTAACACCTCACTGGTATTTTTTTCTTTTTATTTATTTATTTAGGTTTTTGTTTTTTTTTCCCCTCACACTTTACTCAAACACTGTGATTTACAAAGTTGTTAATGATGATTAGTTACAAGCACTTAATATTCTAACAGCAATGCCACCACCATTGTTATCATCCCTCTAATGTCATAGTCCCCATTTTTCCAATCACCCCAATAGTAGGCCCCCAATAATTTATTTTAGATTTCTTTTTACCACTAAATGGCTAACAGAATGATCAAAAAGTATTTCCACAAGAGAAAATTTGTGAAAATTGTTGTATCTTACCATAGGGACATTAAGTCCTTGTCGGAGGGTTTCCTAAGCTATTATTTCAAGAAAAGCATTCTGTGTTAATTTTTTTTTAGTCAAGACTGGTTGGCTTCTATGTTACAATCCCATCCAATCTGGTGTGACACCTCATTATTGATATTTATGTCTTGAATAACAAAAAACTACATATGGAAGTATTTTCTTCATGTAAGTTCCATTTTATCATATAAAAGAATTCAGTGAAGGATGAATTCATATAATAATATGAATATATATTATTGTATATGTCTAATTCTCTAACCTATAGCAATTTCTGGAACCTGTACATGCCAAGGGAAAGTTGGCATAATAACATTTCAAAATTAGCTGACAGTAAACCCAATCTGTCAGCTAACGACTTCCTTTAATAAAACATGAAATTGTGCAATGGATAAAACTGATATTTGGTATAAAAAATGTAAAACAGACTTAATAAGGTATTCTAAGTTACCAGCAGATATGATTAGTCTCAGTTGAAAACACGTTGGCCCATCAAAGAGAAAACCGAAGCTATTATCGGTAAACTTTTAGCCTTAACAATTTTATGTATTTATTTGGGGGAGGTTTTGGCCTGCCTAGTTGGTCGTGCCCAGGGGCTACTCCTGGCTCTGTGTGCAGAAGTTGTCCTTGGCAGTACTAGGATGGTAGGGGATCATGTGGTGTTGGGAATCAAACTGAGGCAGGCCATTCACAAGGCAAGTGTCTTAATCCCTATTCTATCTGGCTGGCCCGCATTAACGTTTTTTTAAGTGTTTTATAGGGTTTTTTTTTTTCAGATAGAGCAAAATTTAAAGTGAGACAAGAGTTGTGACAATATTTAAAATTATTTGTGTTGGGCTGGAAAGAGGCTCAGGGGTTAAAGTGTTTGCTTTGCATGTGATGAATCCAAGTTTGATCCACAGCATATATGATCCCCCAAGCATTGTCAGGTTATTCCTGAGCACAGAACTGGGAGTACCCCTTGAGCAATACCAATTGTGGTCCCCAACCCCCGCCTCTCCCAAAATCATTTGTTATATACATGATGATCATAACTAATTTTCCTCATTCTTTTTTCCTAATTAAGAATATGAAACATATATGAAGTGACATATGATCCTTGGAACTCACATGTGGTTACTTTGGGTTGATCACTGTCTAGATTGAGACTGATAACACAACAGAGTCTCTAATCCTAGTGATTTAAAATTACTTCCCCAAAATAAGCCAGATAGTTTTGTGTTTTAGATGCGGGACTTGCTGGTTTCATATTAACAAAGGGTTTGATAACTTAAAAAGAAAATGACTACTTTGAATCCTCAAACTATTATAGTTTTTATTAAGGAGCCATGATATATGATATATGAAGTTATTCATAGCTGAGTCTCAGGCATATAATATTCTAATAAAATTCCACCAGCCATGTCAACTTCCCTCTGCCAGTGTCCCTGGGTTCTCCTATCCCCCAGCCTGCCTCCTTGACAGACACATTTTTAAATTTGGTTGTTGTAGTTTGGATATCCTACTTTCAAGTGTTGCTAGTTCTGTGGTTTAGACTATATACATATACTGTGTCTTTACCCCACCTATGTACCCAACGCCTCTGTCCTTGTCTCTTCTTACTTCCCCCCTTGATTCTTTTCCTTTCCTGTCCTTCTCTTCCTTGTATTATAAAGTTTCAAACTCTTTTAAAAAATTCCATTTAATTCTATTTAATTGACATATTAAAAATATATTTCTGGCAGAATATATATTTATAAAAATATATTCTGGTGGAATTTTATTAGAATATTGTATGCCTGAGACTCATCTATGAATAACTTCATATATCATATTATCATGGCTCCTTAATAAAAACTTTAATAGTCTGAGGATTCAAAGTAGCCATGTTTTTCATAATAGAGTGTCACCTAGACAATGTTCCAACACACACCTTCCATCAGAGTGTGCACCTCCCTCTGGGCATTTGCTTCAGAATTTCCTTCCATCCACATCCTTCCTGCTCCATCCCCCATCTTTAAACTCTTTTATCTGCTGTAGAAGTGTTTGTACTGCAAACTATTTGATTGGTTCTTGTCTACACTCTTATTACTACTCCCCCTCTTTTTTTTCCTTTTTGGGCTATACCAGGCAGTGCTCAGTGGTTACTCCTGGCTCTGCACTCAGGAATTACTCCTGGAAGTACACAAAGGACCCTAAGGGATGCTGGGATAGAACCTGGGTTGACTGCAAGCAAGGCAAGCACCTTACCCTGGTTATAGTTATAGTTTTTATAACTATTACTCTGGCCCCATTACTCCCACTCTTACTCTCCAAGCTTCCTTGCTCTGACTGCTTCCACATGGTAAGGAAGCTCGGCGATCAGATCTTACCTTTCTTTCCCTCTCTTCTTAGGACATTTTCCCCTCCTGGACATCTGCATGCTTCATCCCTCCATGTCCTTAAAATCCTTCCTACCAACAAAACCAAGTCTGACTACAAACAATTGCACAATGAATGCTCTGCTTCTACACTCTTACTGCTTACGGTTTATTTTCAGCTGACACCTTCAAAAGTGTTTGCTGGTTTCTGTGTGCCCCAATTAGAATGTAAGTGCCATGAGATCAGGACTTCTGCTGTAGCCCTGAAAGCCTTGGGCATGCTTCCACATGGTAAGTGTCCCCATGAGACGCTCCATGAATTTACATTTGTGGAACTATGTTTGGATTTATTTTGAATTTAAATATGAATTATATTTACATTTCAATGTGAATTTAAATGGGTAGATCGACTGGCAAGAATCCTGCCAGCTACTCAATTCGCCTACTTTAGACACGGAGAAGTCACATGATGCTGTTCTAGTTTGGCGTTTGGCTCATCTAGTCAATGAAACTGTGGGCTAAAAGCTGGAAACAGAGTCTAGAACAGGGAATCATTCTTGAGCTCAAAGAGTAATGAGGCTTTCTTGTGATATGATTTACCTCTGAAGAGTAAGGAGAGTCCCAGGGAAATAGAGCTTGCTTACACAGTATAAATTAAGGTTCAGCTTTATTAATTTCCCAGTACTATACAGGCATAGACCATAAAATAGTTCTTGTTTCTATCCTCATCTGCAAAAGAAAAAAATTTACTTATCCCAATAGAGCATAATTCTGCCTCTCACTGTTCTTGAAAAGTTCGTCTACACTTGAGAAACAGCCTCTCAAGCCCTGTGCCTTATTTGTTAAAAACCACAGTGCTTCCTCTGATAAATCTGAGTGTAAAACACTCATGGCCATTTGGTCTCAGAACATCCTATGCGAGTAGTAAACGCTCCAGCTTTTCCCACCGTGTTCCCTGTCTCCCCTCAACAGCAATTTGTGGTTTTTAGGTTTATGCTGCTGCTAAGCTAATGTTTATGCTGAGCAAGGAGAATAAAGGTGTTATATAGAGTAGCTTTTCAGGAAAACATAACTGTGTAATTGGAACAAAAGGACTCATTTTTTTTCTTTCCATTTTTGAGAGGTGTAGGGGCAGTTTGGGCCACACCCAGAGGTGTTTATGAGCTAGTCCTGGCTCTGTGCTCATGTGTGACCCCTGTCAGTACTGTGGGACCATACGTGGCCCCAGAAAATCAAACCAGGATTGCCTACATTGCTACAGCCTTAGCTCCTGTACTATCTCTCAGGACCCAAAGTATTCATTTTCTAATGTGCAGACAAAAATTTAAATGTCAAACTTCTGAAGTTTAACATGTCACTGAATTCCACTTACTTGACAGGGTTCCGGGCAGCATCTGGGTCTTGGGCGGCGACGGAGCCAACGGTTGTGTTGATCTGAGCATCTTCTCTTATCTGCAGGACGTAGACCAGTTTGCTGAAGATGGGCGGCTCATCCACATCCTCCACATTGATTCGAACAGTGGCGGAATCTTTGAATGGACCCAGGTAGAGGAAGCGGGGTTCCACGTGAGGGTTGGTGGCCTCCACTTTGAGGTTGTACACTTTCTTCTTTTCAAAGTCCAGGAGCTTGAAGGAGGGAGAAGAAATGGATGTATTTAAGGCAGTTGAGTTAGAAAAAACCAGAGATGAACTGTCTCTTGTGCAAATCACTGTGTGAGAAAGCTCTGCACAGCTTTGAGAACTCGCTGCACAGAAGCATGGTGTGGAAAGGCACGTTCAGATGCACATTCAGATCCAAGTTCAGATGCAACACAGTCCCGATGAAAATGTGGTTGAAATAAGCCCTTTGCTGCCTTGAAAGGGACAGAGGTGTCAGGTCTAAAAGACAGGACAGGGAACTGGGAATGCCTTCTGTTACAGACTCCTTCGTTAAAGAATCCTTTGAACTGATCACAGGGGACTGTGCAAATAGCTGAATATTTTCAGTGCTCCCCAAAGTGGGTGATACTGCCCCAAATTGGGGTAATAGAAGGGCCCAGAATGGCTGTTATTAACCTTGGGGTGCAACTGTGGAGAGCAGGGGGTGCTATCTGTATGTTAAGGCACTGTCCTCTCATTGTCCATCTATTTGCTTGAGCAGGCCCAGTAATGTCTCCATTTTGAGACTGGTTACTGTGTTTGGCATATTGAATACGTCACGGGTAGCTTGCCAGGCGTTGCTGTGTGAGTGAGATACTCTCAGTAGCTTGCCGGGCTCTCCAAGAGGGGCGGAGGAATCGAACCTAACTCAGCCAGGCCGGCCATGTGCAAGGCAAACGCCCTACCGCAGTGCTATCACTCCAGCCCTGTTTGTTAAAAGTGGTAGATGTTTCAGGGGGCACTATTTACTAATTTTTTTCTAAAACGAGTGGCTGACCAAATTTATTCTGAAACCTCTAACATAGATTACTCTGTCAGTTGTGGTTACCTTTTAACTGATCACTTCCAGGTGGGAAGAGCTAGAGGAATGAGCTCAAAGAACTGAAGCATCTCCCTGGCATGCCCAAGGCCCCAAGTTTGACCCCTGGTACTTCATATTCCTCTGAATTTTGCCATGTGTGGCCTTGGTGACCTCTCAGAACCACTGGTCCTGTGTAGCATCTCACTGCCAAGTCTGGCTTGGGTTGGGAAGCATTGTCAGGAGTAGTGCCTGGAACCCCTGCACAGGAGGAACTCACAAAAAATATGAGCACTTGGGTCATTCAAATTCATCAGTATCTGGACCCCAGTTGTATTATTAAGCCAGAATATCCAGGAATGGGGATAAGAAGCTCTATATCAACCACTGTCCCTGCACCAGCGATCCATGGTACAGCTGGAATCAAGAACCACAGAATTGCTTGGGGATATCCATTTCCTCATTCAGATAAAAATCAATGAAGACATTGTTTTTCTCTTTTGGACCTGGTGTGATAAAATATTCCAAATTAATATCTTGATGAAGGCACTGAGCTAATTAATTGCCAAAGAAAGTAGGAATGATCATTATTGTCAGAGGTCTTTAGGAAAAGGATCTCTATTTGTGACACACAGAGAACCCAAATGCTTCTTGCTGACTTGGAGTTTTAGATGATAATATGACAAGACTCACTAGAAACACAATTAATCAAGATGATAGTGAATGCGATTTTGTCGGTGAGGCAAAATTTCAGCTCGAATCTGATAAGGCACCAAGAAAATTAAAAAGGTTAATGCACTCTAATGGGCACCTTAATGATATTAGAGTATAAAGCATCAGTCTCAGTGTCACTCAGACAAGTTTTATGGTGATTCTAGATATTAAGACACGGAACCCAACACTGAAGAAAAATTTCTTGTCGTTTCTATCCACCTGTACTCATATTTACTGGCAAACCGCAGCATTCTGAGAGAGGAAATATTACACTGTACACGGGGAAAAGAAAATCATTTAAAACTCTAGCCAGAATGAATATATTGTTAGCTTTGATGCATGGAGATTATTGATTTTTATTGGCTTAGTGCTTTTCACACATTTGCATACTGATCTGTGGTATTTTATTTGAGGAGAATACAGAGTTAGTTAGCAATTAGGGGAAAATAGGAATTTAGAACATAAAAACTTTTTTATTACTATGTTCCAGTAACTAGTGAAGGAACTCATAACTCCTGAGTTTATTTTTTGTGTTGCCTCCCTAATTCAGGTCTTTTGTTTTTATTTTTGGGCCACACCTGGAAATACTCAGGGATTATTCCTGGCTTTGCGCTCTGGGCATTACTCAGGGGACCATATGGACTGCGGGTCAGCCAGGTGAAAGGAAAGCATGTTACCTGCTGTACTGTCTCTCTGATCCCTCTTATTCAGGTCTTTTAAACCACTGTTTGTATTATACTTTTCCTTCAAAGCTTTTATTTTTAAAATTTGTTGTCAGATTATACTGGTTTATTTGCTTCCTTGTCCCACTGTCTCTCCACTTTCCCAGAGTGGAAAACTTTTTTTATTTTTTGCTTTGGGTCACATCTAGTGGTGCTCAGGGCTTACTCCTGCTTAAGGGTTATTCTTGGCTGTGCTTGGGGGACCGTTTGTGGTACCTGACAGCAAATCAAGGTCCTCAGCATAAAAGGCGAGTGCCCTAACCCTACTATTATCTCTCTGGCCTCAAGATGAAAGTTTTATGAAAGCACAGAAATTCTGCTGAAGGTACCATTCTATCTCCAGAATAGAGTCAGATGTTATTTATTTTAAAATTTATATTATTTACTTTATGTGCTTCTTAAAGGTAAGGTAAAGGCCCTCCCGTTGATCGTCGATTTGCTCGAGCGGGCCCAGTAACGTCTCCATTGGAGACTTTGTTGTTACTGTGTCTGGCATATCGAATACTCTCGGTAGCTTGCCGGGCTCTCCGAGAGGGGCGGAGGAATCGAACTCGGGTCGGCCATGTTGGCCGCTTGTAAGGCGAACGCCCTACCTTACCCTACCGGAGTATTCATATAGGAGGCTCTTAATAAATTTTTTTGGAGGATTTCACATTATGTGGTGCTTGGGGCTTATCTTGGCTCTGTGGTCAGGGATGACTACTCTCAGTTGTTAGAAGGACCATATGCAGTGCCAGGAACTGAACAGGGGTCAGCCGCGTTTAAGGCAAGCTCCCCACGGCTGTACTATCTCTTTGCCTACTCCACCTCCCGACCGTAATAAATCTTTGTGGCAAGTAGCCCACGGATGAATGCATAAGAATATATAGCGTTACTAAAAGATAAAGGAGACCACACTGTAACGAGGGGATCTAAGAATAAGTGAGGACAAGAATCTAAAGCACCTATGAGGGCTCCAGGTTACTTGGGAAGCAGAGAAAAGTTCCCATGTTGGGGATGGGGCCTGGTACAGCAGGTAGGCTGGCAGCTGACCCCTGTGCAATCCTTGCAGATGGTCCCTCTGAGCACCACCAGAAGTGATCCCTAAGCACAGATCCAGGAGTAAGCCCAGAAACCATCCATCCAACCAACCAACCTATCAAAAAAAGAAAGTACACATGTTCATTCATTTGGCTTTAACAAGAGCTGTTACCTTTTTGACCCTTATGATGCCTTCCTGGGTATCCTGGTCAGTGACCACGTCGAACATGTCAAGCCCCTCGCCCTCAGTGATGCTGTACTCAATCTCAGCGTTCTCCCCGACGTCAGCATCGCTGGCTTTGATCCTGCCGATGGGCGTACCGGGTGCAGAGGATTCCGGGGTTTTAAACTGGTATGTGCCTAGGAATCAGCAGACAGAGGGGAGTCGCGCACAGACTCCAGTGCCCTCTATCACGATCAGAACAAAATGCATTTCCTAATGGATCCGGCAGACACTGACGCAAGCCCAGGCAGATTGATGGTTTCCTTCTTGTCACGCCCTGTGCGCCGGCCGCTAGTTGGCCGCTAGGCGCGTGATGGGTAAGAATATTTCTTTGTGACCTGTCCCTTTGCAAAACGAAAACACTTTTCTTGTCTTGTAAATAGGCTTTAAAGTTTATAGCGTGGTTGGGAGGAAGGCAGCCATAGAGGAGGGCACATGAGGTCTCAAAGCCCCTTGTTAACATAGTCTACCCGACAGACTAGGAAAGAATCTAATGTGAACTGTGACCTGCAGCCAATTACCAGGTATCTTTCAAAGAGTTCTTCCTGACATTGCTAGTTACAATGTCAGGAAGGGAAAATAAATTAGTGCAATTTGGAGAATGTATCCAAATAGACGTTCTGTCACTCACACTGAGTTCGCAGATCTACTAGTTTGGGAGGAACTAAGAAAACACATTGAAAGAGAGAAATCTCTTATTTCCCCCCCCCCCCTTTTGATAATTCTTCCTTTCAGATTTCATTACAGTATTTTTTTTTCTAAGCAGAGGTTTCTCCCACTCTTGTATTTATACTAGTAATTCAAACCTGTATTTCAGTAGATGAGAAACCATTATTAACATTTTTAGTGTAAGCCACGGAATCTCATTAATTTTTTTAATTTAAAAGAATCTATCTGTATTTCATAAATATACATTTTTAAGAAAAGTGTCTTCATGTTGCAAAACCGGTTGAAGGCAACTCCATGAGAGTTTCTATATAGATCTGCCAGATCAGCATGTCCTCAGCATAAAAAATAAAAGAGAGAGAGAGAGAGAGAGAGAGAGAGAGAGACAGAGACAGAGAGAGAGACAGAGAGTAGTGAAAGTAGCAAATAAGGCTGGTATGTGACTGACCCAAGTTTGATCCCTGGCACTGCATATGATCCCCCAGACCAAAGCAGGGAGATGATTTTTTTTTTAAAGAAATGAAAGAAAGGAAAAAAATGTGAAAAGGAAAACAAACTTATTGGTTTGGAAAAACAGTATGACACAGCTAAAGTCAAGTTCATTTAATAATATGAAGAAACCTCAGTTTTGGCTGCACACTTGATAAAATGATAAAACAGATCAAGTTTTTCGCTAGAGGTGCTCTTCCCCTCCTTTGCTTTTTCTACATAATTCAGTGAGAGTCACAGGCTACCCAAGGAGAGAGGAGAATAAGGAAGGTCCCAGAGGCACAGGAGTGATGAATCCTTTTCCTACCCTTCCCCAGCGCATCTGCAGACAGAAAAGGAGGTTCTGGGGTAAAGTGTTGGTGAGCTGATATTTTCATCTCAGGCCTCTGTGAGGGGAATTCTTGGGGGTCAGGAAACCTTCCTTTGATTCATTAAATCAGACCTCATTAGCTATTCTGTTTTGCATTTAGCTAACTGTGATTAAGTACTTGAAAAAATAAGGAAAATTGAATTATTTCCTGTAGCTTCATGTGTATCTCCATTATTAATTAAAGCACTCTATTAGCTGACTGCTTAAAAAAATAAAAAAAAAACCAACAATGCCATGATTGGTGTGTTTCCTGTTTACTGATGGACAGAAAGGATTGGGGGAATTTTATTTGAAGACCACGGCCAGAAAGGAATTCTGTTTCTGGAACTAAAATCACATCAAAACCAGTAATGCTATTGCAAGGGGCCAGCGCACTGCGTGATGCAAATGGGCATTTGAAAATGTTTTCCTTCTTTTTCCCTCCTATCTTATCATGAGAGTTAATTACTTTGGAGATGACTTTCGGTATCTCAATTAACCATAATGTATAAAACCATTTATACTACCAAATGGATTAAATACATAGTTATTTCCACAGTTGTATTTTTAGAAACAATAAAATGATAAATCCTCCCCTTACAAAGCTTTGTGAGGATTTAAAAGAGATTACATGCCTGATTAAATTCACAAAATATAAAGTTAAATTCTTCCTAACAAATAGCAGCAGACTTGTATACATATGTTCTGCACAAGCAAATTTATGCCTGTAGTAGTCATTTTAATAAAGGGAAATTAAACAAAGCTATTGCATTTATGGCAGTAACATTAGAATCGCTCAGCTAATTACCAGTATAGAAGCACAATATTCACATTTGTTGAATATAAATGTTAACATTATAATTATTATTATTATTATTTTGATGGAGCTAGGGGTGGAACTCAGGATGTACTCATGTAAGGCACGTGCTTTGCTGTTAAACCACATCTTCAGCCACAGTCCACTAATTTTTTTCAATGGGGAGGCCCATTTAGTAGTGCTTAAGGCTTACTCCTGGCTCTGTGCTCAAGGATCACTCCTGGAGGGGCACTGGGGACCTTAGGGGATTGAAGATGGAACCCTGGTTGGGCCATGTGCAAGGAAAACGCCCTCCCCACTGTACTATTGTGCTGATTCTATCCCACTCATTTTTAATAAAAGTGCTTATTTTTTTCCCTACGTTCATTGATTTTGACAATAAAGGAGGATATCATCATTCTTAATGTGCCAATTAGAGCCCAGAGAAAAGCCATTCAATTAGCTGTTCTTACTCTGGGGAAACCGAGGGGGGTTGTCATTGACATCTGTCAGCGTGATGTTCACGGTGGTGGTTCCGGATAAGCCTCCCATCTGGCCGCCCATGTCCTTGGCCTGGATCACCACTTGGTATTGCTCCCTGTTTTCTCGATCCATGCTGAGCAATGCTGTCTTGATGATACCTATGGATAACAAAATTCAGAAGTGGAAAGTGAGGACTTAAAAAGGTTTATGGTGTCATTTGTTTATGCAAACAGGTTATCACCCACAATAGGTGGGACATGAGGTTGATGTCATAAAGAACCTTTGTACTAGAAAAACTTTCAACCCTACTCGGGATAGAGAGAGTTAAACAACGCACCTATATTATCAGTCTTAATAAGTCCACATAAAAATCTGCTAGGGTATTGGGAATACCAAGTGTAGGAGATGACACAGCAGAATAGAATTTGGCATGTGGTACAGTGGATTGCTACTGTAACTGCTTAATAAAAGACATTGAGGCATACTATGGGGGAAATTGTTAGCTTGAATTGGCTCTTAAGCTTTACTTTACTGAAGTGACTAATTGCTCAGCAAATATACCCTTCATTATGAATGTTCTGAGAGTTTTCTTAACCATAAAATGATATGGTCTTAAGAAAACATGGGATCAGTTCCCTCATAATTAGCGCTTTTTATATCATTCTAGAGAAGTCTTTTTCCTCCAGTTGATGTGAATGTTAGTTCAATTGGCCTCATCAGTGACCAACATTTTTTAAATTAGGTTAACTTCTTTATTTAGCAAGTTATAAATAATGAGTTAAAGGAAGTATTAAAAGTTTGCCTAATCTCTATGTCAGATTTATGCTTAAAGTTCTTTTATACTTAACATTCTTTCAAAAATCACTGAGAAGTATTTCTAACTTTATCTGGTAGCACATTCCAGTGCTTAATAATAATGAAGCTGAAAATATCTTTTGATTTTTAACAAGAATACCTGAAACAACAGGTCATTTTTATTCTCATAGTTCTGACTTCAGTGCAAGAACTGCTGCTTTCTGTTCTTCAAATAACAGTATTTTTCTATTCCAACACAGGAAATCACCTTAACCTTTTGTCTTTTAAGCTGAATAATTCTAATTTTTCAATCTCATTGTGTTTTCAACTTAACATTTTCATTCTCCTTGGGATCTTTTCCAAGTTCATTGGCTTCAACATACCAATTTTCAACTGAAGATAGTGACTTAGAAGGGTTTCTGTTTCTACTAGCAGTAATGGGATATTAAAAAAATGTATTGAAGAAACTTACTCCGATATGATTGCTACAATATGTATAGAATTTACTATACAGTGTAAACAATACCTACTAAAAATTCATCATTAGATACTCTATAACTTTTTGGAGAGAGTATAAAAATGAGATATTGAAAAAGACAATTAAGACAATTAATTTTAAGGTTGTATCAGTTAGGAGGGATTTCACAATGAAGTGATAATAAACACTATACATCTCTGACTTATTATAGCCATCTACTGGAAACTCATATCAACTTTTGTTTTCATTCATGATCATTTTGGCAAAAGGATGGGAACATGACAGATTATGGACCAGGCCTGAAGGTTCTGCTTGGAAGTGAGCCATATCAATATTACATTGACCAATACAAGTCCCACTGCCACCACCTTGTTTCAGAACAGAGTAGAGAGCTGCAATCTTGTTAATTATACTAAAAAATAATAAAAATATTCATAAACAATACTGCTGGTTTCAGAAGGGCTTGGTCTTTTAAATTTAGCTCAAACTAAAAGAAAAAATAAAGTTCATGCATAATCTTTCTGAGTGTAAAGGTAAAGGTAAAGGCCCTCCCGTTGATCGTCGATTTGCTCGAGCGGGCCCAGTAACGTCTCCATTGGAGACTTTGTTGTTACTGTGTCTGGCATATCGAGTACTCTCGGTAGCTTGCCAGGCTCTCCGATTCTGAGTGTACCCTTCATAAACATGGTGGATGAAAGAACCACAGTCTGATTTCTTGATTAAAATGATCTGGATGTCATGTTTACAAATATATCATAGTGTTTGGCAGACAACTCTGAAAAATTTCAATCACACTAATTGTTTTTCCTTAGAAAATATGCTAGCTCAGTTGAGCATGTCTATTAAAATTACAAATTGAAAAAAGATTAAAAAGGAATTCTAACCAGTTTCTGATTCAACTGAAAAATAGGGTTGCCCCTGTAGGATGCTATAGACAACTTTAGCACTGTTTCCGTAGGTTGGATCATCAGCATCAGTTGCAGTGACTTGGACCACAAAGGTGCCTGTAATGACAGAAACATGAAAACAAATTAAGGGTCTACCGTGGATCTTTGCTATCATATTTAAAGAAAAAGCATGATGTTACTTGTATACAATTTTATCAAGGTAAGGGAAGAAGAACTTGAGTAAGATACCAGGTTACTTTGGGTTCCTCACTCTGAAAGAAAAAATATGATCAATACTGGTAAATTATAGAAAAGATAAAGGAGGAACAAGGGTACGGGCATGGTTCTGTAATCTCCAAGAGAGATTTGACTAAACTCTTCCTAATACGATTCTTTCAAGTGATATGGTCTCAATCGGTTGGATCGATTTGGGGGAGGTTGTCAAATTAGCATTTTGCTGGAAATTATAGATTATAGATTTTCTTTCTCCGGACCTATAATGTGCTGATGTGTAAACTGTGGAAGCAGCAGTAACACTATCACCTCAGTTATGCCAACTTGAGAACAAAGAGAAATAGGAAATAAAGCTAGGGAGAACTAGTTTCTGTAGACTTTTCCATAGACTTTTTGATTAATGTGGCCAATAAGTACGTAGATTTTTTTAAACTAATTTGAGCTGGGTTTTTGTTGCTTAAAAAAAAAAGCATTAGCAATAGAAACATTTATATGATAATTAGAAGAGGTTGAAAGATCTTTAAAAAGGCAATTTTGAATTAAATAATCATTTGGAAGAGGAGAACATATATATCTGGAATCTATAATTCCAAAGATTATTAAAATTATGTATAATAAAGGTTATGATGGTCTGGGTCAGCTTTTTTTGGTTTGGGTTTGGTTTGGGGGCTCTACCTGGCTGTGCTCAGGGATTACATCTGGCTCTGTGCCCAGAGATCTCTCCTAGAGGTGCCTGGGAGACCATATCCTGTACAGGGATCAAACTGGGGTTTGTCTCATGCAAGACATGGACTTATCCTCTGTACTATCTCTCTGGACCCTACATCAGCATTCCTAGCTTAAGGACCATAGTCATGAAGTGAACTTCAAAGTATTTTTAACTTCATTAATTCTATAGAAATCTTATGCCTGTGTTATCATGTATATCTCATAGATGTGTCATAAATTTTATCTGATTCCCAAAGGATTCAGACCCTAACATTAAGATCATTTTGGGGGCTGACTTATGATATTCAGATCAGGTCAACACTAAGAATACTGCCAGAGTTTTCTCTCTATGAAAACAGTAGGGAAATTATATTTAGCAAACATTAAGAATTTTTAAATTGCTTTTGAATTGCTAATCTCTTCCATTTTATTTAAAAAATACTTTGTGGGGCTTGGATGCTTTCATTGTACCATTTTAATATATAAGATTGAACATCTTATAATTTGACAAAGAAGTGGGAGAATGAAATTATCATATTATAGAAAAGCGATTGCTAACAGTAGACGTCTCATTTGACACCTGTACAAAATTGGAATGTTTTTTAGAGTATGATGACCTAAAGGTTTTGAGCACTTCTTTGTTACCCAATAGTATACACTGGGAGTCTGTTTCTGGTTTCTCACCTCAACTCTGTGTTCACTCTTGGATATGGACATCTATTTATTTATTTATTTATTTATAGATATGGAACTAGAGGAGCAGAGATATGAAGTCATTTACCAAGGGCAATCTTGCTCCATATTAATTGAGCTAATTACAAATTCAGGTCAGTGTGACACTAAAGTCCATTTATATCACACTGTTATTGTCCTACTCCCTTTAATTTGTTTAAGATATCTTTGTGTACCATTATAATGCTATGTTAATAAAAAAAATAATGATTAATAGGAACATAATTGTGCCTGTGTTCCTCTCTTCAAGACTTGTCAGTTAGCAATTCCTCGACACTGACATTTAGATTTTAATTCTATAATGGCTTCAAAAGTGTACGGCCCCATTCATTGAGGGTACAGTGACAATTTTCACATGTAGTTAGTTCTGGTAATACCTTCCTTCCTTCATTCTTTTCCCTTTAAACACCTACTGGAAAAAATCCTAATACATTTTTACCTTAAGAGAATTCTAATCTGGGGGGCTGAAAGGACAGCACAGAGGTTGTCTTACATGCAACAGGGATCCCAGTTTGATCCCTGGCATCATGTGTTTCAATTCCCTGATGCCCTCACCTTTGCACTCCCCCCAACCCTGCCCACCACACACACACACACACACACACACACACACACACACAATTCAGTCAGAGACTGGAGAGCTCAAACTCAGTGGACTGGAGTACATGCTGTGCATGCAGGAGACCAGGGTTCAATTTCCATACCTCACGGTTACCAAGCACAGAACAGGGGTAGCTCTTGAGCACCACCAGGTATGATCCCCAAATTGAAATTGAAAACAAAGAAGGACCTTTTCTTTGGTGATGGTTTATGATTTTTCAAATATAACTTGAAAAGCCTAAATTAAAAAGTGACCTCAAGTAATAAAGTGAGCAACTTCAAGGGAGAAGTTCCAATGTTTGACAATCATTGCTTTCATTATTTTCTAAGTCTTGGAAGTGTGCACTGAAATGTCTCTAATTCACAGGAGATTTTTTTTTATTATGCCATTTAACTTTTAAATTTGATATAGGTAAAAATAAAAATAAACCCTTAAATAGTGGTTTTAAACTTGTCATGAAAGCCTTTAAATGTGTCTAAGAGTGATGCCAGTGGAAGTTTTTTTTCTTAATTTAAATTCTTCTTACCTTCTCCCAATCTAAACAAATTAAATGCACATATATTACTTTTAAAATTGGAAGAAAATTATGCACAGAACACCATATTAATGTCATGAAAGCCTCTTAATTCCTGCCAATTAGTAAAAGATATATCCCCTAGGCCAGTGGGTTTCAACCTTTGCACACCTGCGGCTTCAATCCAAGGACAAACTGTTGAAAACCACTTCCCTAGATGTCATTTGCATATTATTTATGGATTTTGGAAAAAAACTTTTCTCTGACTCTTTCCCCCTAAATTAAACAAATAATTAAAGCAAGTGTTAACTGTTATTACTTATAGTCTGGACCATAAATTCAGACTTATCTTCTACTGGGAAGCGCCTGATCATGACTCAATAAGAATATGGCGGAGAGAAGCACAAAAGACTTTTAACCCAAGCATCATGGGCAGTCAGATCAGGAACAGACATAGATGGCCTTCTTCTCACTCTCACTGACTAATCATTATTCGAGAAAATACTGCTTTAGTTTTCTATTGCAGGCTGGGTACTGAGTGTGAATCTAGAGACTCTCACATGTGTGGTTGTGCTCTATGATTGGGCCACATCCCCGGTCTGGATGGTGTCTTCTTAAAAATTGTAAGAATGGATAACATTGGGAGATATGCATGCATTCCCCCCAAAAGGTGCCCATGTGCAGTTCAAAATATGATTCAGCAATTTGCATCTAAATTCATTAAGTTCGGTACGTTTCATTTATAGAACATTTAAAAAAATTATTCATTTTCAGTATTAGAGAAGAAACCCAAGTGGCTGAAACCCTCGGTCACTCACCCACATCAGACATCTCGGGGACCGTGGCTGTGTAAACCTCCTTGGTGAATATAGGCTCATTGTCATTGATGTCATGGATCTTGATGATGAATTCAGATTCAGGCTCCACGGGTTTTCCTGTTCGTCTGTTTATAGCTTGAGCTCGAAGGATATAAACAGGTTTTTCTTCCCTGTCCAGTCTCTTAGTGGCCTGTATGTCCCCTGTGTTTTCATTGATAATGAAGAGATCTCCTGCTCCATCTCCTGAAAGGATATATTTAAGTGATCCATCTCCTCTATCTTGGTCTGAATGTAACTAGTGTAGAAAAAAAAATTAAAAAGGTAAAAGTCAAGCATGTGATCCTAAACTGCTTTTGTCTTTATGATGCACGGTACTTTAACTTTCATTCAATCTTTTCTAAGGAGTACAAGTACTTGTTTGTTTCACTACTTGCTTAAATCCTCAACAGAAAACGCCGTTCATTAATAAATGTTTCTTATGATTAGAGAGCATTTCAAAACCAAAACGGAGTTTGGAGAAAATGCAGTATTCCCTATTTTGAAAAAGGGAAGAATGGAAAACCAGACTAGAGCAATAGGAAGCTGCACAAAGATTTTTTTTGGGGGGAGGGTTCTTTTTTGGCCCACACTCAGAAGTTGCTTATGGTTTATTTCAGGCTCTGTGCTCAGGAGTGAGCCCTGACCCTACTTTGTGGAGCACATATAGTGTTAGGGATTCAAGCACAGGTTGGTTGCAATGGAAACCAAGTGCTTTATCTCCTGTGCCATCCTTCTGACCCAGCCGGTGGATATTTTCACTTGACTGGAATGAAACTATTTTCCCCTACTGATAAATCCTTGTCATCACTTTTGTATACACAGACATTGTAGAGAGTTTATGTTACTGAGATGCAGATTTTGGTGTTTGAGTCAGACTTAAATCCAGTCTGCTATTAAACTTCAGAGTCTTGATAAAGATTCTTAGGAAAGCTAGTCCTTGAGTCCAATATAAAGGAGCTCATACTTTTTTGAGGGAAAAGGGTAAATCTGATATTTTTAATTTATTTATGAAAATCAATGAGGAGCATTTGCAAAACAGCTTATGTATTGTTATGGAAAATGCCTTGAAACTCTCCCCAACCCCCATTCCCACCCCAAACACACACACACACACACACACACACACACACACACACACACACACACTCACACACTCCTTGGGATTAGATAATTTATAAAGTGACTTGGAATAAGAACATTCGACTTGCTTTCGCCTCAGCTGCTTGGAGCTCCTTCCCTAAAAACTATAAGCAGTGTCTCTGTTGGTCTTGAGCCACCAAACTATGGAACTACTGGGAAAGACTGGCCTTGGAATTTCACACATCACTAGCAAGCTGTATGCTTGGGTATCAGGTATCAAACCTATTGGAGTGGATCAGCGTACTATACTTTCTATAAAGTTTGGACAGAATAGAAAGCAGTGAAGGGCTGGGCCAAGATCAGGTGTGTGAGATTTTTGCCCTGATTGACTGATTGCAGCCAAGTGTGACTTTCATTTTGAAAGGGAATGTAGGTTTAGGTGGACAGGATGTTTGCAAGCTCATTACAATTTATATGAGAGAAATGTAGGAGGCTAAGCAGAAGAAAGAGTGACCAGCCTGGTTGATGGAGGCAAACAAAGAGGAGACATTAAGGGGCCATCTATTTCTCTCTCCATCACTCTAGTCTCCTGTCAGCCAGGGAGGACTCAGTTACCACACTCTTCTCACCACCTGCGGGCCTCCAGGAACACTACTGGCTGCTTCCCTGTTCTGGTAAGAAGGGACAGTTATAGACATCGCTGCTACTTTGTACAGGCGGAATTTATCACAATATGTTTGCATCTGCTGTATGTTTGTATAGTTTCAGGTTTTATATGTTATTGATTACAATTTGGTAGATTATCTTGGGGGTGGGCTGGAGCAATAGCACAGCGGGTAGGGCGTTTGCCTTGCACGCAGCCAACATGACCGACCCGAGTTTGATTCCTCCGCCCCTCTCGGAGAGCCCGGCAAGCTACCGAGAGTATCTCACCCGCACGGCAGAGCCTGGCAAGCTCCCCGTGACGTATTCAATATGCCAAACACAGTAACAACAAGTCTCATGATGGAGACATTACTGGGCCCGCTCAAGCAAGTCAAAGAACAATGGGAGGACTGTAATTTTGGGGGTCTGGGAATGCTACAAAATTTACATATATATTAATGGTACTATCTTCTTTGATTTACCCCATTTCAGTTTCTGAAAAGGTTTCATAAGGATGCTGTACATTCAGAGAGCCGGGAAACCTGTAGTGGGATCCCCACTCTTGACATTCGTTAGCAGAAGCCCTGATGAATGAAATTAACCGTCAGACACCAGGTCAAGGATTGAATTCAGTGAAGACAACATTGAAACAGGTGAGCCTAATGGGAAAACTTGACCACGTTTTATTACTTGGAAAATCTAAAGATGACTTTCATGGACTCCTGCTGTTTCTTTGTTCTATTTCCCCCACTGCAGTCACGTTTTTGAAGGCATCACATAGGTCTTTGGATAAGCTATTAAACCACCTTCTTAAGGCATGTTTTTAATTGAGGAGACTTCCTTACGCCTATTGTATCAGCCACATAGTTTTAGAAAGGAGACTGTTAATCTTTTCCTTATCAAAACTCGATCTAAACAGAGTATGGGCTTTGTTAGGAGGACTGCCACATAGCAAACAAAAACAACTGAGGTCAGTAAGTCAACTTTGGTGTCCTCTTGATTGATACTGTGTGGAATGCTCACTGTCTATAAACTCTTTTGATAATAGAATTTGGGCAAAGGGTAACTTCAAAAGCCATTTGACCCAGCCTTTCTAAAAGTGTTTAGCTTAGAATTTAATATCTATATAAAATTTCACATCCTACTTCTTCCTATAGAAAGAATGATAATATATAGAAAAGATCTATATCGCTGGAGCGATAGCACAGCAGGTAGGGCGTTCGCCTTACAAGCGGCCAACATGGCCGACCCGAGTTCGATTCCTCCGCCCCTCTCGGAGAGCCCGGCAAGCTACCGAGAGTATTGGATATGCCAGACACAGTAACAACAAAGTCTCCAATGGAGACGTTACTGGGCCCGCTCGAGCTCGAGCATATATTATCATTTTATCATTATCATTTTTATATATATCGTTTTATATAGAAAAGAATGTTTTCTATATATTATATACATATGTACATATATATGATACCTCTCTACCGATGAGTGTATTGAAAGTTTTGAGTGCTTAGAGTTCTACATTTTACTTAATTTTGGTGTAGCTTTCTTGTGGCTTTCCTGCACTTGCTTGTATAAAGAATATTTTGGGGTGTGGCCTATATTGATATTCCCCAGAACAGTTTCATGAGACACTCACTTTGGGTAACATGAGTTGTTTGGCTTCATCTTAAGTGAGTCTAGAAAATAAAAATTCCAGTGTATGTACAGTTTGCAAAATCACAATGTTTATATGAAGCAGTCAGACCTAAGAATTCTTTGAGCTTAACAAAAGACTTCCTAGATGATGTGGTACAGTGCCCTGGGCTTCAAAGACAGGGAAACTGTGTCCAATATCCCACCACTAATACTAGGTACCAGCAGAGTCTGAGGAAGGGAATATTATTCACACAATTAGTAGTCTTGAAAGCAATTTGGCAGAAATAATGGAAGATGAATGGGAACAGGGAGGAAATTGCTTAGAAGTGAGACAAATGCAATAAGAAATGTCAAACAAGAGCACTCCATGATTTGTGTAATATGATATGCTAAGGAAACGTTGAAACCATGATTACATGGAAAGAGCCACTGGGGAAAGTTTAACTCTCCATCGTCAGATTCTAATGACCGAGGAGAGCTCTTAAAAAGCTATTTCATTAACTCATGAGGAAAGGAACCAAAGTCTCTGCCCATCAGACCCGAGCTCCGGGGCAGCCATGGGTAGGGGCCTGGCACAGGGCCGAGTGCAGCACACCGATAAGTCCTCAGAATGCATTGGGCTGGGTCTCTTTCACCAAAGGTAAGATCAGAGTCAATTAACCTCCTCAACACCGGATCCTTATCAGTGAAATAGGACCAGAGAGTGGCAGGATGATATGAAAGCTGTCATGAAAATCTTATCAGATTCCAAATACACACATCTCTATGGAAATGGGCAGGAGGAGCATGCTGTGTGTTTTATAAATGATAAAGTGCCTTCCACCTTCAAGACACTGTTACTCAGATCAGTTCTTTGATCATCATAAGCTTGTTTTTTTTTTCCCTCTTGTTTTGACTTTGAGAACTTTGTTGCGAGGACTCAGAAAACCCAATTTTCCAAACACCCGGTATCTCTAAGGTAAAATCTGTTATCAAAAGCTAGTATTCTTCTACAGGGTGGCAAGTGCTGTCACCCCACGTGATTTATTATATTCTGTATTCCACTAGATTATAGACTCCCCTTGGCCAGTTCCTTCATCACTTTCAATACGTAATTGTTGCACACTTAGTAGGTGAATACCACAGCTGGTCACAAGATTTATTCAGGTAAAAGTAATCAGAAACTTATTTTTAGCTGTCAGGCGAGACCATTTTGATGACTTATAGAGCAAAAACCCGAGACAATATAAAAGGGCAGCAGAGACGCCCACTAAAAGTGTGAACAGGGATTGCTGTGCCCATCCCTATTCTGATCTATCAGTATTTGAAAACAAGTGGGAGAATGCATCTCCTCACTCGGGTATTGTCTGATAATAAAACAATTTAACCTCATCCTGCTGAAGTGCAGTGTCTGCTGATAAAAGTATGGCGCAGAACTCTCTAGGAACCTTTGTGGGGTTTTTCTTACGCTCCTGTCCTCCATTAAAACTCCCCTGGGGCCAATTTTTTTCTCTTTCTCTTTTTGGGGAAAAGAGGAAACATAAGACATCGTTGCTAGAGAAAGTTGTGACAGTCAGACATTAGGGGTTTATTGAGCACTTAGATTTTAATTGGATTTTTTCTTTTGTGATGTCATTCATCATGGCCACTGTAAAAGGCAGAAGTTAAACAACAACAAATCAAAGGTTGTAGGCAGCCCCAGGCTTGTTTTTACTAATTTCAGTTTAATGTCGCTGTTCCATTAAGTGTAATCATCTGCTTCACTTTTAATGATTCACCATCAAGTAAAAATTAGCCTCTTCCCTCTGAAAGTCACATCTTTTTTGTTTTTGTTTTGTTTTTTGTTTTGTTGGGGTGGCTCAGTGCTCCTGGCTCTGTGCTTAGAATTCACTTTTGGTGGGGCCCTGGGGACTATAGTGTGGTGCCAGGGATTGAATCCTGGTCTGTCATGTGTAAGACAAGGCCCTTACCTGCTACTTATTCTCTCTACAGCTTCTTGAAAATTACATTTTATCTGGGGCAGGCAGAACTTTTCAAATTACAGAACCTGTAGCATTTTGTTCCAAAAGAAGTGTTTGGTCTTTGTTGGCTTTTCTGTTATTATTTTTCTGTTTTAAATTTTGTTAAGTTTTTTTTTTTTATTTGAATGAAGTCCATTGGTGAGAAGGGAGATTTGGGATTGTAGACAAGGATCCATGGAAGTTGTTATCTAAAGAATGCCAGAATCTTTTCATTCCCCTTGCCAATTCTTTGTGCACAGGGATAGCTCTTGGAGGGGTTCAAAAATACTATACTATATAGGGTGCCAAGGATTGAACTCAGAGGGCCACATGCAAGACAGGCAAACACCCCTGCCACTTGCTGCTGCTGCTTCTCCTTCTTCTCCTTCTTCTCCTTCTTCTCCTCCTTCTCCTTCTCCTTCTCCTTCTCCTTCTTCTTCTTCTTTCTTCTTTTTTTTTGGCTATTTGGGTCACACCTGGTGATGCTCAGGGCTTACTCCTGGCTCTACACTGAGGAATTACTCCAGGTAGTGCTCAGGGGGACCACATGGGATGCTGGGGATCAAACACGGGATGCAAGAAAAACACCCTGCCCACTGTACTATCCGTCCAGCTCACTTGCCAATTCTTGACTTTGATTCTAATGAAAAAGTTAATACCAACTGTACATTTTTCTAGTGATTTGTGAGGCTGCCCTGTTCCTCCTGTGACCTACATATGACAGACTCACTATCTGAGCCAGTAATCCAACTGAATTTGAGCATATGCTTCATTGTGTTACAGGCTAAACAAAAACGTAGCTGTATGGCACAAACTAGAAATTACCACAAAAATCCAAAAGGAGCTCAGGGAGAGGATCGTGTTGCTATAGATACTCATAGAGTATCTCATAGAGTAGAGCACACATTGTAAATACTCATAGAGTAGAGCACACATTGTAACATGGGCCATTAAGAAGTGTACTTGTGTCCTCCCCCAAAACAAAATAAATGCTCTCCCCCACCCCACAAGTGGGGCTGAGTACAGTGAGTAGAGCATCTGCTTTGCACGTGGTTGCAATGTGGTTTCAATTCCCATGTGGTCTCCTGAGCCTTGCCAGGCATGGTTCTTGAACACAGAGCCAAAAGTGAAGCCTGAGCACTGCTGGGTGTGGCAAAAACTAGGAAACAAACAAGAATTATACTTGTATGACTTCAAGGCATCATAGGGAGATGATAGGACAGCTGTGGGGGAAAGAGGTTGACTGGCTGGCATTGAAGGAGAAAGACTAGAGTTACTGCAGAGAGCAGGGACACGTTTCCCATGAGGAAAGCAAACCTGCAATCAGGCGAGGGTGAATGGAGAATGCACTGAATTTAATACATATGTATTTAAATCTGTATCTATCCACATATATTATGTATGTATTAGCATTATGTATACATAATGCTAATAAATAACTTAAAGATTGTGAAGACGGAAGAGGTTATTGAGTCAAGTTTGTGCAGACTTGCTTGAAGCATGTGGCAAATGCCAGAAGTAGATTCTTTTGGCGGTGTTAGGGTCAGACAAATAAAATTTCTTTTAATACAATTTTATGTGATTTAGTATGCAGTTTTAAAATGTTAATAATATAGCGAAAGTTAGCTAATTTATAGCTGATGGCTTGTTTTAGAAATGAAAACACAGATGGCAGAATATTTGAGTGGGAAGTTATTACCTGTTTCTTTGATTCCTCTATCATAGAAATGTCTGCCTGGGCATGCCACTCCTCAGCCATGTGATCAAGTTTCAAGTTTTCACCAAGGAACATGTGTGATTGTGAGAAGAGCAACTTGAATGTTATTGGCTTAGAGGGAATGACTCCTCTCTCTTTTTTTTCCAGAGTTTTTTTTTCTTTGGGTTTATTTATTTATTTTTTCTTTTTGGGTCACACTCAGTGATGCTCAGATTACTCCTGGCTTTGCACTCAGGAATCACTTTTGGTGGTGCTCAGGGGACCATATGGGATGCCGAGAATCAAACCTGAGTTGGCTGCATGCAAGGCAAATATCCTACCAGCTGTACTATTGCTCTGGCCTAATTTTTTATTAATTAATGAACAAATTAATTAACTTTTGCTGTTTTAAGCATGCCTGGTGATGCTCAGGGGTTACTCCTGGCACAGCACTCAGGAATGACTCCTGTAGTGCTTAGGGGACCATATGGGATGCCGGGGATTGAACCCTGGTCAGCCATGTGCAAGGTAAATGCCCTCCTCACTGTAATATAGCTCCCCATACTTTCTTAAAAATGCTTTCTATCTGGTTTTTATTTTATTATTTATCTATTGATTTTCTTTTTGAGTCACACCCAGTGATGCTCAGGGGTTTCTCCTAGCTTTGTACTCAGGAATTACTCTTGGCAGTTCTTTTGGTAGCATCTAGGATGCCAGGGATTGAATCCTGGTTGACTGTGCACAAGGTGAGTGCCCTCCCCACTGTACTATCACTCAGGCCCCGAATTGGCTTGCTCTTGATGAGTGGTTTTCAGCTGTCAATCCACAGGTAAATATATGTTGAAAAATAGTGCTTGAGGTGATTTTCACTATCTCTTTCTCTATTTTGTTTGTTGGGAGGGGCCACACCTGATGGTGCTCAAGACATACTCTTGGCTCTGCGCTCAGGGGATCATATAAGCACCAGGATTTGAACCAGAGTAGACCATATGTTAACATTTAACCCCTGTACTGTCTCCTCAGATTTTTTCTTTCCTTTGTTGGGAAAGCTGTGATGTAAGGAAAGAAGTGAGCTGGTTTCACCAGCTGAGGAAGACAGGCTTTCTTTCAGAGAGAAGGCAGAACCACTGGGTTCCACAATAAATTCATATCTGACATGTGCTGGGAAAGACAAAATAGAAGTACCTTATCATAGTCATTGTGTTTGTGAGCTTTCTCTCTCATAGCATTTCTGCTTTTACCCTAACTCAGTGGTTCTCCAACTATAGATAGTCCCTGCATCAGCAGCATTGTACCATCTAGGAACAAGTTAGAAGTATTAATTACTTAACTCCAGAGTAAGAAGTTCAATTTTTTTTTTTTTTTGCTTTTGGGACAGACCTGGCGATGCACAAGGGTTACTCCTGGCCTGCACTCAGGAGTTACTCCTGGCGGTGTTCAGGGGACCATATGGGATGCTGGGAATCGAACCCGGGTCGGCCGCGTGCAAGGCAAATGCCCTACCTGCTGTGCTATCTCTCCAGCCCCAAGAAGTTCAAATTTTGTCCAGTGATTTTTGTTTCAAAAAGTCCTTTGGGATAGAGACAGTGAGTAAGGAGGAAACTGCCTGCCGCAGAGGCAGGGGTTGGGATGAGGTGGGGGTGCTGGAGAGATACTGGGGACATTGGTGGTGGAGAATATATACTGGTAGAGGGATGGGTGTTTGATCATTGTATGACTGAAACTCGATCATGAAAGCTTTGTAACTGTATCTCATGGTGATTCAGTAAAAAAAAAAATTAAAAAGAAAGAATTAGAAAACAATTTGAGGAGCAATCAAAGAGCATTTGTAGTTTTAGCATTGACGCTAAGGTTAAGGTAGGACACAAAACCATTTCTGTGTGGGCATATTTACTGCCAATAAGCAAACATGTTAATGATGCAAAACTCATTATTTAACAGACCTTTGTAAATAGGATAAAAAAAAATTAGAACAAATATTCTGGCTGATCCTGGAGTCTTCAGCCTGAAACTAATTTACTAAATGTGTGTAAGACAAAACTAAAGTTTTCTAAACCTTGATTTTTAAATTGATGATTATAGTACATTTATTGAAAACAAGAAGTCCTTTGGGTCATTGTGATGAGAGCCTGAGTTTGGAACGCCTGATACAACTACAACCCTAATGCTTATCTAATACAACCCTAATGGTTACTAATACAACCCTAATGGTTACTAATACAACCCTAATGCTTAACTAATATAACCCTAATGGTTAAGCACATGGACTTGGTCAAAGGAAAGAATTGTGCACCAACGCAGGTCATGTATTACTACTGTATAACTTTGGAAAGCTTTGCTAATTTCTCCTAAGTGTTAGATTACCCATTCATAGAGTTAGGATAATAATACTAGTTTATAGGTACTTTGTTCCAAAAATTTAAATAATGTATGCAAAGTACTTATCAAAAAAGCTTAGCTCAGAGAAACACTTCAATAAGTAATTCTTGCTCATAAACATGAAATATTCAGAAGGCGGATTTGGAATGTGGAAAGATTTGGGTTTGAATTCTGACTTTCCTGTTCATCAGCTAAGTTAATTAAATTCTTATCATTTCATTCCATTATCTATAAGATAGATGTCACAGTGAGTAACCTTGCGGATCATTTCTCCCTATTTGCCCACAAATGTACCCCTGAGACCTTAGCTTCTTGTGTGTTCCCTGAATGAGATCATCTAGCTATTTGCAGGGATTCCACTATTACCTACATGCCAGGATGCCCAGATCTATATGAACCTCAGGGTGAATCATTTTCTTGAGAGCCAGAGTCAAAGGTACTATTATTTCCAGGCAAGTCTCTAAAAATCTTACACTCAATATTTCCCTTAATGACCTTGTCATTTTTTCTCCTCTGCTAATGCCCCTTCACTGTAAAGACCATCAGAGAATCATTCCAGAGGTTCCCAAACTTATTGGCATGTAAGGCTGCTCCCCCAAGATCACTCAGCACCTCTGGAAGGTTATCGCTCACTTTGGGAGCCTCCCCTCCACCGTTACCCCCCAATTCTACCTCTTACGTATATCTAGTCCTATCTTTCTTCCTCCCTGTTTCAAGCCCCACCATATTTGGTTAAGTCTATTAGGAAATCTTCCTAGAAACACTTCAACTTTATTTTCAGGCTATTTATTTTTCATAGCTAGACCAATTCAAGACCAATACTGACTTGGAAAAGTCATTCTCTTCTAATGAAATGCCTCAGCGTCTTCTCTGTAGTCCTGGGATTGAAGCCCCATCCCTCTTCTTTCAAGAAGTCCACCCATCTCTGTCCCTCTCTCTTCATCCACCACCATTCTCTCCTTACACTGCTTGTCCTACTGGGTTTTACTAGCACATGTTCTTGAAGGTACAAAGACAGTTTCAAAGTGAGTCCTTCTCTGGTGAGTTTTCCTTGTCACAAAATCTTCACAAACATCTTCACCTGATTAATTTATCTTTTCTGGCAAGTAAATCTTCCATAAAGTCTAAGTCTAGATTGCCTCTGTTAGCCATCAGAGCATTCTATTTTACATTTTTGATCACTCTTTTATAGATTTTTTCCAAACTACATTGAAAATTTCTAAGGCACTGAACAGGTCTGGTTTCCTTCTGTATTCTCAGGACCTGACATAGAGGCACATTTTAGATTCTTTAATCATTAATAATTGAAGGGAATGTTGCAAAGACAAAGCTGGGTAAAAATAGTAATAGTCAATGAGGCTTATGGCAATTAGAAGACTACAATTTGGTGGTCTCCATCCCCATTCTCGCTTGACTTTAGGATAACTTTACACATCAAAGATAAGCTCTTAATGTTGCCAGGCCAGTTAGCAATTACTCCCGGACACCAGACCCCTGGTCTACTCTGAGCCATCAGAAGGAAAAATTTAAGTTATGATAAAAAGTTTTTCCTTAGTAACCCACTTATCCTGATACTGTAAAGTAGCCAAATGGGTTTATTAAAAAGACCAGTAAAGTCATTGGTAGATTGACTTCAAAAGATCATTATAAGTATAGTTGATACTGGGTTAGAAGTTACCTGTTAAGAGTGCAGAAGTTGCAAGATTTTTTTTTCAAATATTCGATTACAGAAACAAATGGAAAAATGAATGGAAAACACTCCATTTCACAGAAACACTGTTCCATAAATAAAAATAATTTAACTGTCAGCCAAGACCATTTTAAAACACTTATTGGCCTGCAAAGCTGTATAAGGCAATGAATAAAAAGCATCTAATATCTGCCTTCCACAAGCTTGCAATTTAAGTTTGGAAATACTGAGTCATATAAAAAAGATAAAGTAAAAGCAAAAATTAGGTACGTGAGTTAGTGTTTTTTTTTGTTTGATTGTTTTTTTTTTTAATAACAAAGACAAGAAAAACTAAAGATAGCACAGAAGGAATGTTTGAATTAGATGAGGTAGAACCAGGCAGGGTGCTAGCTCTGCTGGTGCAGGAAGACTTCTTGGAGAAGTTTAGGTCACGATGGGAGAAAAGCAACTTAGGAAGCAGTGTGAGTGAGTGGCTTGGTGTCAAGTCTCTGTGTGGGAGAGACCAGAGGAGGCCTTGAGTATGTGCCTGGGGTAATAAAAGCAATAAAGTCAGCTGAAATAGAAACACTCCTCCCCTGTGGTTGGAGGGTCACATATTTTTTTTTAAAAGCTGCACTTAAATGCTCAAGGGAATTCGTTCCCTTCCTTATTATTACTGCTTGAATGTAGCATATCCCTCTAGCTTTAATCCCATTGAGTCATAGGAACTCAATATTAGGTTGACTAGAGAGTCAATAATTTAGTACAATCCAATGAACCCTGCCTGATGCAATGCTACACTTGCTTTAGGTAACTCTTTTAGATAGTTCCGGTCTTTCTGGCTTTTGTTTTTGCTCCCCTAATCCAGTGCAGTATGACACCTTGGTGTACAAAGGGGCAAAATTTCTCTGTGCCATATGGTCTAACAAAGGAAATTCAGGAGCTTATGTAGCCAAAGACAGTCCTTGTCCTGCCCTTTGGTCTGCTGGCATATCGCTCTCATCTATTTCTATCCTCTGTGGCATCTGTGGTTTTGGCAGGGAATTATGGTCTTAGTTCTCCAGGGGCCAAGTGATTCCCTATGTCCAGTTCCTGCTGCTCTCCCATCCCCCTGGATAAATCACCATGACTCAATTGTCTTTGGCACATGTGGTGCCAGTTATAGGACTGCTTCGTCCTTGATAGGAACTATCCATCCTTTTCTTGCTTGAAGAACACAAGGGGTTCCTGGGAGCTGAGAGGGGCTTCTCCCTCATCCCAGGATTGCCTCCAAGGGAAATGGGCCAAACTCCCTCTTTCACTCCACCTGCACACTTGTCATGGCTTCTCCTGGTACTTCAGATCCTGTGTCAGGGCAGTAGAAATATTTGCAGAGATACACAAAGCTATGTGTATATTTGGGATTGCGGGGGGAGGGTGGCACGGAGGGGTTTGAGCCATATCTGGCAGTGCTCAAGGGTAGCTCCTAGCGATGACAGAAGGACCATGCCATGCTAGGAAAGGAACCTGGAGCCCCAGGTACAGCATGCGATTCGTCCTGTGAACCATCTCCCCAGCCCCGGTATGTATGTTTATTTATTTATTTATTTAAATTTAAAATTTTTTTTTATTGAGTCACAGTGAGATAAAGTTACAAAGATTCCATGTTTGAGTTTCAGTCTGTATGTATGTTTAATAGCTGGGGATATGCAGTTGCTCCCCTGGTTTCAGAAATACTCTCCCATTTTTGAGGGAGAAAGATCCAACTTCCACTATAAAACCAGACATAACAGCTTTGGGAACATAACCTGCATCCCAGAAGTTAGCATTCACAGTTTCTGACAACTTCATTTATAAAGGAGATCAAAGACTTCTCCCTAGTTGGCCAGTCTCCTTCTTGATCAGTCAGTTGACTCTAAAGAATCCAGAAAAATCACACTGACAAAACCTTGAATTTGGCTGCCTCTCTCAGATAATCTTTTCATGAGTCATTTGAAAAAGAGATCTATTTTAAGGGCTGGGGGGGCTATCTATCTTAAAAGGCTGGAACAATGCTTAGGCCTGAGTTCAGTCCCCATTACTGCGTGGCCCCCTTGAGCTCTGCTCGGATCCCTTATTGCTAGGCTGAGCACGGAGTCATCAGGTGTGCCAGTTTCACTGGGAGTCAACCCACAGCCCCCAGACTTCCTGAGTACTGGTTGGAAGCCATCTCAACTGCATTTTTTAAATTTGTTTTGTTTTATTAGTGAAGCACCATGAGGTACAGTTGTAGATTTACAAATCTTTGTGCTTGGGTTTCGGTCATACAATGATCAAATACCCATCCCTCCACCAGTGCCCATTTTCCACCGCCATGGATAATATCCCCCCCTCCCCCCTCCCACCCTGCCTCTGTGGCAGGGCATTCCCTTTTGTTCTCTCTCTCCTTTTGGGTGTTGTGGTCTGCAAAAGAGGCATTGAGTGGCAAACATGTTCAGTCCATAGTCTACTCTCAACATGCATCTCCCCTCCTGGGAGGATCCTCCAAACACCCTTTATTTGGTGCTCCCTTCTCTATCTGAACTGCCCTTTCCCCTAGAATACCCGGCTGGCCTCTAAGCTATGGAGTAATCCTCCTGGTTCAACTGCATTTATTTAATCCGATACAAATAATTCGATTTTTATAATGCTGCAATGTTTTGTATTTTAATTCTCTTATATGCGTCATCATTGGGCAACTGGTCTGGCTGGGATTTGGGAACATAATAGCAGATATTTATTAAGCCTCTGCTGTTAGTCAGGCCATGTGTGCCATGTGTGGGGCTATTTACATGGATTATATAGTTTGTTACTCATCCTGGCCTTTTCCCCATTGGCAATCTTTGAGGGGGAAACTGAGAGAAGGCGAGAGGTAAGTAACTCAGTATCACAACGTCAACAGGGGTAAAATTTGAATACAGGCAGTCTGTTTCCATTATTAGCTCTGCTAACCACAGCAGAAGTGTTTTGTTTTTAATGTGAAAAGCAAGATTCAATGTTTTCTATGAGGTATTATTTCTTCCTTTTAAAGATTTAAATTTAAAAAAATGCATATAACTTGATTAACGCATCATGGTTTACAAAGTTGTTCACAGTAGAGTTTCAGGCATACAATGTTCCAACACTAATCTCACACCCGGCTGTGTGACCTTCCCTCCACCAGCGTCCCAGGTTATCTCCTATCCCCCAGCCTGCTTCCTTGATAGGAACATTTTTAAGTAATTCATTGTAGTTTGGGTCTCATTCTTGCAGTGTTATTGCTCTCAAAATATTGACATTCAGCTCTGGGAGACTTCCTTAAAGAATTACTAATATTTAGCAACAATATCTTTTATTATATTTTTATTTTTTGGGGGGGGATGTAGACTATACCCAGAGATATTTAGGGTTTGTTCTTGATTCTGTGCTCAGGGATCACTCCTGGCAAGGCTTGGGGGCTATACAGGGTGCTGGTGATCAAGCCAGGTCAACCACATGCAAGGCAAACTCCCTACCCACTGTACTATTGCATTGGCCCCAATCTGCAACAATATTTTTAAATGTCAAGTTACAAGTTACAAAGCTATATCAAATCTGGGATTTTTCTACTCTCTAGGCATTTGGTACTGGATGACTCTTGCACTGTATTATGTCTCTGCATCTGTCTGTCTGTCTATATGTTTGTCTCTCTATTCCATTTTTAAGCCTTCTTTTTGCTAATTGTGTACCTTGTAAAATTTGAAATAATAGTCAAATAATGCCACAAAGGCATTTTCAGAGATCCCTTAAGACCCCGCCCAATCCCATCTCATAGCTTTTGTTCGATTTAATAACCACCGAAACAATCCTCCTGTTATGGGGAAGGGAATTTTTGACAAAGTGCTAAAAGCAAAAGAATTTTAAATCTAAACTCAGGAGAAAAGCATTAATTCCCTTGACATTTCTCTTTTACACTCAATACCTTGAAGTTACTGTCAAAAGTTCCAGAGGAAGTATTAAATGAACAAAACTTTAGTGCTTAATAGTTGTCGTTGGCAGAATCAAGGCTTTGCCAAAGAACTCAGTGTCCTAATTCCCAGATCTAGGGATTCTGTTACCTTACATGGCAAAAAAAGACTTTGTGGTATAGTTTTGATAAAGACTTTTGAGTAGAGATTAGCCTGGATTCTCCAGGTCAACCTAAATGTCATCACCATGAATCTTGATCCTTAGATGAGAAAGATGGGGTGAGTGAGAATCAGAGAGAGCAAATGCCGTGATGCAGTGGTGGGGCGTGGAGAGGAGGAGTAGATGATGCTGTGTTCTTTGCTGCCAACTTTGAAGATGGAGAACGGGGAGGTGCACAGGTGCTTAAGAAGCTGGAACAGCAAGGGTCGGACCATCCCCCTTATGCCCACAGAACAATATCTTACAGGTACCTAGATTGAGTCAGGCACGATGCATTTTAGACTTCTGACTCCCAGAACTGAGATAATTTGTACTGTTTTAAGCCAATAAATTGTGGTGATTCATGGCAGCAGCAACAGGAAAGTAAGTAAGGAATTAGTTTTAAGGTTTGGAATTCAAAGTCCTTCAAGAATTCCAGCAAAGGGGGAAGGAAATGAACCCTTGGTAGCATTTACTGTGGGTTAGGTGCTTTAGGAATGCTTTGTGTATTATTACATCAATTAATTCTCATAATGACCTAGAGAGATAATCTTAATCCCCTCTTCCCTCCCCATCCCCACACACTTTTTCAGAGAATCAAACTTTAGGTAGGTTGAGTGACTAACCCAGTGTCAAGAAGGGTACCGACATTTGCCAAACTCCAAAGCACAGACTTATTCACATTGGACCATACTACCTAATAGTTCTCCCCAAGATGATGGTAAACAACATTTCTGGATTTGGTATATTTATTATATTAGATCTCGGACTAGGTTATTTGCAAACTCTATTGGCACAAATGATACAGACTCTAATAGATGTTATTGTTCATTTGGGATTTTTCAATTAAACAAATGCCTTTTGGCTTATTCACTGCATGAAGTTATTTCCCCAAAAAGGCATTGTTTACTGCCTCTGTTTGGCACTGGAAGTCCAGGGACCTTGGCAGACTGCGACATTACTCTCGACTCCTGCTTAGTCTAACATTTTCATTTTCGAAAATCCAGTGGTAAATCAAGCTGAGAGGCAGATACCCAGTCCAAAACTGATTTAGGAGGGCATTGCAACTCACCAGTTACAATCCTACCTTTTTGCCTTACAGTGTCTTCATCAATTATAGACACACACACACACACACACACACACACACACACACTATCCCAGCCTTTCTCTCTCTCTTGCTCTCTGATACAATTTTGAAAGTGTCTCTCAATAAATAAATGCAGACATTTGAGTAATAAATGATTCAAATGGCAGAATTCTTTTTGGGGGGAGGGTGATTTCTGGGCCACACAGTGGTAGTGCTCAGGGCTTACTTCTGACTCTGAACTCAGAGATCTCTCCTGGCAGGGCTCAGGGTACCATATGTGGTGCCAGGGATTGAATTCTGGTCAGCAATGTAAAAGACAGTCACCGTCACCCCCGTACTAATCTTTCCAGCATCCAGATGGAACAAATTTGAAAAATTATGTTTTTCACTAGCCAATGGGCTATTCCTACTCAGAGATTTTCTTCAAAGACAATAAAAGCTATTGAAAATAATATTATGTTGACACTTAGGATCTAAAACCTGAACACTATATAAGGGAGTCAGTAGTTTTCTTGAGGGAAGGACTGTTAATGACTCAGATTAATAATTTTCAAGCATCTGTATGTGATCAAGAAATGATTAAATTGAATATCTATGACCTATTCCTATCATCTAGGTAGCCACGATGAACAATTTTAGGAAAGAGCATGAATACCTTCATTCCTTCTGATTGCTTGGAAACCGGCTAATAACTTCAAAAATAGTTTTACTTAAATTTAGAGAAATGTGAGAGAAGAGAAAGAGAGAGAAATGTATTCAAGACAAATGCAGGCTTTTTCAGACGGAGTAAGTATCTCAGATGCAAGTCAGTCTCTGAAGTGGAGAATGCAGTACCAACGAATAACTCAGAAATAATGGTAACAGTTCCCCCAGTCTTTAATATTTTGCTGTAAGAGAACTTATGGTCAAACATCCACCAGTAACAAGAGGAACTGGTGTTCAGATGACCTTGCTGCAGAGTTAGGGATGCTAATGCCTCTTCTCATAGAACCCCAGCTCCCAAGCAGGGGTGTGCTGGCTTCCTTGGCTCATCATGCGTGCAAGTCTCTCTGCTACATTACTGATTGATAGAAGGGAAGAATTGGAGATCTGGCCTGTGGCAAATGTGCTGACTCCTACCCCAGCATCAGCACGTGTCTAGCCAAGGTTCTGTGGTCTCTCCGCACTTGGGGGAACTCAGCGCCCTCCCACTTGCAGGCACCTAACACTCTTTTGGGAGAGTTCTGATATGACCCTTCCAGGAAGGCTTATTCCCAGGAGCAAGGCAGCGACTGAACAATATGCGACAGTACCAGCAGCTCCTTATTACCCGCTTTCTGCAGTGAATCTCTGCCAACAAATACAAGTCAGCAACACAGCACATCTGGGATGACTTGTCACCTACTTAAGGGGTGATGTCATGGATTTTCTGTCATGTCCCTTCCCATCCCGTGCCCTCCTTGGCTTTAGAAGTGACGTGTATTGCTATAAGGATTCCATGTTTCCACTGTGGGATCCCAGGATATTCCAAGAGGGCCACAAACAAAAATGACATAAATGAGAGACCAAAGCTTGAGACTAAGGAGCCAACCAGCAGAACCGGGGGTCACAGGAAGGAAATGAAGTCAGAAGGGGGCCACAGTTGGATAAAGGCTGAGGAATGCTTTCTAGAGGAGGCAAAGCTAAGTCTAGCACTGCCACTCAGCACAATCACTTATTTTCTTCATTATTTTGATTCAGTGTTAAAATTTCCCTTTAAGAGGCAGTGGGTTTATGATACATAACATCTTGAATACAAGGCTTAATACATTTTCTTCCCTTATCCTTTTTACATATAGCATATAGTGAGATGGGTAGACAGGATATTCAAGGTACACATGGAACAAGGAAGTAATTTCTTATAATCTGTCATCTTTACTTGATTTTTAAGAGGAAAGTTCCCTTCTAGCAGGGTATTTGTCCTCCTGAGGAACAAAGAAATATTCCCACACTATAGATTAAGTGAGGAAATGAGCCGATTCTTCTGTTCCGCAATTTATGGCAAGTGCAGAACATGCCAAAATTTTGCATAACTATTTTAAAGCAGCATTCTCTTTGTATCTCCTCGTTAATGTTCTTCTTCTGGATTGTACTCATAACATAAATAGTAAAAAGGAAGTGAGATGAGATTATTTTCCCCCAAATGATTATTTTTCCTGCAAGCACTCAAAATATGTTGATTAAAAGAAAATATAGTTGGTAGGAAAAAAGAATTAGTCATTACATGAAATTTTTCTCTCTGTATTATCACACTTTTCTCTATAGTTGATTTTTTTGTGATTCATTGCAATCAACATTCTCAAGTGTTAAATGATTCCTCTTTTACTGAACACTTGAATTTTCTGTACCATAGAGTGCCTTAAGAGTTTTGAGAAAAACAAATTTGTTCTTTCTAATCAATTTTGGCTTTTCTTTACTTTGTTTCAAAGTTGATTCTAGTGAGCTTTAAATATCTGATTTTCATTTAAAAAAATCTTAAAGGAATAAACTATGTCTAGCAGTAATTGTTATATATATATATGTATATATATACACACTTTTTATCTGGTTAATTTATGTACATGCAACTATGTTGTCCTTTGTTTCTCTGGCTCATGCTAAGAAAACTTAATTTTTCTCCTAAGCATCAAAAATATTTGAGTCATCTTAATGTGAACTTTCCAGAAGATTAGGGACAGAAACATTTGTTGTTATTTTAGTAAGTTTGGTCTAGATGGTTCTATTTCATATATATTTGAACCTTAGACACTTTGGATTTTCACTTGTCAACCCAACGACACAAAACACTATCAGTGAGTATAAATACTGAGCCACACACACTAATAAATGATCAGTTTTTGGATAATATTTAATTTTTTATCTCTTATGGTTATTACAGCTTAATTTAAGAGATATTTGACTATTTCCAATGTGTGCAATCTGTGCTTGGCACCTTTGGGAATGCAAAGATAAGCAGTATGTATTGTCTAGGATGGACTATTGCAAAGAAACAAGCGTTCAAAGGTTTAAAATCAATATCTAAAGTACTAATTGAAAGAGCAGCCCTGAGACCCAGTATAAAACATTACTCACATATTGGAGTCAAAGTTCAACCTTAAGTAAGAAATTAATTATTTTTCTCTTGAAAGAGTGAAGCATAGAGGGTGATTATACAATTAAACTGAGAGTAATTTTTTTATCCCTCCTCCCTTCCACCCTCCTCCACACTAACCAAGAGTAATTTTTTTCGACAATAAACCTTTGGTTCAATAATATAAGATCATGCTATTACTTCCAATTTAATAAAGATGGTGCCAACTTCAAACCTAAGCGTAATGTATGCCTTAAAGGCAATAGTCAATTTTAGAACTACTGGCTACATTAAGCTTTTAATTGAAAAATAAAACCTGACAGACTCTTGACATTTCACAGCAACTTAAGTAACATACAAATGCTGAACTATGGTGCAAAGTGATGTTTTAAAATGAAATGATAAATGACTGTGATAGATGCATCTACATAGTTAGCCGGGTGTCCACTAAAGTGAAGAGCTATACACATTTTATTTTTGGCCTGCTTGGAATAATGAAGAAAGCTGCATACTTGTGTATATTTTCAGCCTCATGAATTGCTGTCAATTTGTTGTATTTGTAGCTGCCTTGCTACTTGGACACTAGCTTCTGACCCCAAATACTAGACTTCAGAGAAGGCAACTGAACCCCGACTCATCCCATGACACCTCTGGTCCTCTCTTCTTACCACATTCCTGGTTTTTTGAAGCTCACTTGAGAGCTGGTCCCTTCTTTCTGTGTACTGCCCTAATCTTAGTATCTTCTTGGGGACTTTGAGCATATCACAGACCTGGTACTCAGTGTCTTCATAGTCCCATCGATCTCAAAAACTTGCCTGCTACCTTCACTACTGAAGAATGGGAAATCTTGAAGGGACAGAGAGAGGTTAGGACCTGGCCTGGTGTGACCCAGTCACAGTGTGGCTGAGCTCAAACACAGCCATGCCACCTCCCCCTCCCAACCTCACACTCTGTTTCACTGTTGAGTCAATAAAAAGCATTTTCTTTTCAAATCTATTGGAAAATGCCGTATCTGAGATAATGCCTTGCATTGCCTTCTTAACTCCAATGTTGGGTCCCTCTAGTCAGCATGACATCCCACCTCCAGAGTGACATTTCAAGCCTGATCTGTCTCTCAGGAGGACCTTCTGGTCTTCAGAAGCACCACATTGCACCTAAAATGTTATTCACAGATCACACACATGCGTATACATGTTTAGTCTTTTAAAATGCATCTCTTTTTGTGGGCATAACACGCTCTGTGAGTGACAGATTGGAAGGCACTCTAAATATATTTTTTATAATTTTTTAATTTTATTTTCATAAGGTTGTTCACATTATAAATATTTTCTGTGTGAGATATTTGGCCTGTAACTTTTATTCTAATTCTAGGTCATTTAATTCCCAATTGGATTCTTCACACAGGACTTCTAGAACACTTGTTACTTTTAATTATTTATTAATAATGTCAATAAGAAAAAAATCTTTCTCATTTCTTTATAGGGAATACTACACTCCCCTTCACCATTTTTTGTTTGTTTTGGGGTCACATTCAGTGGTGCTTAGGGCTTACTCCTGGCTATGAACTCAAGGATTACTCCTGGCCGTGCAATCACCATAGGGGAAGCCAGAGACTGAACCTAGTTCGGCCACCTGCAAGGCAAATGCCCTGTCCACTGTACTGAATGGAAAGAAATTTGCCAAGAATACAGATATATCTTACATGCTCATTAGGATTTTGTCACAATGTAATCTTCATAACTGATGACACAGAGACTTGTAGGAAGTAGGGCTAGCTATCAGCAACCTGTATCTGCACAAAAAGAATGACCTCTATGATGTTCCAAAGACACTTAGCACTTGTAGCACTGTCATCCCGTTGTTCATCGATTTTCTTGCATGGGCACCAGTAATGTCTTCATTGTGAGACTTGTTGTTACTGTTTTTGGCATATTGAATATGCCACGGGTAGCTTACTAGGCTTTGCCGTGTGGGCAGGATACTCTGGGTAGCTTGCGGGGCTCTTCTGGAGGGGCAGAGGAATCAAACTTGGGTCGGCCACATGAAAGGCAAACACCCTCTAGGGGTAAAGGCAGCTCAGATAGAAAAGTGAGCACCAAATAAAGGGTGCTGGGAAGATCTGCCCAGGATGGGAGATGCATGCTGAAAGTATACTATAGACCTAACAAGATTGCTACCCAAAACCTCTTTTGCAAACCACAGCACCCAAAAGGAGAGAGAGAACAAAAGGGAGTACCCTGCCACAGAGGCAGGGTGGGATGGGGGTTGGAGGGTGGGAGGGATGCTGGGATTGGTGGGGGTGGAGAATGGGCACTGGTGGAGGGATGGGTACTTGATCATTGTATAACTGAAACCCAAGCACAAAAATTTGTTAGTCTACAACTGTACCTCGTGGTGTTTCACTAATAAAAAATTTAAAAAAAAAAAGAAAGGCAAACACCCTACCTGCTGTGCTATCGCTCCAGCACAATGACACTTAAACTAAACATATTAACATTATTTCTAAATATGGTAAAGATGACTAAAGGCAGGACTCCTATCTATTTATTTTTTTGGTAGAAAAGGGTAGGAGCATAAGAAAAATGACTCTTGGGGGGCTTCCCAAGCAACACTCAGGGGATTTGTGACCACATCCATGATGCCTGGACCATTGGGCCAGATTACTCAAGGCTAGGGCCTGGCAATAAGGGACACATCTGGCAGTGACTGGGGACCTTTAAGGCTACAACCGGCAGTGCTCAGGAGATCATGTAATGTTGGGGAATCAAACGTGGGGTCTTTGGCACGCAAAGCATCTCTCTGTCTCTGAGCTATCTTCTCTAACCTAAGGAAGACATCTTTTGATTTGGTTTAGTACAACGAGGTGTTCTAAAACTTCGAGTAATAATTATGAATTGCAATAGATTCTGTACTTCTCACATATAAAATAATATCCTGATGCTGTCATTTACAGGCATGGAAATGAGCAAAACCAGTGGGATATGAACCTATTGGCTGTTGGTTACCGATATGTCATTGTATTTTAAAATCTGTGATCTGAAATAAAAATTATTCAAAATGAGAATTAGGGATTCTGATCTTAAAGGAGATCTAAATAAGATATTGGCATTCTGTTGATTTATATTCCCATCTGCCATGGCAGAACCATAATATTATAACTAATGAGCTCTGGTGTGGATCAAGTATTCAGATGGTTAAAAATCATGCAAATAAGTTTGGGTAATAAGAAAGATTGATGTCAGTGAGATAGATTTGAAAGGATTTGCTTGCACAAGCAGAGAGAGTATCTATGTCTGACCTTCCAACAACCTCTAGCTCTTCCACACATGCAACATGGAGGCAAAAGAGCTCAGTGGGAGCAGAAAGGATCTGAACCCTTAACTCCTTTTTATTCACTTTGATCCTCCTATTTTATTCAACAAATTGAATTACAAGCAAGAGGATATAGGATTCCGCAACTGTAATGATTTGAGAGTTGGAGGTTTCAGAACTTTCTCCTTGTTCTGGCTTTTTCTATTTTCCTCTGCTTGCATGATCCGGGCAACTGAACAGTTGCCTGTGGGTGTATGACCAAGGTCAGACATTCTAAATGCTCTCACGTGGCTATCTGTGCAGAGAGCGGGCTCAGGGTGTCCAAGACCCAGAATTGCTGTTACTCACAGAGCCATACTCTTCACATCCAATGTAAAGAAGCTTTTGTCACTGAGAAATGGAAATCAGTTGGATGAGGTTGGAGACGAAATGAGGATTACTGCTAATATTGGCAGCTGGGAAGTTACTTCTCGAAACCTTTTTTTAAAAAAAAGTACATGCAAGGCGCAATTCTCTTAAATACACTAATCAGTTGAAATATATAATGTTAAGTGGCTGAGCATTAAATTTAAATGATGAAGAAGAAAGATGTGCCCAAGGCACTTGCTCTGACTCAGGGAGAAAAGATTATTGCAGGTCACTGAACCAGAACAGAAGTTTAGAGAAGGTTATCAGGGGAAATAAAAAGAAGACACTTTTTCATCATGATGACCAAAAAAGACTACTAATTGCATATCTAATTTTAAAATGCTCACACGGAACTATTTTGAATATCACTGATGTGGTCGGGAAATTAAAATCAAGAAAAAAGCAAAAGGAACAATGCAAACATATTTGTGTGGCTTTTTAATAGGGAACTTAAAAACATCTCTCTCCTCTTGGGTTTCACTCAGCAGGTTCTCAGCAGGTATTTAGGGGATTGAAGAAGGAAATCACAAAATGTCAAACATGTGCTGGAAATAGAAGATACCACTGAAATGTAGGGAAGGATGAGAAGCAAGCAGCAAGGATGTTAGACAGGAGAGGATGGATGACCTTTAGCTGTTTGAAACCCTGGGCTGAAATATCTGACTGCTCGGAGCCTTAGTTTCCTCATCTGTGAAAAAGATAGAAGTTCCTAACTAAGCATCTGGATCTGCGAAAATCCTTCCAGCAGTGTGGAGCAAAACTGGGAACACTGGCTATTTGCTGTCACAGAGCTTCAATCTGAAGTGACAGTGAGTTTCTGAATCACCCATTGCATTAGCTGCAGGAGGGTTCCATTCTTAAACTCTCTTCAGGAAAAAAAATGAAAAGGAATATAAGAAAGCAATGTTTCAACGACAGCATCTTTTAAATGGTCTTTCAGAATGGATAAAATATTGCTTTGTGTTAGCTGAGTTTGCCTCACATAATTATAACAACAAATAACTGTTCATCCCTAATTTTAAAGGTGTAGATGGCGGGCAACTTTTATTTTTATGGGCTGTGAAAACATTACTGTCTAATTATCCCGAGACTAGTGGCTTCCTTGAATTGGATAATCATTAATTTTAAAGACTCAAGAGAAAGGCATATTAGCGAGATCTGTACATTAGGACCTCAACTAGAAGCTAAGTTTTAAGGATAGTTTTAAAAAGCATTATCCGTTTGGAGTAAAGCTCCCCAAAGGAAAACCAGCACCAACTTCCAAAAAGGCTGACATCAGAAAATATCTATAAAAATAGGCAGTTTTGGTCTGGGAAGTGGCTCAAAGGGCTTGGGGTGTATGCTTTGTAAGCAGCAAGCCTGGGTTCAATTCCTGCACCATACAGTCCCCTGAGAACCGGAAATGACCCTGAGCAAATTTTTAGCAGTATCCCCTGAGTACTACTGGGTACTCTCCAAAAGCCAAAACCCCCAAATATGCAGCTGCGCAAGTGCCTTAAAACATGTCTCTGCTATACTGCTAAAAATAGAAGCATCTCGAATGCTAATGGAGAGGAGTCTGGTGTGTGTATACAGTGTGGGGAAGGAGAGAATCAAACGAAGCAAGGGAATTAAGTGTTGCTGTGGGCTGTTTATTGATCGCGTGCAAATCAGTGTGTATGTGGAGATTTTACATATGTTAATCTTTGTACTAATGAATATCCATGTCAAAAATGTAATTTATCTCCCTACCTATTTTTATTTTAATTGAGCTTATGCTGAGACAAATCACTGCTGGCAGTTCTTTGTTGTAGAATGTTGGTGGGAGGGCCACAGGGTTTTCAGAAAATATGGAGGCTTCCCTTTTCCTACGAAGTATTTTTAAGCCTGAGTATATATATTTTTATATATAATTAAGTTGGTGTTGTAAAAGATCAAATAATCTCCTAACTTTATGAGTGGTGACATACTCTCTTGATTGTTCAATTTCAAAAATCTTGGATCGATTCTCCAGGCAACTCTCCTTTGGCTTCTGTATCCCATTACTTGGGAAGTTCCAATAATTCTCCCTCTGCAGTGTATGCTAGCACCTGCTCCTTTTTTCACACCTGTTTCCAACATCATTATGTCCTGCACTAGGTGATGCTGAAGGCTGAGGCCAGTTGGCCTCTCACCTTTATATTTCCATAATACTTGCCACACATTTGTAATTATTGCCCTAGAGCGGTGGATCTTAAATTTTGCCACAAAGGAGAATCATAATCGCTTAATTAAAAGTCGACAAAAATCAGAATCTATGGGGAGATGAGACCTGCCCAGAGGGGAGGTCGTTTTAAAAGCAAGGAAATTCTGAAAGTAGAGTTTTGGGGCCAGGCTGATAATACAGTGACTAGGGCAATTGCCTGGTAGGTAGCTGATCCTGATTTGATCCTTAATGTACCATGTGCTCCTCCTGTCAGGAGTGATCCCTAAGCTCAGGGAGAGGAGTAAGCCCTGAACACTCCTGGGTGCAGCCCCCAAATACTGTTCCCCACACAAAAAAGCAGAGCTAGGGAGTTAGTACAAGGGTTAAGGGTGTGTGCATTTCACACACCTTGGTTTGAATCTCTGACATGGCATATGGTCCCCTGAGGACCAATGAGTACAGTCAGGAATAGCCCCTGAAAAGCTTCTAGGTATTCAACCCAATATCCATCCTCCTTTTCCTCAGAATGTCCCAAATATTAATGTACCTATAGTTCACCTGGGGCTTTAGGTGAAACATATTCAGTCAGTAGTTCTCAGGTGGGACCCTGGATTCTGCATTTCTGACATGGGCTTGTGCTAACCTAGCTCAACATTATCCCCAAATGGTCACGTCACTTAGAAGAACAATCATATTCTATTACTTACTTTGGAGCGATAGCACAGTGGGTAGGGCGTCTGCCTTGCATGGAGCCAACATGGCCGACCCAAGTTCGATTCCTCCGCCCCTCTCGGAGAGCCCGGCAAGCTACCGAGAGTATTTGATATGCCAGACACAGTGACAACAAAGTCTCCAATGGAGACGTTACTGGGCCCGCTCAAGCAAATCGATGATCAACGGGAGGGCCTTTACTTACTTTTACTTTACTTTGTGTCTGTATCTGTAACTGAAGAACTTGCCTCCCAGTACAGGACACTCCCCCAGAGGTGGCCACTGTTGGAGGGATTAGTGGCCTCCCTTCCTATTTGCTGTGAAGGCCTCCTCCCCCTTGCCATGTCCGTCCATCTGTGTGCATCTTAGTGATGACTCACTGAGTCAAAAAAGAGGAGGGAAGCTGCCATTGTGGTCATTGCTTGTGCTTTGTATTAAAATACGATCTCACTTTGGACCCTAGACGGCTTTTATTCCTCTTTGTTTTGGGGCCGTACCTGGCAATGCCAGGGGCACCATACAGTGCTGGGTATGGAAGCTGGACTCCTATATGCAAAACACATGCTCAGCTTGTTGAGCTGTCTCTCCTGCCCCTCCACACTGTTTTCTTCTATTTCCCTGATGCTCATTGGATCTTAGAAACCATCTCTTTCTGCATCCAATAAACCCATGCTTCAACCCCCACTCACACACGAATCACTGGCATCCTGTTGACTGAGCTCAATTTAATGAGCTTTTAGTTCTTTTAGTTCTAATGGTTCGACTGCATTTCTTTTCAGAGCCACTTTTGTTTCATGTACCAATCAAACTCTTTAGTTTCAGGCCCAAAGGATCAGCTATTATTTAGTAGGGCTAACAGCACAAAGTTAGCACTTTTGATCCCTTTATAAACCAATCCTTCCATGGCTGCATAGTTCTGAGAGGGCAGTGAAGGAATCTGAGGTTCATAGACAACCATGGCACCACAACGTATTTTTAAATTTTTGAAGGAAAGGTAGCAACATTTAAGCCCCTTCAGAAGCCTTGTGAATTGCTAACTGAAGATAGTTGATCATGCCCACAATAGGTGGCAGAACATTCCTTTCATGGTGTCTTATTTATAAAACTGTGCTTTGCACCATCCTTGTGATAGAAAGCAAGAACAGCACTGTCACTGTAGCACTATCCTCCCATTGTTCATCGATTTGCTCGAGCGGGCACCAGTAGTGTCTCACAATAAATTGTGAGACTTCCTGTTTGCCATGCAGGTGAGATACTCTCAGTAACTTGCTGGGCTCTCAGAGAGGGGTGGAGGAATTGAACTTGGGTCCGTAGCGTGCAAGGCAAACTCCCTACTCACTGTGCTATCGCTCCAGCCCAGAAAGCAAGAATAGGGGAAAGAATTAATGTGGAAAAGGAAATATGAGAGAAGCATCCAGTCAGAGAAACTGAGCAACTTCCACGAGATAGAGACATTTCATGAAGTAACTGGTTATTTAAGAATAAAATAGTTTACATTCTTCCCACCCTGCTGAGACCACAAGTTGCCCCCCATGAGCGGCTCTCTGGCAAGGCCATGGCCCCAGAGGAACATGGACATAATTCGGAATCCAGAAGCTTTTGGCAGAAATATGAATGGACTATGCATTAAGCTACGGCACCGTACCCCGCTGGGAGGGAAAGGATGTCTGTCTCTTCTGCCACCACCCCAACCCCCGGGTGGCATGGTGGTCGCTACCTCAGAGCTTATTGGATAGCCAGATATGAGTTGGCAGTGACACGGCAACTGTAGCCTCATGGGATGGGGACAGAACCGGCACATCCTTCCTGCCCTGCCCCCAAAAGCCTCTGTCACGGCCATGGACCCAGAGTCACACAAACCAATCTCAGAACTGTACGGCTTTTGGCAGAAATCCCTCCAGAATTAATTAGTAAAATATCAGAAATCCAAAATCACATGGCCGCAATAGCTGTGACCATCATATGGTCTTCATAACCAGCAATAGAAAACAAATTATTTCACGATGCCTTTTCAGCAGGTCTGATTGTTGGGGTAAAATTCCAAATAATAATGGTGCATCATTTGTCGAAATAATAAATGTAATCAAAGTAGAGAGAGAGTTAAGTAGAAATCATCTGCTTTACAGGCATGAGGAGGGATGGGAGGAGGTATATTGGGGTTCTTGGTGGTGGAAAATATGCATTGGTGAAGGGATGGGTATTTGATCATTGTATGACTGAGACTTAAACCTGAAAGTTTTGTAACTGTTCTCACGGTGATTCAATAAATAAATTAAATTAAAAAAAAGAATAAGAGTTGCTTTTTTTAACACCCCCTCCCCCACCCATCTCCCCCCCCAATGATACACTCTTTTTGTCAATTTCTCCTCTATTAGAACACAGATGCTTATTAAGTTGTCTGGACCTCACTATTTATTAGGTGCAGTTGTTAGGTATTTCCTTTGGCCTAAGGGTACTGTAAAATAATTACCAAGATGTTAAGGGCACTGTGAATGGATAGGATACTGGAGCCTCTGCTATAGTCTAACCATTTCTCTTTTTTTTTCTTTTATAAAGATTTCTTGACTTTGTGGAGCTGGGTATCTGAATCATCTCATCAAATTTTATTACAGGTATATTAATGGACCAACTTATTGATACATTCTTATAAAATAATTGGGTTTTTAAGAAATATTATTGACCAACCCCAGTGGTTCTCATTACTCCTGGCTCTGTGCTCAGGGATCATTCCTGGTGCTCCTCAGGAAATCATATTTGGTGCCAGAGATCGAACTGGAGTGAGTTTCATGCAAGGATAGCAGCTTAAACCTTCTTGTACTTTCTCTTTGGGCCATGAATCTATTTCTTTTCTTCTAAATTTTATTTGAGGCACTGTAATTTACAGTCCTGTTTAATTTGGTTTATTTTTTAATTGTGATTGTACAATTCCCACCCTTTGTCTGGTGATAAAACACAACTGGTAAGTGGACTTGGGAAGGGGCTGTATCAGTAGCACAGAAGCTCCCCCAGGTGTACAGAGCAGACTTCCCTGACCCTTCTCCCCAGCTCTTCTTCCTTTCCGTTTTGTACCTTCACGCAGTAAGGGAGCTGCAGAGGAGCTAGCCCAGGGAGATCACTGCACTGGCCAATAAAATGCCCCAGTCCACTGGGTCCAGCTGAACTTGATTATGAAGGGATGCTACCATGCTCTTCATTTCCCACCTACTGGCATATCCTACAGTTACACCTCCTTTGCTCCTTGAAATGATAGGAAAAAATTCACTATTCCATTTCAGTATTGTATTATGGGTAGATTTAATGGAGTCAATTTGATATTATTATTTTTTTTTCACCAAGGATAGTCATGTCTTTGGTGGTGGTGGTGCTCTCAAACAGTGCTCAGAGGGCCTGAAACTCTCTTCCGGTGATTCTAGGCCAACCAGGTTGATGGTTCAATATGAGAGTCAAGGACATTGTGCTGCTAAGGCTCTTTAGTGGGAAAGGGGCCGAGATGTAGAGGGATGGGCTCCAAGGTTATAGCCCTCAGGGGACTATGTGGTACTGAGGATAGAACTGGGGTTAGCTGGACTCTGGTCACAAGAATAATAACATCCTTGGGTACCAGATTCTAGTTCCTGTCACCAACAAACTATATAGTGCCACCCCATGGGGTAGCACTGTACCTGTGTTTCTGGACAGAGACATGGAAAACTGGGATGGTTAATAACCAGCCTGGGTCATACAACAACAATGCTACCGCACAGTGATAAAGACTGGGAACTGCTTGAGTCTTCAGCTTGATTTTCCCCGATGGCCACATCCCTGATCACTGTTTGAACTGTGAAATACTCTGCTACAGTTTTGTCCATTGTTGCGTCTAGCATCTGAAATATCCTGGACCTTTCTTTAAACACATGAGGTAGATTTTGATGCATAAAGACCTCACAACTTGAGAAGAAAGGCAGAGTCAAGACAGGGCAATTTAAATCCAGCACGTTTTAAGATGTATGTGTTAGATCTAAATTGTATTGTAGAAAGTACGTTTGAGACTGAGATTATTATTATTATTATTATTATCATTATCACTATACAACAATTGCACTATTGATGTAGTGCTATTCAGTTCTTACCGAGGAAAAGAGTAAGTGGACTGTCTGTTTTCAGCAGTTCCACACTGTGAATTTCACAGCAAATACAAGGCTGAATCCTTGGGGATCTGTGTTGATGTTCACCCCTTCACTGAATACTTCCTCTCTTACTTTATACCACATCAATAATTCACTTCATTGGAATGATGCCTAGTTACCTCAACCTAACCCAGGGAGAGCTTTTCTTCATTTTGAGTGCTAAATACTTAAAGAAAATATTGGCATGTTGCTATTCAGGGATATTTGATCACTGATTGAAGTGTGATCACGTAGGCTCTAAACCCTGCAAAATTCATGCTCTATGCTTGCTAGATATTTTAAAATATTTAAAAATTATCATTCTAATCATAAAGACATTTTATCACTTATCACATTCACTCCTGGTTTGTTAAAGGATGTATAACCATTATTTTTCTTATCAGTACATATCATGAAGTGCAAAATCTGAAAAGAACTAACTTGTATTCCTGTTCCTTTTTTTGTTTTTAAATATCTTTGCGGTATGCAGATACTCTGCAACAAGATTGTAGCTGGTGATAAAATTTCAGTGAAACCCACGATGACAATATAACCAAGCTATTTCCCTGACTCAGCTCCAGTAATCTGCGAGGGTAATATAATAAACAATGCTTCTTCAATCTACTTCCTCCAGTACTTAAAATGGTCAGATGATATTTGGAAGAAGCCCCTTTACATAACCATTTTTTCTCTTTTGTGAACCTTGTCACAATAAAATCACCAGCTTCTGATGCCTGATTCTTGCCTGCTTTCTTGAGACCAAACAGAACAATAGCAATGGCAGTAATTACCAAATATAAGGTAAGAGGAAGGTTAGGACACAGGACTGTCTCCCTCTGGGCAGAGACTAGATGGCACTGTTAGGAACAGAGTTCAGAAACAGTCCATTTGAACCTGGCCAAAGCACTACAACTGAGAACATTTGCTTTCAGAATGTAAAAGAAACTTTCCCTTCCTTACTCCTTAATCTCAATTCTTGTTTTTTATCTATCCTACATTATAGAATAGCTGGACCACATTTCAAAAGCCAAAGTAAAAATTAAAGGATTTATGATAATCCTATGTGGATGGTTGTGGGCGTTTCATCTGCAGTGGGAGCATTTTTCTCTTTCTTCATGGCAGTGCTAACATTTCTCAGCTTCTTGCCTAGTCTTCTCTCCGAAACTACTTGAATAAACAGCAGCAATAGTTTTAGCAGCTAAGCAACAATTCTTACAGTATTGGGGAAGAGTTCACATCCTTTCCCTCAATTAATTAGAAGTAACTTGCTCAGGCTTTTACAACCACAATGTCAAAGTGCCCCATGCAGTCCTACCTTGCCCACATACTGATACTCGGATCCTGTGTATTCCTCCAGGAGAAAGAACTGATTCCACATCCAGCTCCTTTTGGAACGGGTCAGCTCATTTTTGCTGTGTCCAGAGAGCTCCAGGACCCTTTTCTTGGCCTGGAAACCACTAGTCCTTTTAGACAACGTTGCTGAGAAAGTTGGGTAGGGTTGACCAACCCAAAAGAGGAGCAAGAAGTAGCGGTAAGTTCTCATTGTGATGCACAGTTCAGGCCTGGGGAGCAAGCGTCCTCTCTTGGAAGTGCCTCTCCTTCACTGCCCTGGATCCCGTCTCATTCCTCCTCTCATGCGGAATGTTCTTTGCTTGGCTCTCGGAGGGTATCTGGAAAGAATAAGAACATATCCAGCATTTTTAGAGATGCTTAAAATTCAGTGTTAGAACAGAGATGCTTCAGAGAAACAGGACAGCAATTTGAATAGCACAAGAAGAATAAATTGGCCATTGGGTTTGAGATGAGGAAAAGGGTCTCTCAGAGAAGCTATGGGGAAGGCACGTGTGGGATAGGGAATGGCTGCTTTCCTGCCCCTTTGCTATCGCCTGGAAAATCCTTTTTTTAAAGTAATAGCAGTACTGGAGGTCGGCATGGTAGAGAGGATTGTTGTCATCACCTCTATTTTCCACCTCTGAGTACACAGACGGAGATCTGGCTGGAAGTCTGAGCTTGAGTTTCTGATCCTGTAGGCACATCTATCCTCATGTCAAGGGCAAGGCAAAGAAGACCACTGACAGTTGCAATTCAGTTCCACAGTTAGGTGGATAATGCTTGGCATTTGCTAAAATAAGTTTGAATACCTGTGATAGATATATAGGCAAAAGCCAAGGTGAAATGAATATGTTCTACAGATTCCTGGCTTTGGAGCTGTGCTGTGATAGATTGGTGTGGGTCAATTAAGGTTGGAAAAGTATCCTCCTCAGCATGCATATTAGCATACTGAAGTTTTTGAAGTGAATTTTCTGCATGAAAATAAGCCTGCATTTAACCCACTATTTCTCTCAAATTGCCCAGGTAACTTCATTTCCTCATCAGATGACCTAATAACCTACAGTGTTAATGAACAAATGGTGGAATTTGTATCTATCAGACTATTAAAAATCGAGAGAAGCAATTCTATGAAAATTTCTGCATCAACTCCAGGATTTTGATCTCTAAATTTTAGTTGTATCAAAAGCAATCAAGCATCTATATTAACACTGGTCAGTTACCATGTAATTTTCACTGATGCATTAGCGATCTCTGGTTCATAATGAGTGCAATCTTCAGAAAAACCAGCTGTTTTTAGTTTTTACAGTTGTGTGTAATGAGTTTTTGTGACCAGTATTAATTTTCAAGAATATAATGTGACATTAAAATAAATTCTTCAGATCAGTCTGACTGCCAAAGATGCTGCAAGTTGGTTTGCCACTTTATGTAATTAAGGTAACGCATGCCTCTATCTCCATCCTAAACATTTTCACTTTTCTGGGTGGAAGGTGAGGGAGGGAAAGGGGAGAAAAAATCTAACAAATGATTAATGTTCCTCTTTGGTTATTGGAAAAATATTTCCTTAACTAGTACCATCCCCCAAATGAAGTGCTTTGTAATGTAGAACGTAATAGTAAACTGAACAGTATAGTCACTCTAAAGGCACAAAAAAGATCTGTTCTCTTTTCTCCTGTGATTCTATTACGTGAACATACGTGTGACCTTTGAAACCCCAGCCATGAGTTAATTATACCCCCCTAACATGTGCATGTGCAAAAGCTTCCTACTGGCACATAAGTGAAATATTTCGCAGTGTTCAGCATTTTAAAACCTTGATTCCATTATTATGCATCTTCTTGACAGCAGTCTGGGGAAGTTGAAAATTCCACAGGTGAGTAAATTAGTACTGTGACAATTAGTCATGCTGGAAAAATGCCAGGCGACAGTATAGTTGTCGCAAAGTGGCCTGGGTTCAGCTGTGAAATGACTGATGCTCAATTAGGTACCAGGGCTGCCTCTGTCCGCCTGGGACGGCCTGGGAAGAGCATATGGAGAAAAGCCCTCGAAAGACACGGATTCATTTTCCCCAGTAAGATTGCACAGAGGTTGATTCTGCGGCAATTACATTTTTCTTAATTTCCCACATTCTCCATTATTTGCATAGACAAATCCTGCAGTGAAGAATTACACGTCTGTTACCACACACTCTGGGAGGACCCCATGGTGCTGCCAGGAAGAGGGAGGCAGAGAATGGAGGTGTCAGCTGTTTAAAAGGCAGACTTCCAAAGGCCATTTGAAAAGAAAAATCGATCCCTGTGGGTGTTGTGTGCAAACTCGACAAGCTGTTGCCACTTGAATATTAAATATTAGTTCTTTTTAATATCACAGATACCAAAATGTCAAGTATTTAAATTTTTTTGTGTGCATGTGCTTAGTTGGTAATGAGCTTTTAAAGTGATGCAAATTTAAACAGTACTTCCAAGTGTGCAAGAATAACTGGTTTTGTTATAACCCCAATCTTTTTTCTTATCAACTTGGCAGTGTGGGTCCTTATTAAATACTCAATATGTAAAATTACTAAAATTACCATGATGTAGTTATATTTGGTGGTTGGTTTTAGAAGGATAGATTTCTTGTGAATTCTACAATTAGAAAACCTCTTGTAAACTCTATAAACTATTGAGTGTATAACTTAGCATACGATGATCCATGATAGAGCCAGAATGCCTGGGTTTGAATTCAGTCTCTGCCATTAGTTTGTATAAACCTGGAGAATTTGCTTTATTTTATTAAGCTAATGCCTTAGTCTCTTCTTCTATGAATGTGGATAATTATAGCAAGTAAATACATGTAAGAATTTATAAATAAATCATTACATGCATACAACATTGCCTGGCACTTACCAGCACTGTATAGGCATTTAAGTATTAACTGTAATAATTATTATTATCACTACTATTTTTGTTACTATTTCCTTTGCATATAAAGACTTTGATTAGAACACACTGTAAAGTCTAAAACATAACATTATTCCCTCTTAGGCTTAAGTAGGCTTAGGTACTTATTCTATTTTTCCAGAAGCATTTCCAAACAAGTCAAACTCGTCTAGAATTGAAGAAAAGCATTTTTAAAATCAGAATCAGAAAACAGTCACCTTGCTAATTGTTTTCCTTTGTGTGGACTTGAATTCAGGACTTCATAGGCAGAGTGCAGAGACAGACAAGTCAGATGATACCTGTGCTTTCTCCCGAGCATCTTGATGCCAGCATGAAGAATCTGGGCCCATAAAGCAGGGCAGTTCACTGGCGCAGGACTCAGTCATCAGCACCCTATACAGATATGCTGCTCATTTGGCACTGTTCTGGGCCCACCAAGTCTGCACCCAGAGGTGCTTATGGGAGCTACGCAGTAATGGATATTGAATTTGGGGTTCTGTTGCATGCACTCCAGTTCTTTGAGCTATCTCTCCAGTCTCTATGTGAAGGTTTTAAAAAGCCATCTCCACTTTGTTCAGGTTAAAAAAAAGAGCAGAAATTCAGAATTCTTATCAACACAGTGATTTTGCCCTTGTGAAAATGGTATTGGACCAACATGCTTTCTTCTTTTTCTTTCTTTCTTTCTTTTTTTAATTTTGGTTGGGGCCGTGTGTGTTACATATGGTGGTGCTCAGGGTTTACTCCTGGTTCTGTGCTTAGCGATCACTTGTAGTGGGGCTCAAGGGACCATATGGGTTATTGGGGATTGAATCCGGGTCAGCCAATTGCAAGGCAAGCCCCCTACCTGCTGCTTATCTCTCCAGTCCCAACCTTCTTAAAATAAATATACTGTTATTTTGTTTTGTTTTGTTTGGAGTCACATCCTGCAATGTTCAAAGGTTCAATCCCTGGCTCAGCACTCTGGAATTACTCTTGTGATACTCAGAACCATATGGGAGCCAGGGATTGAACCCAGGTTGGCTGTGCGCTAAGCAAGCACCATACTGGCTATAGCAACTCTCTGCCCCTACTGTTATTCTAATATTTTATTGGGTAGAGATTTGATGGAGTTAAAATGAATACCATACATATTTTAGATTTTAATATAAAAACATGAAGGCTTCAAGCATGGCCTTGGATACAAAACACCAGGAAATTAAGCTCCTAACTGGCTACAAGTTAAGTAAAGAAAGGAAAAGACCCAACTTTGAGGAAGAAGGGAAAGCTGACTACTAAGCAATTAAAACACAGGAGAAGCCCAGGGTAGTTTTGAGGAATCACATGTGCTGCTCTTTTTGTAGATGTCTGAAAGTCAACCAAAAGGTCAAAAAAGGGTATACGTGGGCACTGGATTTTAGGAGAGAAGGCACGGCTCTTCAGTGAGGAAAAGTTTAATAGTGGCAGAGAAAGAATATAAGCCCGTGTTGACTTGTGTATCTTTCTGTCCCTATGTCCTTCAGGCATGAAGAGTAAATCAGAAACATTCAAACTCTCTTTAAGAATAAAAGCTGCAGGATCTAGGAATGTAGCTCAGAGATAGAATACATTTCTGGCAAGTATGAGGCCCTGGGTTTGTCCCCTGAACTTGCCACAGCTCCAAGTGTGAAGCCTGGTGTCCCATTAAGAGCAATCCCACCTGGGCACTCTATCACCACAAAGGATAAAAGCTGAACTGCTTAATTGCAACCTAATGACAGCATGGATAAGTAAGTAAGTAAAAGTAAAGGCCCTCCCGTTGATCATCGATTTGCTCGAGCGGGCCCAGTAACATCTCCATTGGAGACTTTGTTGTTACTGTGTCTGGCATATCGAATACGTCACGGGTAGCTTGCCAGGCTCTGTGCAGGCGAGATACTCTCGGTAGCTTGCCGGGCTCTCCGACAGCATGGATAGAAATAATTATTTAAATGATCAAAAAAAATTTTTTTATTGGAATCTGGGTTCATGGGAAATTTCAATTTATTAATTGGTAAATGTTTGTATATGATGATTTCTTATATGAAAATATGATTGATCCAAAAAATAGTTTGAATGTTTGCAGAAGTCTGCTTTTAATGATAGGTAGAAGGTAATTAAGAGCTCATGGGCCGTAAGACAAGGTCTTCATTGCATTGATAATTACATATTTTGAAAACAAACTTTTGGGGGCGAGTTGGAAGCCTCTGTGAGTTTATACTTGGTCTTCACAAGAGTACATAGTCAAATCCATCTTTTATTTTATGCTTACTATTTAGGAGGAACCTGGGCCTCATTAATTCAGGGTCTACCAATTTAGAATGTGTGATAATTAATGCAGAAGCTGGCCTGAAGTTTTCTTTTTTGATTAGCAAACTCTTTTCCCCTAGATTATTGCAAACTAATAATGTAAAAATATTTCAGAGGGATATATAGAATGAGAAGACAGACTATAGTTTCTGAAAGTTCCCTAGAGTATTCTGAAAGCACCTTTTATTTGCAAATAATTAATATGATAATTAGAAAACTTCTCTATGGATTGAACTGCTTCTCCGGTGACTTATCTTTGATAACGATCTGAATGATTCAACTGTTTTATCTGGTTTGGAGATACTGATTCTATTATAATGTTTACAGACAAACAAATAAGCAAATGTTAGGCAGATTTAAAAGCAACATAAATGCTTTAAAGTTTTAGAATTTGAACTTAGAAAACATTTGTTTGGCACTTTTGATTAATTCTAATCCATGCACTATTACTACAATATTATCTAGGCTTACTAATTAAATCAAGCACATTCATTCTTTGGTATGCAGAACCTTAACTTTGGCAGGGAAAGCACAGTAAGTATTCAAAATACTACAATTCAAATACTTAATGCTACATTAAGGGGAAAACCTACCTACATCATTTAACAGAGTAGAGATACTTTAAAATCTATTATGACATTGTTTTTTTCCCCAAAGAATGGTGTTGTATATGAATTCTCTAGCAGTTTACTGCATGATGTTGCCCACACAAAACATTTTTAAAAGTATTGTCCAACGAACAAGTCATGCTGACCTATTGGCATAACCCAATTAACAATGCAGTCTCTTTTTTCCCCACATACATATTATAACCCTTACTAATTTTTGGTACATTTTGTCATATGACGTCATTAACAATGTCAGAGACCTAGTTATTTACCATCATTTACCATCTTTCATGACCTCACTGATCTCCAGTTTGGACACTGAAATTGCTCTACCTTCACACTGTCTTGGGAGCAATAAGGGAAGTGGATGGCATTCAGCCATGATAGCACTGCACGGTAGCACTGTCCTCCCGTTGTTCATCGATTTGCTCTAGTGGGCCCAGTAACGTCTCCATTGTGACACTTGTTGCTGTGTTTAGCATATCGAATACATCATGGGTAGCTTGCCAGGCTTTGCCGTGCAGGTGAGATACTCTCGGTAGCTTGCCAGGCTCTCTGAGAGGGGCGGAGGAATCGGACCTGGGCCGACCAGATCAGCTGTGTGCAAGGCAAACACCCTACCCACTGTGCTATTGCTCCAGCCCCTAGCCACAGCCATTATAATCTAGCAAATTTGAGAGGGAGAACTCTGATAAGCAGGAGGAATGAAACGGAGTGAAGCCAAAGGGACACATGTCTTCCGACATGCAATCTTTCCAAAATACGCGATACTTATTTGGAGGGAAGAATTTTCTGGTCAATTAAGTTTGTTCAAGATCCATTTTCGAATCACCTGAGAAACTTGGGTTTGAATATGCTGCCACCTGTTGAGAATAAAAATAAGTCGAGAGAACGTGGCTGAGATGCTAGCAGTGGTGACATAAAGAGGGAGCCAATTTAAAATTTGGGGGGTAGCACTTGCCCAGGAAGTCTTCATTTCTAAACCTCCATTTCATTTTTCTGTAAATGTCAAAGTCACTGTTGAGTAAAATTGGTTCCGTTTCGTGTGTGTAATGAACTCCACTGAAACGTGTCAAACAGCTCTGGCATCTCCTACCATGTAACACTTCTCTTGTGCCAATGAATCATTATGGTAACAGCCATCCAGTGATGCCTGAATATTTTTTTATTTTTTTGTAAATGTTTATATTTGTGGATAATATGCCAATCTGTTTGCAAACGGATGTATTTCCAGATGAAGCTTTTTCAACAGCATTATCCTCCTTCTAAAATCATATTCCACACATGGCATTAATGATGATAAAATCAAACGTGTTAGAGCAAAGAAGATGGTGTTTTCTGTGTAGTTGAGGTTCAAAGAATTATTTGTGGATTTAAAATACTCACTTAGGATGAACAAAATAAACCACCCGAACCGGCAACAAACAACCTCTATGCCAGAGGATAAAGATGAAGTTCTTTTCCAATTTGTTTGGGAAAACCCAAACTATTTCACCAGGTGTGAAGGAGTCTTAACATATGGTTACTGACATTTTCAGGCCAACTATGTGTCTAGGTAAGAGTTTCAGCCATGCCCAACACTAGCTGGGCAACTTGGGAACCAAATCATGCCTCAATTGCTCTGTCTATAAAATGGGTTGATAGGAGTACTAATGGCCTCTTAAGCTGCCTGGGAGGTTAAATGCAAGAATATATGTGAGGTCTTTGTTATTATTAACATATTATGATGGCACAACTAGTTTATGTGAAAGAAAGTTTTAGCTGGGGGATAATGTGTCAACTATCCTAGGTCCACAGTTTGTTTCTCAACCATTTTTCGCTTAACATTTTATAATTAAGAAACAAGTCTGTGGCTAGCCTGGAAAGATTAGTCCATGCCCATTTATGGATCAAAACACAACTCGAGAAGTCTGGTTTATTTTTATCTGAGGCTTGGGGGAGGAGGAATTGCCACCCAGAGCAAGGCCAGCAGCTGGCATCCTCCTTCCTGTTCCTCTCCCCCAACCTTGTGTTTAATTGCCATTTAGTTGTAATTCGTGACATCATGGTCACTGATCTTCTCAGACCTTCTTGCTTCATTCCTTTATGTATATTGCTTGAGTGCTGTAGACAACAGTTCTTACTCAAAAGATTTACCTGTGTGAAAGGAAGATGTAGAAGAGAAAGCAGTTTATACCTTTAATTAGCAATTCATGGTATTGAAGCAGATCTGTGGCAAAGAATATGTTTAGGTGACATATGACTCTGGGAGTTACAGGAATTGTTTGGGACTCCTACCTATTTAAGACCACGGAACTTGAACAAGATTGAAGGATATCCAAACACACTAGCACATTAGTCTGAGCGATTTCCATGAATCTTGTTCTTCCTTCAATAGCTTAGTGAAAAGGCAGCTTGAAAGTACTTCTGGGAGTTGTGGACCAGCAGGAGACGAGAGGCTAGTCATGGGTGCCTGGAGTTCAAATCCAGATCTCATATTATTAAGAGAAAGGAATCACATGGGCAGGCTGACCATGAAGTCATTGTAAAACTTGGCACGCCACAGAGACCTTGACATCTCCCAGTTTCCTCAAGTGTAATGAGGAGTTGGAGGTGCCGGGTTTATTTGTGCTGCTCCAATGTCAGTCTTTGATCAATCTGAAGTTAAAGGCATAAATCGTAATGCTAGTGAAACTTGCCATGCCCCGTCTCTGAACTCTGTGTGCTGGACACGGGTTCACTTAGCATAGTGCAAATGTCTTTGTACTTCCCATGACAGTCCTGTGCGTTGGATGAAATCCTACTGTTTCTGCAAGTGTTAAATGGACACGTGGAGAGTTTGAGTGATTTGTTCAAGGAGGTGCAGTGGTGGTGTCGGGAGGCCAGATCCCAGCTTGAATCTCACCCTCGGGAGCCCCCTCATCTGAGCAGTAGAGGCAGTCTGCTGCCCCCAATAAATGCCAAAAAGTGCTGATAGTGCTGTGACCTCAGACTTGGGTCTTTAGGACTACCTTAGATATATAACAGTATAGACCTCTGGGCATAGAAAATAAAAGCCACAAAGCTATTTTCTCAGAAAGAATAGCAAAAAAGAGTTTCATCTGTCCCAGACCAAAACCACTATAAACATCTAAGTTTTAAGCCAAAGAGATAGTTTACGTCCTTGCCTTGAACACTAGTCAATTCCATTTCAACACCCTCTGCATGGCAGATAGTCCCCTGCGGCATGCCTGGAGAGAGCCCTGAGCACTGGTGGGGTGTGGCCCCCCAAACCAACAAAACAAAACACCAATCTAAGTCTTAACCAACAATCCTTTGGACACTGACCTTATCCACGAGAGCTTTAAAGATAAGAAACACAGCTTTCTTGGCCTGAGGATGCATAGTCAACAGACTTTGTATGGAACCAACTAATCCAGACCCTCCTTTGCCACCATGTTTACAGCCTCAGCTGTTGTTGGCTTCTGGAAATAGCATCTAGCCTTTCTTGACTCTGATTTCCAGTAAAAATTCAAACAAATTTATTACTGGGTTTCTAAACCCCCAGAGAATTGGAGGACTTGGGGTGTCAGGAGGGCCAGAGGCTGGAATATCAGAATAAAACAGAAGGTGGTGACACAAGTCAGGCAAAACAAAACTCCAAACAGCAGCAGAACAAAAGGCTGAGGGACAAAGTCAGGGGCTGGCCTTGGGGTTAGGGAGATACTGTAGGTCACTGTAGGTCAACATTAGCAACAGAAATGAATACCTGGGTGAGGCACCAGTGACTGAATGTAAGAGTGGCTGAATGAATGTTCTGAGCAGTGAGCCTGGGACAACTTTCCTGCAACTGAGAGCATCATCACACTGCAATGCAGCATTTGGAGTTCTGAGTGATAGCTTTGAATCATTCGGTAAAGGTCCAAGCTCTCAACTGTGTGATTTGAGAAGGTCCAGGTGGCTTGGTAGAATAAATTTGAGCAGGAGAACTTGGAAGATGCATTAGTATTTGGAAGAGTGAGGTTTTCCATGTCACTCTCTTTTGTCTCTTTTACTGTCCATGTTATCTCAGGCAGGAGACGAGATCTCCCTGAGCTTTGGTTTCTCTGGTTTGGTATCTTTGGAGTGGTGCATTGTGGTTCAAAGCATGCCAGAGTCAGTTTGAAAAGAGCTCAGTAGGAGTTAAGTGGATGGGCTTGCTAATAAGTAAACCCCAGCACCAGGTAGGGGCCCCTTGGAATCTAGGGTTATAGTTAATTTTGGCCAGAGAGATAGTATTGCCTTGCATGTGGCCAACCCCAATTTGATCCGGGGCACCATCTTTGATCTCTTGAAAGTCAACAGTTGTGACCCCTGAGTAGCTAAGCCAGGAGTGGCCCTTGATCACCACTAGGGCTGACCACCTCCCTCCATCCCCCTTTCCATAGAGCAGAGGTGGTTGCTATCTCCAGCTTGCAGCCTTCAATTAATTCTACAGAACAGTTCCTGTGGGCTTGATCTCCCGTTCCCATCACTGGCCAGAGCAGGCACAGAACCCAGAAGGCTGAAGAAAGTGATCAGAGGGATCTGTTTTAATCCACACTAATTAAAAGTGATCATGAGAGACATCAGTGATCCTCAGAGCCAGTAAATCACTTATTAATTACTGACAATTCTTGTATTTAAAGCTCTGCTTTTAGGGGAGTTGTTCACAGCTGCACTAAAAGGAGAAAAGGATGAATAATTTAAAGGTGGGGAGTTTGGAGCTTTCCTTAAAATATCTTTCATTTCAGGTCAATCAATGCGTTATGAGCAAAACAAATTCTTTTCTTCCTCCAAAATCCTTCTTTCATCCTCTCCCCCAAAGTTCCCTCCATATACATACATACATACATAAACACACACACACACACACACACACACACAGAAATGTGGATGCATTTCAGGTTTTTTTTTTAATGTGCTTTGCTATTTGCCTGTTAGCATGGAAAAACTTCTATGACTATAGTCATTGGAAAAATACTATTTATAGAGGTGTCACCTGTACACTAAGTTATAATAGGAAACAAACAGTTGAACAACCCTTGATGTTTGGATAGCTTCATTCATCGAAAAGGTTTTATGTAACACTTTATTTGTACAAGAGTCATAACCCAAATTAGATGCGTCTCAAAATATCCTGGTGTAATAGCTAGAAGAAATTTAATTTAATAAATAATGTAGAACAACTTAAAGGGATATTACAGCAGTTGAAGGTTTCTTCCCTGAGACTAATGACAGTGGAAAGAGTCCTGGGAAGTTGGGAACATCTAAACTAATTCAGACTAATGTTAACTGACCACCAAAGTAAACCTGTGCTTGACAGAAAGGCAGTGTGCTTGGATGGGTTGTTGGCATTTTTTTTTTTATCAATTCTCATTGCATTCATTTAAAAACTTTAATTAGAACCTCTTTTTACTGGAGTCAAATTGCACATAAAATATCATGCAAAACATTTTAAAAGGGAATTTTAATTATACCACTAAAGAAATGCCCTTGTTCAATGTTTACTAAACACTTGCCAGAACAAGTTAATTAATACATGTTTAAGTAAGTGAACGAAGAAAGGACCCTCCCCCCCGCCAAAAAAAAAAAAACACTCCAAAAAACCAACCCACATTCATTTTTGTCAAATTTTCTTGCTTTGTCAGAGAAGTTCAATTTCTAATTTAACAACCGCACTGTTGCAGCATACGTGTGTAATTATAAACAATGGGGCACCGAGCACAGTGAAGGGCAGCAGAAAGCTAATTCCCACTGCAAGTGTTGTTCAAAATAATTGTGCATTGTTATTTGATGTTCTTAGGTCATCAAATTAAGGTCTTTGCAATTTCTTCCACAGAGTCCATGGGAGATTAGACTGTTCAGATGTTTGTCTTTTGGAAGGTCAATAATATGGCCTTTTAATTATTTAAAGCAATAGAAGTACTTTTTAATAGCAGGAGCATGGTGTGTAAGAGGAAAAAATAGAATAACATCAAGTTTTTCATCCTGTTTCTCATATGCCACCAACCTTTGGACAATCTCTGTAGAATCCCTGTTTTCCCACCTATTAATGTAAACAACGATTGCTATTTTAGTAAGGACAGCTATGGCTATTGGAAAGTAGTCAGAAGTCACAGGGAGAACAAAATAAAATCAATTTTTTTATGTGAAGTGCATCACTTTTAGCAGAAATAAACAAACAGAGGTGGTCAGAGAGAGAGAAAGTGAGAGTGAGTAAGTGAGTGAGCAAGAGAGAGAGAGAGAGAGAGAGAGAGAGAGAGAGAGAGAGAACATGGAGGAGCTTACCATGAATGTGACTGACCCCAGTTTGAGCCCTCTGCCACATGCTGTCACTTCATCCTCCAGCACAGAGCTGGTAGTAGCCCCAGAGCACTGCCAGGAATAGAGAAGCATGTCCCCCAATATCCCACTCCCACTCCCCAAAGAGAGAGAAATAATTGAAAATTATTTTGAATCTTTTGTATGAAAACAGACACAACACATTAATGATGATTACTGCTATTAAGTGAGAATTATCCTCTGTACTTTGTTTATTTGTTTGTTTTGGTTTTTGATTTTTGGCCACAACTGGCAGTGCTCAGGACTTACCCCTGGCTCTGCTCAGGGATAACTACAGACTGGGCTCATATGTGGTGCCGGCAACCAAACCTAGGTCAGCTCTGTGAAAGGCAAATGCCTTAACCTCTGGGCTATTTCTTTGTTTAATTCTTAGTCTAAGAATTAGTCTCTTAGGCTTAGAATTAGTCTCTTAAACAGCATAACCTACACAAGTCCTATTATAGTTTGTTCACATACTCCTGAAACTTGCCGGTTTTAGTGAGTAAGCCTCAAGTGGTTTATTATAACAGTTAAATATGATAGTATATGTAAAACACCCCTACCCACTAAGCAAACAATCAAGAGTAATTAGTACTCCTTTTGATTTCATTGCTGACCAAGAGTGGGTACTGTGCACTGCACTGCACTGTCCTCCCAGTGTTCACTGATTTGCTCGAGCAGGCCCAGTAACGTCTCCACTGTGAGACTTGTTGTTACTGTGTTTGGCATATTGAATACGTCACAGGTAGCTTGCCAGGCTCTGCCGTGCGAGCGAGATAGTCTCGGTAGCTGCTGGGCTCTCCAAGAGGGGCATAGGAGTTAAACCAGGTCGACCGCATGCAAGGCAAACACCTTACCCACTGGGCTATTGCTCCAGCCCGGGTCTGTGCAGTGAAAGAATATCACATATTTGCATCCATTACTTTTAGTATAAAGTTTAGTATACAGCTCAGAAGATATCAAAAGAGGAAGCCTTCTTAAAAAACAAAAAGCAACTCCTGTTCCTCAGCAATCGCCTTGCATGTGCGAGTCCATGGAATTAATGCCCAGCCCTGTCCCGTATCCCTGAAGATGAACCCCCTTAGCTGGACCACACAAGTGTGATCCCTTTCATTAACAGTAACAGCAAAACCCAAACAAAAAAGAAAGAACATTTCCCTCCACATATTATTTTTCTTTAAGCTCTGTACCTTAGAAAAGGCATGTTTGGTACTTATTCATGATCTTGCTCTTTAATCTTAACTGGCAGATAAATGGAATTTCCTAATGCATTTCCCTAATAAAACAAGAACTTGAAGTGCCAGCAGTTTTGCACACCTACCAATTATGAAATGAGTTTCTGTGGATATTAAAACTAAGCCAAAATATAGCTTTGTTCTATAAACTACTGTCAAAATCAGGTATAGTTTCCTTTGGAGCCTCAAAAATTATTTAGCAGTTGATTCATGAGCTTTAATGTAACAATTATTGTTATCATGATTTTTTTAACCAAAACACAGAAAAAAATTTTTATAAATAATTATTTCTTTTTCTTAGGGACTCAATACATGTATATACTCAGGTGCACACATGTGTGCATGCACCACACACTCATACACTCCCCCCCCCCCCCCCCACACACACACGAAAACATCTTTAAAGCATCTTTGAGAATCAAATATTTCTGACAGCCTGGCTTTAGTAGTGGCAGTCCTGTCAGTGATGTAGAATTCCTGCCAGGTGATAGTAAATTAAAGTCAGGTATCTATGGCCATAAAGATCCATTTCCCATTTCTTTAACAACAGCAAAATTTTCGATTAATTGAATCTCGGCCAAGTACAAATAATGCCAGAAGTGCAATACTTGGTGTTTCAGGTCATAGGGAGCCATTAATTCAGATGCAAAGGATCATTATTTAAGGCCTTAAAGACAGATTTTTGTCCCAGAATTTTTTTGATTGGTAGCACTGTAGCACTGTCCTCCCGTTCATCGATTTGCTCGAGTGGGCACCAGTAACATCTCTATTGTGAGACTTGTTACTGTATTTTGGCATATCGAATACATCACGGGGTAGCTTGCCAGGCTTTGCTGTGAGGGTGGAATACTCTCAGTAGCTTGCTGGGCTCTCCGAGAGGGGTGGAGGAATCAAACCCAGGTTGGCCGCGTGCAAGGCAAACACCCTACCCACTGTGCTATTGCTCCAGCAGTTTCAGCTTTAAGGGGAAAGTGGGACTTAGATACAAGCTTTATATGGCTTGCGCTGGGATTTTTAATAAAGTTTTTAAGTGTCATTTTTCCAAATGACAATCAAAATGATCTGACTTCAGGATTTTTATTTGTAGGGTTAAAACTCCTTTGCTTTTCATGTTATCTGTATGGTTAGGGAACACCAAATGAATGATTTCCCATTGGAGAGATAAAGGAAAGAGACTGATTTTTTAAAAAAATGATTAAAGCCACCAGATGTGAAACTTGTAAACTATGACCTAACTTATGTAGAATTTTTCTCAACTTGTGCGCCCAGAGTCAAAAGAAATGAATTATTTTCAAGAGACAAGGTACAATCCTTCATCATGCCTGGATTTTTTTGCAGTGTAATTTTTGTGTCTGTGTATGTTTTACTTTCTGGAATGTAGGTCTTTCTTCACATTGCTTTATGGTGGTTGAGTTCAAGCAAGAAGAATTCTGAGAAAAAGATCAGTACACTTGTTAGCCTCCAATTTATCATCCACCTATACAAGATTTAATGGTTGTGTTAACCTGGAGTCTCAAGAATAATTACAGTCTAAAACAAGTCCTTAAAGAAAGAGATAAAATGAACCATATAAAAAGGGGAGGCCATCATGAAACAGAAATTGTCTGAGCAAGGGAACTTTCATCGTGTTGAGTAAGTCCTTTACTATGGGATTCTTTTTAAAATTAAGGTGCCTGGTAAGTTGGATGAAAATAAAAAATGTATGATTAGCAGGGAGAACCTTGGCCTAGAATAGTTGAATCTGAGTGGAAAAAGGACAGAGAGGTGTTTTACTTCCTTCAAGTCATTACCAGTTTTAGTTCACAGAGAAATTATTTCAAATACTTTCTTTGAAATACTGCTTTGAGGTCTACTTTTAATTTGAACAGTTAAATATCATATTCATGCCAACTTTTTTTTTCTTGTTTTAATACCATTAGGAAGAAAGCCTCCCAGGCCAGAGTGAATAGTGTAATTGCTTAAAAGAAGAAATATATCACATACATATTTAATAGAAACCTTTAAAACAATCTTCCTATTTGGTCAGGCACCTGTGTTTATATAAGACACGATTTTACTTTTAAAAAAATCTACAAGAAATCATATGGAAATAGCTCTAAGGATGAGACTTGAGTAAATAACCCAATTGCAGCTCTTTCTTGGAATCCTAGTTGTCTGGTCTATAGGTCAGTTTTGTTTATTTTAAATTTTTTTACTGAGGTATCATGATTTACAAAATTATTCTTAGTTGAATTTTAGGTTACAATTTCCCAATACCAGTCCCATCACCAGTGTCAACTTCTCTCTACCAATGTCTTCAGTTTCCCTTCCACTCCCCACTTCCTAGATTGCCTCTTTGATTAGCTTTTTTTTTCTTTTTGGGTCACACCCGGCAATGCACAGGGGTTACTCCTGGCTCTGTACTCAGGAATCACCCCTGGTGGGGCTCAGGGGGACCATATGGGATGCTGGGAATCAAACCCAGGTCGACCACGTGCAAGGCAAACACTCTACCCGCTGTGCTATTGCTCCAGCCCCTGATTAGCATATTTTTAAGTTTGGTGTTGTAATTTGGATCTCATGCTTTCAGTGTTGTTGGTTCTGTGATTCAGATATGTAGACAGACCACATCTCTATACCACCAATGTGTTCATGGCCCCAGCCCTCTGTCCCCTACCCCTGTTACCTCCCATCTGTCTCTTCTTACTCGGGTTCCTTGCATTCCTTGTCCTGTTATTTTGTATGCCGCAGAGAAGTGAGATCATCTGGTATTTGTCTTTCTGTGTCTGTGCAGGTCAATTTTAGTGGGATTCTTAATTTACTAATACAATTAAAGTCAGCCACACTCTAAATCTAAAAAACTGCTAGGAGTTACACAGAGATCATCACAATACTTCGGCCATAAACTCTGTAAGTGAGGTACTTTGAACTTCTCCATGTCTTAAAATGCTCCCAACCTCTGTAAAAGTATTTGTTTTCACGAAATGTTAAATAAAAAAAATAGAATGAATCCACTCCTTCTCACAGCGCAACAGATTGCTGTCGGCATGCTCATCATTTCCCACCGCTTATCACTAAAGAGAAATGATGCCCGCACTTTATCTGTTTGATGAGAGGTTGTTATTGCAATTGCCCTGTGCGGCACCACACCACCTGCCATAGCGTTGCTGGCTGTTTTCCTCCTGTCCAAAGCAATTCCTTCCAGTTGGTGTGGGACAGTCTACCAGTATGCCACCAGATGGGAGAGCCAGGACTTTCCAGTGAAAAGAAGGGGATTTGGAACCAACGAGATACTGGTTAATGTCTTTATTTACTAGATGACTTTGGACACTTTATGTGGAACCTCTTAAAATTTTAACCCTTTCACAAATTTCTTTTGTTCTGGGCCCACACCTGGTGGTATTTGGGGCTTACTCCTGGCTCTGTGCTCACGGATCACACCTGGCAGTGCTCAGGAGATATATGGGATGACGGGGATTGAACCCAGGTCAGCTGCTTGCCAGGTCAGTGCCCAGCCCACAGGATTATCTCTCCAGCCTGTAATCCTTTCACTTTTAAATTGAGGATGATTGTTTTCAGGTTCTGGGGGGTAAAATGGAGACTGCATGATGGGGAGAAAGGAGTTGATAAAGATTTTATTAGGTCTTTTTGGTATGTGTGATGAATTTGTTGTATGTGTGATGAGTTAGGTGAATTGATGGCATTTGAGTTGCTCCCCCACCCCCATTGTGAATATACAGATATAGTAATTAACTGGCCCTCACAATTATTTGCAAAAATGTTTCAAGTAAAGATCACTGGGAAATATGAAGGTAAGACCCAATGTGTGGAATTTATTGGTGTTTGAATTTATCTTCAATATATCTGCATAGAAGGTGTGCTATCCAAAATATAGATTTTAAAGAATTTATTACACAAATCATTTATGCTGGCCTCTCAAGTCTCCTTGAAAACCTGATATGCTGGTACTATTGCTCTGTCTGGTTGCCAGTAGCATGTCGGTGCTGAGAACCATCAGGATGTATTGAGCCCAAACAGCAGACAGTTTAGACTTCTAGAAACTGTGCTTTCTAGTACCTGTATAGATGGAGGATGGAACATTCTCTCTCTCTCACTGTCTCTCTCTCTCTTTCTCTCTCTCTCATTCCAAAAGGAAACAGACCTAACACATATTTTGCATGTAGTATGTCCAGTTTTGATTTCTGGCACCTCAGGTCTCCATCCCCAGTGTTGTAACCTCCAAACACAGGGTCAGGAGTGTTCTCTGAGCATTCCTAATGCGACCTCTCAAACAAAAACAACAACAATGTATAGTCGAAGTGACATCTGCACTTGTTTGTTCATTGCAGCACTCTTTACAATAGCCAGAAACTGGAAGAAACCTGAATGCCCAAGAACAGATGACTGGTTAAAGAAACTTTGGTACATCTACACAATGGAGTACTATGTAGCTGTTAGAAAAGATGAAGTCATGAAATTTACATACAAGTGGTACAATATGGAAAGTATCATGCTAAGCGAAATGAGTCAGAAAGAGGTACAATATGGAAAGTATCATGCTAAGCGAAATGAGTCAGAAAGAGAGGGATAGACATAGAAAGATTGCATTCATCTGGGGGATATAAAGTAACAAAGTATGAGATTAATACCCAAGAATAGCTGAGATCAGCACCAGGATGATTACTCCATAACTTAGAGGCCAGCCGGGTATCCTAGAGGAAAGGGCAGTTCAGATAGAGAAGGGAGCACCAAATAAAGGATGTTTGGAGGACCCTCCCAGGAGGGGAGATGCATGTCGAAAGTAGACTATGGACTGAACATGTTTGCCACTCAATGCCTCTTTTGCAGACCACAACACCCAAACGGAGAGAGAGAACACAGGGGATTGCCCTGCCACAGAGGCAGGGGGGGATGGGGGGATGGGGGTGGGAGGGATATTATCCATGGTGGTGAAAAACGGGCACTGGTGGAGGGATGGGTATCTGATCATTGTATAATTGAAACCCAAGCACAAAAAATTATAAATCTACAACTGTAAAAAAAATAAAAATAAAAATAAAAACAACAACAACAACAACAAAAGGAAGCAGGAGAAGGGAGACATCATTACCTTTTTAATTTCAATTTTTAGCTATTTTGGCTGAGAAAGGAAGTTCAGTGGGGCTGGAGGTAAGGGATGCAATAAACAACTTCTTAAGTCTTTGTGAAAAAGAAAAAAACTGAAGTAGTTTATTAAATGGTAAAGCATTTGCTGCTCTGTGTCCCCACGGATCCCTGTTTTAGAAATCCATTAAGAAAATATTAAGATAGCCCCAGAGTCAGAAGGAGTGCTTTAGAAATTAGGGCACAAGTTAAGGAGAAATTGAATTGCATCTCACGAATCTTGGGAAACATGTGTAACTTGGCAGATTCAATGAGAAGAAAGATGAAAGCATGTTTCGGGAGGCTGGACTATGTTGATGACTTTATTTGCTTGTATGTAAATCAGGATGATAGTAAAGCCTTATTTATTATATAAATAAATAATCCATGATCAATGCCATCATTACAGGCATTGTTTATCGATTTTTCATCACTCTGCTAGCTTATACAACTCTCTAACTTAAAAATAAAATTCCAAAGAAGTGTTCCTTGCTCATCAGCCCTGCAGGCTGGGTCACAGAGGTTGAGGTTTGCTAATTTAGGATATTGCTTGTTAATATGGCAGCATTCTCGCCAATAAAGTAGATTTGAGACTGGAAGGAAAAGCAAAAGAAGAAGACGAAAGACAAGCTCGATGATGATCTATTTTTAACTGGGGAAAGGACTGAACTCAAAATGTAGATTTAGCTCCCACTTTGCTCATTTATTTAGTTGTCCATGGGTCCTGGTCTTCGTCAGTTCCTAGATGAACTAGCTCTTTTCAATTAGGAAGTTAGACTCTGTCTTGCGTGGGAAATGATCTGGCCTCCAAACTACATTGAGTATAACTTTGCCTCTGCCCCTGGGGCTTGCTTTTTGCTGCAAGTCTGTAATAGGGACAGACATATTTCCTCAGTTTTCTCCCTACCACACTCCCCAAACTCCCTATCCCCTTCCCGTTTAGTCTCCTGGTGCTGCCCAACGGCCCACTCCCCCATTAATGTCAAAGTAGTTAAGTAGGAAGGTCGAGGTAATAGGCAACTGTTAATATTTTCTGGGCCTGTAAACTCCTTTAAGTCAATGTTGGTGGTTCAAGTATAGAAAATGAATTTTCCTCTTTAGGTGTTCTTACTCTTGCCACTCTTCTACACTTGCCCTTTTTTCTAGGTGTCTGATGTTATTCAGAATGGCAGAAGGGGATTCCTTCCCAAGCTCTGGGACTCCTTCAATGAGCCTCAAACATCCCCTTGACAGTTCTCTTTTGGCCTAGAGTGTTCCTAGGAAATATCCATCTAAATTCTGGCCAAGTATAGTAAGGCAGACTGCCCCTGCTCTGTCGCCTAGTGAACCCTTTTCTTGCTGATACCTCTGTTCAGATCCTGCATCCTCTCACTCTAGCGGGAGTCAGAAACTCCTGCTCCACTTTGTCTTCCAACTCCTACCCCTCATTTCTCAGTTCTCCACAGTCCCATAGATGGCAACTCCCTTAATACTGCAGTTTCTGTCATGAACAGCCCCCCTTACAGAGGAGGGGTGAGTCCTTCCACAGAGATGCCACTAAAAGCCAAGAAGGAAACCCCTACCCCTCTAGAAACTGAAGCCGAAACAAAAGCTCTGAAGACTCAGAAAGCCATGCTGAAAGGTGCTCACAGTCACATAGAAAGAATCACATCACCATGCATGTCAAAAGTGGACTATGGACTGAACATGTTTGCCACTCAATGCCTCTTTTGCAGACCACAACACCCAAAAGGAGAGAGAGAACACAAGGGATTGCCCTGCCACAGAGGCAGTGTGGGATGGGGGAGATGGGGGTGGGAGGGATATTATCCATGGTGGTGGAAAATGGGCACTGGTGGAGGGATGGGTATTTGATCATTGTATAATCGAAACCCAAACACAAAAAATTGTAAATCTACAACTGTACCTCATGGTGTTTCATTAATAAAAAAAAAGAATCACATCACCCACCATCCAGTGGCCTGAGACTCTGAAGCCAAGAAGGGCACCCTTGTGTCTTCAGAAGACTGACCTAAAGAGAAACAAGCTTGACCACTCTGCTGGCCTCTGGTTCCCTCTGACACTGAGTTAGCCACAAAGAAGATAGAAGACAACTAAACACTTGTGTTCATGGTTGGCATCAAAGCCATAAGCATCAGATTAAAGAGGCCATGAACTTCTGCTCAGTGATGTTAGCATGACAAAGGCCCATGGCCTGATCAGACCTGATGGGTGGATGGAGAGAAGGAGGCACCTGTCAGTTGGCTCTTGACTAAGATGTCTTGGATGTTTCCAACAAAATTGGGATCAGCTAATAATCAAACATCTTAATAGTCTAAATTCTCAATGCATCTTTTTTTTAATCCATAAAAGAAACAAAAACAAAGGACGATGAGAGATGGGCAACAACAGAGATCTTCCTTCAATGATATCAGCTCAAAATCCTTCGTTTTCTTCTTTTCACTTGGAGGTGGTGGACCTTCCGCCATTCATCCATTCAGCATATGGTGGGAGCTGAAAGCTCGTTCCTCATATTGTGCTGGCTACTCCATCTTAAAAACTTTTTATTTCAGCCTTATGATACTGAAGTCTGGTTTAATTCAGTTAGGAGAAACGAGCCAACTCTCCATGCTAACTGAAATTGAAAAGTAGATAAACATGGCGCCCAAATTAAATCACGGCACTGTGTTTCGTTTCTCTGGCAGGTAACTTAGCACTGCAAGTTTGATTTGACCATAAAAACAAGTCTGCACAAAATCAGACCGAAACTGTCATAAAAAGAAATGAACTTTAAAATGGTATCAAGATCACATCATGAACTCTTTCTTTAAAAGAACTATTTACCGGCATTGGGCCAACCCCAGAAGTGAAGTCTGAAGCACACGGTTTCTTTGTACAGTGTTATGCGATGTCTCAGATTATGCTGCGCAGAAAGTGGATAAAGATACGGGTCGATTTTAAAGTGATAAAGTAGGGTCCCCCTCCTGAGCATGAGATGTGTTTCCCTTAGAGGGCCTAACTGGTCTTGATGTGCCTGGCAGCCTCTTGGGGTCAGCCTTCCTGGAGTCTGTGAGCACTAGACACCAGCATGACTCCCAGGAGAGAAATCGTCCTCAGGGAAGCAACTGTCAGGCAGACAAGCTTGAACCTATAATGAAGCCTCAGTTGTCACACCAGAGGGACAATTCTGAGCACAGCATGATGCTGCCATTTGAATCTGTCCCCTACGGGACTCAGGTTGGAGTCCCAGGGAGAGAGGGAGGTGCAAAAAGAAACTTAAGGAGCTATTTTCACTGAAGTCTTTGGAGACACGAAAGCTTTAGGTGACCTGAATATCTCAAAAGCCCAGTCCCTCCTTGTTGCTCACTGACTAAGGATTCCTTCTCTGTCAGTGGAGACTGATGCAGTCTTGCTCGAGGATGGCCTCATCAGTTGTGATTGTCTTTCTATCAAGGGGCCTGATTTTTCTTACTACCCAACGTTACATAATCAATCCTCATTGTTTCTTGAATATAGTGGTAATGCATTTGCCTTGCACGTGACCTACCCAGCCAACCCAGGTTCGACTCTTCCACCCCTCTTGGAGAGCCTGGCAAGCTACTGAGAGTATCTCGCCTACATGGCAAAGCCTGGCAAGCTCCCCGTGACATATTCGATATGCCAAACACAGTAACAAGTCTCACAATGGAGACGTTACTGGGCCCGCTTGAGCAAATTGATGAACAACGGGAGGATAGTACAGTGCAGTGCAGTGCAGCAGATTTCAGGGGGTTCAGGTTCAGAATTAGACCCTCCTCCTCAAAGAAGGCGCTCATAGGAGAAAAATGCAAGATTTTGAGAAGTGCGTGTTGAAATGGTTCAACGGCGTTACACGAGTTAGGGAGGAACACAGCTTTAGATTGGTCATATTTGCTCTTCCTACTGTTCCTGGCTAGTTGCTTCCTTTGTTGACTCTAAACTGACCTCATCTGTGACCTACCTTGAAGGAAGTTGAGAGTTAGAGACTTTCTGGTGGAACATAGCAGAAGGAATTGAGAGATCGGGGGGGGGGGGGGTAGGAAGTTGAGGTAGATTTATCCTTTATGTTAAGAAAATATACCAGCATCTTGCAAAGTACCAGAATAGTTCTTTGAAGTTGGTAATGAATTTGGTGACATTGTCATAATAATTGCTCCCAGGATGGTAGGAGAAAGTGAATTCAAGAGTCAAGGTGGAATAGGACACCTTGACAGACACCTGGCCTAATGAGGTGATCTAAGACGAGAGAACAAAGAGGTCTCTGGTGGCTGCTAATGGATCACGGGGTTCCTATAGGGGACTGGTGTAGGCAGTCTAATAGGGCCTTCTCCATTAGAAGTTGTGAAAAACTCTAGATTTGGTGAGCAGAGTCATCCTATAGAGAGGGCAGACCATTAACCAAATTCTCCTGAGACAATTCTAGATATGTAACTGTGAATGAAGAAGATGAAATTTTCTTCATAGACCTTTAAATCTTTAAGCTCAAACCCTTAATACACTCAGCCTGCTCCAAGGGACTAGTTATTTACCAGAGTTACTATCTATAAGGAAAGATATTCAATCCTAAATAACTGATGGTAGAATGTCTCTGGGACTCCATTGGTGGTATGGTATTAGTTTAGTATACTTGAGGGATTTCTAGAAACTTCTACTGGATTCTTAATTATAACACTTGCAGTCCAGTAATCAGGACATAAAGATTGTGTTCCTGGGTTTATCTATTCAAACAGTAGTTAATAACTGCATTAAATGGTCACATAAATATTGGTTCTAAACAGGATAATCTTGGCCTTAGACACAGAAGTTGTATAGACACAGCAGTTGTATGCTGGTCACAATGGGGATTTCGGGAAGTCAAAGGGAAACTAGAATTGTGGGTCAAGTTCACCTCTGGGAAGACCAAAGGGCCCTGAAACCCAGCAAAATACACTCGAACTTCTCAGTGTGGGGTGGTAAAATTGACCTGCTCTGAAAGAGGATTATAGGTAAGGAGAGTTTACTTACTTGAGATTAAATCAAGAATAAATTGGAGAATCATGTTCAGTTATGACTCATACACTCTCCAAAATCCAAATAAGTTCTCTTCATTCTGTAGAGAAGACTAAGCAGCAATCTGGTGAATTTATTTTTCTCTTTGTGTGTGTGTGTGTGTGTGTAAGGGGGGTCCAAGTGGTATTCCAGGGGGTCCTGTGTATCTCCCTGTGATTCTCAGCCAACCGGACTGTTGTTTCAGAACAAGGTCCAAGGATGTGCTGATCCTCAGGCTCTGCAGTGTCTGGGATTACCTGGGGTATTTAGGGCAGTTCCCAGGGCACCTAGGATTGCACCTGGTGATGCTCAGGGCACCATGGATTTCTGAGGCTTGAACTGCTGTTGGTTGCATGCAAGGCTTGTGCCTTAACTCTTGTACGGGCTCTCTGGTCTGTTGTGGGTCATTTCTATTAGTTCCTTTTCTTTCTGAAATAGATAATTCTTCTTTTTTTTGCAGCAACTATTTTCTTTCCTTATTTCTTTTTTTTTATGTAGGAGTACTGCTATTTATTCAGCCACCAATTTGCTGATTGAATCGGGCATGAACTCCACCTTACTTTTTTTCCCCATTTTTTAAAAACTTTATTTATTGAATCACTGTGAGAGCAGTCACAAAGCTTTTGGGTTTAAGGCTTGGTCATACAATGAAACACCCGTACCTTCACCAGTGCCCATTCTCCACCCCCAAAAACCCCAGTATACCCCCACCCCACATCCTCCCCTTACCTGTGGAGCAGATGATTTCCACATTACTCTCTCTCTACTTTGATCACATTCAATATTTTGACACCAGACCCACCATTATTATTTGGGATTTTATACCAACACTCAGATCTGCTGAAAAGGCAACAGTAGACAATTTGTTTTCTATTGCTGGTAATGAATAACATATGATGTTGCGTGGCTGCAGCAGAGGCAGCTCGATTTTGAAATTCTGAAATTTTAACAATTAAACCTGGAGGGTTTTCTGCCAAAACCTGCTGGGTTCTGAGATTTGTTTCTGAGTCTCTTAGATCATGGCCATTAAGCAGCTTGATCAGGAGCCAGAAAGGCCGTTCATGGGCGATGACTCGGGGTCTTGTTGGGACGGGGAGGAAAGGGCCGGCTTCACCCCCATCACGTGGCGCCCTGCGTTTCTCATCACTGAGGGCCCAAACCTGACTGTCCAATGGCCTCTGGAGGATGGCAGCCATCAATCCGCCAAGGGGGAGCAGGTGGAGGGATAGCACCCTTTCCCCCCCTGGGGTGGCCTGGCAACAGTAACCTGCTGCAGGGTCCAGACGCATTCTGCCAAAAGCCACTGGGTTTCAAGATTTGTTTCTGAGTCTCTGGGATCATGGCCATTAAGCAGCCTGATCAGGAGTCAGAGAGGCTGTTCATGGGCAATGACTCGGGGTCTTGTTGGTACAGGGAGTAAAGGGTCAGCTCTACCCCCATCCTGTGAGGGCCCACGTGTCTCATCATTGTGGGCCCAAACCTGACTATCCGGTGACCTCTGGAGGATGGTGACCACTGGGCCGCCAGAGGGAACAGGCCAAGGCACAAAACCTATTCCCACATGGGGTGGCCCAGCACCAGTAAACTACAGCAGGGACTGGAAGCATTTCTGCCAAATCTGCTGGGTTCCGTGATTTGTTTCTGAGTCTCTGGGATCATGGCCATTAAACGGCTTGATCAGGAGTCAGAGAGGCCGTTTGTTGGTGGTGACTTGGGGTCTCATTGGGGTGGGAGGGAAAGGGCCAGCCCCACACCCATCCCGTAGGCCCCACATTTCTTGTCACTGAGGGCCCAAACCTGATTGTCCAATGACCTCTGGAGGATGGCGGCCATCGAGCCTCCAAGGGGGAGCAGACGGAGGGACAGCACCCTTTCTCCCCTGGGGTGGCCTGGCGACAGTAACCTACTGTGGGGTCCGGACACATTTCTGCCAAAAACCGCTGGGTTTCAAGATTTTTTTCTGAGTCTCTGGGATTATGGCCCTTAAGCAGCTTGATCAGGAGCCAGAGAGGCCGTTCGTGGGCAGCGACTTGGGGTTTCATTGGATTGGGGAGCAAAGAGCTGGCTCCACCCTATCCCATGAGGCCCCATGTGTCTCGTCACTGTGGGCCCAAACCTGACTGTCCAGTGGCCTCTGGAGGATGGCAGCCACCGGGCCGCCAGGGAGAAGAGGCCAAGGCATGAAACCTATTCCCACCTGGGGTGGCCCAGCACTTGTAAACTACTGCAGGGACAGGACACATTTCCGCCAAAAGCCGATGGGTTTCAAGGTTTGTTTCTGAGTTTCTGGGATCATGGTCATTAAGCAGTTCAATCAGGAACCAGGGAGGCCATGCCTCCAATTATATAGCTGAGTTGAAGGTGGTTTGTGGGTGTGTCTCCCACATACCTAACTTTTGGCCATTTACTTTCTTGGTAAATTTGCCTGAAGTTTTTGGGGTCTGGCCAAAGGCACAGCAGCAATTTTGGGGTATCTGGAAGTCTGAAGGCACCATCAGGCTGCTGATGCCCTCGCCTCACAGGTACAGATTGACCTGCTGGTGGCACCATACCCCCAGTAGAAACTTGTTCTTGATAAAGTTACCCTAAATACCATACTCTACCACCAACTGGTTTCCACTGCTGTATTTATTATGTAGTGAGCTGTCCAACATTGTTTCTGAACAAGAAAGTTCTTTTACAGTAAAACAAAGTAAAGCAGTGCTTGAATGCCCAAAGGATTCTCTGAATTTCACTATATATTGCATTCTCTTCTCTTAAAGACTGTGCTGGCTCACTGAAAACTCAGTTACAACAACAGTTGGAGACAACGCGATGTGGTTGGATTATTGTCCCATAGGGTGCTCTGATCTTGTGAATAACATATGGTGCAATTTCTCCATAGACAATTCCAGGGGAGAGAATGGCAACCCTCATTATTACCTTAAAATCTCACTTGTAAACATTTTGTTTCAATCCCATAGTTTTTGGTTTTGTTAGTTAAAGACACAAAAGAAAATGATTCCACTTGGGGACATAACAGTGGCTCCATTGAATTGAATGTTGTGATGACCACCTGGTTGTTGGGCTCTGTCTAACAGTATTATGTGCTACTTGCAAGCCTAGCCTATAAAACTGTGTAATATCCTGCACTCTCTTTCCTCAGTGGTGGAGAACTCCAGCTTTATAGAAGAGTGTGGACTTTTAAGTAGGAGGAATGGGGGTTATCACAAGGCTACTATTATCAACCAAGGGTCACCTTTTGGGGCTTTATTTAAAAGAGAAATATATTCTGGGTGAAACCACTAAAATTCTGAGTTATATCAACTCATCACAAGTCCCTTGGAAGAATAATTTCCCCCATGAGTCTGTGTCACCTTTCAGAAAAGCACCTGACCATAAGCCATCATATCCATATTCAGTTTTAAGAAGGATGCTTTCTGGATGAGGGAAAACAGATAGCAGGATATCCAAACACAAGATTGATGGAGTGTGAGCTACAGTGATGCTCTAACTGTAGAAAAATCTTGAGTCAGTGAAACTCAAAAACTCATACTTAGTTTGCACATTGGCATTTTCTTGGACTGCCTACCACATGGACAGTGTTCCTGGCCAAAGAACACCATGACCTGTGAGCTTCATCTATCTTACTCTATTCTGTACCTGGATCCAGAACCAGATATTTGGTGGGAAGGAGAGGATGGAGACAGTCTGCCTCTCATGCAAGTTCCTGGGACTGTGACCTGCTGAAACCACAGAAATGAGAGAGCTTGAACGCAGAGTTGATATTGGAACTTCAGTCGGATAAGATTAGACAGGACTGAGAAAACAGAAATGCAACTAGAACAATAGGAACTTTGCCTGAGATGATATTTATAGAGTAGAAAAGAGATTTAGGAGAGCATGAAAGCATTCAGAGGTAAAGAAGGATAATTTTATGTTGTTCAACTCTTAAACACAACTTAACATGGCTCTGATGTCACACACACAACTTTTCATCAGGTTGTCACAGGAGCACAGAGAATAATTGGAATAAATTGTAGCATTATGTTTTCTAATTGAGGGAGAAATCAATTCTTATTAATAAATAAACATGGCTATGTTTCTTCTTAGCTGTTGGTGGGTTATTTGAGGGAGGTTCCTGAGGAGGATAGGGGACCAAGTCATTATAAAGTATCCTAGTTTCTGTTCCAAGAATGACCTAAAGAGTCTTGTGGTGTCCTCCCAATAATTTGTCTCTAAGTGAAGGTCAAGGTGCCCCAGGAGATAAGGCTGGTAAAATGTTTCCCATCTGGGATTCTAAGAGAACCAACCTTTCTGCTTCCTGGTATATCACAATTGTGTCTAACTTCTTTCTCTCATAGAAATAAATATACAAAAGTGTGTTATATCGAATCTTGTTACATGGTATGGTCCTAGATGCTCTTAAAGAATAAAATTTCTGTGATCAAATAACTGAGGCAAAGCAGAACAACAAGAGGAAGTAGTTATTTGTTCACCGTGGAACTTCTTATTATAGGCACTAGGATGTGGAAGTGAGTGGTGGGACATAGGACTCAGAGAGCAGAATTTCACAGACTTCTAAGCCTCTTTTTATCCCATATTGTCTCAGAGGACTGAGTGCTCCTCAGCTCATACTTTTAGGCTTGCTCATCCCACTCTTTTGTGAAGACATTCACAAGTAATGAATGAATGTGAAGAGAGACAGTGAAATTCTATTCATTTCAAATGGTGTTTCTCAACAAGGGGGCATAAACGCACCCTCAAGCATCTCCAGGATATTCCATGAGGACCACAGGTAAAATCATGCAAACAGGTGGGTATGGGATGGGGGGATGAGAATCAAGGTCAGCCAGTAAGAGGGAATCATGGCACAGGAAGGAAACAATGTAAGAAGAGGACCAGTTGGAAAATTATTGAGAAACCTTGATCTAAGAGATCAAGGTCATCTCTTGATCATCTCTTGATCTAAGAGATCATTTTAAAAATTACCTGTGCTAAAATTACATGCATTTTCCTGGACCCTTGATTCGTCAGCCTGGTAAGACAGGATGCAGACTCATTCCAGTGCCAAAAAAGGAATGGATACTTCTGTGAAGCTTAGATCACTTTTGTGGCAGGAGAATTAAAATAAAACAATACTATGCTTTTGCATTGTCAGTCTTTCGCTTTTCACAACATTCACTGCTTTTAGCTTATCTACGTGGATAAGAGAAGCAGCTCCTTGTAAGTCAGACACATGTTATAATCAAGGAAATTACCAAATTTACCCAGCAGTGATCAGGGCATACTCCTGGCTCCTGACCCAGGAATCATTCCTGGCAGGCACAAGGGACCTTATGTGGTGTCAGGGTTCAAACCTAGGTCTAGTAACGTGCAGGGCAAGCCAATTACCCACAGTACTATCTCTCTGGCTCCCTAAAGTTGAGTTTCTTAAACGTTTATGAAAATTAGTTTCTATATGCTTCTGAGAGTTCTCCTTTATACTATTTTTACATCTTTGTGTCAGTGGTTTCCAAGGAACTCAATTTTATTTTTAAAAACATTTAAAAAGTATCAGTCCATACATAATCTTCCACTGAAAGAGTATGGATGAGAAATATGGATTTGGTTATCATCTAATGTGTGTGAGTAATAACAAAATCAATGCCCATTATTCATAAATTAAATAAGGTCTGAATTTGAAGCCAGGAATGCTAGTTTCTCTTTCTTCTGAGTTGCTAATAAGTTCTTTGGCCATTGGCAAGCTTCTTCACTTTCATAGGCCTCAGTTTCTTCAACTGTAAAATAAGAAAGCTCAAGACAATCCTCTAGGGACTTTTCAAGCTATAAAATTCTATGACTCTCATACTATTCTTTTCAACTTTCCAATTTAGCAGATTTCATATGTATCTGTCATTGCAGTGCCCCGCAGAGGAACAGTTATGATTTCTAGAATCACACATCCATCGGCTGCGGGAATAGATGACTAACTGGAATACATACCCTATTATTTTATCAAAGATGAACCCAGTATCATTCTTCAAGCCATCGGTCAAAAGTATGTTTAGTCATTTGACTATTTAAGTGTGTCGATTTTATTGCTAAATATATATCTATATAAAAAGAGATGTCTGACCCCAAATTCAGACTTTTAACTGGTGACCATCCTTCTATGCAACCCCCTCCCCCCAAAAATAATAGAGCAAAGGCACAGAAAAGAGGTAACAATTTCTAGAGCAGCCACTAGCTCCAAAATAACTGATGTGTTAACCTGATAAATATCTGAAATGTTGCTAGTCTCAATTGAAATGCAGAAAAAGTACATATCAGATTTTTGAGGAGTTGATACATAAAAATACGTATATCATTAGCAGTTGAAATATTCTTTATATGTTGTAACGGCAATAGTTAAGCAATGTGAGCCTTGACAAAACAGGTGATCACTTTTGTAAGTACTCAGGGGACCACATGTGGTGTAGAGAATCAAACCTGGGTCATCTGTGTACAAGGCAAAGTGCCTTAACCCCTATGCTCTCTCTTGGGTCCTGATCTCAATGACTTCCTCTTTCTTTTAAAAGTATGGCTAATAGAAAATGAAATATTAAATATGTGGCTCTTTCCATATTTCTAGTAGGCTGTCCTAGGAGATGATGTCACTGTTAAAGCAAGTAAAGAAGCTTTAGAAATCAACATTCAATCTTGCTTATCCCTGTTGAAGCCTTCAGCAAGTTAAGAATCTATAAACTTTTAAGTAAGCTCTGTTCTAAAATTTAATGTCACTTCCTTCAATTAGAATGAGTTTTTCTGTTAAGAAACATGTTTTTGAAAGACTTATTAGTTTTCCAGCTCAGCTCTAAACTTTATTGAACCTTGCTACGATGTCACTGCAGATAAGCAACACACATATTAGAAAACAATGCTATTGAAGTTATAATAGTTTAACGAAAGAACATTAAAAATCTCTTTTTGTATTTTGATTATACTTGAGTCAATTCTATTCCACTGAAAGAGGACTATGAGGTGATGAAAAATTTCAGTGGGAACCTTCAGAGGAAGTTGGGCCATTTTCAAACATGTAACATCCTCAGTGTCTATTATCTCATCCAAATGTATGCTTCACAATCCTATTTGGACGGAAGTGATTCTTTTACTGCCTTCTTGCTTATCACCAGCATAACCCTGATTGTTTTGATCGTATACAGTAAAAACAAAAGAGAAAGAGACTCGGGGGCTTCTAAGAAGCTACAGAAGCTGCTTACACTTGCACCACAGGCAATAGAAGGATCAGAAATAGATGGGGTTGGAGGGGGAGGGGCACATGTCTTGTGACTTAAAACCCATCAGACTTTGCTGCCTCTCCTGCATCAACTCCCAGAGAAAATATTAAGAAGAAAGGCAGTGAATGGAAGAACACAATTGGAAGCATGAAATATAGTTCCCATGCGAAGAAATACTGCCGGGCGGGGGGAGGGAGGGGACCAACCCCATTCTTCTACCTCTGTTTCAGGAATAAAAACATCAATTTTTAATTATATGGGTAAGGTGGACTAGAGGTCAGCCTGTCAAAATTGCTGAGTTCAGGACTGGAGATGAAATACAGAGAGCGACTCAACTTCTTACTGTGTCAGAGGAACGCACAGCATTCTTGAAGAGAAAGGCTGGATTCCCTCTGCCTGCCACTTTCTCTGGCCCCTAGGTGTTAGGACAATAGTGAAATAGCTAACGAGTAGCTACAATTTATTCTGTACATTCTGGGGTGCCAGCCAGTGGTGATGAATCATGCGGCTTTCCTCATCTGCAGAAACAGCCACAATTTCAGGGGCACAGTTTAGTTCAGATTCTATATCTTCGGCAGCCAGATAGGGGCTCCTTTATTTTTGCTCGGTGCAAACACAGACCCTAAACCTAGCATGCAATTCATTCTTTTTCAAATGCTATGCCTCCCGTGGCTAACCGTTTATTAAACATGATTCCTTCAGCTTACCTACTTTGTTCAGCTGTCTTAAATCCTCTCCGGAACAAGGCAAGATTTAAATAAACAAACTGTGTTCATTCATTCTTAAACACACTATCTTGTCAAACAGCTATTTTTGCCCCCACTGTCTTACAAATATATGATGGCTAAATGGCAATGTCGTCTTAAAAGTGCAAATCCGGGTGGATTTTTCTCTTAAAAGCAGATAAATTTTGCTCTTTTCCATCTTATCAGCATGACTTAACGGTCCTCCCTGAGCTTCAGAAATCACATCGAGTAAGGCAATCACGATGATGAAAGGCGCACAAGGAAAGAGAACAAAGTGCTGGGACCCTTTTTCCATTCAGACACTGAGCGCCGATATCAACGTAAAGTCCCAATTCCAGGGCCCTGGTTTCCAAATTCTGCTAATCAGAACAGGTTCATAGCCAGCACACTCAAGTTCAGCTAGAGGACAAAATGATGCGAGAAGGTGGCAGTTGGGTGAGGGGAATCCCCTTCAGCTGAGTTTTCTTTCTGTCTCCCACAGTGTCCCAGTAGATTACACACAGCAGGGCCAGTCGGCGGAGTTGGAGGGGATTTAATGGTGTTTATGGTTGGGTCAGAGGATGGAGTAATGGACGCAGCCAGAGTTGATCACGTGACCCAGCCCCCACGGGGAGGTGTACCCCTAAGAATGAAATAGATCAGACAGAAATTTGCCTCTGATTTTTATGCTTCGCTCCCCTTTCATTCACACTGTGTTCACATCATTTCCTAATTAGGGGAGTGTATTATGATTCTTCAGAGGTTCATTAGAAACTGCAACTGGAATAAAGTTGTGTGATTTGTTTTAGTGAAAGACACCTTGATTGAGGTGGGTGGTAAACTGTAAAGTACAAAGAGGATAATTGGTGTGAGTGCTCTCATTTAGTGACGGCTTCGCATTTTCCTATTAATTTTCTGTGATTAAAGAAGATTACTCACATTTAGCCAACTGACTATAGGAGAGAAAAATCATTTGCCAAAGTATAAAATTGCTATTTATGCCTAAATCATTAAGAAATTTATACTGCAGAATAAAATGTTAGATATTTTTAGGCAGCTGATTCTTACTCAAACACGTATAAAATTGTCTATTGTTCCAAACATGGATGGCAAGAATACATTTTTTTTCTTTTTGGGTCACACCCAGCGATGCACATGGGTTACTCCTGGCTCTGCACTCAGGAGTTACTCCTGACTGTGCTCAGGGGACCATATGGGATGCTGGGAATCGAACCCGGGCCGGCTGCATGCAAGGCAAATGCCCTACCCGCTGTGCTATCTCTCCAGCCCAAGAATACATTTTTAAGCAGTTGAAGCAAATAAAACTGGGACTATCAATCCTGTTTGTATAAACAATAGGGATATGTTAATACAAATAAGTTGAACTAATGACCCAAATGACTGCTGTAAACTTCTGATACAAGATAAAAAATGCCAAAAATATTAGACGGTTATTTTATAATACATTTATAAAACATATATGTTGTTTGTTTGTTTGGGGGCCACACCTGTTGATACTCAGGGGTAACTCTTGGCTGTGTACTCAGGAATTATTACTGGAGGTGCTTGGGGAACTACATGGAATCTGGAAATTAAACCCAGGTCAGCTGCATGCAAGGCAAGCACCCTACCTGCTTTACTATCACAGTATATTTCATAATTTTCTAATTTTCTAGAATGTGATTTATTAGAGTATATTAAATTCTTGGCTTTTATTTCAAGTTAAAAAGAGAGAATATGCTTAATGAGGTTGTCTTTCGATCGTTCCCTCAAAAGAAATTTTAGTCATTTATATTTTGCTACATCTTACAGTGCTCAGGACATACTCTTGTCTCTGGGCTCATGGATCACCCCTGAAAGTGCTTAGGGAGCAATATGTGTGCTATTAGACGCCAAACCTGGGTCAGCCGCATACAAAGCAAGTGCTCTCACCCCTGCACTATTGCTCCAGCCCCCAAAGAAGAATTTTTTAAAATTGGCATTTATTGTTAGAAATAAACCACCCATATGAGGTTTGTTTTTCTAAGACGAAGTGTTTATACAATCAGTTATGCATAACTGAACCCCCATCCTCCAGTCTTGCTTACAGAAAAATCGTATGGCTAGTTAGTTTTTACTATCACTACAGCAAAGTGGAGAAAGCAGAGTAAGGAAGAATGGTAGAAATCAATTAGAGGGAAACTCTCAATGTATGACAACGGTGGATGGCAATAAAACTGTCGAATCAGTAATGAAATCATAGGACAATATTTTCTTACAAATATATGGGTATAGGGAATCCACTCAAAACACAAAGTTATTCTTTTGTTATTGTTGGCTCTGATATACTAAGTTGAATGAAAAAGTGGAATTTTTCTAATTTGAAGCTTGGAACAGTCATGCAGACTAGGAGAAATAAGACGTGGAAATCTGTCACTGTCCTCCCGTTGTTCATCGATTTGCTCGAGCGGGCCCAGTAACGTCTCCATCATGAGACTTCTTGTTACTGTGTTTGGCATGTCGAATATGTCAAGGGTAGCTTGCCAGGCTCTGCTGTTCTGGCAAGATACTCTTGGTAGCCTGCCGGGCTCTCCGAGAGGGGTGGAGGAATCGAACTCGGGTCGGCCATGTTGGAGATGTGGAAATATGGTGTCACAAAATAATTCTTGAACCACCAAGAAAGAAATGATTCAAATATATCATTTTTTAAAAAATTTATTTATTTATTTATTTGTTTATTTGCTTTTTGGTTCATACCCAGTGATGCACAGGGATTACTCCTGACTCATGTACTCAGGAATTATTCCTGGTGATGCTTGGGGGACCATATGGGATGCTGGGAATCGAACCTGGGTCGGCCGTATTCAAGGCAAACACCCTACCTGCTGTGCTATCACTCCAGGCCCGCAAATATATCATTTTAACTGAGTGGGGTGGTTAAGATATTTTATTCTGTCCCATGTTTCTGAGACTGTACAAATCATGCAGTCTCTCCTGAGTCTAAACATATTGCAACAATCCATTCTTCAAAGAGCCCCTTACTTTTTAAAAAAATTTTTATCAGTGAAACACCATGAGGTACAGTTGTAGACTTACAAATTTTTGTGCTTGGTTTTCAGTTATACAATGATCAAGTACCCATCCCTCCACCAGTGCCCATTTTCCATCACCACTGATCCCAGTATCCCTCCCAACCCCCATTTCCCCCACTCCACCCTGCCTCTGTGGTAGGGCATTCCCTTTTGTTCTCTCTCTCCATGTGGGAGCTTCTTTATCCTTCACCCTTGCCCCCCATATTCTGAAAAGGCCTTGGTATTGCATGCATGTGTAGAACAGCATGCTTGGGTTTAAGATGCTTCAAGTTACTTAAGTCAGCAGAGCAAGTAAAGGATTGCTACAAATCTTCAAATCCATAATGAGTTTATACAGTTGTCCATATGTTACACAGAAAGCAGATATATAGAGATAGATAGATGTATATCTACAAACACAGATCTCTGTATATGCACATAGGTATATGTATATATATCTATATACACAGATCTCTACCTATGCACATAAGGTGCATATAAGTCCATGTCTATGTAAATTTAGATGTCTAGTTTGCTTAATACTTCCTAGGACAAGAGGCCTCGGAGGAGGTCTGGAGCCTAGAGAAGAATCTTGTCTATCTAGAGACATGGGGTAGAATGTCACACTGGTGAAGCACTTGCTCATTGCACCTTAAAAGCGTGGCACAAAGGCCTTTGAGTTTGAAGTCGACAGCATAGATTTTGTTCCAAGCTCTTCTATGGTCAGCTCCATCACCTTCTAAAAGTCCCCCTTTCTGCATCGGTACAGTGAGCATTACAGAACTACCTGCTATGGAGGAACTGCTGATAGGAGTGATGACTTAATATCTGTAAAACTTGCAGAAGAGTTGCTGGCACAGAGTACACAGTGAAAGTGCTCTGTGGGTACTCCTTTTATAATTTACCCAACCACTAGCTTTTATGAGGAAGGGGCATACCTCTGGCTGTGCTCAGGGCTTATTGCTGGTTCTATATTTATGGATCCCTCCTGGGGGGTGTTTAGGAGACCAGATAGGATACTCGGGATTGAACCCGGATCAGCTGCATGCAAAGCAAGCACCCTATCTGCTGTACTGTCTCTCCAGCCTCCCAACCACTGGCATTTTCTCCAAATGAATGGAATATTTTGTTTTAATTAATTGCAATTTGCAGGCCCATGGATCAAACCAGTCATCAACAAGCCTGACTGTATCATTGTTTTGTTTTACTCAGTTTCTTGTCATTTATTTTTGGATGCTTTCAAGCCTTGAGAGGAGACAGCACTTCTTTGTGACGTATGACCATGAAATGTTTCGACCCCCAGAGAAGATGCAGCCCAATACCTTTCCTAGATGTTAAGGGTGAATTAAACATGTGCCCACTTGAGGGAGCTCCAAGATTTCTTCAAAATCCTTGGCTTTCCAGCCCTGGGGCACTGGGTTGGGGGTCACGAACCTTGGGGAAGGAAACGTTCAACAATCTAATACATTGGGAGAAAGTGTCCAGTAGTAAAATGAATAATTATTTTACTCTTTCCCAGTTATGTATTTAATTGAGAGGAACAGGAATACCTTTCTTTTTTTTTGAGAACTTCAAGTGGCTCAGCTGGAAGCACAGGAATTAGCATAAAGTGAAATATTTATGGGAGCCTAATACTGTTTAAGACTCATTTTCTCCTTGCCTTAAGACAAGAAGTCAAATTAACCATTTCTAATTAAAGAGTTAGAAACAAAGTAGTGCGAGACCAGAAGTGGAAGTTAAATGGTAATGTCTAAGTCGTGAAGTGTGAAAAAGTCATTGGACACAGAGGTCAAGAATGCGAAGCGATGAAACAATCCCTGTCCAGCAAGAGAAACAAATCAAGACATTTGTAAAGAAATAGAATTGTTAAAAAAAAAGAAATAGAATTATCGAAGGACTGGAGTGATAGCACAGCAGGTACAGTGTTTGCCTTCCATGTGGCGACCCGGGTTCATTTCCTCTGTTCCTCTCGGAGAGCCCAATAAGCTACCAAGAGTATTCGTCTGCACAGCAAAGCCTGGCAAGCTCCCTGTGGCATATTTGATATGCCAAAAAGAGTAACAACAAGTCTCACAATGGAGACGTTACTGGTGCCTGCTTGAGCAAATCAATGAACAATGGGACAACAGGGCTACAGTGATAGTGCTACAGAATTATTGGAGGCTTACTATTAGTATTTTCTAAATGAATATTTTCCTCTTAGGGCAGAATTCTAAAACTGGAAAGGATCAAGCTCCCGTGGATCTCTAGGCTAGAAGTCTGGATACAAAGGATACCTATATATCACCTCCAAAATAAGCTGCGATTTTTTTAAACTTGATTCATCAGAATTCTGATCCAAAGGTACAGCAACCCATTAACTGTACCAAAAAAGAAAAAAATTCCTCGAGTCCAGGAAGCACAATCTCAGAGGCTTTAAAACACAGCATTTCCTGATTCCTAGCCAGAAGCATAATGTTTGTTTCAAGTTTCCATTTTATGCACAGACTTTAATCATGAATATTGAGTCTGAATATTTGACCCCTCCATCACTCTAGATGGAAGTCATCAAAAGATGAAAATCAGGCAGTAGATACTGTCACAGAGGCCAGGAAAATATTACAGGAGATTGTGTTCTTTCTGCAAGTGACAACTATAATTAAAATAAAATAATGTGATGAGCAGTAAATTAAAAAAAATCTTTCATTCTTAGTTTGGGAAATCTCTGACAGTTGTTTCTTTATTAATTAACATATGCTATTTTTACCGAGTGGTACACTATACTCTTAAGCTACTTTCGTATGCATCTGAAATTTCCCTTTAACAAGATCTTGATTTTTGACTAAACTGAATGGATTTGTTGTGCTGCTTGAAAACAGAATCAGGATTATCCTGCAGATGGTTTTTAGAGTCAATTTTATTTTGCTTTTCATTTATTTCTACCTTTGTTTTCTCATGGAGCAGTTGTTTCTTTTTGCTTTGTCCGTCATTTTCTTCTTCTGTTCTTTGTAAGTACATTACGTCATGGTCTTAAATACCTTCTGTTGCTTTCTTACACATGAAATAAGATATGCGCCTGTCGAGAAAGCCTATTCCCTCTTTAAAAATAAATTGGAAGTGTATTTTAATGGTGTTTAACATAAAGAGTTCCAATACATACTCACGGAGACTTTCTCTGGTGAGTGAGCGGAAATGAGCCAGGACTTTCGGAGATTTTCTGTCGGTAATGGCTCCACATTACAGTCTGCGCAGCCTGTGAACGTGAGTCTGTCATTCCTTGGTGTATTCCGTAGATGTCTTTTTTGGAGCAGTCATCAAGAAAGGACTTTCTCCCCAAGTATACGGAGATGGTCTTTGAATTTGCAATGGTAGATCCTAAGGTGGGTGTAATGGTCAAATACACAAGTCCCAGGCACCTTTAACTCTCTGCTAAATGGGGACTTGGGGACTTTCTGTACCAAAGAGAAAGAAAATTCAAAATTCTCTTCAACTGAGTAGGATCATTGATTTTTGTTTCTGTTTTTTTTTCAAATGATGCTCCTCTGAGCTGCTCTATTACAAAGTTATTCTTGATTGAGTTTCAGTCATACAGTGTTCTAACAACTGTCTCTTCAGCAATTTACACTTTTTGCCACCAGTGTCCCTAGTTTCATTCCCACTTCTTACCCCTCTGCTGCCTCCATGATAGACATTTTGCTTCTCCTCCTCACCCTTTTTCCTTTTAGACACTGTGGTTGGCAGTATTGTTACTGACAGGGTATCATTGTTATTGCACCTTTGTTGTTAAGAAATGACAACTCGGTGGCAGAGATAGTATCAGCCAATTAAACTCCTGTACAGTATTCAAAGGATATGGAAGATAGAGTTTAATTATGAAACAGATGACACTTCTCAATCTTAATTGTCATACCATGATCCAAGTCAAGGACCTGTTAATCACCAATCAGGAAATGGATACCAAAGACCTCCTCCCCCTTTTTTAATTATCAAGGGCAAAAATCATCTAACCGTAATTATACTGCACCTATTATCCAAATCAGAACAACAGCAGAAACTTCTCTTATCTCATGAAACATTAAGTGCTGGGAAATGTTTATTTAGTTACTATGATTTCAGGCAATTGGGAATTCTTTGTCTCTATTGGTAGACTTTTTTCCTAAGAAATTCTTAGGTGAAACTCTGGAGTTTCTTTAATTCTTGTATCTATTTTCAGCGGTATAATTCTTTTCATATAAAAAAATTAACCACACTTACTGGTTTAGCCAATAATATCAAGGGAACTAGAGACCTATAACAGCTTCCAAATTGGCACCAGCTATGCAGTTGTAAGAGCCAAGCTGCCTTAACAACTTGTTACAAATGCTTAAGAGCTCCAGAGAGAAAATATTTTCCTGAGCCTACAGTTCCTCATCTGTTTTGCTTTTCCACAAACTTCAGAAAGATAATGGGCAATATGCCTCGTTTCCGATGCACTAAACTACTTTGGCCAAACATTTCTTTTCTAACCGGTGTGGTGACCAGAATTACAGAACAAGAGTTTTATATTTAGGATAGAAATATGCAGGGTTTTGAGTCAAAGCACTAGGTTCCTATTCTTTGTTTGGTCCCTTCTTCCTTTACCACGGAGCAAGTTTCTTAACCTTAATCTCTTAATTTCTGATGACTGGAGAGAGCTCAGGGGTTGTAGGTTACATTAAATGACATGGCTGAGGCAAGTCTGTAGCCTTGAAAATGCCATAAGATTGCCTGTTTATATTATATGAGATGAAGCTGTGGCGTCAGAAAGAACTTTTTCCATAAAGAACTAGCTTCAAGTGAACAATTTCTAAGGGTCTGTCCTTATGTTTGCATTTTTATGCTCTATGAGAGGTGTGAGCTTTCTCCTTTAGGGGAATGAAGAAGCAATAAAAAAGATTAAATGACAAGCCTCAGATCATATAGTTAGGTTACTAGTAAAGCTAGAGTGGGAATCTAGGGCTAGTTCATCCTGTGCTCATGTTTTCTATTCTTCAAGTTTGCAATTCAGGTGACTTCAGCTTCTTGGACTGATAATGCACCCACTTCCTGGGACAGAGAATCTGTTGTTGGCACAATAACAACTTTCTATAGATGTTCATGCTCTAATCTCTGGGATCTATGATTGTGTCCATTTATATGGCAAAAAGGACTTTGCAGATGTGATCAAATATCTTGAGATGGACACGTATTTTGTATTATCTATGTAGACCTAGTATCATCATGACAGTCCTTAAAAGATGATCAAAAGAGCTGTGAAGATAAAGAAAAATCAGCAATAAAGAGACATTTGAAGATGCTATACTATTATTTTTGAAGATGGAGGAAAGGGACATGAGTTATAGAATACCTCTGAGTGCATTCTAGAAGTTCAAAAAACCAAAGACTGGGTCTCTGAAATAAACATGGTCCCGGGCCAGAGCAATAGTATAGTGGGTAGGGCATTTGCATCATTGGCATCAAACCTGGGTTTGATCATTGGCATCCCAGATGGTTCCTTGAGCCCTCTAGTAATTCCTGAACATAGATCCAGGAGTAACTCTGGAGAAGCACTGGGTGTGACCCCCAAACAAACCCAAACCCAAATGAACATAGCCCAACTAACGTAATTTTAGCATTGTCAGACTTCTGACCCATGAAGCTATGAAAGAATACGTTTGTCTTTTTCCAAGTCACTAAGTTGTGGAAATTTGTGACAGCAAAGGATCATGAACACAGGAGTTTTGTCTTGTCTAGGGTTCTCAGGCTTTTTTTTCAATCCAGTTGGAGGGCAAAATTCCTTATAAAGGAGGTGGAATGGTTCTAGCTGCTGGGTCAAGAGCTACACTTGCTTTTTTAGAGAAACAATGCGGAGCCTAGAGGTCACAGAGATGGATAAATTCTTTAGAAAACTGTGAGCTGTACTAAATGGTGAAAATAAAGAGATTGTTCAGCTCTTATGCACTGCAAGAGGTCTACATTCTAGAACCCCAGGAAAGAGAAAGTGTTTCAGTCCCAGAAAACATACAACAATGACTTTCTCATGGGAAAGCATGGACCCCCCCAAATATGTATATTTAGTTGTGATATTCATGCATATTTGTATACCTATTCAGCATAGGGTATTGAGAAAATAAAAATATATACATAAAAGTATATATGATTACAAATAGGAAGTTTATAGTTTTCTTCCCAATCCCCGGTGGATATTTTTCTACTCTTCAGGGAGTGGTGTAACAACAGAAAGAAGCTTTGGGGAAATGTGGTTGAACAGGTCAAGATTTGAACAGGTCAAGATTGTCCTCTTTGTACTTTTACTTTTCATGTATTTTTTCTAATTTAATTTAAGAAAAAAATATGGAGTAGGAAAAGGCATGGAGAAGAAACCTTCACTCTCTCTTCTCTCATTGTTGATGGTAACCTAAGGATAGATCTCAAATTCCATTTTTTTTTTTTGGCAAGGCTTAGTCCTGGTTCTGCACTCAGGCCTTATTCCTGGTGGGGTGTGGAAGACCATATGGAGTGTTGGGGATCAAAACTGGGTTAGCTGCATGTAAGGCAAGTGCCTTACTTGCTATACTATCTCTTAAGGTGAGATTAGGAAGTGTGAGGAGACTTCCCGTTTCCTTAAACAATCCAAAAGATCCTCTTTATTCCCACTTGATTTGCAGGTGTATAACTGCAAAATCCTTAACTAGCTTAATGCATGTATCTGTCTGCCTATAAGGAGCATTATGGGATTTATCAGTTCTCATCTTTCTTCTTCAGAGGATTTATTTTCCACAATGTGACCCCATACAATTTCTGAAAATACTGAAAATAATGAGTTTGTATCACTAGCTTATTTTTAAAAAGCATCTCACTAGTTCAAAAGGAGTTTGGCCCAAAGACTGTCCTTCCGTTAGCCTCCCTGCCAGAAGGAGCAGGTCCCGGAGGTGGGCACAGCTTGAAAAAGTAAAGTGGGACTAGGAGGAGAACCAGACTTTGGTCTCATGTTCTTCTCCTTGCTGTGTGAGCATAGGTGGTTGCACAGCCTCTCTGAGTCTCGTTTTCATTTTATAAGGGAGACATCTGATTGGAAGCAATGATCATTTAAATGCTTTCCTAAATACTCCTAGTTTATGCCCAGCTTATGATTTACTATTTTGTTGTTGTTATTTTGGGGCCATACTCCAAGGTGCTCAGGGCTTACTCCTGGCTCTTCACTTAGGGATCACACCTGGTGGGCTCAGGGGACCTTATGGGATGCTGGGAATTGAACCCAGGTTGGCAGTATGCAAGGCAAAAGCTCTGTCTGCTGTACTATTGCTCTGGCCCCTCCATTTTATTTTTCTATAAAACAAGAATACTTCTCACACTCTTCTCTTCAGTGGGCTAATTCACTATATTGAAGCTGACATTTTACTAAGCTTTGAGGAAAACTTGCTTTATGATTGTAAATGATTGGGACAGAACTTAGCATTCTCTGTCTCTTGTGCTAATTATATAGATATCTGGACTAAGGTAAATGAAGTTTGTAGTGTAAATTATGAGTCATGCAACATCAGAAGAGTTAGTTAACGTACAGTACTCAGGAATGTGGAGAGATTCATCCATACTCATCCCGTGCAGAATCCGAGGGAACACCTGATTACATAACACAGTTGCTATGGTGTAAGGCTGGACGAGGCAGTGGGGATGTGTCTGTTGCAGTAATAATAGCACAAAGCCCAAGGATACATTGCTCATACCCTTCTGACTAGAAGGATGATGTGAGCCCTGTGTTTTATGCAGTCTGTCCTATAAATACAAGGCCCAGAGTCATTTATTTAGCAAAACAGAGCAGTTAGAATAGAAATCAGACCATATAAAGGCATGATTACCAGAGAAGCATTTACTTCAATCAGGGCTTCACAGTCCCAGCCATGGACACTTTGGGTCAGAAAGTGCTGAGCTGTGGGGATGTCTGTGAACTGTCGTATGTGTAGCTGCCTCCCTGGATTCTCTCCACGAGACACCAGTAGAACGTCCCAACAGCCCCAACTGTTGGAAGCCATGGCTTCCTGCTCCCCGGGACCACATTGTCCTGACTTGAGAGTCACTTTCTTACAGTGGTTAGTTCCACAATACTAGGAATTATTATTATTGTTGTTTTAAAGTCATAAATAAATTGGTTTTATATTGATTTATTAAAATTATTTTGCAATTCATCTGTTAATTTTTGTCTTTGGTTTTAGTTTAGGTAATGTGGTCACAACAGTGTTTATAGTATTGACGTACCTAGTGATGTAGCACAGCACCTCCACCAGTGTGGCCATGACCTTCTACCACTGTATCTGTCACCTCTGGGCCAATCTTCATTCTCCCTCGTATGTCCCCCCATTGTTTGCTAATCAGTTTTATGATCCATGATAAGGATTTGTCATTGTTCAAAACTGTCTGTTTGCTTGTTTTTTTTTCTTTTCTATTTTCCACAGATATGTAAGATCATCTGTTATTTATTCTCCTCCCTCTGAGTTAGTTCACTTAACATGATCCCCATCTGGGGGCCAGAGCAATAGTATTGTGGGTAGGACAAGGTAGGACATGATGCACAATCCCGGTCCTCCTGTTGTTCATCGATTTGCTCGAGCGGGCCCAGTAACGTCTCCATTGGAGACTTTGTTGTTACTGTGTTTGGCATATCGAATACGTCACGGGGAGCTTGCCAGGCTCTGCTGTGCGGGTGAGATACTCTCGGTAGCTTGCCAGGCTCTCCGAGAGGGGCGGAGGAATCGAACTCGGGTTGGCCATGTTGGCTGCGTGCAAGGCAAACGCCCTGACGCTGTGCTATCGCTCCAGCCCCATGATGTACAATATGCAATACTATCCTAGATACTACATGCAGTAGCATTGCAGGTAGGGCTCTTGGCTGACCTGGGTTGCATCTCCAGCATCCTCCGAGTTCCACCAGGAGTGATGTCTGAGCATAGAGCTAGGAATAAGCCTGGAGAACTGCTGAGTGTGACCCTAAAGCCAGAACCAAAGCCGAAACCATGATTCCCTCCAACAGTGGATTGGACTGAAATGAAAATACTGTGAGAATATGCATTATGTTTATAAAGACTAAAAGTGAAAGTTGGAGAGGTTAAAACTTGTATCTGGATACTCAGATTGTCACTCTACTTTTTGCCATGCACTTGACCCTAGATAATTCACTTAGTCTCAAAGTGAAGTTCTCTTGTGAGATAGGGATAATCATCACACATTGAACAACTCATCGTGAAGATTATTTCAGCTACTGTCTGACTGTTGTGATATCAGGCCCACTGAAACAGTAAATGTTGATAATTATTCTTTCATTACTATTTAGCACCACTGCCCTCACCATCACTATCATCATTATTGATAGATCATGGCTTGTACAGCACTGAATTATTTCTCAATTATTATAGAATTATTTCTCAACTATAGAATTCAATTATTTCTCAATTGAAAACAAAAAAAAAAATAGCTCTTTGCAAAACCAGAGTTTCCACTCCTTGATAAGATTTCAGATTTCAACCTTCTAAGTGAAAAGCTCATCAAAACACCCTTCTCTTTTTTCTTTTGACTCACTTATTCATTAGTAATCATTATATTGGACACAGTTAAATATGCATTTCATCCAGATATGCCCACAGGGAACTCAATGCAACATATACCACTGAATCCAAAATGTAATGTTAATGAAAATTAATGAAAGACAAATCATTCCATAGCACACTAATTAGTTTTTTAAGAATTAAATCACTGAGAGCAGCACATTCTACAAATAATTACAAAAAAGAATAAAATAAGAATCTCATTAAACTATTTAAACAAAGTCCTGGATTTATAAAACTCCTAAGTTCCACATAAGAGAGCACAAGTATGTTTCCCAGAAGGAGGGATAACGTTACAAAGCTTCCGTTTTTCTGAAATCCTAATTTTATTAGCAGCAAAGTAATTAATTTTTTGTGACAACAAATTCTTCAAGGAGAAATAAATACTAAGTCATAGCAATGTGAGCAAAGAAGCTAACGAAAGGGGGATGAAAATGCATCAAGGAAGCCTTAAGAGCAAGTTTTATCCCTCACTATGAAACTATGTCCTTAAAATCTAGTTCATTTTCTAAAGGGCTTCTAAACAAATCTCCACTACTCAAAAGATAAAGATGGTATCAGTGAGCTTGCAGTAAAGTCAACTGGGAAAGAAAATGAGAGGTTTTTAAAAAAATCAGTTATTGAAAGATAGAATAGAGGTTGAGGGAGTGAAAGAGATTCCTTAAAAATAATTGTGTGTGTGTGTGTGAGAGAGAGAGAGAGGGAGAGAGAAAGGGTGGGGAGATGGGGGAGAGGGAGAAAGAGAGATGAAATGGCAGAATAACAAAGGACTTCATTAAATTAAAAAATCAGAACTTTGCAATAGAATACGCTCTCTAATAGCTAATGATAATGATATTAATCAGGAAGATGCACATGTTAATAAAAATAGGAGATGACTTAAAATTTGTATTAGATTGGCTTAGTTTAATTTTTGCCACATGCAGTTAATGATTATAGGCTTTATGGAGTTAGATAGCCTTTGATTTATGGTAAAGAGCCACAATTAATAATTGTTCCACCTGAAGAAAGTGTCTGAATTTTTTTCCATCTCAGTGTTCTCATCTGTATAATGAATCTGAATATTTATAAATTTGTATCTTATAAGTTTTGAGAGGATTAAGAGATAAACATATACTAACATTTTAGCATTGAACCTGACATCAAGAAGATGATTCATATAGTGATTCTGACTCATCAGAAGAAAAAGACTTTCATATTAAGCCCAATTTAATATACCCTTTTGGAATGTCTTTTAATTAAAGAATTTCCTGTAGAATTATCTCAGGACAAATAAAACTATACAAAGTCTGATATGAATAACGAATAGAAAAATAAAACATTTACCATACTTATATCTAATTTACTTCCTCTGATTTATGTTCAGGGCTAACTTTTATACCCATATCAATCACTTTTACAAGCTGGCAAAATTAAATTCTTAGAGTAAGGAAAATTGATTTTAAAGAATGTTCACTTGAGGTCAGAGTTTGTTCTATATCATATCAAAAACTATGTATTTCAATATTAAGCACCCTGAGGAGTAGTGAATATACCTATTCAAAAATAGTTTTGGGGGACATTTTATGGTGCAAGGAGCTTTACAGAGAATATGATTTAAGAACTCATTCTTAAAAGAGTCACCAGGAAAAGGTATTTCAGGCTTGTATTGAATAGATTAGTAGGGAATCTGAGGAATAGTACAACAAATAGGGCATCAGTCTTGCATGGAGCCGACCCAGATTCAATCCCCCAGCACCTCAAGTAGTCCCCTGAGCATGGTCAGGAGTGATACCTGAGCACAGTCAAGAGTAAGCCCAGATCACAGATGGGTATAGCTCCAAACCCAAAAAGATTTAGAAAAGAAAATGTTAACAGGTAAATGAAAGGTAAGTGAACTCACTAGCAATTCCTGTCTGGCAGCCGGCATGCCTGGTGATTTTGCAAATGGTACCTCATATCACTCACCCAATAACTCTAGAAATTTCCTTCCTATTTTTATATATGGAGAAAACAAAAAGAATTTTAAGTAACTAGAGTAAATCCCTGTTTCAAGACTCATGGCTAGTAAAGACCAATTTGGAAGTTAATTATAGGATATTCTGTAGCCCAAGCTTTCTCTATCACATTATGCTACTTTATCCTAACAGCCCTTCTACCAGTACTCCAAACACCAACAGTCATATCAATGAACTAAACAACCTGACTAAATCTGCTTACGCAAACTTTTTATAGGAGAAATAACCTTCTAAAAAATAACTTCCTTTTAAAAAAATTGAATCACTGTGAGATGCATAATTACAAAATTCTTTATGATTGAGTTTCAGTCATATAATGTTCTAACACTCATCTCTTCACCATGTAACATTTCTCACCACCAATGTCCCCAGTTTTCCTCCTTCTGGCTTCCACTCCCAGCCCGCCTTTATGGCAATCAATTCTCTCTCTCTCTCTCTTTCTCCTTTTAGGCACTGTGGTTTACAATACTGTTACTAAAAGGGTATCATTTATAGAGAGATGACCTTTGTTCTATTTCATAGGTGAACAAATAATAAAAATATATCAGTGTGATGGGGTCAACCAGTCCACATGTGCTAGCAAGGGCTGAGTTAGCTTTTCTGATGTCTCCAGATTCTTTCCATCTGTCTTTGATGACAACTCTCTCGGTATATTTAATAAAAATGTTTAATAAAGGTCAATGAAAATATATTCAAAAGGTAAAAATCAATGAGAAGAGTTTTCTGAGAATAAGGAAGACAATTTGAAAATTCTATGACATGGAGATTGTAGGCATTGAATTTTTTCAGAATAAAATTTAAGTTGGTTTCAGATGCCCTCATGTGTATGGGCTGAGTACTCGGCCAATAAATTAACAGGCTTCTGACTTTGGCGCACAAAATCAACACTATTGGTAAGGGAGAAGAAGACTATTGATTCAATCTATATAACCAGAAGTTATTCCTTTGGAAAGGGTTGGAATGTTTGAAGAGTGAGCAAGGAGAGATTCAGAACATCCCTGCAGTTGAATAACTGCACAGTTCATGTGCAGCCAACTGAGCTGGGGCATAATGAACAACTAGAACAACTATTAAATGGGACTCTGTTCAAGGCCTACAGTTTATATGAGAAACCACCGAGTTTTCATTTAAATATCACCCCTGGTATCCTGCAGGACCCAGCCTACGTGATATTTCAGGCGAGACAGCATAAGGTTTTAGCCAAAGGAAAGGAGTTTAGATTTTACGAATGATGTCCTATGAATAAAGACTCCTTTGATGCTTCAACAGGATTGTGTGCTTTCCCTTCAGCCCTGATCCACCTTCTTCTTGGTGCCATCTTCCTATCTCCCCACGCTGGGTTTGGTTTCCTTCTGTCTCATCTTGTAGGTTGGAGAACAAAATAGCACTGTTTCAAGGAATCCTTTGATGACTTTCCTCTCTGAATCTATGTTTCCCCAGTTTTTTTCTTTCATTACACTGAGGGATGGAGGTCGGGGGGACACCGTCATAGCACGTGTTCTAATTTTAAAATAACTTATTGGGGCTGGGGGCTGGAGTGATAGCATAGCAGGTAGGGCGTTTGCCTTACATGAGGCCGACCCAGGTTCAATTTCTCCGCCCCTTTCTGAGAGCCCGGCAAGCTACCGAGAGTACTCTGGCCGAATGGCAAAGCCTGGCAAGCTCCCTGTGGCATATTTGATATGCCAAAAACAGTAACAGCAAGTCTCACAATGGAAACATTACTGGTGCCCACTTGAGCAAATCCATGAACAATGGGATGACAGTGCTACAGTGCGGTGCATTGGGGCAGGAGCAATAGCACAGAGGGTAGTGGGTTTGCCTTGCATGCAACCGACGACCTGGGTTGGATTCCCAGCCTCCCATATGGTCCCCTGAGCACTGCCACGAGTAATTCCTGAGTGCAAAGCCCTGTGCATTGCCGGGTGTGACCCAAAAAGCAATAAATAAATAAAATAACTTATTTCTTGAATATTTTTATCTACTTATTATATTCATTTGCTCGCCATTTTCTTTCTTTCTCTTCCACACTCTACATTTCTCAAAAGCAGGAACTTTATGTCTGTTACCTACCAGAGGATGCTTATTACCTAGCTCTGTAGTGCTAAGCAGTGCTTTATAATGAAGTGAATAAATGAAGTGAACAAATAAATGAATGAACACAGAATTTGGCCACCTTCACTTTAATCATATATATTACCTCTCTTAGATAATATGAAATCCAAGGAATGTGACAGAAATGTGTTTAGGAGGTTGAAGTATTCTAAACACTTAAAAATGGATTTAATATATCTTTTGGAGTTGGTCCTGCTTCCTGAGTTTTATGTTAAAAAAATCAGCATGTGCTTTGATGTTGGCAATATGGATAACATTGTCTCATTAATTCAAAAAATGAGAAGAATCCAGTGAGTTTGTAGAACTCTTGATACTAGGGTCACAATTCTGACCTGACCCTTTGTTGTTTTTCAGTAGAGTTGAACTGTTATAGAAAATAAAAAGAACCGCTTTTAATTGTGGATGTTTGCAAAGAAAGAATACAGTGATTTAATCACTCAGATGGAATAAGACTAATCTATGCAAAAACAAGAGATTTAAGATAATATTTACATACATTTGCTTTTTCCTATTTAAGAGTTAAGTGTTACAAGCATGCGCAAAAATAAATGAGAGCTAAGTATTCATGAGAGTTTTTGGTTCTTTGTTCGGACTTTGGGTAAGAATAATATGGACCACACAGATCCTGATGCTTAAAAGAAATGTGGAGTTTAACTGAGGTTCAGCTTTAAAAAAATTCTGCTTACTCATTTACTAAACAAATATTGACCAAATTCTTACTATGACCTGGGTATTATTCCAAGTGCTGGGGATTCAACAGTGAAAAAAGATAGAACAGGTGTTTTATCTCAAAGAATGTGTTCTTTTGTTTGTTTTCAGTCATACCTGACAGTGCTCTGGGGCTAGTCTGGGCTGGATGCTTTGTGCTCACTCCCAGCAACGGTTGTGGAAATACGCAGTGCTGGGATTGAACATGGGCTAGCTATGAGCAAACTATGGGCTCAGCTCACCCTGCTGAGTCCCGAGGCCCAGCCCACTATGCTCTCTCTCTCAGCCTCAAGGGGAAAAGAGGGAGGAACGAAGTTACCTATAAATACAGAGCACTGTGCACTAAACGGGGTAGAAAAAGGGAGTGCAGGCCAGTGCAGTAAAGGTAAAGGTAAAGGCCCTCCTGTTGATCGTCGATTTGCTCGAGCGGGCCCAGTAACGTCTCCATTGGAGACTTTGTTGTTACTGTGTCTGGCATATCGAATACTCTCGGTAGCTTGCCGGGCTCTCCGAGAGGGGCGGAGGAATCGAACTCGGGTCGGCCATGTTGGCCACTTGTAAGGCGAACGCCCTACCCGCTGTGCTATCGCTCCAGCCCAGTGCAGTCCACTGCAGTAGGGAGCACAAAAGCAATAGATGCAGCTAAGTCATCACACTCACCTTTAACTCTTACAGATGGCTCTATGTGTAGGGCCTGAATTTCAGCGAAGCAGCAGAGAGAAATTAGTAGACAAGTGTGATGATATCTGAGGTTTTGGCAAACAGAAATGATGGTTAGGACTTTGGTTCTGGCAGCAGAGAGAGAATCAAAGATTCTTGTCTATCTCGGAAGCAGATGTAGTTAAACATGAGTGGGGCTAACCAAAGGGAACTTAGTCTAATCGATGGAGAGCTTGAGTGAATAGGGAAAGTGGGAGTTACCTATTTAGGAATTTCCTATCAAAATAAATGGGGGGTGGGTGTAATTTCTTTAAAACAACCCCCAAAGCCCTCTTTGCTTTTTCTCATATCTACAACTTATACCAGTAAAATAGGTTCTTTGTTAAATGGATGAAATTGCAGCACATTTGGAATTACCTTCCCATGTTTTTCTTTAATTAACTATAAATCTTTAAGACGTGTGAGATAATCCTCTTCTAGGTACAGTTTTCTTTTAGCTACAATTTAAAAGACAACAATTAGGTATTGTGAACTTTTTCTTGTTTTTGCGAATTTTTCTACTTATATCTAATTGCTTCATTGGATAATATATTACAATTAAACTAAAAATAGTAATGGGTACAAAAATATATTGCAGGTATTTTTTTTACTTCATATGTCTAAGATTGTAAATGTTCTGCAGTTTAAAATGTATTATAAGCATAATATTACCGAGTATTTTGGTTATAAGTACGAATTATGAAAGAATATCCACTTGACATAAAAAGAGTAATATGGGGGAAATTGTTTAAACAAAATTACTGTGCATTTAAAAATAAAAATAATACAATTCATCAGTAAATTTCATATGCAAAAATGAACTTTAAAGACTTTAAGGACTGGGGAAAAATGCCTTCTCTACTTAGGCAAACTCTGCAATGCTTAATTCCAGTGTCATCTATACTTACACTCAATTTACATCTGTAATTTGGCAGGGAGTGATTAGATCTATCTAAAGAGTAGACTTAGACACCATATCCTAAATCCAAAGTTAATTAAAATATTAGCTAAAGAGAAGTAAAGCTGGGACTGGACTTGAATTTCTTTACTTGCTGCTGGGGAATCTGATAGTGTCACCTGTGAACAACTCTGGGTTGCTGAATTATGCTCAGACCTACGTCATTTGCTCTTTCTCCTGACCTTCACCTTGTCACTTAAGCAGCCAGTCTTTTTGGGTGAGAGAGGGTATCTTGTTATCATAACATCCCAAACATCTGGCCTAGACACTTTCTCTCTCTCTCTCTCTCTCTGTGTGTGTGTGTGTGTGTGTGTGTGTGTGTGTGTGTGTGTGTATGTGTGTGTGTTGGGCCAGGGGTGTGGTTTGAGGCCACACTTGGCAGCACTCAGTGCTATGCTATTCTTGGAGATGTGTGTGTGTGTGTGTGTGTGTGTGTGTGTGTGTGTGTGTGTGTACTGCTCAGAGGGCTGGAGCGATAGCACAGTGGGTAGAGCATTTGCCTTGCACGAAGCTGACCTGGCCGATCTGGGTTCGATTCCTCCACTCCTCTCGGAGAGCCCAGCAAGCTACCAAGAGTATCTCGCCCGCACAGCAAAGCCTGGCAAGCTACCCGTGATGTATTCAATATGCCAAACACAGTAACAAGTGTCACAATGGAGACAGTACTGGGCCTGCTTGAGCAAATCAATGAACAATGGGAGGACAGTGACAGTGACAGTGATACTGCTCAGGAGTCATCCCATGCAGTACTTGTGGGGACCATATGTGATGCCAAGGACTGAACTGGGATCAAGGCAAGCCCTTAAACACTATTGAAGTTGCACATTTAATAGTTCTTGAAGTACTGATGCATACAATTCACTCAACTCAGGCTGGATTGAGAAATTGTTCTTTGCAGAAACATCCATTACCTTCCCTCACAGAAAAGAATTTCAGGAGGTCAGGAGGTGACAAATAGTGAATAAAATGTTTATTTGGAAAATGAGGGGAAAGAGGCCTGAATGGTTTTTGGCAGATAGTTATGTATGAATATTTTTTTATAATTGCCTTGGTCCTGAATTTTTTACACAAATAGGAGTTAAGCCAACCTTTCCTAGGGAAAAGCACAGAATTTCTTGTGGCATATTCTTGTGTTCTTAATGCAGCCTTTTTTTCCCTTATATTCCTTGGGGACCCTACTCCTAGGGATCCAGGCTTGCTCTGGGCCTGAAATTCTATTTCTCAATGGCTTTCCAGACTCCTAAGATGGTTCTTTGTCTCAGAAGCTTCTTCACATGCCTTTGGACTTGTATACATTCCAAATAGTATTTTTCCCAACATATATTAGCAGCGTCCCTCTTACTCTCTGTCTACAACCTCATGGTTCTCCTGGGATGAGAACTTTTATAAGAACTTTTGGTATAAATACTGATTCTAAGTTTGGTGTTGCTGGAACAATTTGTTTATTAAGGGGTATTGCTGACTTTTCCTCTAAGAGGTCAGTAAAGATTTTATCTTTGTAGAACATGATGCCACTCGTGTATGTTGCAATCACTTAACTCTGCTATTATAGTGCAAAAGCAGCCATAGGTAAGATGCAGACCATTTATTACAATAAAAATTTATGGGCACTAAAATTTGAATTTTACATAATGACCATGAAATAGGATTCTTTTGCACTTTTCCAGCCATTTAAAAATATGGAAACCCTTCTTATCTTGTGGCACATTAAATAAATGAGCAGTGGGTGGATCTGCTTAGAGAACTTTATTAGATTGGCAAGCTTTGGATTAAAAGCAAGAATATACTACTTTTTCCCAAGAGCTTGCTGTAATGCAGTTGTGCGATCAAATCAACAAAATAAGTTTAGAAGCTATCTCATATATGTATTCAAAAAATTACAAGATCTCAACTCAGCTGCCAGTAATAAAGATATATTACTATCTGCATAAATGAATGAGTTAAATCAGGTGTAATCAGCTACCAGTCTACAGAAATTTCTTGTCAGTCCCACAAAAAAGGTATTGCTGCTTAACTATGCGGGATCATCTAGAGGTGCTATTATAAATTTAACATACTTTCATATATCACTGATCACTGTCCTCCCGTTGTTCATCGATTTGCACGAACGGACCCAGTAACATTGTGAGACTTGTTGTTACTGTGTTGGGCATACCGAATACATCACAAGCAGCTTGCCAGGCTTTGCCATGTGGGTGAGATAGTCTCGGTAGCTTGCTGGGCTCTCCCAGAAGGGCGGAGGAATTTAGCCTGGGTCAGTCGGGTTAGCTGCGTGCAAGGCAAACACCCTACTGCTGTACCATCACTCCAGCCCACTTTCATATATAGTTTTATTATAAATAACTTATTTCTGCCTTAGAAGTCCCTGAGATAGTTTTGTTTTCAACGATCTGCAGGTATAAAACATGTAAAAAATGAGTTTATGCTCATTTAAAAAATGTAGTAGACTGCCCAATAGAAATGGAAAACATAAACATTTAAGTATAAACACTTTCCCATTTCTAGTGTAGGAGGGCAGAGATTTTGAAAAAAAATAAAAACTCTAACTTGGTTTTTTAATGGTAACTGAGTTTTATGGATACAGCTGTTATCAGGAAAAATAGGTTTTAGGCCATGCTTTTCTTCACTCCTATTTGGAGTTTCTTCCTCCACTATTGAATTGAATGATACAGGTGTGATTTTATAATGGGAACTGACTGACTTCCTTATAAAATGTGTGTTTGTGTGTGTATGTATTTGTTTGTGTGTGGTCATGCACTCACTAGCACATACAACTAGAAGGACTCACGAATTATGATTTTACTTGCACAAAAGAACTGATCTCTCAACCATCATCATCAAGTAAATCTAAGCAGTCAAGACTTACTGAGTACCTCCTGAGAACCAAGAACCATGTCATGACCTTACAAGTTTTTCTCATTATTTTTCCTCACAGAAATCTAAAGAGGTAGGACACTGGGAAAATGAGTGATGGAGTGAGTGGTTCCAGGTCACGTGGCTGATGAGAATCCAGACGAGGGTCCTGCAAGCACTCAGCACCCAACACTCTTTAAATATGGTGGCCACATTAAAAATCATCCTTTTGGAATGAGAGTTGGTTTTTATGAATATCATATATACAATTCTCAATTTATCTAACTTAACTAGAGTGACATTCTCTCAGGATTCATCTTTAAAGCATGGATTTGCTGGGGCTGGAGCGATAGCACAGCGGATAGGGAGTTTGCCTTGAATGCGATCAACCCAAGTTCGATTCCAGGCATCCCATATGGTCCCCTGAGCACCACCAGGAGTAATTCCTGAAAGCAGAGCCAGGAGGAACCCCTGAGCATTGCCGGTGTGACCCAAAAAGCAAAAAATAAATAAACGAATAAATATAAAGCATGGATTTGCTTCATCAGCAACTATTTCACATGGTAGAACTGAAGACCCAGGCTAGTTGGTTTTAAATTTTCTATTATCGAAATATTGGTAATTCCCTCATATCTATGACTTTCACTATGCTCTTTTAAAAAGTTATTACTCAGGTATCATGGTTTACAGTAGTTTTAGTGTTTATGCTTTGATTTTTTTAATTTAATTTTTATTAGTGAAACACCATAAGTCTATAGTTGTAGACTTACAAACTTTCATGCTTGGGTTTCAATTATGCCCATTCTCCACCACCAAATGATCCCAGTAACTGTCCCACCCCACCCCCACCCCATCCTTCCAAAATTTCTCTACCACCATCACCAACTGCCAAAATTCTTCTGCCTCTGTCCTCAGGTACCCTCTAGTTTCCCCATTGCCCCCCCACCCCAGACCCCTGCTTGATCATCGCATTCTATTGTCAGAGTCCAAGGGTTTGTTTTCATTGGATGTTATTTATATACCGCATATGAGGAAGCTCATCTGGAAGTTTCCTGCTGCATTCTTAAAGGCATGGCCTTTACGAACACATAATACGTACATGTTTTGAACTATTTCAGAGATCCAGTGTGAAAACCTCTTTAAAACACAGATTTAACAATTTTCATATCCACAACAATTTATTAGAGTTCAGAAAATCAAGTATTTGATTCTATGTGAATCTGCATTTAAAGCATTAGAAAATTCACATATATTTCCAACAAGAAATAAAGTATTATAGGAAATGTTACTGACTCATTGATTGGTATTCACTAAAGTATTTGTGATTGTACTCAAAATATATTAAAGTTAATGGTGAACATTATTCAAAAGAATAGGGATAATTAAAATAGAAAGGAGTTTACAGTTCTCATTTTTTGCCAATATATCCCAAATTGGGTAAGCTCTCTCCTTAGCAGCAGGATGATACATTTAATTGTAGCAAGTAGATACAAAACAAAAAACAATTAAATGCCTATGTGTGCTGTGATTCATTCCAGTGGGATTTGATAAGTGAGTTAATATGAACTGAAATGCTCTTTTACATCAAAGTTTCAACATTCTGAAGTTAGACATTTTGAAGGTAACAAATGTGAGGAAAACCACAGTATAAAGTAATTCAAAGTTGGCAGTTCATATGAGGTTTCAAAACTTTACTAGGACAAGCTCACATTTTGTCATTAATTTCAGGTCAAGATTTATCGGCAATCAGTAAATAAAGGCTTACAGAAATGTGGTTCCATTGCCAAATGCCTTAGCTTCAAATGTGATTTTCCCCCAATGTGATTTATTTGAGCCACAACACGATTTCTTTCTGATCCTGAGCATATGGGCCTATGCTAATAGGAAATGGTGTCTTAGAAAGGTTGTTTTTTTTGTTTTCTGCAGGGAGCAATCATCCTTTGCCCTATATGCGATATGTGACACAGATCTCTCTGTACAGCAGCCACTCGCCTTATCCCAAATCCCTAGTTGGAGGTCAGGGCTGAAATCAGAAATCACTACTCTTGGGTGTCAGAAGGAAACTTAATTAATGCCTTTTACATATATCGGGAGGATACTTAGTTCCCTTTAAGAGGTATGAAAACGGCCTGCCGAACTGAATCCTGAAAAAAACGTTTGAAACAAGAGGAGTTTAGTTCTTTGACATGCCCCTGCGACCTCTTTCTGAAATCCCCAGCCCTGCCTGGAGCTCTCAGCCTCTCGCCAGCCTTCTGTCCATTTATGATTTTTTAAAGACACAGATTCCATTCTAGTCCTCGAGGTAAGCCATGATCCTTTGAAGATAGGCTTTCCTCAAGGGTGCGGGTCCAAGAGCCGGGAAGGTCAGAGAAGAGAGGTACCAAAGAGCAGCATTTGGACTTGCTCCCAGGGAGCTGTGGTGATTGCTGCAGAGCCGGTGGGCAGAAGCTGGGAACTCTTCCTGTGAACTGGTGCTGAAATATTTAGCATCGTTTCCTAGGGAGAATTGGCAGTTGCTTGCCAGGACGGAATGTTATGTCAGTACAGGTGTCAGAGAAGGAGAGAGGTTTCTGCGGGAAATAATTGGCAAGTCAGATGGAGCTGGGGAAGGAGATGGGTGCTGGGAGAGAAGCCAGGTGCTATTCAGAAATGGCCTGAACTGGAATTCTCCAGCAGCCTTATCCTCCAGCTTTGTTGAGAGCACATCCTTGTCCCCCGTCCCCAAGTTCTATACAAGAGGAAAAGAGGAAAACAGCTTCAAAAGGCTTTGACAACTTTGAAAGGCTGTTAAAGAGACAAACAATCACCTTTTGCATAAACCTGTTTGCCATGGAGCTCAGGATCAGGCCAGACTTTCATTCACTTAACAATCTGTGGTTGGCCTCAACCACCCCCACTTAGCTAAGGTGCCTCAGTTTTCTGGGGGAGCGTCACACAGGAGGATTAAGCTGAGCCCTCTTAAAGCTTGCAGTAAAAGCCGCCCCTCTCCACCAAAGTCAGCTCAGGACTGTTTTGAAATGAATGTGCTACAATTTTATTTCTGTGCTTTTCACTCTTGGGGTTCTAACCTTCTTTCTTGTCTAATCATGCAGTGAAAAAGCCTGCATCCATGTTTTCAGATTTGGGGGTGTGGGGTGTGTGAATGCATCCTCTAAAGATCCTTTGGAGTACTTTCTGGTTCCTAGTGAAGAGAATAAGAATTCTGCACGTTATTGTTTTCAGCATAACAGTATGTGATAAGGAAGCCATCAATGAGAATGAAAAAGTAAATGAGTGACCAGAAATGTATCTATGACTACGGAGAGGATAGGAGTGGTGTTTAACAGGCCGGTGTTCAGGGGATAGAAAAATTGCTCCACTCAGGTGGTGGCCTTGGATTCTAGAATTTCAGAATCTGGAAGTGCTTATGGTAGTGGAGCTCTGTGTGTGTGTGTGTGTGTGTGTGTGTGTGTGTGTGTGCTCACGCACATGTACACGCGCTCATGTGGGTGCATGCATATACATGTCTCTATGAGCACTCTTCTGTGAGCACCAGGAGTCAGCTGGGGTAATTGATTGCTTTCCTCTGACCATCACCAGCAGGACAAAGGCAGGCCCAGACACTAAAGTGCAGCAGCACAGAATCTGCAGCTACCATTTTTACTCCTATTTTGGCTGCCATCAATTCACACCAAATAAGGAGCACCATTCGGGGGGGAGTTGCAGATTTTCTGGGGAATGGTGCTGAAGAGGTTCTGAAGAAATTCTGAATTTCAGCCATATTCGGCACATTCATTGTGTCAGCCAAAACACGTTTCCGAGAGTTGAGTTACGGGCAGATTGCCCCCAGTGGCACATTCCACTGGTGACATAAAAAATGTTGTGCTTCATTCCAATTAGTGAAATTAAAAGAAAAAGAGCTTGCAGCCTGTTAAAAATACTCAAGACCTACAACTTGATGGAAAATTGGAAGAAATCATCAGAACCAGCCCAGCGGCAGCCATGGAAGCAGCTGACACTTTGGGGGTGCTTCGTCTGTGCTCCGCACTGTACTGAAGTTCTTTTGAGCAAGATCCTAGTTATTATTGTACAGTCAAAATTGCAGGAGTCCCCCAAGGTCATGGTCTGCTCCTCAAGGTCATGGTCTGTTTAGCTGGGAAGCCACATCCACACATCCCTTTGGGGACTCTCCATCGTGCTGAAAAGCAAGTCACTTGAAGAGCATTTTTAATTTAATTAAATTTTTTTTGATGGTGAGATACACACTGCTGTGCCTAGGTATAGTCCTGGCTCAGTGCTTAGGGATCATTTCTGGTGGTGCTGGGTGAACCACATATGATGTGGGGTTGGTGGCATGCAACTGAACTTTGGGTTGCTTGACTGCATGCAGCTAAACCTTTTGAATTATCGCTGTCTCTTGCCCCAGAGAGTTTTGAGGACATAATGCCTCTTGTCTTTACAATTCACACCAACTCAACTCCTCATTAGATAGGAAGCCTTTGAAGTTTCCTGGCCCTTACCCCCAAATGGGTAAGTTAAAAAGAAAGAAAGAGAGAAAGAGAGAAAGAGCGGAAGAACGAAAGAGAGAAAGAGCGAAAGAATGAAAGAAAGAAAGAAGGAAAGAAAGAAAGAAAGAAAGAAAGAAAGAAAGAAAGAAAAGAAAGAAAGGTCAAACAAGACACCCAAATGTTACATTTTCACTGCATTGAACTCACCCCCTTTGGGAAGGTGAGGTCTAATGAAAGACCCATTAAATTAGGGAAAAGAGTCCAACATTTTCTACTTTATCCCAGGGTATTTGAGGTGCGTCCTCCTGCCTGGATCACATCACATTCACATGCATGCATTGCTGAAAAAGAAAGAGAAAGCAACCCCATAAACAAACGCTCTTGGTGATCTAAAGAGGCAGAACTCAGTTGGGTTTTCATTCTATATTTTGTAATCTTTTTTTATATTGTTTGCAGTGGGATTTAGATAAATATCTGCATTTCCGCTTGTTTGCCTTTCAAATCAAACCTGAAAGAACAACAACTTTCTGCAAAGAAAGATTTGGTATATTTTTAGTAATAAAGGAACAAGGACATTGTTTTGGGTTTTAATTCGAAATTCATTTTTCTTTTGGGGAGTGGCACATACAGCCGTGCTCAGGGCTGTTCCTGTTGTCATGCTGAGGAGTCACTCTTGGTGGTGCTGAAAATTGGGGTGCAGGTGGTAGACACAGTGTTGGGAATTGAACCCGGGACCCCTGCATGCAAGGCATGCACTCCAGCCCTCTGAGCCATCTCTGCAGCCCTTTGTTGCTATTTTAAAAAGCAATTTTCAAAGGTTTCTTATGCTCCCGTGGTTAGGAGAGTGCTGAAGGCAAAACCGTTGCTTCAGAAAATACTTGAGAACATGATAGAAAAGCTAAACCCCAAGCCAAACTCCACTGAGAGCAAAGGAGGTGCTCACATGGCACCATGTCCTTTGAGTCTCTTAAGGTTACTCTCCAAATGAGACTTGAGAACAAAACGAAATTATATTTTTCTTCCAGCTAGTTAAGTCTCAAATCCCTTGAGGGGAAAAATGTTTTCTTTTTTGGACAGTGATGTATTTCTAGTCCGTTTATTCCCCAAACAAATACACCAACACCCCACTTCACACTGAGAGTAAAATCAAAGCTAGGAACAGAGGTCTTTCCAATGGCTGCTTACTCTCTAGTGCCAGGCTGCAGGGAACCTTTAGCCCACATGAATCTCATCTTGGATTAACTCTAACGCTCTAGTTTAGTCAACTAAATCCCATGTCACTCCTTCTGTATTTAATACCTGGATTCTTCTTTAGAGAAAGAGTGACTCAGTGCTCTCGTTATACACAGCATCCATTGACTGCATACATTCCTTTCTCACCCTTTTTTCCTGATAGAATCCCAGTTTTTCTCAGCTCTCTTCCTTACTCTACACAGAGACACACAGTCATAAACACAAACACACATAGCCTATCCAAGGTATGGATCTCTAGTTTAAATCACGATCACGATCACGACCATCCTGTTATTCGTCGATTGCCTCGAGCAGGCCCCAGTAACGTCTCCTTCGTCCTAGCCCTGAGATTTTTTAAAAAGTGCCATATTCAAGGCTATTTCAGAGTTAGGAGAATGAGTCCCATCATTGTTACTGGTATTTGGCATATTGGGTACACCACGGGGAGTTTGCCAGACTCTGCCGTGTGGGCAGGTTACATTTGGTAGCCTGCCAGTTTGTCCAAAGTAGGAATGAGATAATAAGATGTCATAATAAGATGTCACATGGCTGCAAATGTGGCCACTGCGCTTCCAAGAGCTGGGTTTTATAGTCTCTGGGTCTTGGCTGTTGATGGGATTACACGACGCCAGGGGGCCAGTTGGTGGGTGTGACCCCTGCCTACTGGAATTTGGAGGATCTGGGTGAAGGATGCTCAGCCCTGATCCGAGCAGGCTTGGAGATCTCAGCCCCGGGACCCGCATGCCTTTGTTCCTCTGCTGGTACCTTCATGCGTGTGGAGAGTGGTTTCAGCATGGTGGTGGTTGGTTCTGGAGGTCTTCAGCTGCCGGAGCCCTGGTCGGGGCAGGAAGGGAAACTCAACCTGCTCCCTCCAAGGGGTCCTGGCGAGGACAGCCAAGTGCGGGGGCAGGAGACTCTGCGGAGTTCTCTTCTGGGAGCTGGGTTTTATAGTCTCTGGGTCTTGGCCGTTGATGGGATTACATGACACCAGGGGGCCAGTTGGTGGGTGTGACCCCTGCCTACTGGAATTTGGAGGATCTGGGTGGAGGATGATCAGCCCCAATCAGAGCAGGCTTGGAGATCTTTAGTTTAAATACACCAGTTAATGCCTAGAATATCCTAGCAATAAATAATGTGGCATTATGGTTTGAGCTAGACAATTGGATCAGAGGCAGTGAACATTATGATGTTTGGGAATCATGGATGATGAGAATAGTGGATTCTTGCTCTTTTCTCTGTTAGACCAGGGCTTCTTCATCTTTTTCCACTTATATGAGTAGAAAAGTCACCTGAGAAATGTATATGTGATCCCAGGTATACAGGTATATACGACGGGTATATAAATCAAGCATTCACTATTAACAAATTATAAATATATTTTAGCCTTCTCCCAGCTGACCCATGTTTGATCCATGGCACTACGTAAACACTGCCAGGAATGATCCCCGAGCAAAGAATCAGGAATAAACCCAAACAGAGATGGCACCAAAAGAACAACAACAAAGAAATAATTCAAAAAGTAAAATTAAAAGGTCTTTTGGTGGCTTCCATATTCAGTTACACGACCCTATGTGGGTTGGTGACCCACAGTCCCCTGCAAGTCTGAGGCAGCTCACTAGGTGAATGACTGGTGATGGAGAAGGTAGAGGGAGAGATGGAAAGACCTGAATTTTATTTATTTATTTTTTAATCACAACACTCTTCTATGGATCCTTTGGAAACGGCTTTCCTATGAACTAAATCTTATGTAAAATATAATTTTATTTATTTATTAATCCACTTTGAAATGGGATTTCCTCTTATTCATGGCCCAAAGCATCCTAATATACAGGACGAAATCACTTAATGAAAGAGCAAAAGGCAATCAGATATTTAGGATGCTGAACAGGAATTGCTGTAGCTCACTTTTCTGATCATCTTTCTTCTGTTAATAGGCTTACATACTGGCTTTGCCTCTCCCCCCACTAGCCTAATCACTCCTGAAAAATCCTTTATTCTTTTCTTCTAGCTTTGGTGATGTGAAATGTGGGAGAGGACAGCCCTGGACAGTTCAGGTTACTTGTGTTAATGAGAGATGCTGCTGATTGGAATGTGTCAATCACAGGAATAGTGCAAAGGCAGAAAATAAATGTTGGGAATTGCTGTTCCAATTTTTCCCAAACCCGGAAGTTCTGTTCCTTCCCCCTAGAAGTTATAGTTTATCATATGGTGAGAGTTATAGTTTATCAATTGGTATAAACATTTGCCAGAATGTACCCAGACCCTATTCCAGTCTAGGAAATCCACTTATGCAAAACCAAACTAATTTCTAAGCTATTGATTGATATGTATAAAATTCTCTTTGTACCTTTGACTTCAGACTGATGGATAGCACATTTGATGGAGGAAGTATAAAGAACTTCATCCAAATCTCTCCCACTTCATCTCATAACCTCACAAAACATTTGGCATGCTCAGATAGCGCTGGGCTGAACTGCATATTTCATTGCCAAGCAATATTCATGAGGATCCTATTCCATGCACTGACTGCCACTTAAGGAATGAAGCAGGACTACATAATCAGTTGAATTTAATTCAATCTCTTTTGTTCAGCCACGTTCAAGGTTATAACAAGGTATGTAGAATCCAGTACCAGACTGCCTATAGAACTTCAAGAAACATTTCCAGGGTTGGAATTTAGTGGGGGGGAATGATCTTGCTCATAAAACATGTACATAAGTGTATTCCACAGATTGTTTTGCAGATTCAGTTTGATGTACTACTGTGGGTGGATAATAAACTAAAAGATAACCAAGGTTTATCATACTAGTCCACACCAAAGAGAGAAAATATACAGCTACAGTTTTCCACCTGAACACATAAATAAAAAATGTAAACAATTCTATGCCTGGGGGTATAATAAACTTAAAAAAGCAAGTTTTAGATAAAAATTTGCAAATAAAAAAACTGAAGGATAGCATTAGAAAGCATATCTGTTACAGGGTCTGCAGCCTTATTTTAGACATTTGGCCAAAGGCACCTCGGTCATCCTGGGATATCTCCCTTTGGCTGGGATCTCCTTTTGTTTAGATGGTCTCTGAGATTGGCCTAGAGTATCTTGCCCCTTAAGTGTACTCCTACAATGTGTTCAAAGGGAATTTGATTATAAGGAAAGAAAAGTAATATAACACATGACTAATGTAGAGGCATGTAAACCTAGCCTCCAGTTTCATAATGAACATCTTTCACTTGTTCCTTCAAGAGTCATCAAATGTGTTTTTGCCTATTGTCAAAAATGGTGCTGAGCCTTAAGGTAAGAGTAAGACTCAGAGGCTTCCTTCTCTAGATGCTTATGGATGAGATGTCAGCAAGCATGTACAGACTTTGAAAAGATGTGTTTATCGTTGAAGAGGGGGAGCTGAGTAAAGGCTAATATTAGAGGACGGATGGATTCTGCAATAAGAAATCTACGCCTAGAGCTGGAGCGATGGTATAGGGCACTAGCAAGGCATTTGCCATGCATGTGGTAGACCTGGGTTCGATTCCTGGCATCCTGTATGGTTCCTTCAGCACTATCAGGAGTAATTCCTGAGTACAGAGCCAGGAATAACCCTTGAGCATCACTGGGTATGACTCAAAAGCAAACAAAACAAAACAAAACAAAAAAACCAATCAAACAACAACAACAACAAGTAAACAAGAAAGAAATCTAAACCTAGAGCAGGACACCTAAGTGGAAGTCAGGCAGAGCTTCCTGGTGAAGTGAATTCTTGACCTTTATTTCCTGCAGATTCCAAAAGACCTCTTGGTCTAGTGAGGCTAAGTGTGGGAACAGGAAGTAAGCAACCTGGGTGGCTGTTTGGCGGGCACACTAGCTGAGGATCAGTACTGCAATCAAGTATCACACATTAAACTCTAACTTAGCAGTGGTAGTCAAATCCATGACTAAGAACACATTGTTCTCCCAAAATATATTACTTGGTTGCATCTGTAAAATGGCAATTTCTAACAGAGATACTTCACACTATATGCATACTGTAACCACTATAAGCAATTTGACATCAAATTAGGTCATTTCCCATGGTACCCAGTACAATGCCTGAACAAAAGCGTTAATTAGGAGACAGAGAGATAATACCAGGATTAAGGTATTTGTCATGCATGTGGGGAACCTGGGTTTAATCCCTCACACCACTTAGGATCTGCTGAGCACTGACAGGAGTCATCCCTGAGAAAGGAGTCAGAAGGAGTCACTGATCACCATTCGATGTGACCCCAATACCCCAAAAGTAAGTAAATAATTTTAAAGTGTTTGCTGTTGAATCAAATTGAAATCCCATTGCATAACTCTTTAATTTTAGAACATCTATGTATATAAAATTGCTATTTTTGCTGAGATACATTTCTACTGATTAGTATATGTGGAACTTATTGCTGCATGGAAAACTGAAGAACTTGTAAGGATTTGTAAAAGAAACATCATGAAAATATTCTGATGCATTCCATCAAAAATAAAACTTAAGCTTTTGGTAGTTCTAAACTTTTTGGTTCTTTCTAAGCTGGGGCAAGAGGTCAAAAGTCAAACTTGAGCACGAATAAAGATCTGGCAAATCATAATGTGGCCTGAAACTTAAGTCTAATTTTTGATTAACTATGAGGGAAGATAAAAATGTATTCAACTCTGTTGTGCTATTCATTATCTACAAAGCTGGCACTATTGGCCTGTTATTGATAGATTAATAGGCATTTTAACAATGCTGTCTTCGTTCCCTGTTTTCAAGTTCTGGCTCCATGCTCATAAAGTCCATTATAATCCCAAGGTTATAAAGATACATATCTCTAAATGTTGACTAGTAAAGTTACAGTTTTATTTGGTAGTAATAAATCTTTAATCCACAGGGATTTATTTTGTTTAGAGGTTGAAGAAAGAATCAACTATTTCCCCAAAGCTGCTAGTGTATGTTTGTCTTGTCACCTTCTGTCTCTCCAGCATTGGGCACAGGACACCCTCAATAAATATTGTAGAATGAATAAATTAATGAATGATAAATTTGAGCTTTCCAAATACTCTTGCCAGGTTCCCCTTGGGACCAATCGTAAGTGATTGCAAGACTGACTCAAATTAAAGTGAAGAGCTGGGAAGAAAGCTAAAAGGCTTTTGTGAAGCTGATATTTGCTGCTGTGGGCTATCATTAATTGACCTAACTTGCTAGGAGACTATACTGATAAATTCATTGAGACATGGGAAAGGTGTGGTACTGTTTTATTTCTAATTATATTTTGAGTCCTGAGGAATGTATACATGTGACATATGCCTATCCCTACACCCTTGGCATGTTGAGATTAGAGATACGCTTTAATTATCTACTTCTATCCATCCATCAACTATCCCAGTATATATGTAAATGTATACATACATATGAAGCAATAGAAAGCGTAAGAGTTTATTAGTTAAGAGTGTGGGATCTAGGGCTAGCGAGATAGTACAGGAGTTAAGGTACTTGCCTTGCATCCCACAGATTCTGGTTCAATCCTGAGCACCCAATATGATCCCTTAAGGTCCCTCCACAACCCCCCCCCCCCCCCATCAACTGGGATTTTTTTTTTTTTGGCTTTTTTGGGTCACAACCTTGGCGATGCACAGGGATTACTCCTGGCTCTGCACTCAGGAATTACCCCTGGCGGTACTCAGGGGACCATATGGGATGCTGGGAATCAAACCCAGATTGGCCATGTGCAAGGCAAACGCCCTACCCGCTGTGCTATTGCTCCAGCCCCTGACCGGGATGACTTCTGAGTAGAGAGCTAAGAATAGCCTCTGGTCACTGCTAGCTGTGGCCCTCATTGCCTCCCAACAACCAAAAAAAAGTATGGGTATCAAGATTTCAAAATTTAATTCTATCTTTGAAAAGTGTGAGCTGTGTGATCTTGGACAAATTGCTTAATTGTTCTGCCCTCCCAGTTTCCTTTTTAAAATCAGGAAGGAGAGCAGTGTTTGGTTCAGATCATTGTTGCAAACACTACAATCATATAAGCCAGGCAGTGCCTAGATTATTATATAAGTGCTATGTGTCTAAACCTTTATTTACTCTTCCAAACATTTTTTTGGAGTTTTGTTCCTTAAGTCAGAATGAATAAAAAAATATTCTGGAAAGAACATATGAGGTTATTTGACTGAGAATGAGAAAAAGCCATGGAGGCAAAAAAAGAAAGAAAGAAAGAAAGAAAGAAAGAAAGAAAGAAAGAAGCAATTGCTTTTATGGATTATAGAAAATTAGAGAGAAATATCCAGATACTAAAACTGTCAAAAAAAAAAAACTCAGGACAATGTTTCATTTAGGTTTGGTCTCTAAATAATAAAAAATATTGAAAGGGTAAACTCAGAAGTACTTCTTATTTTCAAACACAAATTAAGAATTGAAAAATCAAAGTGACAGTCCACTGCTAATCTGTTTAGGAAGGCATGAATTGTTAATCAGACCTCAGGCAGCATTGTTTCATACCAAGTTTAATAAAAAGTCCGCCTGGAGGAAGGAACGGTTTGGTGGCCTGATTTTGAAACCTGGGGAAACTCCAGCTCCAAGCACAGCCCCGCCAGCTCTCAGGACACCACCGACAGGACTTGCTTTGAACTGAGCGTCTTGAAAGGAGTCACAAGGATTAGCACAGGATGGAAAAGTTTTATTTTTTTTTCACTGGCACGAATGAATTGGAAAAGGAACGAAGTTGGAAAAAATGATCGATGAGCTTGCGTGTAAAGAATTTCATCCAGGTAATATTTCTGAAGTCCTCACTATTTGCCTCTTTGGGTTAGTGCCACCTTCATCTTAAAATTGTGAACCTCACAGGAGAAGTGTTATTTCATTGCTGTTGGGGGCAAGGGGGGGGAATAGGAGGTCGCACCCGGGGTGATGCTCAGGGCTTACTCAGGGATCACACCTGGTGGTCTTCAGCGAGCCATGTTTGGTGTTGGGAACTCAAATTGGGGTTGTCTGTGTGCACAGTAAGGGTCTTAACCCCATTTTTCTCTACTCTTGTTAACATGGATCTATCTATTCTATAGGGCATTTTATTGCATTAGAATCAGGTGAACATTTCAGTAGAGACTCAAATAAGCCTTTTCCCAAAAGTCTTGGCAGTGTCTCAGTTTCAGGAGCACTTGTCAATCAGGTGAAATGCAACCTGGAAGTTTCACAAACAGAACACCTCCTGAGTAGTCAGAGCCTCGTGGCTGCTTCCTTGGATGGTTCAGTTAAACACTCATCCCAAGCTTCATTCCTTACTCTAGTCTTCATGACGGCATGAATACTAGTGTGTATTTCTTCTTCTTCTTTTTTTTTTTACCACACCCCGCAGTGCTTGGAGGCTATTTCCAGCTATGTGCTCAGGGATCACTGCTGTTGGTACTCAGGGTCCCACTATGCAGTGCTGGGGACTGAATCAAGCTTGACTGCAGGCACGGCAAATACCTTAAACCCGGACCATTTCTTTAGTTCCTAATACATACTCCTTAATTACAAAACAGGGCAAGGTAGGCTTTTTTGTTTTCTCTAACCAGTCACCATAAAAAGATGATCTCAGAGAGGGAGAAAAAAAAACCCAACCTATTTAAAATCCACTTTAATTTCATGATAAATTAGGACACAAACATAGTCTTTCATAACATTTGGAACACTCAAGAGTGCAAAGCAAACTTTCTTGTTCCTTAGTGCTCAATTAATCTTGCATAGGTTCCAAAAACATCTCCTTTCTCTGTGCTCTATAAAAATCGTTCCTGGCATCACATTCAATTCAGTCACGAGAGCATATGACTTTTATGTTGCTTTTAGCTTAACTTAATTTTTTTTCCACATCAGGCAGTGCTCAGGGCTTACTCATTGGCTCTGTGCTCAGCGATCACTCCTGGTGAGGCTGGGGCGGTCGGGTGGTGAGGTGGCATATGAGATGTTGGGAATCAAACTCAGTTTGGCCACGTGTAAGACAATCACCTTATCTGCTGTGCTATCACCCCTTCCCCATCAACTTAACTTTTAAATAATGTGGCTGTCTTGTTTTATGTTCTGCCGGTGCAATTATTTTCCTAGTCCCCACCCCCATTTTTCTGAGGCCAACTCTCTACTGCAACAATCTCTGATTTAAATTCATTTTTTAAAAATAACAAAACATTAAGTAAATACTTGTTTAAATTCAAGGGTTATTTTATTTGTTTTAGAAAAAAATAAATCATGGTGCTATCTGGAAAGGCATTTTGGACAGTGGCATCTGAGAATTAAAAGCAAACTTGTGAGAGAAAAGGAAGCATTGTGAATAAAACATTTAAAAATATGGGACCTGTCTTTGGCATGCACTTGCTTCAAAGGTGCATGAACCTGCAGATAAATATTCTTTTCTGAATGCAAAAATTATTGCAGAGCCATCCTTTGTGGATCTGGAGGTTTCAGTTTACCTCGTCTGGATGACACTAATCAGGAAGTGACCCCTACATTCTGCTGCTTTAATTAGGGTCTGCCCCCCACATATCTTATTTTGATAAAAAGGCTGATCTGAGTCAGAAAAGGAATGACACTCTAACACTGATATTTATCGCAAAGCCTCCTTCCTAGAATTGATTCTTTATGAAACACGGATGAAATCCCAACTAGGTACTTTTAAACAAGTTGTGTAATATGCAACTAATTGCTGGAGATACAGTAGCTTGAGTTGGTTCAAATTAGGGTTCAGGAGTAATATAACATTCCTGGTGTATATTATCATTTTGCATTGGCGATTACTTAGTCTGACCACATAGTTTTGATCTGTATTAAATTAGAACCTGTTGCTAAGGAGAGCTTAGAATATTTTAGTTGAATGTGAAATTGAGTCGTTTCAAACATTTTATAAAATTGAAGATAGTAGATTAACAGAACTTTTTTTTTTCTTCTTGAAATCTTGCAAAGGAGATTCAGGCTTTGCAGTGAAAAATATAAGCTCATTTTCATGGTGCAAGTCTGCACTATTAAGCTAGAAAACAATTGCTTTTTGAAGTAAAAATGAAATCCTTAACATATATACCTTAGACAACTTGTGCTTGCTCACAATTACATAAAGTTCACTTTTAGGAAAAAAGATATCCCTTTTATATCTAGAAGCGGTGAGCTGGATTTTCTTTCACTTATCAAATTAGATAAGAGCATGCAACTTTTTTGTTTTCCACTAAATAACCGATTCTATCAGCCGTTCTTGAGACCCTTTGGCTTGAGAAGTACAGCATGGGATGGCAGTGCCAGAAACATGCTGCATTTATAATGTCACTTACTGTGAATTAGTTTTTGGTTGTTCTGTGTACAGGAAATTTTTGCCATGCCAGATTTTTCAGGATTCTTACATTCAGTTACAGGACCCCATACTGGGGTCATTACAACCGGCAGTTTAAGGAGTCAGGCACTGCTCAGTCAAATAGGGAATCTTATTGTCTATTGTCTATGACACATTCTGCCCAAGTCTATTTTTAATTTATCTTTATTATAGTGGTGGTGTGGGGAGGACTCTATCACAGTTCTCGGAGAGTCTGGGGACTGCTTCCAGTGAGAGTTTATGCCACCAACACCAGATGACTCGATGCTTGAGTTGTAGACGCAGTGGCAGTCACCAGAGTGATCGTCTGTGTTGTTTGCTGTCTCCAGGCTGTGTCTGTGGGAGTGAACCTGGGGCCTTATACACAAAGGCCTTATACACAAAACAAGAGCTCTTGCTCCCTGAATTACCTTCCCTTCCCTTTAAAGGATCTGTGACCATCCTTACAAAGTCTGAGTCGACTAACCATTACTATGAACCTCCACATTTTAAATGAAGGGATCCAAGGATTTGATTGGGTTGCTATTGTTTAGGCTCTGAAATGTTTTATATAACATTAGGATTCCTATTTCTCTTTGTTAATCCAAATCAGAAAGAAGAAACTAGGTCAATCATTTTTCAACATGATGTTATTCATTATCTGACCCAGTGGTCCTCAGACTTTTGGATTTCATGGAACATTAGCTGTTCTTTCTCTCTCTCCTTTACTAATAGTGGAAGCTGACATTGACTTCCCAGGTCTTAATTTTGTCAAGTTAGACCAGGGGGAATCTCTCTGTACACCATCGTGGAAGAATTGACATTTTAGATACAAAGAAGTATGAAGGTCAGTGTCTGAAACCTAATTGAGTAAATTGAGATTGATGAAAACAATAGATTGTCATCATTTTTTCATATCTGACCACTAACCAATCAAGTTTATTTTTTCTTCAAAGATTCTGGGTATCCTGGAAAATCAGTGATTTAGAAAAAAGCCTAGTCAAAACTGCTTTCAAGCTATTCCAAGCAAAACAAAAACCTAAATTTAATCACACCCCTCCAAAGTAATGGTTAAGAATTTGGAGGAAAATTTAATTCCCCTCTGCAATAGGATGTCAAAGGTATGGCATGTCTTTATTTTCTTTATTTTCTCCATGATTTTCTGCTCCATCAAAGTGAATTCATAGTAATTGTATTGCAGACTTAAATTGGTCGTTTTTAGTTTGGGGAGCATCTCTAGTGCTGTAGGAGGGCTAGTCTCAGGGATCTTACTCCTGGCTGGGCTCAGGGGACCCTGTTTTGATTCCAGGAACCAAACAGTGTTGGCCACATGTAAGGCATATGCCTCTTAATCCATATACTATCTGCTATCTTCCTTTGATTTTTAATGACATAATTTAGTAGAGATGATAAAAAAAATAACACTCAACCATTTGGCCAAGTTATAGAAGAGAGAGGCCAAGAGAATTTAATGTATCTCTGGACAGTCTCACCATCACTCTGCTCTGTGATCTTAAACGGAAATGATGGGTGTTGGGTCATCATTTCTACTATGTCTCATGTTCTTGACTATGTTTTTAATTTATCAAACTGTTCTTAAACACTGGATTAATGACATGATTCTCTGAATGTGACATTGCCTTGCACATGGCTGGCCCAAGTTTGACCCCCAACACCACTTGTGGTCTCCTACCACTTATGGTCTCCCAAACACTGCCAGGAGTAATCCCTGAGCACAGAAACAGGAGTAAGTCTGAGCACAGCTGGGTATGGCCCAAAACTAGAGGGGCAAAATGAAAAATGGCATATCAATGTCAACCATATATATTACATATATTGTTAAAGGACTACTTGCCCTCTCTCCATCTCTCTATCTTCTGCACTTACTACCTCCACCCCTCCCTTCCTTAATCCTTTTAAAATTTCCTTTACTCTTTTGTTTGTTGAAATTTTACTTGGTAAGAAATATCTGAACAAATACTGAATTGAAATGGTAATGAAGTAACAAATTGTGGGCACAAAGGAAACCATTATTTTTACTCATTAGACAAGGATGCATAGAAACAGTACTCAGCGCTACCCCCCAGTACTGTGCCCAAACTCATTAGAGTTTGTCATGCACAGAGAAAGGACTGGGCACTGGGACACTGAGATGGCCCCTGTCAAGGAAATGAAGAGCTGTCATTTGCAGTCACCTTTCTGAAGTACTTTGTTTGACATGAGGCATGCTCTGAAGGCGGGAGGAGGTGATTTTATACTTATAAAAGGTGCCATTATTATGCTTAGACAAATGGCCCACATGATCCTTTCGATTACAATTATCAACTTTAATGCCTGTGTATAAGTGACTTTTCAAAAATGAGTAACCCACAAACATTTTTCACAGCATTAAAACCTATACCACTCCGGTCAACATAAATCACATTATTCCTATGTCTTCTGCATCACTCTGTATCACTCTGAAGTCACACTTTTATTTCTAAGACATTACAAGTGTTTGTTAACAGCACGTTCATTAAGTGCTTTAGCCCAAACAGAAATTCCCTAGAAATTCAAATCAAAAAAGGACTAAGGGGAAAGAAGCCTATCATTTTCCATTTGGCTTATGGAATTATTCACATATAGGAGGCATGCTACTTATTTAGAAGAGTGTGCTATGTAGAAAAGCTCAGTAAAGATTAATTTGATATTTATAATTGCTGTCAAATGACAAATGACAAATAAGTGTCATTATTTGCTGCATTTATACAAATTCTGAGCCTTTTGTATTTTTATTTCTTTGCCTTTTATTTTTATAGGGATGAGCTGTCTTGTAATTGTCATTTATTATTATTTAGCACCACATATAGGATCGAAATGGGTGGTTTGGTTTCTATAATTATTGTATACTTGGGTTGCAAGGACAGCAGTCTATCTATTGAGAATGCAGAGAAATAATAGATGGGGAAAAAATCACTATGCTTCTAAAGTACATATGATAGATGAGAGAAAGAGAGAAAGAGACAGACAGAGACAGAGAAACACAGAGAGAGACAGAGAGAGAAGAATTAAGTTACATGCCTTACATTTCCTGATTATAGTTAAAATCCCCAGCACTATGTATATGAAACCCCCATCCCCCAGTACTATCAGAGGTCACTTCTGAGCACAGAGCTGGGAATAGCCCCCTGAGCACACCCAAGTGTGGTCCCAAAGCAAAATAAAACCCCAAATCAAAAGCAACAAACAAAATGGTATCTGTATTATATATTTGGATTGTACACCAACATTGCCAAAACAAACAGAAAAGTTCATATTCTTCAAAGCATTAAGAAAACTTGATTCTTTGGTTCTCATGGAAGTTCAGATCACTTCAAAGAAATGCACTTGTCTGGTTATTTTATGATTCATGTAGGATCATTCTTTTGAGATGGTGACTTTTTAAAGATAATTTTCAAATTTGTATTCCACTGTAGAGAGCTGTAGTGTTTACAAACATGCTAATGATGCAATCATGTGTATAAAGTTGCCTTTAATAGCAGCAGCATTTACAAAGTGGAAAGCCACCCTGTGTAAAAATGGCAATTTTGCTCCTGTTTTCCTCTTATGTAAAAACCCATCTCCTTATCACTTTCATTTTATTTACTTTGACACCTCCTCAATTTAATTTTTCCTAGCTGTTTTCCATTCCACTAACTTCCATTCCTCTCGAACGTCTTTTAGGCAGATCTTCTAATTTAGCAACTCAAGGAGAGAGTAAAACATAACAGTACTAGAGCTGGAACTCCAGTACAACTGGTAGGGCACTTGCCTTGCATGAGATTAACCGGGTTCAATTCCTAATATCCCATCTGGTCCCCGGAGCCCACCTGGAGTGATCCCTGAGTGCAGAGCAAGGAGTAAGCCCTGAGTCCTGTTGTGGCCTCCAAACAATAATAGACAACAACAAAACAACAGTGCTCTTTCACATGATGAAGCTTGAAGATAAATGATACCCTATAATGGCCAATTCTGTGTCCCTCAACTTCTTCCTAACTTGTCCTCTTCCAGAAGAGACCTCTGTATGCAGAAAGGAGGAAAGGTTTGGGACCACACTGCTCATTTATACTCACATCAAATTTAATAGTAACATTCTGCCTTTAATTAAACTCTTACTCTCATAAATCTCAGCAAGGTGATTTGATTAACAGAGGAAATGAGCACCCAGCAGTGTTGGTGGAAAGATATTCAACAGATGATGCATGGTAAAATAATCAAATCATCTGTGGCTAGGAGGTCCCATTACCCTTGGACATGTATCTCACCCTACAGTTATGTCCATGTGCTTAGAGTCTTTATTCTTTGTTAGGAGAGTAAAAAAATTTCTAGGACAGTTAGTTGGGTGTTGAAGGTCTAAAATCTTCAGGGCTGTGTCTGGCCCTCTTTGACCCAATATTTTTGACTTTAAGGAGCTTTAATCCGTTTAATTTTTGTAGTAATGAAGGTGGATTAACTTTTTGAAGTGTTTTTGTACTTTCTGCTCTTTACATATCTTCTTACTTGATGAATGACAGGGTTACAAAGACTTTTTGCATTTAGTTCTATCGCTAATTAGGAAGATTCTGGTTTCTCAGATGACTGCTTTGAAAAGATTGCTCGCCTTAGGAAGAGGAACTTTGAAAAAACTGGGCCCAGTTAATCCACCTAGAAGAAAGCTTGAGTGAAAAATTTACTTAGATTGAGGAAAGTGTCTCAACCTCTCAACACCAAAATAAAATAAAATAAAAATTGGACTAAGGGAAAGAATGAAAAGGGGGAAAAGTCATCTCAAGCTTTATATTTCTGCATACTTTCTCTCATATTATTGGAACAGTCTCATAGCTGGGAGCTCTCTCTCTCTCTCTCTCTCTCTCTCTCTCTGTGTGTCTGCGCGCTCGCACACATGTGCGCATGTACGCAGGTGAGTTTAATTTTCTTCTTTCAGTAGTTTTCTTGTTAGCAAATTTGTGAGTCTTTGTACTGAGAATCATTATTCAGAGCAAAAAAATTTAAACCAGAGAAGGTTTATATTATCTCCATTTTCACCTTTTTGTGAAGCAAATGAGATACCTTCAGTAGCTAGACTGAAACACTATTTTTTAAAATGTGCAGTTCAGACTGAGTCACTTCTCATTATTTTTCTAAGACCCTAAGTCTGATGGCCCCCTAAAGAATGGGCTGCCGTGACTAAGCCAGCAGCACAAGGCAATGGGCCCATCGGATGTTATCTCATTTGGAACACATTTCCAACTCAACAACAGATTTTTAAATGGGAAGTTGAAACTTGCTGGCTGTCAGCAGAAGAGACCAATTCATCCCCACAAAATTTAGCTGCCTTGAAGTTCCAGCTGGGGTTTTGTAAGGAAAGTAGGTCCTGACAAAGGAGGTTGTGACATGTCAAAGAGAAACATTTGAAGAACATCCTCCCAGAGTAAGGGCGATAATACCTCCAAGCATCTTCTGGGCTTCCTGGTGTTCTTCGGAATGGGGAAGGCCTCTCAATGAAAAGCTTCTAGCTTACTCTCACTTTGGAGTGCTCATAGACTTTGCAGTGCTCATAGACCTCTGAAAGTATGATTGACATTGGGTTCTGTGAATATTTCTTTAGTGCTGGGGGTTCTTTTACATGGAACGTTTGGATGTTCCAAATGTCATGACTATAATGCCAGTACCATTGCTGGGTAAATTAGGACAGATAAAGTAGTCTTAAAGAGGCCAGCAGGATGGGAAAATTTTATACTCGGACATGGTAAATTCTTCATGCATTGGCCGCTACTTTCACTGGGGATCACTGAGAAGTTATTAGGTGTGTAGATTCCCTAAAAACAGTGCAAAGTGCTCTCAGATTTCTTAAAGCAGAAGAACTACACAAATGCTAGCAAGAAACAGGGTTTTTCACTTAACTTTCATATCCGGGTGATGCTTAGAGAATAAGGAGCATGACTTAGGAGGATAAGCCTTTGTACTTTGATTTTAGATAACAGAGTAACGATTGCAGTGGAATGACAAAAGAGAAATGCACGGAGAGACCCACTAGAGGTCCCTTCCAACTTAACCGAAGTTTCCATAGTTGAAAAGATGCAGCCTTAGTTGGCATACACCACTGCAGAGTAAGTGAAGGCCAGAAGGGGGAGAAAGCCATGGCCAATACCTTAGGAAAGTACCTGGTTTCACTCAGAATATTTGCCACATTTTATCTTCCTTCACAATCCTTAGGTGGGAAAATCACTCAATGGGTCCTAGGTTGGATATTCAGAACTTGTTCTAATTGATGGATACATTTGCCATGGGAAGCCTCTGGATGCCCTGGAAAATGTCTTTGTGCTTTCTAGAAATACTGGCTATTTCAAGTATCTCTAAGCAGTACTTTTTTTTTCTTAAAAAGGAAGAGTGCATCAGCGTACATTTTCACTTGCAAAGCTGATGGAAGTTGTGGGTGGAGGAGGTGAAGCATACGTTTTCTGATAGTCGGCAACTTGGTCGAAAGTGATTTCGTTTCTATATATTATCTTTGCAGAGTTAGCATGAAGCAATGTAATTGCAATAAATTGATGTAAAAGCCAGGTAGTAAAGGGACTAAGAGTCCCTATAGAGATACCAGCCTGTCACTTACTATAATGGCAGCTAAAGATAATTGTAGAGAAGAACAGTTGAACTAAAGCATTGCCACTTTCCTACAGAATGTGCTCTGCTGCTGCTGAAGAAATTGGTTACTTCCTCTGCTTCCAAAATATGCAAGAATTATTATGATGGGTAGAAGAAAAAAAATTTTACCCCTCACCAATACTTTTTAAAGTCAGACACACCAAAGCACAAAATGGGGTGAGATGCAGCCCTGTTTGAAATTTCCCAGTACATTCTTAAATTTCTTACATTCTTTAAGTTTCTGAGCTCTGCATTGCAAAACTGGCCTCCGGCATAAACTTTGCCCTCCTCCTATGACATCTTGAAGACATCTGCTTGATCCTATCCCCCTTGATTCCACCCGACTTGTTTTCTAGCTCTCTAGAATAGCAAAACAGAACCAGGCCCGCCACTTCTCTTCCACTGAGGATGCTTCAGCTAAACTGCCTCCAGTTTATGCCTCCAGATTGATTTCTCCTAGAGTAGAATCTGAATGTTTCCTTTTCAGGCAAAGGTTCAGCCAGAAAAGCAAGGAAACTAGCATGCTCCACCATCCCTGGCCTAGGAAGATGTTATTCAGTCTTAGAGGAACAGTGCATTAACCAGGTACATCTCCCTGCCTTCCTGTTCCATCTTGCGGAGGAGGAGTTTGCACCCCTAGGGTAATAACCGCTTTGAAAGCCCATATTTGGCCAGTCAACCCTCCAGTGCAACCAGCCAGGGACATACACCAGCCACTCAGCAACATCCTTGCCTGAGAAATCACTTCTTGCCCACATTATGTGCATCGGTACCCAGTGCTGGCAGCGATGACTGATGGCACAGGCGGATGCATCTCTAGAAGTGTGAATAAAATAATGAAAATACCTTCTACGCACCCCCCCCCCCCCCCCCCCCCCGCCAACCAAGAGAGAGAGAAATGTAGGCTCTTCCGGATGATTAAACTTCCCTCTTTCTTGAACGATCTCAGTAAACTGAGGGGAACAGCCCCTTGCACGAGAAGGGACCTGCATGTAACTCCCCATAAAATATGGATTTTATTGCAGCAGTGACAACACTTCTCAGCACCGCGCTGACCTCGCCAGCATCTCCCGGCTGGAGATCTCCAATAACTCTTTGCAGAAGAACCTCTAACTGTGGAAGTCACCGCCGCTTCCCCGACCGCTGCAGTGCACACCACCACGCGCCCTTCCGTTCCATTCCAGGACCCCCGCGCGGGAGAGGCTCCACTTTTTTTCCTGCCTCGGACCCCTGTAAAACCCAGGCGCACTCGCGGCTCTGCTGTCCAGCCAGTTCTGGGAAGGGACGTTCCCCCTGCCCGAACCGTGCCCGCCCCGCCGAGTCGGAGCACCAGCGGGCTGCCTCTTGCACAGGACTTTTTTCCCTGGGCGCTGTGTTCCGTTTTCCGAGTCCGAGGTTGCACTTTTCCTTGCAACCTTAGCATTTCTGCCCTCTGGCAAGCCCGCAGCCGTGGCTGGGAACCGAGCGAGCTAGTAACAGTTTTCTCCCTGCCAAATCATCGCCATCTCAAGTTTGCCTTTCTCGGGGGAGTAGGACATGCGGGAGTTTTCCAAGCCCCTCAGATAGACGATCGGGAAGCCAAGAACTAAATAAAACTCAGCGGAGGCAGTTCACCGCACCCGACCCTCGCGATTGTGGGCAGGTGGAAAGCGACCAAGCCCCCTGCCCCCCGCCCCCCAACCTCCAAACGGTTCGCACCAACGCCCTGCTCCTGGACCAGCCAACTTTGCAAATGCCGGCGCTCGCTCGCGGGCAGCCTCCGCGAGAGCAAGAGAGCAAGGCAGTCGTGCCTCCCACCGTGCCCCCCACAATGGATCTGATCGTCTTACCGGGAGGCGGAGGCGCTGCGCCCCGTTTCCCTGCGAGGCGGCGGCGCCCGTCCTGGCCGGCGGCAGCAGCAGCGCCGCCCGGCGCAGCCGGACCCGCGCGCCCGCCCGCCCGCCCGAGCCTGGCTCGCAGGGCTTGAGCATCCCTCCCCGCTCCGCGTGCGGTACCCGCGGGTGCACGGGGCGCTGCCTCTGATTGGCTTGCATCCCCGCGATCGAATGAAGGGGAGGATAGAAAAGAAGAAGAAGAAGAAGAAGCCGAAAAGAAAGAAAAGAAAAGAAAAGAAAAAAAAAAGCAAAGGAAAGGCATCCTGCACCGTCGCCACCGGGAGACCCAGACCCACCTCCGTTCGCCTTCCTGCGCCCGGGGGGACCCCGCGACCCGGCCCGACTGCTCTTGCTTCCGCCGCTGCCGCTGCGGTGGCCGCTGGTGGCGTTCTCGCTGCCGAGGCTGGAACTGCAGCTCTCGGGATGGGAAGGTTACGGGCTCGGGAGAGCTGGCTCTTGTGGGCACACACTGATTTGCAAGTGAATGAAGTGGGAGGGAGCAAAGAGAGGAGGACTTTGTTAGGGAGGCCGGCCCCCACCCGCCCCCTCCCCTTGACAGAATGACTCCCTGTGTTTGAAGTCCGGAGCGATTCGCTCCCTGCAACAGTCCCTCAGCCCCAGGCTTTTCTCTTCCTTTCTTCTTATTTATTTATTTATCTATTTATTTATTTTTGCGGGGGAGGGGCGGATGGGGGGGCTTGGTGGGGGGAAGGGAGGTGGCGCGTTAAGAAATACTCGGAACTTGTGTGACTCCGTCTGTTCCCCCTTTTGATACTCTCCAAATGCACCTTGTGCTATTCTCAGCCACGGCTGGATGTTCTTCCTTTAAAGCGCGAGCAATTACAATTCCCGGGGACCCAGTACCTCGGCGCACTATCACTTGGCCAGCTTCCTAATATTGCAGGAAAAACACGCACACGCCTTCAAAAACAAACAACCGCACCAAAAAAAAAAAAAAAAAAACCCGGTCTCCTGAGCTAGGGACACCGTTGGTGTTTCTTCACAGCGTAAACAGGCCATCTACGGGCGCAAGCCTAGATGCGTACCTGTCCCTTGTCCTTCCAGGAACACCGATTTTTTTCTTTTTTCCCTTTCTTTCTTTCTTTCTTTCTTTCTTTCTTTCTTTCTTTCTTTCTTCCTTCCTTCCTTCCTTCCTTCCTTCCTTCCTTCCTTCCTTCCTTCCTTCCTTCCTTTCCTTGCATGACCCTGTGATCTCTGTTACTATTACAGAATGAATAACCCCAGAATGTGGGAACACAGAATTGTGTTTCCCGGGGCTCGCAGAAACTACTTGGAATCCAAACTCTTCAAGCCCGCCAATGACTTGGGTCTGATGCCATCTTTCTAAGTGAGTTGGTAGAAGACGATACCAAAGACTCGCAAAGTTAGGGGAAGTGGGGGGGGGGGGCGGCGATAATGATATTCAAGATCTTCTGAACACGGTCAGATCTTTCAGGAAAGTTCCTGAAGTAGGACAGTGTCCAAGTTAAACTCTGGTACATACTGCTGTGTGAACAGCTATGTTTACAGTTACAAAGGATTCGTTTCCAACATTGAAAACTCGAGCTGCAAAAATCTTAAGCATGTCCAAAGTATGATTCAATGAGTAATGGTTTTCTACACAGAGATGTAGACAGGATGGAGCCTGGCAATGTTGTATTAGGAAAAGACAATCTAATTAGCACAGTGATTGCACCCAGGGTCAGTGACAGCTCAAACCAGCTGCCTATGAATACTGCAAGTTCCCAAGATCTCTCCTGCCTGGGGCTCTGTAAAATACTCCAGGCGCCTTGGCTTTGGAATGGTTAAATCTGTTGGAGGTTGGTCTCCTTCCCAACTGGGCCCTTACTAGAAAATCTTTTGTTTCTCCCATAGAAGTTCAGGCATTTAAATAAAGCCTAAATCAAAGTATTTCCTCCAGGCAGGCAGTGCTTCAAAGAAGTGTGCATGGAATGGTTTTAGCACAGATGTTCCACACATGGAAAATGCAAAGACTTTGAATTTATCTCATGAAAAAAAAAAAAGCCTTCCTCTAATGAAGAATCACCATCGACTTACAAAAAAAGCCTGAACATTTTTTCTCCATGTGGCTATTGGAACTCACGAGCAGAAAGACAGGCCAGAAAGCTGCTTCTCATTCTCAGGCCTTTCCTTGGGTTATGAATTTCTTCTGCCTTTTGTTGGAAATTCTAGCACCTCTGTTTGTATGGCCCTTTACTGCTTACAAAGTCCTTTTGTAGACATTTGTTTACTTCTTATTTCATCTCAGTGATGTGATTCCCCCCACCCCCTTCCTGATTAGGACAGAGGAAACAGGTTAATGAAGAGATCATACAGGCTAAGTAACATGTTCAAGGCAATACAACTCTGAAGTAGAAATATTGCCCGTAAAACCAGGTGCATGTACAAATATATTACAAAATAATACAACTGGTCTCATTCAACTGGTCTCATTCATTTTTTTGTCAGGTGAATGAGACCAGTTGAATGAGACCAGTTGTCAACTGGTCTCATTCACCTGACAAAATATATAGTTTGAAATAATAAATTTATAATACCTAAGTATGCCAATTTAGATGACACATTTCAAGACTTCCAATATCAGATTGGGTTATTTTATTATTTTTGGCAGTGTCAAGAAATTGAACTTTAGGCTTACACATTTAAGGCACATATTCTGCCACTGAGCCACTTCTTCGACCCAAGTTGAACAGTTTTTTTTTCTTTTTGATTTGTTTTTTTTTTTTTTGTCACGTCAACAGTGACAAAAAAAACTTATTTCTGGCTCTGTGCTCAGGAATAACTCCTGCTGGTGCTCAGGGGACCATACAGGGTGTTGGAGCTTGAAGCAGGCACAGCTGCATGCAAGGCGAGTGCCTTAACTCCTGTACTATTGCTCTGGCTTCCCAAGTTGAATTATTTTTATGGTAAAAATGGGCTAAGAGTAAAGTTGATGTTCTACCCATTGAGCCAGTTAATATCTCACAAAGGAAATCTCTAATTGTTTGCAATATACTATTCTTCAAACCCCATTAAGTCTCATATAAAAGGTGATTAAAACAACTGCTTTTATTAAGAGTGGACAATCAATTTGCTTCTGAACAGTTCAAGTGACAGGCATTAAATTACATGAAGGATCTCACATTTTATACTGAAAAGGGTTTTTGTTTGATTTTTGAGAATTTCCAGTAACATTTACCACAGTAATTATTAATTTCAATTACACAATTGAGGTAAATGTTCAGAATGATTTTATCTTCATCTTTGAGATAAAGGACTGATGGTCAGGTCACTCAGTTAAATGGTTACCAGGAGTCATATAATACAGTTTTCAGTTCATTCCCTGGCACACACACCAAAACACTGGCAAGTAACAAAGCTAATTAGTTAATCAAAGGAGTCGGTTTTTGCTCTCATCCAGTAGAGTCTTCTTGTGAAACGCAACAGTAGATATACTGCGGGGCTTCTGGAAAGTTCTGACATCTGCAGGCTGCTAGCCCTGCTCTCTGCTCCCTGGGCTTCTTGGTGCTCTTTTGTCTCCCTTTACAATGGCCTCTTCTGCCCCCTTCAGTCCATAGGACACAGAATCACTGGAAGTTCTAGAACCTACCTGTTAAAGTCAGAACCATTTCCAATTCTTGGGAAGCAGCTTGGAAAGCTGGTCTTGCCCTCCACTGGCCTGATGTCAGGGTGGGCAGCAGGAAAAGACTCCTGGGATCTAGATGAGGAGGAATAAACAGTACAGTGTCCTTTCATGGTGAATAATTTGGTACAGCTGAAGTGTCTTATCAGTTTTTAGGCCACTTTACTATTTTTCTATGCTTCTGTGAAAACTACTTGCACAATCTTCTGCCGCCTCCTCCGCCTCCTCCTCCTCCTCCTCCTCCTCCTCCTCCTCCTCCTCCTCCTCCTCCTCCTCCTCCTATTCCTCTTCCTTCTTCTCCTCATCTCTTTTCCCTCATCTCCCTCTCCTCTTCCTCTTCCTCTTCCTCTTCTCCCGCTCCTCCTTGTCCTCCTCTTCCTCCTCTCTCTCCCTCCTCATTCCCTTCCCCTCCTTTCCTTTTTCCTTCCTTCCTTCCTTCCTTCCTTCCTTCCTTCCTTCCTTCCTTCCTTCCTTCCTTCCTTCCTTCCTTCTTATTCTCTGCCTCCCCACCATTACAAGGAATCTTAACTTTGTTGAGAGATTTTTCAACATTCACTAAGTCTCTCTTCAGATGATTAAGAGGTTGTCTTATCCTTATAAGGGGGATGTATAGAAATAAATAATTGCCCATTCTCTGACTTTCTTTACAATAATATACATATGTCCTTTATGCAATGATTATCTGATGAAAAAATTTTCATGATCCTCAGAAATTATTCTTGATTAGAAGATAGAGATTTCTAAAATCATGTTCCTTGTTAAGAATCATGGTCTGATGTCTTTGATTTATCATTCTAAATATTCTACCAAAAATTCTACCCCAATGTGTTACTGTCATAAAAAGTGCACATATTACAATTCTTAGTCATCATGATGTACGTAAGTGAACATATTTTAACTGAAGAATAAATACCCACTGCCCTACACACACACACACACACACACATACACTCACACATACAGAGTGTTTAAGGGATAAGAAAGGTTTAACCACTCTTGATATTATTGAAATGAAACAATGGAGACAGGAAACCTCTCTGGAATTCCCCTTTTGTGAGAGTCATAGACATCTCAATATAAACTAAAATAAATTCACACAAGTTTCATATGCTTGTCCAGGTTTTCTAATCCTGGGAGAGTTTCCAATTGTGTATTTAAAATGGTTTGGATCCCAAGATGCATTAAGACATTTCTCTATTGATCATTGTATTTGACTCATCACTCTAGGTAGAATACAGTAGCCAAAGGATTTCCAAATGAGATAAATGCATAGCAGCAAAATATTATTACCTACATGAGGGCATTTTAGGACTTTAGGAATTTTGTAGAGTATATTGAATTTTTGCTGTAATCTTTTAATGTTTTAGTCACTGTTTTGTAGTAAAACCTAAATTTTTCAGGTCAGGAATATCCAACTGTAGTTTGGTAGACTGTGCTATGGTATAAAGGTATTGGTCTTGTTTCAGAAAAAACAGGTCATTGGGGGATGTCTAATGTATTACTTCATTTTTTTTTTCTTTTTGGCTCACGCCCAGTGATGCTTAAGAGTTATTCCTGGCTCTGCATTCAAGAACTATTCCTGGTGGTGCTGGGAAAACCCTATGGGCTGCTGGAGATTGAACTGGGTTGGCCACATGCAAGGCAAACACCTTACCCATTGCTGTACTATTGCTCCGGCCCTTAGTTCATTCTCTTAATAAAGGTAAAGGTAAAGGTAAAGGCCCTCCCGTTGATCATCGATTTGCTCGAGTGGGCCCAGTAACGTCTCCATTGGAGACTTTATTGTTACTGTGTCTGGCATATCCAATACTCTCGGTAGCTTGCCGGGCTCTCCGAGAGGGGCGGAGGAATCGAACTCGGGTCGGCCATGTTGGCCGCGTGCAAGGCAAACGCCCTACCTGCTGTGCTATCGCTCCAGCCCTGGGCTGGAGCGATAGCACAGCGGGTAGGGCGTCTGCCTTAATAAAATAATTGGTATATTTCAAAACATACATCCATAGGGAAAAATGATTTCCTTCTTTCATCAGTTTTTCTTTGCAAGGTTAGAAGCATTGGGGTGGGGGCGGGAGGAGAATTGGAGAGTGGGGTGAAAATGACAATAAAATAGAAAATTCCTAAAAATATTTGAAGAATTTTATATATTGTGAGACCATCAGAATTTGAAAAAATTGCAATAAAAAGACAAAGATAATATGAAGAAGAAAAGAAGATTGAGTTCTATATAGATTATGTTGCTTATACCACTTATGTAAGCATAAACTTGAAATGAACCAGATTTTACCTAGAGCCTTTTGTTCTTTAGATACTGTGCTTGAAAATGTTCTTCTTTTCCTCTTCTCTTGTGTTTCCGTAGCCCTTTGTAAAATGCTTATAACTCTTTAAGGAGACCTTATGTTTACATTTAGAATTATAGAAGGTAGAACATTTATCTGTTTTTAATCTTACTTGAATACTTGAAAAATACTTAAATCCACTCGGTACTTGAAAAAAATATGTGGTTCATCCATATACAAATAAGTAAAGACCTGATAAACTAGAATGACATTAGTACACAGAACTTGGAGATGATTGATAGACTTAAGATAGTGTTCATGAGATAAAGTTTGTAAAAGTGTAAAATAGAGAGTTTCCATTGGCTATGAAAACTCTTCAATTACTTAATGAATTGTCCTTATTGGTGGAAAGCACTGGGTTTCAGTATGATAGAAGCTCCAATTAGTATCAACTGATGAAGCCTCTGAAAGATACAGCATTTTGTGTATTCTAAGACACCTATCTTTTCGTTTTGTAACATCTCTGAAACTTTGATGTCTTGTACAATTGACATGTCAAGAAAGCATCATATCACAGAATAATTTGCAGTTGTCTCTTCTTGGTGACACAAAGTAACGGTGCAAGTTGCTACCATTGGCTTCTTAGATCTGATGACATGCAGATGGTTGACTTCAGCTCAACATATGGAAGAATTTTCAAACTATTAGTGCTGTTCAAGATGAAAAGTGCTGGCAGCTTTGGGATAGAGAAGAGTCCCATCCCTGAAGGGATTAAATCAAAGGCTGGACAAACACATGTTAGAAATGAGCTCAAGCATCAGATCTGAGATCAAATGATCTTTTACATTTGTCAAATTGAACTTAAATCTTGATCAAGTTCTTTTACTTTTGTACATGAGAAAATAGGTTAAGCATTTTGTCCAAAGTCACACATCTCAAAAGATGCAGAGACTAGTTTATCCATACCTCTCATTTTACCAATCAGAAACCACTTTCTTTTGCTTTGTATCCTTTTTCTTGGCTTGGAACATAAAAAATAGATACATCTGATATTTTTGATAAGAACTATAACAAATTACTGCATGAATCCCGTGTGCTAGGTATATGTCCTCTCTGTGAATTATCTTGTTTAATCCATCTGGAAGCCTTTGCATTAGGTAATATTATTCTTGATTACAAATGATGAAGCTAAAAATAGAAAATAAAATAATTTTATAACACAGAAAGTTTGAAAGGAATTGCTGTATTTTTGTTTGCTTATTTTATTTTGGGGCTAAACCCTGTGGTTCATGGGCGTTACTCCTGGTTCTGGGCTTGGATATCACTCTGAAGCAGTACTCAGGGGACCATGTTGTGCCAGGGATTAAACCTAGGCCGCCTGTGTACAAAGCATGTGCTCACCTGTTGAGATATCTCTCGGGCCCAGTTGCAGTACTTTTAACCATTACATAAGGGATTATAGACTTATGTGGTTTACTGTGGAATTTATATGAATGGTGTGAAGATAAAAATCTTTTGGAGTCTGAAATCTCAAAGTCTAGGATAAACATTTTTTTATATTCTAGTACTATCATCTTTATTACATATTTTGAGACACCTGTATAATGGCTTTGGTTCTGTGTTGCATTTATGTCCAAATCAAACCTGCAATAGTTTTGAATTTTAGAACTAGCAGAAAACTTACTGATACATTAAGTGATTTGCCTCTCAATTCCAGAAAATTCTATCTTATTCTCTGCTTTGTCTCTACCTTATCTGTACCTACTTCTACTCTATTTGTATTTGGAGACACATAGAAGTTGAGAAAAAATCTGTTCAATTTATTTCCTAGACTAAATTTCATGTTAATTGTGGGAGCTTGACTGTTGGTAGAGTTAAATCTTACTGGACATTACTTGGAGAGCTGTTTGGACTCATTTTGTTCACTTGGACTCAAGTCCAAGCCTGCTCGGTTCGGGGCTGAGCATCCTCCACCCAGATCCTCCACTTTCCAGTAGGCAGGGGCCACACGCAGCAACTGTTCCCTGGCGCCGTTTAATCCCATCAACAGCCAGAGACTATAAAACCCAGCTCCTGGAAGCCTGTGGCTGCAAATGCGGCCGCACAACATCTTATTATCTCATTCTTACTTTGGACAACCTGGCAGGCTACCAAGTGTGACCTGCCCACACGGCAGAGTTGGCAAATCCCTGTGGTGTACCCAGTATGCCAAATACCAGTAACAATGATGGGTCTCATTCTTCTAACCCTGAAAGAGCCTTGAATATGGCACTTTTTAAAATCTCAGGGCTAGGGCGAAGGAAGCGTTACTGGTGCCTGCTAGAGGCAAAGGACAAAAAAAATCATTATTCAGGATGGACTCACAAAAATCATTCCTCAGAAACAAGTCCATCATTGAATGTACAGGTAGGATTATTGGTCGCAACTGAGATGTTTGCTCCAGGAAAATGGTATTTTCTATCTCTCTTGGAAATAAAGAGAAGTGGAAAAATGAACCGTTGAAGCGCCAAATAAGAAAATTCAAAGAACCCAGTCCTATTTATCATCATATTAGAAACTGTAGCACTGTGGCACTGCTTTCCTGTTGTTTATACATTTGCTAGAGCGGGCACTAGTAACATCTCCATTTGTCCCTGTTGCATGCTAGTGTAGCCCAATGGCATCTGCTTGCTCCAGGAACACAAAGTGAGACTTGTTGTTACTGTTTTTTTGGCATATCAAATACGCCATGGGTAGCTTGCCAGGCTCTCCTGTGTGAGTGGGATACTCTCAGTAGCTTGCCGGGCTCTCTGAGAGAGAGACAGAGGAATCGAATCCGGGTCAACCATGTGCAAGGCGAACGCCCTACCTGCTGTGCTATCACTATAGCCCATATTAGAAACATTAAGAAATATTTTTATATGCTGACAATTTACTGGAAAAAAGTGATCTTGGCCAACCCTTTAGTCTATTGCCTTTGTTTCTTTGTAAAATTTTAGGCATTGGAATAGTTTTTTACCCCTGTGATTATTCTGAGTCTTTCCTTTATTTATTGCTACTTTGTGTATGGCCACTAGGGGGACAACAGAAAAGCTTTTTTTTTTGGAAACCATGACCCTTTTTCTAATTTGTAATGGTCTTGAACCCCCACAGGGGAAACCAGTATTTTCTTAATGAGATACTGAATATTTTTAAATGCCTTTTTAGTAATTGATATTAAACTGTGACATGAACTGGCACATCTTTGTAAAATTTGAGGATGGTTATTACTAATTTTACTATTCCTAAAGCCGGTGAAGTCCTTTTTAAGTACAACACTTTATCTCTGTGCATATCGCCATATAGGAAATTTTACTAACCCCATTATGAGCCTTTTAAAAAAAGTGTCACAAACTATGGTATTCTGGAAGGCCCATCAAGACACACAATGGCTATTTTGAAAAACTTTAGTGGTTCTCAAAATTGGTAATAATTAGTATTTTCAGAAGCTGAGGGAACGCATATAAGAAATTTTTAGTCGTAGAGTTAAAGGGAACTTTTATGGGTTTTTTTGGCTGAAAAAGGTTGGTATTACATATTATTCTTGAAAAGAAATTTTAGTTCGACATTTATTGACCACATATTAGGTACCTGACAATGTATCAAAAGCTGATGTTGACATTAAACAACTGTAAAATAGCTGACCCATACATCACTGTATCACTGTCATCCTGTTGTTCATCGATTTCCTCGAGCAGGCACCAGTAATGTCTCCTTAGTCCTAGCCCTGAGATTTTAGAAAGTGCCACATTCGAGGCTCTTTCAGGGTCAGGAGAATGAGATCCATCATTGTTACTGGGTTTTGGCATATTAAATAAGTCACAGGGAGTTTGCCAGACTCTGCCGTGTGGGCAGGCTACTTTTGGTAGCCTGCCAGGTTCTCCAGAGTAAGAACTAGATAAGAACATACATAAACATACATACATAAACGGAGATTTAGCTTCATTACAATGTCTATAGTCCAGCGAGGGTCTGTCCACCAAGCACTCATGTCAGAGCCTCACACTTTCCTCTACTCACCATATCCTGCCCCAAGGCAATAGCCTAGATACCCAGTCCTGGTTGTTCAATACTGTATCTTCATCACTGCTTTACATGCTTATCATAGTACTCTTTGGTAGACGGTGCATGGGGTATTAGCCTTCGTAGTTTCAGGCAGGGCAGGTAAATTCTGAAGGATTAAGAATCCCAAGCAGGAACCTCCTGTTAGATTTTGACAGAGTGCACTGAGCCACAAGATTTTATTAGAACCAAAAGTTGAAGAAGGGATGAAGATTTCTACATCCAGAGCTTTTGTTGGCTTTGAGAAACTGATGCTTAAGTTTCTCTCAGTTAAGGGCATGATCCAAAAAATCTCAGAAAGCTTAAAACTTTCCTGTTTTGAACATCAATAATCTCTCCATTTATCAAGTGCCTATTATGTGCTTATTACAGTCAGTGCTTTATAAATTGCCTTGCAGATTCTCTGAGACAACTTTCTGAGGTCAATATTCATCTCATTTTACAGATGAGGAACATGTACCTTGGAGAGATTAAATAACTTCTCCAAGGTCATGCAGTCTGCAAAGGGTCAGATCTGAACCAAAACTTCAGCATAATTTGAACTCAAGATGCTTAATGAAATTCAAGGTTTGTTTGTAATAGTTGTGGGGAAACTTTCTAATTCTTAGATATAACTGGGGCCCATGAATCTGGTGAGGCAAGATGCCCATGGTTTTATGTCGACATGGGTGCTGGAGGAGAGAAGTCATTTGCTAGTCTCTCCTGTTTGTTTTGCACAATCTGATCAATTGCAGCGAGGAATCAGTCAATGCTCTTCTGTCCTACACCAGCCTGGGGCTGTTACTTGGGAGAGACTCACACTGAACAATGACTCAAGGGCTTGAAACCTCAATTCTGACCACTGACAACAGCTGGCTAACCCTAGTGATGTGCTCTCTAACCCAGTTTTGGCTAGTGGCATCTTCCTGACCCCCACCACCATGATCCCCACCACAGAGACATCTTTTTGTTTTAGCTCGTTTTCAGACCACATGTGATGGTGCTTAGAAGCCACTCCTGTCTGTGCTCAGGGGACTGAATGCAGTGCTGAGGATTGAAGTGGGGTTGACTGCCTGCAAAGAGAGTGCCTTAACACTGCTACTATCTCTCCAGGTCCCAACCCAGACATTTATTTATTTATTTATTTATTTATTTATTTATGGCCACACCTGGAAGTGCTCATAGCTTACTCCTGGCTCTGCACTCAGGGATCACTCCTGCTTGTGCTGAGGGGACCATGAGGGATGCCAGAGATCTATCCTGGGTCAGCCACATGCACGGCAAGTACTCTGTCCACTGTTCCGTCATTGTGGCCCCATCAACTCAGATTTTTTTTTAATATTTTTAAATGAATCTCTGTGAGATATAGTTATAGACTTATAAACTTTCATGATTACATTTCAGTCATATAATGATCAAGTACCCATCCCTCCACCAGTGCCCATTCTGCACCAACAATGTTCCCAGTATCCCTCCCGCCCCCCCACCCCATTTCCCACCCCCGCCCCCACCCCACCCCCACCCCCACCTCTGTGGCAGGCACATTTCCTTTCTCTCTCTCTCTCTCTCTCTCTCTCTCTCTCTCTCTCTCTCTCTCTCTCTCCTCTTGGGTGTTATGGTTTGCAGTACAGGTAGTAAGTGGCCATCATGTGTTGTCTATAGTCTACTTTCAGCCCTCATCTCCCATCCTAAGCGAGCCCTTCAAGCATCATTCAGTTACCCTTCTCTGTCTCAGCTGCCTTTAGCCCTAGCATGTGAGGCTGGCTTCCAAGCCATGGAGCAATCCTTCTGGCCCTTTTCTCTACTATCCTTGGGTGTTAGTCTCCCATTCTGTTACTTTATATTCCACAAATGAGTGCAGTCATTCTATGGATGCAGACATTAAAAAAAAAAAGATGTATCACGGTATATCACGGTCCTCCCGTTGTTCATTGATTTGCTCGAGCGGGCCCAATAACGTCTCCGTCATGAGACTTGTTGTTACTGTGTCTGGCATATCGAATACATCACGGGGAGCTTGCCAGGCTCTGCCATGCGGGCGAGATACTCTCGGTAGCTTGCCGGGCTCTCCGAGAGGGGCAGAGGAATCGAACTCGGGTCGGCCATGTTGGCCGCTTGTAAGGCAAAGGCCCTACCGCTGTGCTATCGCTCCCTTTTATTGCCATTTGAATATGGTACTTGTTGCAAGTGGATGGATAGGTGAACAAAGCTGGCTTCTCATCAGTCCCATCACTCCATCTGAGAGGCTGCTGAAGAACTAAAGAAGGGGAAGAACCTGGCCAGAGTGAAAATACAGCCCGCAGGACGCTGCCTTGCATGCCGCTTACCTAGGTTCAATTCCCAGCACGACACATGGTCTCAAGCCTCCCCAGGCATGATCCCTGAGTACAGATCCAGGATTAAGGCCTGAGCACTGCTGGGTGTGGTGCCCCACCTCCAGAAAAGGAAAAAAGGGAAGGGGGAAGATCAGATGGATGACGTGGCAGTTGGGGCTGGGGCTGGAGCACATGATGAAGTATAGATGAAGCTTTGGGTCCAATTGCACTACATCTGCCATCCCCCTAACATCTGTAGAGCATGAGGAGTCTTCTTTAAAATGCTTCATTTGAAATAAGTAGTGATGCACAAAAAATTCAACCAACAAATAATATGATGTTAATGATGTTATAGGCCCCTGCATTACTTCTTCTTTTTTTTTTTTTTTTTTTGGTCTGTGACAGCTCATCCAAAGTTTATGAGCACTTTGGATAAGAGCATGCAAATTATATTGTGTGCTCAAAAAACAGTAGTAGAGTTTTCTATGTTTTGTAAAGAGGTAATTTCTTTTTTTTAGTTTTGTTTACTTGGTGGAAGAGGGGTGTGGAGTGGCTGTCAATCTTCCATACTCGGGGCTTACTCCTGACTCTGTGCTCAGAATTCACTTCTGGTGATGGTTAGGGGACCACATGTTATACCAGGGTTGACTGCATGTAAGGCAAGTGCTTTAGCCCTGTTCTATCTCTCTGCCCCCAGCATTTGCTATTTTTATTTGTACATTTATTTTTATTTATTTATTTTTCTTTTTGGGTCACACCTGGCCATGCACAGGGGTTACACCTGGCCCTGCACTCAGGAATTACCCCTTGCGGTGCTCAGGGGACCATATGGGATGCTGGGAATCAAACCTGGTTCAGCTGTGTGCAAGGCAAATGCCCAACCCACTGTGTTGTTGCTCCAGCCTCTTGTACATTTATTTTTAAGATCATATAGCCTTTATCTAGCATTGTTGAAACTACCTGAAGTAGCATTTTTGTCTGAAAATGAGTAGATTGTTGAAATGTGACTTGTTTCGTGCTTGGTGTCATTAGAGACAAGCTTGTTGAGCCTATTCCTGCAGTCAGTTCTTTAATGTAAAAATTTAAATGTGGCAACATGATTGGGTGAGCTTGAATTATTGACGCGAACATTGCAAGACTGCAGGTAACAGACATTCTAGGTGGACTCATTCTTTCCACCCTGTCTTTCTCCCCTTTTTCTGCCCTCTGCTTGGAGCATCTGGGTCGCCTCCCAAAAGAAGCTGATTATATGATTGTGGTGCCAAAGAAAAATACTGACTGTAGTTCCAGCTAAGCCATTTTGGGGACAATATTTTATCCCACTAGCATTCATATGGCTTGTGATTACAAACACACCGAGTTTGAAAAGATTGATTAAACACGCACCTATCCAGCATCCTTTTGCATTTCTAAATGAAAATCATTACAATAAGCAATTGAAAATAGCCCGAGAGCACAGAGCCTGTTCAATGAGACCTCTGAATTCCCCTATTTTTTTTTCTGGAGCACGTTTTTATAGAGGAAACCGTGGGAGAAATATTACTTAGTTCACACCTCCTTTGAATGCCTCTGCATGTTGCTGCCTCTGTGGCGTTTGACTAAAAAGTTGCAGCGACTTCAGTGAGATTTTGTGATAAGCTGAACTCCTCACAGCTTGATCCCTTCCTGACTTTGTAGTGAAAACCACTGTTGTTGAGTGGAACACAGGTGGCTAGTTGCTCTGCTGGACGAGGCATTGACCCAACTGCCTCGTGTTTATCTCTCACTGCCTACTGGCTCCATCTGATCATCCTTCTGATGTGGGGAGCAGCGGGGGGGTGGGGAGAAGATTGGGGGTTGATACCTAAAAATGGAGCTTAGAGATGTGTCTCTTTGCACAGAGAGAGCAATTCTCCTGGTCTGTGGTTCACCCTCTCGAAGTTGTGCCTGATGCAAAGATGTTCCCAGGTTTTAGAGGCTGGTCTCTGGGGATGTGGCAGCCTGCCAGGATGCCATCAGTTTAGACTAATGATTGCACAGAATTCTCATGAAGCAGATGGCTACTAACCACAATATTAATATTATTTTGCTTTGTACATTTAGGGGAAAAATCATTTCCACAGTTGCATAGGAAAACCTCGTTTGGATTTTATAAAGAATGATCAGCCACAGAAATAACATGCTGTCAGGACCCGTTTTATATGCTTTCATTATCAGTGACAAATTGTGATATTAATTCTATAGCAAATTTGTGCTGGGGGTTTTAGTATTTCTTGCAACCATTTCCTATCTCTGCAGAGCTAACTGTAGAATAAAATGCTATGAATTTTACCTTGGAGGGATCGACAGCTGGATTTAAATGTTACCTCGGTAATTTGCTTTGAGACACTATTGTTTATAAACTCGAACAGGGCATAGTCTCCGACAGGATGCTGGATGAGGTGAAGGCTGAATATGATTGCTTAGATAACCCAGGACACAGAAATGCTTCTGCCTGGCTTGGCTTTGGCCCTGACCCCCCCCACCCCCACCCCATTACGTAGTCCAAACAGAAGAGATATTTCTGTGTGAATTAGTCGGATAATTAATTTGGTGTTCAGCTTTGCTTTGCTTATGCCACTCATCTTTATGTGTCTTGGGGAGGGTTGATAGTGACAGTTGGGTTCATCTAGATGGAAGGACTGTGCTGTGGTCTGAATAATTCAGCCATAGGGTACCAATCAGAATTTTATTTTGATCAGTGTTTCAGACCTTCTATGATGCTGTTTTTTTTTCTGGATAAGTCACAAATAGAGTTGTGTCAGGAATGCCCAATTTTAGGGCACGAGAGCATTTAGCATGACTTTGCCCCAAGCCTGAGAATTATACACATGTAGAAAATGAGAATAAATATTTTCAATGTAGCATCACATTATAATTTCTGTAAGTTCCAGATGTGCATTATTGAAAAATCAGTGTCTTCACTTACCATATTGAGTTTTACCACCAAATCTTTCATTCAATCCTTCATCATAGAAGCCCTTTTGACTTAATTTTCCCACCCACCTTTCCCCTTCCTAATACTTTTCTTATGCCTGGGGAATTGTTAAAACATAATGTAAAAGAAACGAGGGAAAAGGAATAGGTATTTTTGGATTTAATAAACTAATAAGAAACTTAAAATTATAAAAGGACAGGAAGTGACTGATGGATAATGGAACAGAAAAATCCCATCTTTTCATGGAAAAGATTGGAATGAAGACTATAGTTGATTCCACCTAGAGGTCTACTTTGAACTCTTGGCCATTCAATTCTAAATCCTAAAGAAGAAAAAGTAAGACTTACCTAGTACCCAAGTGACTGTTTCCTAGCAAACCATCCTTAATTAAATTTGACTTGTAGTTTTTGAATACTTAGCAGTTTTGCAGCAATATATTAGAAGGTTGGGAGGTGCCATGATGTTAGATAGAAGTTTAATGACAGTGGAAGTGACAGCTGACCTTGAATGAAAGGAGAACAACAATGATTACAAAACTTCAGACATTAAGGGCAGTCCTGCTGGAAACAATGATGAATCCTCCCTTAAATGACTCTGTAGGTCAAGAGAAGTTGAATTCTAGTCACTTTCTCTCGGAAAGCTAGTAATAATTTTATGAAGCTGAGGAATGAGTTCTTGGAGAACTTTTGCTCCTAAAAAAATGGACTTTAACAATTTGGAAATTCCCTGAATGTGGAATAGTGGCTTTCCAGAGATACAGTTCACAAGCTGTCTTTGCATTTGAGTTAAGTCATATCAAATAGAATGACCCAATCCATCCATTTCTGGGTACTACTGATTCAAGGAATCCTGCTGTGGGTCAAATGCCTGAATTGGTATTCAGATTGGGATAAAAAATTATTCACTTGGAGATTTATTCTTTTGAACCTTAAAGGCATATTCATTTTGACAAAGCTGTTAAAATGAAAATGCCTATAGTTCAAGTAACTATGACCTGGTAATCCATGGGTATGGCCTTATTAGGTTAGTTGGGCATCTGTATACTCTGAGAATTTTATGCACGGTGAGCACTTATCCATCTCTCAAACTTAAACTCTCTCTATACTTTGGATACTTAGAAAAATACTTTAAAGGCAAAATTACTCAGTTAATTTCAAGTCTACATAACAATTACCCTCGGTATTTTTTATCTTCCCATGGAAAGAATACTTTTAACATTGATATGTAAAAATTTTTATTCATGTACTTACTCAATACTGAGTTGATTAGCTACTATTTTTGATGATATTAAAAGACCCCTGAGTTAATAATACAACTACAATTGCAAGCATTCACACACACACAAGCTGCCATCATGGCCGACCCGAGTTCGATTCCTCCGCCCCTCTTGGAGAGCCCGGCAAGCTACCGAGAGTATTTGATATGCCAGACACAGTAACAACAAAGTCTCCAATGGAGATGTTACTGGGCCTGCTCGAGCAAATTGATGATCAATGGGAGGGCCTTTACCTTTACCTTTACCTTTACCACACACACATATATTTTTGACATGCAGAGAGAACTTGAGGATGGTTGACAATGTTAGTCTAGGAGATAACAAAAATACATGATACATTTACATGTATTAATGCCATCACTGTCACTGTCGCTGTCATCCCATTGTTCATTGATTTACTTGAGTGGGTGCCAGTAACCTCTCCAATCATCCCAGCCTTGAGATTTTAGCAGCCTCTCCTTACTCATCTTTCTCAACACTGCCATATTGAAGGCTCTTTCAGGGTCAGGGGAGTGAGACCCGTTATTGTTACTACTTTTGGCATATCGAATACGCCACAGGTAGCTTGCCAGGCTCTGCTGTGTATTAATGCATAGGATTCATTAATACTACTAACAAGTTCTTACACAGAAAACTGGGATTCTGTGTGTAATATCGATGGAGGAGAGACAGAGTTTGCAGAAGGGGGCTATGGAGAAGCTGTGGCTATAGTGTGTGGAAAACAAGAGCAGTCTTGGCATCATGACTGCAGAGAGCTCCAACGAGAAATATGCTCTACCAACCTCAGTTTCAAACAGAAAAATATTTTGTAGGAGAATTACTTATTGAAGATCAATTATCCAGACAATTTTGTCTGTGATAGTTCCAGTGCATGCCTGTTACACTCGTTTAATTATTGAAAGCGCCTTATTTTGCTATCAAAAGTGTTTTGGTTTTCAGGATAAACAGATACACCATCATACTACTTAATTTTGAGGGAAATGGAAGAAAAAATATGAAGCCCTTTTGTTTTTTGCCACATCTGGTGATACTCAGGGGTTATCCCTGGCTTTGCACTCAAGAATTACTCCCGGTAGTGCTCATGGGACCATAAATGATGTTGGAGATCGAATCCAGGTCAGACGTATGCCATATCTGCTGTACAATTGCCCTGAAGCCCATTTTGAACTGATAATTCAAAGATAACACACCTCAAAACTTCTTATTTCCTTACAGGTGAAATAATAAAAACACACCAGACAGTCATAAGTCTAGTTTTCTACCTAGTAAAGGAATGACATCAAACCCAACAGCAACTTTAACCTTCTCCCATGACTGCTTTTACGTTTTATGGAGCCACCTCTGTTCACCGCGGAATTGATAATAACTAGGCAAAGAAGAACATCTTGGTTGAGAAATGCAGAAAGAAACAATGTTGTGCCGCTGAGTTTATGTCCAATAGTGCATCAGTCAGATCAGAGAGAGAAAGTGAAGTCCTGTGCATCTGTCCAGAGGAATGTTACTGCTTCCAAACTCTCCGCCTTCTATGTCTGGCCCAACTACTATTCCTCCCCAGACAGCCCACCCCACATTTATAGCTGAGGAGGTTATTGGAATGAATTTATCATCCTTTGGTAGTCATTGACACGGACTGCAATGGACAGTAAATTTTGTATACTCTTTATGAATGGGTCTGAAAGGCAGTTTCGGAATTTTTCAAAGTGCCTTTTGGGGGCAATATTCATTATACCAGGGACATATCCTTAGAAACCTGGAGAACATGAAGTTCCATCTCTCAGTAGTTAGACAAGAGTTGCTTTTTGATTGTTTCTGGTCTTAAAAATATCTGCTAGGAAGCTTTATTTTGACTCTTTTATAAAGCCTTGCCTTACTTTACCGTTGGTTCTTGGGATAAGTTGTTGTATAGATTTACCTCATGATGAAGGCAATTTAGATCTTTCTGGACATTGTGCTCACTTAATTAATTTCTTGCTTTTTATCTAATATCTTTCTTTATGTTTTCTTTTTGTCCCTATCATGAATTATTATCAAGGGAATTTTGGTGGTCAAACATGAGAATTCTATAAGGCACTGTAAAAGCAACTAGTAGACACAGGATTGTTGTAGGAGGGTACATTAAATATGAAAAAAAGAGAGAAAAAGGAGTACTTAACTTTGTTTTTCAGAACAAAATAGTGGTTACCAGAAGGGAGGGGGAGAAATTATGTGAAAGGGGTCCATTGAATGGTGATGGAATGAGATGAGTTTTGGTGTTAAACTTAAAGCCACTTGGATGTGTATTTATAGGAATGCACAAACACCAGAGAACTCTGTATCACTGTATCTCTGTCATCCCATTGTTCATTGATTTACTCAAGTGAGTGCCAGTATCATCTCCATTCGTCCCAGCCCTGAGATTTTAGAAGCCTGTCCTTACTCGTCCTTCCCAGTGCTGCCATATTGGAGGCTCTTTCAGGGTCAGGGGAATGAGACCTGTTATTGTTACAGTTTTTGGCGTATCAAATATGACATGGGTAGCTTGCCAGGCTCTATGTGCCAGAGAACTCTATAATGCTATAAACCAGTGCTACTTCAATGGAATAAAACAACTTGAGTCAAGGAATCTATCCTTAGACCCCCAATATCATAATGTCAATATGAAGAGAGTAGTGGGTTGACCAAATAGTCCAGAAAGCATAAGAGAGGATGAGTCCTCTTCAAAAATGATATAGTGATGGGGGGGGTATTTGGTGATTAGAACCCTGGTTCTAGCTCCCAGCATCCCTTCCAATTGTAACAAGTTTCTGAATATCAGTATTGGTTGCTTTACTGTGAAGAGTTTTGCTGACTCTAATCAGGCTGATGTGAAAATCAGAGGAATCAACCTCCGGAAAGAAGCTTAGAAAAGTCACCGACACATTAGGAGCACTCAGTAAGTGCTAGTTCTATAAAAACACTCCTGGATATTGGTTTTTACTGTGATTCCCTCCCTACAGCTGGATGCTTGATGCGAGAAAACATTGCTGAGATAGGAATGACTAAGCTGAGCCAGGACTGGCAGAAGGATAGCCGCGTCACACTAGATGGATTTGCCTGTGACACAGGCTGTATTTGTCTTTAATGCAGTATGTATTCTCAGTTGTCTAGTTTGCCATCACAATTCCCACTTGGTCAAAGAAAAAGACAAGAAAACTGAAGGATTATCACAAAAAATGGTACAGTTATGACCCAAATCTAGATGTCTATTAGGGAATATCAATTGGTCCTGAAACAATTTTCTCCTTTTGATGATGAGTGTTGGAAATGCGGAGAGTACCTTATTGCTTCTTGGTCACTTTAACTGTCTGTAAGTGTGGTGTTAGTGGTGTTAGTACTGGAAAGAGAGAATTACCTCTTTACAGTGGTGGTAAATCATGCCATGTATTTGGTCTGTGAAAAAAATTCCCTTTATCTTCCGAAATTTAACATTTTGAGAATTGATTATGCAAACAAACAGCCCTTCCTACCACCCCTACCCCCATACCTCAGTTTCTATTATCAATTTTCAGTAAACTAACCTTTCTTAAATGTATTTATGGCTTTTCTAGGGATAAAGGACTTTTAAGGCATGGTCCCAAACTTCAAAAAAAACATAATCTAGCTTATAAATAAACATGTATGTGTGCTTTTGAGTACGGAACTGTTGAATATCATCACCACTCCAGTTTGATAAAACAGAAATAAATACTCCCAACTCATTTTTGTTACATGATCCCATAGCACAACCCTTTTCTTTCTTGTCTTGTCTTAAGGTGTTGACTTCATATTCAGTGTTGTACGTTACAACAAACATTGCCGACTCATCACTCTCCACTTCATTCTTGACTAAAAAGAAAATACGCTGCTACCTATTGCTTTATTATTTGCCCTGCTATTATCTACATTTTTAAAAAATTTTTATTAGTGAAACACCATGAGGTACAGTTGAGGATTTACAATTTTTTATGCTTGGGTTTCGATTATACAATGATCAAATACCCGTCCCTCCACCAGTGCCCATTTTCCACCACCATGAATAATATCTCTCCCACCCCCATCCCCCCCATCCCACCCTGCCTCTGTGGCAGGGCATTCCCATTTTATACCCAACATTTTTCTTAAGAATCTCTCACCTTGATTTATCTGTAGTTTTAGAATTATCATTTATTATGTAATTTAGGTAGCTTTAAGAGTGCTAAAGTTTATGATATAAATATACAAAATTATTACCTCACCACCACCAAAGTGCCCCTGACCCTCTACCAATGCCATTACATCATTTTTTAGTCTAGTTTCTTTCTGTTCCCCCATCCCAATTTTGTAATTGTTCCTGAGTTCTAATGTCAAGGGTTTGCCATTGCTTGTTACTGTCTATTCTCTTATTTTTCAACATCTTCTTTACAAAATTTGAGGTCATTTTTATATAAGGTACCTGTTATGGTCTCTTGGCCATAGGAAGTGATCAATGAAAGTTAATGCAACTTATTAATGTATTCATTCTCTGTTTTGCAGTTTCAAATCATTCTTTTCAATCACATACCATAGTCAAGTTCATTTCCATTTTATGCATTTATTCTTACATTATGGAAGATGAAAATGAAAATGTAAAACACTAGGAGGAGGGTCATCTCTCTCTCCTAGGACAGGAACACAGGCTCGAGTAATATATTCTGTGGAGCAAGAATAAAAACAATAAATGTCCTGAATATATTCCCCATTAAGCAGGTAAAATTATTTTCCTATTTTCATAGCTTTGTGTTTGAAGCTTTGTATTTCATTTAGAGTGTAAATTCTATGCTCTGTTCAGTAGATGCTGCTTCTTGTCTTGAGCAATGGTTACCATAAGGCTATTTTTTACTTCGCATGTAATGTGTTCCTGATACACAAACGAAAGCTTTCTTTTAGTTAACTTGCTCACTGCTTTTCTTGCTGGGGCAGTATTTTAAAGCCTTGAAAAACCTCAGGTTATAGTATTATTTGTATAGTCTTTAAAGATACTACTTCTCTATGTAACTTCTGGTTGTTCCTTTGAATTTAGTTTGATAAAAATATGGCATGGTTATGTTAGATTTTTCTTTCTTTGTGTAATATAAACTTTTTTGTCATTGAATATTTTTATTCTCTTGGAATATTAATCACATTAGATCATTTCTATAGGAACACTCCTTTGAGATGAACTCAGCAAGTAGTAAACAGAGTGCTATATTTAGATTTATTAATTTTTTTTTCATTTTTGGGCCACACCTGGTAGTGCTCAGGGCCTACTCCTAGCTTTATGCTCAGGGATCACTCCTGGCAAGGCTCAGGTAACCAAAGGGATGCCAGGCATAGAACTTGGGTCAGCCACATGCAAGGCAAGCGTCCTACCCACTGGACCATCACTTCAGCCCCAGTATGCTACATTTCAAAGAGTTGATTGGTCATATGAACATAAATATAATGGAGAAAATGCCATCAATTCCTTAGGGTATCTAGTGCTAAGGGATTATGATATGCTGAAAATCATCAGGCCCTTTCTCCCTAGCTCCCAAACACACACACACACACAACACACACACACATACACACACACACACACACACACACACCCCTCATCATGCTATTGTCCTTATTTGCTTCTTCAGGTACCTCTGCTTGTCTGCTCTGGATGGTGTATTCACAGCTGATAAACTCATGTTTTGACCTTTCTATTATAGCATTTCCTGGGGAGATCAGAAAACCACTAATTATTATTTTATCTGAACTTGTAATAAATAAGATGATCTCATACAATTTTACCAGAGATAAAATCTATTTGTATTTTAAAAATACAATCAATCTAAAGGAGTAATGATGAAGATAGATGATAAATACTTACTCTCTACTTCAAAACTTGTTCTCTATTCAGGATTAAATATTAATTCTAACTCTAAAAAAATCTCAGAAGATTTTGTAGTTTGCTTTTACCTAGAGGACTGGTTTATCTTCATTTGTGTTGGTTGGCAGAAAAACCCAATGCCCAGGAAGATGAAACACTGGTAGATATTCCTCAGGAATGGCTCAGAAAATGTTTCCCATTCAGACTTCATATTTTATTTAGAAGCACAGCCAGTATTCAAAATATATACTCTCCTGGGGTCTGAAACTCTTAAGGATTCTATTATTTTATCAACAAACATCTTATACTGTCCAGTCTGGATAGAAAATTAACCAATTCATTGAACTTTGGTCTTGGTCTGAAGAAGCAAAAAAGGGCCAGTTATAAAAGTTTTGTAACTTGGACCTTTGAATATTACAGCCCTCTGTCTTTTTAAAGATAGCCATGGAAGGCTTTTAAACTCTGAGTTCTTTTTCTATTTATGTGAGGAAAGCTGTGTAAATTCCAAACTAACAGAGATAGAAGAAAAATAAGGATTACCTGTGATTTGTGCTTCTGCACTCAGCACAGTAAATCATGATGCATCCAATAAGACAAATTAGAATGAGAAGGCAGGAGACATAAAAGATATCTATACATTCTGTCTATGTGATGTTTTCTGTATCTGTGACATAGACCTGTATTTAGAAGAGAACTTATAAATCATCTCAGAGGATATTGGCTTTAATGCAATGTCCGTATGGGTGACCAGTTGGCATGGCAATGATAGATGGACTTTCACCACTGGGTCCAGTGGTTCAAATGTAGTTCCCTTTGGCAGTGACTAAAAGTCTTTATGATCGAGCAATTGTTCAGCGACCTGGATGAAATGAATTGGTCTCCTTCTGGTGAATAGCTGTCCATGTCACAAGACTGGAATGTAACTGGTACTAATTGTCTCCCTGGTTGATAGTTTCAGAAACAGGGTTAAAGAGGTCATAAGGAAGGGTGACGAAATGCTCTATCTTTTCACACCAATGCTCATTTATTGAGCTCATTGCACTAGGTCATCTTGGCAGAGAGAAGAAAACTATTCATTGTTGCAACCTGAGTTTAACTGAATCTGTCTTAAATGACATGTCTTCAATTCTCTTGATTATATCTGAATAAAATTCTTATACATATCAAATTTAACCTAATACCTTCACCCCTGGAAGTGAGAGACAAAAGCAAATGCAGCACTGGATAAAAAGCTTTTTAAGATAATAGATGTTTCTCCTCATTGAGAGAAAATTTTGAAAAATTCATGGAATTAGCTTCACATTTTCTTTATAATTATATCTGCCTGAGTTAGGGGATTGATTTCCTTCATCAATGCTTGTCCTTTAGGAGATATTAGAATTTTTTAAAATTAAAAATTGCTCTATATGAAATGAAATACAGAAGTATTGACTCTGGGAAGGAAAGAGGGGAAGAATTACTAATTTACTAAATGGATATAAAATATAATTTGATCCCAATCAGCATCCAAAAAGTTTATTTTAAAGTTCATAGTGATTATTTGCAAAATAATTAATACTAATGAGGTATTCACAATAATATTGAAAATGATAGTTATTATAATAAAGCATTTATGAGATTGGACGTTAAATAGACAAGCAGACCAATGGAATCCAATTGGGCAGTGTGTGTGTATAAATATCTATATATATATATATATCTCCCACATATGGAGATTTGGTGTTTCTTAAGTATGATATTTCAAATCTGTGAGATGTTTGGACAATTGAGAAATCAAAAGCAAACAGATTTCCCTCTCATACCATATATAAAAGATAAACTACAGATGGATCAAAAATCTATTTATAATGATGAGAATATTTGAAGATGTTGTTTGTAAGTTTGGAGTGGTACTCAGATTTGAGATACAAAACCAGAACATACAAGGAAAGTACCTTGGGAAAATTATAGTACATTAATGTTCTAAATTCTGGAAAGGGCAAAGTATTTAAGTCAAAATACAAATGGAAATTATAGAAGTCTTTGTACCACTTAAACAGATGTGTGTAACAAATTTTCTAATATTTAAATAATCTCTACTGTAGCGTGAACAAATATTAACCATTTAATAGAAAAGTTGGTAAAGATTCATTGAAAAGGTTATTAAGAGCTACAGAACTGGAAAAGGCAGGTAAATACAAAAACTTTTTCAACTTATGTACTGATTGGAGGACTAAAAATTAAAACTGGATACCCTTTTTTGGCTATTAGATCAGAACAATATAAAGCAAATTGAAAACATTTCAGATTATACTATGTCATAAAAATGACCTTTTCACACTCTATAGCATTAATGAGAATTCATAAAACCTTTGAACATTAGTTAGGTAATAGTGATTAAAACTTGAATGCATTGTTCCTCTAACCTACATATATTATTTTGTGGAATTACACCTATGATTCAAAAGAAGATGTTTGCATCAGTCACAAACATGAATATCCATTCATAAGAAAATGGTGGAATGAATCGCATATCTTTACAGTGGATTTTATATAACCATGAAAGGGAATGGGGTAGAGTAATATGTACCAATATATTTATTTCTGTTGTGTTGTGAATGAATATGTTGTGAATGAATGTGTACTACAATATGTTTTAGTATGATGACAATTTCATCTTTGCTACCCATAAACAAAATAAAATGAACCAGCGACTTTGTTCTAGATATCAACTCATCAAAGGACTCCATTTAGAGTTTAAAGAGGTGGCCGTAAAGGAGATTCCCATATGTGAACACTCAAAACCTCATACAAACAGAAAATACAGTCATAGTGACAATAATTCAAATTCCATTTAGAACTGGCTTTGTGCATAGCCCTTTTATATAGCATTGTAGCAGTCACTAAATTTAGCTGGCTTACTTTTTACTCATACTACAAGTGTTTTGATGCTTCAAACTAAAGGCAGGTCATAAATATATACTTCCTCTATAATAAGACAGGGAGCCAATCTAAGAAACGTGCTCGAAATAAACCAGTAAACCTAGATTTATGTTTTAGAAACTGGCCAAAATGGGTAGCAAATTGTGCTTGAGGAACAGATACCTACTGTGTGAAAATCTTTTTCAAAGTTATAGGTGCTAGGTCCAGGAGCACATAGCACTGTAATGTTGAGAAGCTTTATCTCGTTCTATTGGATGAAAATATACAAGTTCTGGGTTGGAAACTTGATAGAGTACAAGTCCCCTCTTCAGCCATAATGTGTTAAATCCTTTAGTTTTAGGTATACATCCTGAACTCCAGGGGACCCTATGCGACATTAGAAGTCATTTACTTCAGGATACTTTTTATGCTTTCAACTTCTTTTTATTCTTCTGCTGTGATATTACTTGGTTTGAGCTTTACCAAAGTTCTCCTAGTGTCTGTGTGAAACCATGGCAAAGAGGGTTTCTTGGCATCTCTTATCTTCATGGTCTTGGTATAGGGTGACAGGCAGCCTTGGGCCTGGTACCTGGATGGTAGCGTCTGCTGTGCCCATTGGTTCTTCTCCACTGTGTGGCCTGATGGCAAGGCAGTGGGGGGCCTGTGTGAGACCCAATCCAAGAGACGGTGCTACCCCCATGAGCGGCAGCAGGGACTCAGCATCACTGGCCTCATGATTTGTGGGGGAGGGTATCTTTCCCCAAACCCCCAGCTGCTCCAACTCCAAAGTGATGACAATTCTTTAGTGTGTGTTTCTATGTTTATTTCCACATAGTATAGGAAGTATTGAGAAATAGATGACTCCAATCGTTGGAAGTAGCTAGAAGCTGAAATCAGTTGAAAGGGTGAGAAACTGAGGTGGGACTTTTATTGCCCTGTTTTACTTGCAGTGTTTCCTTCTTAACTTTAAGAGGAGGAGGATAGAGGTTGTTGTGTGAATTTGAACATTTGGGGTATTTTTTTTGTTTGTTTGGTTGGATTTGGACCACAGTGGGTGGTGCTTGGAGCTTATTCCTGGCTCTGCATTCAGGAATCACTTCTGGTGGTGCTTGCGGGACTTTGCAGGGTGCTGAGGAGCAAACTCGGGTTGACTGTGTGCAATGCAGCACCTTATCTGCTATATCTTCTTTCAACCCTAGTGGTGGACTTTTTAATGAGATAGGTTTGTACCTGCTTATATGACCATATAAGATACATGCTCTTATCAACTCATCAGGCGAAGGCAGAGATGGCTGCTCACCAAAGGGGCAACTCAGACCTGGCTAAGGAAGACATTCTGAGTGAACAAAGTGCCAACATGGTTTTGAAGGAGCCTCAGACTGGAACGGGGTAAAGCAAAGTTACTATTCAAGGCCTGTTTTGAAAATGCTTGCCTTCTGTCAATGAATCTTAATTTCTGAGTTATTTGTTTTTCCATTCCTATTTTGATCAATGCATAGCATTTACCATAAACTAAATCAAAGTATCAGCTTTGTATAGTGATTGTCAATGGGGAAAAAAGTTAAAAATTTTTTTTTTTTTTTTGCTTTTTGGGTCACACCTGGCGATGCACAGGGGTTACTCCTGGCTCTGCACTCAGGAGATACTCCTGGCGGTGCTCATGGGACCATATGGGATGTTGGGAATCGAACCTGGGTCAGCCGTGTACAAGGCAAACGCCCTACCCACTGTGCTATCTCTCCAGGCCCCTCAAAAGTTAAATTATTAAAAAAAGTCTTTTGAAAAGTTTCGGGGCCACATCCAGTAGTGCTCAGTGCTTACTCCTAGCTCTGTCCTCAGAGACCTGTCATGGCAGTGCTCAGGGGACCATAGATGGTGCTGGACTTTGAACTGGGTCAGTCCTGTAGAGGCCAACCACCTCCCTCACATTTGGGTTTTTAATGCAGTGTCTGATCACTTGTGTAGATCTGTTTGTTTGTTTGTTTTTTGTTTTGGGGTCACACTCAGAGACTCTCAGGGCTTACTCTTAGCTCTATACTCAGATCAGTCCTGTAGGCTCTGGGGACCATCTGACAGGCTGGGGATCGAACCCATGACAGCTATGTGCAAGGCAAGTTCCCGACCTGCGGTGCTATCTCTTGGGCTCTACTTGTGAAGGTCTTTTTAGTAGGAAAATCATTTCTTTTCTTTCCTTCTCTTCCTTCCTTCCTAAAATAGATTTTGTAGTTCACATTGCCAACTTGATATTGAAATTAAGAAGAAAATCTACAGTCCTCACAAACAAAGGAATATGGTAAAATTACAATCATTAAATTAAAAAACTTTTTTTTCATATTAATGTTTTTATGATACAGCATGGTAATACGTCTTCTGATTTCTTAGATTAAGGAATTACTTTCCTAAGTGTTAATTTGTTTTAAAAACACTTTCTCTTCATTCTTACTTCCTTTTCTCTCACATAACATTTTCCTAATTATGGACTTTTGGAATGGGTTTATTCTTCGCAAAAGCAATCTACATCAAACTAGACATTTATATTTTTGATACTTGATTACTTTTTTTTAAAATCATGAACAGTATCCTAATTTATAGTTAAGATGTTAAGGTGATTTCTCCCATATGGAAGATATTTTACTGCCAGATTGTGTGTGAACTTTTCTTCTGTTTATATCAAAAATTATAGTGCCTTCTGAGAAATACTTTTGTTATTATAGAGGAAAATATAAAGTTAAATATTTAATTTAAGTGACCAGCAGTGGGGAGTGATTATGGCATATGCCCCAAATAAAGTCAGTAATGCAACATAGAAGGAAAAAAATCATGGGGTTCCATTTCCCTGAAATGATGCTTTTTTGACTTGTCAATCTTTTCAAGCTTCTTTAGAATTTTAATTCTGTAATAATTCTTGGCTTTCCTAAAGTAAAATAAAAACAATTACTTCTTACCTTTCCTATAATTGCTACTGCTCTTTATGCCTGAAGGGTGGAGAATGATAAAGAGGAGTTCCCATCTGGTGGCAGAACAGATCCTGAAAGAACTTACCTATTAAGGAGAAGTTTTAAGGAAACTTAAAATAGCTCACTTATTAAAAAGAAGTTTCAAGGAAAAAGAAAGGTCTCACATTGACCTCTGATCTCTTGATCTTTCCTCCAAAAAAAAATGAGAGAGAGAAATCAGACAGGCAAAATGCTAGCGAATCAAGGCATAAAACACATTCACCCATAATAAGATATTTGTATACAAATTTTTATATACAAAAGGAAAAACTAGCCTTTTTAAAAGCGATTAGGAGATAATTTCCTGAGATTTAGTACTGGTAATTCAGATTCTAGGCAGGAGGGTCCTTGATGTTAGCTTTGGAAGTAGGACAGTTTTTTGGGTGAGAAATCAAGAGGGATGAAAAAGGCACAAAATTGTTGGAATAACATTAAAGTGATCCCGCCGAGTGGACTTGGGATAAAAATAATTTATGTGTGGTTTAGTCATGAAATGATGCGAACATTATTTTAAGTGGAAAGGAATGTGGTAAACTCTGTGAAAGCATTTTGATCCTAACTAAGGAAGCACAGAGAGAAACCTGGTGTCAAAGGTGGTTTCAGCTGACTACCACTCACCAGGAGCTCTCCCTCAGCACAGCACCCCCAACATTTAATCCGGATGTAATAACATGGGTATTTGGAGAAGGAAGCAGCTAAGAGCAAAGAAGTGGCTTCTACCTGACAAACGATGACACACCCCTTCCATATTCTTGTATGTACCCAGGAACTGGGCACCATTGTTGTGTTTCTGCCTTTACTGGGCAGGAAATGATGTCTTTGATTTAGAACATGTGTTTTTAATGATGCTGCCATTGAGCCAAAGATGTTATTACGAAGCAAGAGAGATAAAATGGTGTTATTGTATCGACAGCTCTCGGTAATGGATAATAAGGCCTTCACTTGACTTCCTTCAACAAACAAGGACTTGAGGCTGTCAATGAGGTTATAAATAAAATTTTAATCATGTGGAATTGTCAGCCCGAATTCCAGTATCAGACATTAGTGAAATTTGTGGTAAAGATGTAATTTGCATATGGGAATTCAAGTATATTCTATTTATTTTTGTTATAAATAGGAATAGTTTTAGAGAAAGATTTCTTCTTTGCAAACAAAATGATCTTTTAGATGACATATGAACACACGTGCACGAGAGTCAGGCTTTCTTCAGACTATATTATAAATTATAAATGTAAATCATGTCATACATTTTCTGATAAGAAAGGAAATATGAATTGCTTAGGCAGTCTATTAAAATTCAAATGGAAATATTTGAATTTAAGATATTCAAGATCATCAGTTTCAGTTCAAAATTAAAATAGGTTTTTGTATTCTGTGAAAGTAAAGTCACTGTAAAAGTAAAGTTCCTGTCTTTCCCCTTGCCATGGTTAAAATGCAAAGCAAAAGCACAAGTTCAGAGTAGTTGGTATTTCTAGAAAGGTAGAGTTCTTAGAAAAGGGAGAACAGAATTTGAAAATTCTCTCTTCTTTGGTTTTATTCAAATCTGCTAAAATTTGTAAGCAGTTAAGATGTCCTTCAATAGGCAAATAGATAAACCAGAGCAAGTCTACGGAATGAGCTTATTATTCAGTGATAGAAAGCAAATTGGGAAACTTAAATGTACGTTACTAAGTGAAAGAAGGTCTGAAATATCTGCACTCCGATGATGACTCCTATTTGATGCACCTAGAGATACATAATTATAGAGACTGAAAAAAATCAGTGGTTTCTAAGAATTAGGGTGATGGTAGCATAGGAGTTATAGTGGAGCGATAAGTGAACAGAGATTTTTATATAGGAGATTTTTAGGGCACGGAATTTATTCTGTATGACACCATGACTGTGGATATGTGACATTATAGATTAAAAAAATCCATACAATGTACAACACAAAGCATAAAATCTAATGTAAATGGTGGACTTTGGTAACATGTCAGAGCAGATTCATCAATTGTAAAAAATGTACTATGGTAATGCAAAATGTTGATAATAGGGGGAAATTGTGTGTGTGTATGCGTGTGTGTATGTGTGTGAGAGAGAGATAGAGAGAGAAACAGAGACAGAAAGAAAGAGACAGCAGAGACAGACAGAGAGACAGAGAGAGGCAGTTACACGGGAATATGGAAACTCTGAATTCTTCATAAGTTTAAAGCTTCTCTATAAAAAGTATATGCATTAAAATATTTCAAAATTAGAGTTTGAAATATAATGTTTTATCCTTTTTAATTCCATATGATAATGATTACCGTAAACATCAAGGAATATGGGAGAACTCTCTTTGGCATATTAACAAATCAAAGTACTTAGGACTCTGAAGGAGACTAATATACTGTACCAGAAAGTAACTTTCATTTTTTTGTTTGTTTTGGGTCAAGCCTTGAAATGCTCAGGTGCTATTCCTGGCTCTATACACAGGAGTGACCACTGGAAGTGTTTGCTGGACAATATGTAGTCGTGGGTGTCTAACTGGGGTCAGCTGCTTCCAGGGCAAGTGCCTTAACCCCTGTACTATTTCTCTGATCCCTCAAGAGTAACTTTATATTGTTTCCTTTCTGTTCTTGGGGGACAATAGTAAGTAAGGATATGTTTGTTTGACAAATCTGTGCTATGTGAGGCAAAAATGGGTTGGGCAGGAAAGAGGCTTATATCTTCCATAGGCAAATAGAAAGACACTGTATTAAAAAAGAATTCTTTCTTTCATATTTAGTTTTTAAAGCAAAGGAAGATGAGAAAACTAGGAAAAAAACTTAGGACACTGTAGCACTGTCCTCCAGTTGTTCATCGATTTGCTCGAGCGGGCCCAGTAACATTGTGAGACTTGTTACTGTGTTTGGCATATCGAATACGTCACGTGTAGTTCTATTCCTTACATGGACGACTTATTAAAGCTTCCTGCTTCTCAATCTCTGTATTATATAAAGTGATTATTATCTGTATTATCAGTAATTCCTGCCTCCTAGTTTTGTTTTGAGAAATTATAGAAATTAAAGATAGCTAGATCAGGGGCATTTTCTTGGTGAGCACTCAATTAATGTTTTTTTAATCACTGAATTTTCCATTTATGTGAAATAAATTTGTAATATATTAGGTACTACAATAAATAACATCAGATATAGCAATATAAAATTTGAATAAAGGTGCAATTTACTTTTTCAAATAATTCTGGTAAATGAACATAAAGCAGTACTTTCCTCTATGTAATTGCATGTATAGAGGCTATTATAGAACAATATAACCTCAATTTGATATTTCAATTCACAGCTACTGTCCTATATACTGTGTACTTAATTCTGACAATAACCCTGTAGGGTAGAGATCAAAGGCCTGGCTACATATAAAGGAAAAAAATGGTTCAGAATTACTTAGTTAAATCCCCAAGATCACATAATGGGCTAATGCCAAGTTTAATGCCCATCTCTTAATTTTAAGTCAGAAGCTGCCTTTTATGTAGTATTGTCACTTTAAGAGTTCTGTTTTTAAATTGCTGTTATTGTTTTGGGTCCATAGCCAGCAGCACTTAGGATTTCCTCAAGACTCTTGACTTCAGGGATCATTTCTGGTGGTGCCTGGGTTGAATTTGCATTTGTATGTAAGACAAGTGCTGATCTTCTATATTAACTCTCTGACTCAATGTTTATATTCTTGAGTTTCCTGGTCATATGCTTTATTGTAGCATTGTCCTCCTGTTGTTCACTGATTTGCTCAAGCAGGCACCAGTAACGTCTCCATTGTGAGACTTGTTGTTACTGTTTTTGGCATATCGAATGCGCCATGCGGAGCTTGCCAAGCTCTGCCATGCGATTGGGATACTTTCTCCGAGAGGGACAGAGGAATCGAACCAGGGTCGGTCATGTACAAGGCAAACATCCTACCTACTATGCTATTGCTCCAGCCCCCACTTAAATAGTCATATGCTTTTATTAGTATTCATAAATGCATGTTCATTACCAATCATATGCACAGTATCATGAATTCTTGAGTTGAGATTATGGTATCATATGGGGTGAATTTTAAAATTATGTTAGGAAGAATAATATGGTATATGCACATAAATAATACATGTTTATTTCAGTATTTACCTGCTTTCTTTATGTGACTATATATGATTAACAATAGACTCTAGAACAGTGCTTCTCAAATTTTAATATATATTTGTATTTACATATGTATTTAGGACTGAGATTTTGTAGTTTAAGCAAAATCCCAAGTGATACCACATATCATTTATACATATGTGTGACTGTGTACTTTTGTGTGTAAGTATGTGTGAGTATGCATGTATGTGCATATTTGTGTTACAGGTGGCTTCTTTAAAAATAGCAAGTAAATTATGTAGAACTATGAAAGAAACTAATTATGGAAATAAATTCAATGTGTCTTAAAAAGATAGGAAATAAGACTCAGTTAAAATTGATCACAAGATTTGGGGAAATATGAGACACACTAGTACCCTTTATCAAAATTGTGTACCAATCCATAGATCACTCATTACCCTAACTGTTGAGGTGGGGGCATGGATAAATACCTTCAGTTGGACACCTCATTAAGGATAGTCTCCATAAAACTCTGAGACATATATGGAGTAGTGTTTTTAGCCATGATGTTCGGAGTTCTGGAGTCTCTCAGATGAACATGTCTCAAAAACCATCAGGATTAGTCTTAGAACGTTGGTTGTCTTTCTTCTTGTATGTCCATATTGACTTTCCATTTGGCTCCAGGTATATAAGGATGAAGTAGTGATCACATGAACTTGGGCTTGATGTGCGAGGGAGATGTCTAAAGCAAGTGTCCTCTGTAATGATTTTACAGTGTCCAGTGAGTTGGAGCTGATCCGAATGCATCCCAAGGCCAAGGTGCTATCTCGGAATACTTAAATCAGGGACACATTTTATATCAAGTTTACTAGGCTGAATAACAATAAAATTTGCAGAGGGATAATCATTTTTTTTCTGGGATGACTGCCTATAGTGTGCACCTAATTGTCAGCTTAGTTATTCTTCCAGAAAGCTGCCCCAAGTAACCGCAGGTCTCCTTGTTTTAGAATGATCTTCACAGTATTCCTTGATGATGTCATCTACTTGTGGTGGTGTTATAACAATTGTATGTCTCCTATTATGCCTTTCCTATGCAAGTCACTGTGGTATTTTTGTTTGTTTGGGGGCCACACCGACAGTGCTTAGGGATCACTCCTGGTACAGTTTAGAGAACTGTATGGGATGCAGGGGGATTTAACCTGTGTTGGCCATGTGTAAGGCAAGCTTCTTACTCACTGTGATATCTCTCCAGCTCCAAGTCACGGTGTTGTTTAGAGATAGGAAGTGCCTGATTTACCCACAAGCTGTAAAGTCTGACTGAGGTCTCAGATGGCGCCTTTGGACAGAGAGTTTTTGGGGTCTCTCAAGTGAGTTAGAGATTAAAAATGGACATAACCTCCCATCAAGGTGGCTTGCTGACTAGCTTCTAAGTCTAGAGGCTACCAATTTAGTTGATATAATTGTATCTGGACCTTGATTTTAGAAGAAATTACTGAAAATTGTCAATTCAGTCTTGACTGTTTGTTCATCTCATTTGTGGCATTTATTCTATGAAATGATAAACATTTTGGGAAAGGGAAGGGAAAGACCTTCGGAGGTGGGTATTTATATGGGATACACAGGAACTTCTGTTTATGATGAACTTCTTGATCAGGGAAGATTGCAAGTAAATTGCAGTCACCCTCTCATATCAGGGGATAAAAGACCTGCTGGTCAGCTAAATTTAAGGTACTTGCAATAGTTTGGCAGAACCTCATACTGGCATATCCTTTGTAAGGTTTAAGGCATGGACTTTCTGTGATTCTTCCCGGCTTTATGATGCTCTCTTTCCAAGTTACTTAATTGTATCTCTCCCCCAACAGTCATAAAATGATTTCTTCAGGAAGTTATAACTACGTTTTCCATTTCTTGCCTCTAGACATTTCGTCAGAAAGTTTAAGGTTTAAAAGCAGATTTTTACAAAACTGAGAATGATCCCAAATGTCCTGAACTTGGCTCATGGAACCACTGTGTTGTATTTATGGAGGTCATTATCTTTATGGTCTAAGGTCATTAGAGCACAGTGATCATTATTCTTAGGAGCTAAGCCCATGTCAGTCTAACAAAAGGAGTTAGGCAGTGGAACCAGAATCAGGTTTGGATCCTCTTACATTTACTTTGGTTGGGCTTTTACCCAAAGAGAGTATAAAACAGATTGGCCTAAGGATACTGTTAGGAGAAATGATAATACATCATTCCCAGGAATGGTCATGAAAGAATCCTGCATTTCCATAATAGGTCTATGTAAATCCCACTGCTCCTTATCATCCAGAGGTAGTTATTTATTGTTTTGTATTGCTCCACTATTATTTGTATATTTTATATAGGCCATGCTGGACAGTTAAAATCTCTCTACATGTCTGTATTTTTCCTATATCACAGTGAGTTCTCTCAGGAATGGAATTCTGACTTTTGCTTTTGTTATTCCTTGAACACTTGGCCTTATAGAGGTCTTTCAAAAAAATGTTTCTTAACCAGAGCAGAATTGTGAAAGATGAACTAGGGTAATACTATTCAAATTAACTGTGAATTGTGTAATATACCCAGAGTCTGATTAAAGGGAAATGATTATTGATTAGTTATATGAAGAGAAAATAATAGATTTGGTGATAAATATTGCCCATTTCTTTAAAAATTCTATAATTGTGTATCACTTCAGAAAAATTCAATAAAAGTCTCGGAGATGTATGTTTCCCATGGTATTTTTTCCATTGCATTAAACGATTTAGCAATGTTTTGACATTTAATAGCTATCTATAGAATTATTTGATTGGATTATATTAATTTTTTGGTCTTAATGATGCTTATCAAGTTAGTTCATTAAAGTAAAAAACATCAGACTCAATTCAACATGCCTGCCTGAGATGAATGATAACTTCACAAAACTATTGAAAAAAAGTCAAACACTTAATAAAATTAGAATAGATTTCTTGACTCTATTCAGGTATCTTGTCTGGCAACAGTGGGGGAAAGCACTGGCTTAAGTGCAGATGTGCTTAGTACTTGGAGAAATTGGGCAACTCAGTTTTCTGAACTGCAACATAAAGAGGGTGGTAGTGGGGCTGGAGCGATAGCACATTGAGTAGGGTGTTTGCCTTGCACACAGCCGACCAGGGTTCTATTCCCAGCATCCCATATGGTTCCCGAGCACTGCCAGGAGTAATTCCTGAGTACATGAGCCAGGAGTAATCCCTGCACATTGCCGGGTGTGACCCAAAAAGCAAAAAAAGAAAGAAAGAAAAAAAAAGGAGAGTGGTAGCAGGGAAGAGTGGCCGAGTAGTCTCCAAAAGGCTTGGGAAAGGACTTGTCTTAATCCTTGGTGACACAGTGGCAGTCTCCTTACTAACTTTCAAGTCTGCTTGACTGCCTGTTTACCTACCCTTCCTTTTCCTCTCATTTCTCTGAATGAATTCCTCAGGAAGTAGAGTTAAAACTTGCATTGACAGACATTCCAATCTTTGGTTTTTATGGCAGAGAATGTATAAAGAATGTATTCACAAATGTCCAGCTTCCAGATCACGTCCTCTGTCCTTTGTGCATGTCCTAAGTGAACTTTGCTCCAGACATATTAGCCTAGGGCAGGGTGTTTAAAAGAGAAGATTCCAAGAAAGACACAAGATCTAGGAAAGGGCAGTAATCGTTCATTTCCTCTTAAGAGCCTATTTTAGTCAAATATATTTCATTTACACCCGTATTTTTTCCTAAGAATGTTAGAATCCCTAGTTTTATTTTTGTTGTGAATACAAATTTCCTTTTGTCTCCTTAAAGTTTTAAACATGGGTAACCTTTAGAGGCAAAAAAAAAATACACTTACTGGGAACAACTTGTCAGCAGGACTGCTTGAGTTTTTATTTTCTGGAATTTGAGACAACATTATTGATATTATAGATCTATTGAATTAGACTCAGTTACAATTTCCTACAATGCGAAAACCCTAATTTTGTTAAGCAAAGTTTTACCCCTCTTGTGCTTGCTTCAATCATCATTATTTTCTGGGAAGTACTCACTGACTGCTGGTACATTATTAGAATAACATATCACATATATTATGGTTGTGTTTATATTGTATAGTTATCTGGCCTTTCTTTGACCTGTGGAGAAAATATGGAAGTTATATTTATGTACCTCATTTTACCCATTAGTGTCAAGTACTAGTGTCATTTGAAACTTTAGTAGGGTTGCTTAACTTTAATAGGAACATGAAAGATAAATTGATGTAATGGTCTCATTTTTGAACAATAATTTCTCTTCCTAAAATCATATTCAGGCTTTTCTCATTTTGTACTAGTGTTCTAAGTTATCCTTTCTGGTACTCTGATCTTAGTGGACATCTTACAGATATAGGTGTATCTTACAGAAACATTTCTTCTATTAGGTCCTTTACAGAAAGTAGGGTTCTTTAAAACCTCCTTTAAAGGAAGTCATAGACTACTAGACCTTTTTGGAATGGTAATACAACTTCCCTGGCCAGCCTGACACTTGGTACACACTCAATGGCTTCTGATTAACTGGAAGAAGTCAGCCTGAAGGTGATTCTAACACTGGGATGCTGAGGTCTGCTTTCAGCCACTTCTTGTTAAATTCATGTATCAATGATGAGTGTGAATACATAGAATATAAGCTTATCATATTTGCAAATGACCCAAGGCTGAGATGTAGAGCAACTATATTAGATGTCAGAATCAGGATTTGAAAACATTTTGACAGCCTTCCTTTAACTGGATGAAATTTAGTAGGGAGAAGGGTAAAGACCCATCTTAAAAATAAGAGCCCAAACAAATAGAAGTCAATCTCCAAACACAAACAACTGTTTGTAAAAGATTTTTCAGAAAGTGCTAGTAATAGTCACATATTCTAATGGCATTGCAGATTTAGTTGAAGACTAAGAGGAACTAAGTGTGTGTTACACTCAGCACTGGTCACACCCCCATCTGAAGTCTGGTGTGAAATTCTGGGTTCCATATTTTCAGAGAGAAAGAGAGACAGAGAAATCTGAATGTAGGTAGAGAACAAGATCTCAAATTAATGCTGTGAAACATACATTTTTCTATAAGAAAAAAATCAGAAGAAATAGGATGGTGTTATTTTAATAGTTGTAAATGCCATCCTGAGGAAAAGAGATTTGTCTGAAACGGCATGTTTTTAAGGGTTTGACTAACATTAGTATTTGAAAGAGGGAAAACAACTTTGGTTGAGTCTAAGGGGAAAACTTTAGCCAGCTACTAATTAAGCCACGAGTTGTCCAAGAAAATACTGACTCACCTTATTTCTTTCTAAAAGGTGGGAAGATCCAACAAGAAAAGGATGCATGAAAATAACAATGATAAATACACCTATTAAAATGACTTAAAGCCCAAACACTGACAACACCAAATGCTTAGGAGGGCTGGAGCAACACATGGGCTCAGTCACTTTTGGTGGGAATGCAAAATGATAAAACCATATTGGAAGGCAGTTTGACGGTTTCTTAAAAATGAAATGTATTGATCATACATATAACACAGCAACAGTGTTCCTTATATTTACTCAAATGGATTGAAAATTTATGCCCACACAAAAACACATGCTCAAATGTTTATAGCAGCTCTATACATAATTACCCAAACTCAGAAGCAACCAAGATGTCCTTTAGAAGATGAATTGATAAACAAACTGTGTTGCTTCTAGACAATAAAAAAATATTTGGTGATTAAAAAGAAATAGGTTGTCAAGTCATGGAAAGATGTGGACAAACTTTAAATAGATATTATTAAGTGAAGGAAATCAGTCTGTAAGGGTTACACACTGTATGATTCCAATTTTATAACAATCTGGAAGAGAAATCTAGTAACATTAAAGAGATTGGGAGGAGGAGGTTCAAGAGTCAAGAGTATGGAATGGGTAGGAGGAGCAAGAGATCTTCAGAAACCATTATTCTGTACATTATAATGGTATATGCATATCAATATATATTTAGAAAGTCCGTAGTATGCACAACAGCAGGAGTGAGACCCAGTGTAAATTCTTTTGAGCAATAATGATGAACTGATGTAGATTCATAATCACAAGTGCAGCCTACTAATACAAGATGTTAGCAATAAGGGGCACTGGGTTGGGAATGATGGCGTATATGGGAACTGTTTATAGTTTCTATAAATCTTGAGCTTTTCTTACAAAAAGAGTGCATGACAGTAGTCAGTCATAGCATAAAAACTAGGATCAACTTGGATGATGCTTCTTCTAGTGCCTGTAGTAAGGCTTAGTAGAGTGTACTATGGACAAAAAGCTGACTTTGGCATAAGAAGGCAAACAAGTTGAATCAGGCCCAGGGGCAGTTGGGAAATCATAGTCCAGAGCTCCAATAAACACTGGAGGAGTTTATAAGGTAGCCTATAGGGCATCAAGTGACGAAAATCCTGCAAGATAGAAAATGATAACAAACAAGCCTAATAAATGATCACAGCTGCAGGACTCTTGTGGGGACCAATTGATTCAAGGGCAGAGGGTCTGCCAGCTGTCTATTGGGGAATTAATAATTATTTGATGATCAAATCTATTTTATTATTTTTTTTGGCCTTTTAAGCAGTACTCAGGAGGTATGGGGGGCCACTTCTGATGATATTCAGCCAAGTAGGCTTGATTGTTTAAGGCTTGATTCCAGTGACATGCTATTCAGGCTGCAGCAATGCTGGGGACCACTAGGGTCACTCTGGTGGTGCTTAAGACTCACAAGGGCTATGAGAACATGTAGTACCAAGGATCAAACTGTGGGACTATGCGTGCAAGGCATGCACTTTATCCCTTTGAGCTCTCTTCCTAACTGGCACTTTCTGGGAATGCTACTCACGTGCACCTGCAAATATGTGCATATGCATATCTATGTATTTACATACATAATGTATATATACACACATCACTGTATGTACACACATACAGGCACGTTTACAGACAATTATATATGCACACGAATTTTGATACTGATAAGAATTAATAAGAACATAAAATAGGTCTTTGAGATGGAAAATGGCACTGGCAGAGTGAAAGAGGATAAACGTTATCTGGGGTGGTCAGGCAAGGTCTCTGGAGGACAACACGGAGCTGATACCTGGAAGATATTCAAAGACAGTATCACTAAGATGAAGCTGAAAAGATAGCACTGAGAGAAAACACATGGCCATGCACTTAATTGCTAATCTATTCATTCTCTCCTCCCTCCCTCCCTCCCTCCCTCCCTCCCTCCCTCCCTCCTTCCCTCCCTCCCTCTCCTTCTTCCCTCTTTCCCTCCCCGCCCCCACCCCTGCCTGTGTGTGTGTGTGTGTTTGTGTGTGTTAAGCAGGTATAAGGGAAAGTAAAACGGTTGCCAAAAAAGGAAAGGTAAGAATAGAAACAAAGCTATTTCAAGAATTAGACCCAGAAATTTTGCAAAAGACTTTTAGAAAAACATGGAACTCTAATATTGAAAAGGAAATTAGATCAGTTTTCAAGAATAATTTCCTGTCTCCTGAAAAAAATTGATGACAGTCAAATTGGAGAAGATAAACAAGATTTGGAATAATTGTTTAGATAAACATATCTTATACTCTAATTTAAAAAATGTCCAAAGGTAAATTACCTGGCACAAATTGTGTAGAACATTCTTGGTGACCCTGGCAAAATTTTTCCTGCTAAAAGAAGTGATGGGGAAAGTTCTGGGACCAAGTGACTGACTAGAAGCCAAGTGAAATGGCCCAGCTGTGCACACCTGGGTTAAGTCTTCTGCTTCTTAGACCCTGAGGAAGATGAGAAGAGGCAAAACAGACTTAGCCATGAAGGCTTTGAAAATATAAGGAAGACAGAAAAATATCAAGGAAGAGAACAGGGAGTAAAGAGAGACTAAGTCGGGCTGGAGCAAGAGCATAGCGGATAGAGTGTTTGCCTTGCACACTACGGATTCAGGTTCAATTCCCAGCATCCTATATGGTGCCTCGAGCACTGCCAGGAGTAATTCCTGAGTGCATGACCCAGGAGTAACCCCTGTGCAATGCCAAGTGTGACCCCAAAAGCAAAACAAAAAAAAAACAAAAAAAAATAGAGTGATAAAATGTTGGACTAATGCAGCAATGAGAATAGAATAGGAAAGAGGAGAGAAAGAGGAAAGTAAAATAGGGACATACTGGTTCCTTATAATTGGATATGGGTTCAATGATTCTGGGCCATAATCTTAATTAAAAGATGTGATTTGGATGTGCCTAGTACAGAGCTGCACATGTCCCCCCTCCTTCCCCCCCTTTTTTTTGCTTTTTGGGTCGGTGGCAAGCAACAGGAGGACTGTGACAGTGACAGTACTTTTTGGGTGACATGCAGTGATACTCAGGGGTTACTCTTGGCTCTGCACTCAGGAGTTACTCTTGACAGTGCTTGAGGGACCGTATGGGATGCTGGGAATTGAACTCGAGTCAGCGACATGCAAGGACACTGTCCTACCCCTGTACTATTGCTCCATCCCCTGCACATGTCTTGCAGAATGTTACTTTTAAGAAATCTACAACTCTGTTTTCATTTAAAGTGTATGGCTCATCTTGCCAAGCCTTTTGTGTGTGTAAGAGAGAGATGCTACCACATCTTTTTGAAAGTCTATTCTTTTTTGTTTGGTGGCTTTCCCAATGCTTGGCTACTATAGAGAAAACCTCGGAGGAAAGGATTGTGTTTGAGAATTGTTGAAAGACTATATCATGTGATCCATAGTGGAACTTCCCCATTGCTTTGATCGTTCCAGAGCTACAACTTGTGTCCAACAATTTCTCTCTCTGTCATACATCTACACAATGAAATTCAGGGAAACCTGTTCAACACAGTGAAATTAAGGAATAATTGAAGATACTTCAGGACCAAAAAAGACTTATTTTGGTATATTTTTAGGACTTTGTACAACACACTGATTAAAAAAAAATTACTGAATCACGGGGGTGGGGGGGAGGGTGTGGGGGGGAGGAGTCTGTAATGTTGTAAAGGGCAGGAGAAGGGAGGAAAGAACAAAGGACTTTTCTCCAATCAAATGCAAATGGAAATGACCGGAAAGATTCTGAAAACAGTCTTTCTCCTGACAATGAACATTTTCATGCAGTGAAATCCATTTTTGAGACTCATTAGCAAATGCTGTGATCTTGCTTATTTTCTATAGCAGCGTCTGGTTATTTCAAATTGATTAGGAGACCTCTGTTGTAGGCAAGCCAATCACTGAGCTACCCCAGGTATTTCTGTAATTGGTTATCATGCTTAATTACAAATGTTTCAGCACAACCAATTTATTCTGCAGCAGATTTTCCTTGCCTTTCCGCTGCCATTCCTGCCAGTGCTGTTTTCTGTTTTCAGGGAGAGAAAGAAGAGGGAGGAAGGGGAAGAGGGAGGACATATTAACCTAGGCATAGTTTGTTTTTAAAAAAATTGACCATATGAATGAATTGATGGATTCATTCAAACTAGCCTACCAATAGTAATATCCAGAATGAAAGACAGGAAAACATGTATGTAGTTGGTAACAGGAGGTCACCTCTTCTTGCAATCGGTTACCCATCTTTTTCTGGTTCTGCTATTTCCATTAGCCGGTGCAGGGAGCTGGAAGTCGAGTTCTCTCATCGCTCTCGTCCTGCCACGGTGCTGGCTGACCTTCATGTATTCAATCCACTCGCTCCTGAGCTCATCAGAAATAAATGGACTAGAATAGAACAGAATATGGGTCTACATCGCACTATTCATCGTCTGGCGGTCCTGAGACCTGGACAAGTAGCTCATTGTGCTGGTGTCCTGGGCTGCAGGCGGCCAGCCCCCATTACATTCTCCACAGTCTCCTCCATAGCCTGGGGCGGTCCAGAGTCTGGTAATGGGAGGTGGGACACTGGCCAGGGCTCTGGCTTTTGCCTCTTGCCTCCTGTCTCAGCTCTTCCAAGAGGATCTATGTGAGCTTTGTAGCCCCCAAGACAGATGACAAGGACCCCAAATGAGATGTCTTATGATTAACATGCAATTCAAGAAAATGTGGAAGTGTTTTTATTTTTACCCAGGCCACCTATGCCAGAGATGACACATCCTCTGGGGAGCCAGAGCCTATTAAGACCTGTGTCCTACCTGTGATGTGACAGATACTTTTGGCACCAAAGCAAAACCTGCCTTACTGCACGCCAACTTTGATTTCTAAGATTTCAAATGTAAAGAGTGTTGTTGTTATCTGAAAACTGAAATCAACCTTTAACTAAAGTGATTTCTAAAACAATTCCTGCTGAAGTGCTAGGGAATTTAGACTGAATCTGGTTTGATCCTCCTTGGTGAAAATTATAGGATATTTATGAGAAATCACCAAGAAGGACTGGCAGCATTTCTGGAATAGTTTAGACTGATTTAGTCACTTGCAAAATGATGGAGATCTAGAGAATTTAAGGGACTTTAATTTTAATTTTGGTTTTGGAGCCGTGCCATGCAGTGCTTGGGGTTAGAGGTACTCTCCCTGTGGTTTGGAGGGACCACGCAGTGCTGGGGATTGGATCTGGGAGAGTAGACTTTTTTGAGCATAGTTAGTGGCAGAGGTGACACCTGAACCCAGCTTTTCTTTATGTGAAGAGCTTTACTGAGAGAAAAAAGTTTCCTATTTTCTAATTCCCCCAGCCTGCAACATCCTTGTGTCAAAATTTTCTCTCCTTCGAGAGTGATTTCATTTTGCTTTTGCTTTAACAATAGACAGGAATTACTGATAATGACACAGAGCATTATAAATGATAAGGAGTGACATTTTTCATTTTTCAATATTTATTTCACAATCTAATGAAACTATTTGATTCTTGAGCATTTGAGTCCACCGAGAAAGCACTTTTCTTCTCCAGCAAAGATCTCTTTTATAGTTCATAGTATTTACCATTCGTAAACTTTTGTAAATCATTATCAAGGGTGAGAATTAATTTTAAGAAAAGTAGCCATTGGCAACATGCACATAAATGTGTGAGAAAAACGTTCCAAATGGAGATTTTATAGTCACTGAAGGAAAAGCTCTTCTGTTATATTAGAGCTGCCAAAAGAATTCAAAACTCGAAAGATCCAAATGACAGCCAAGCAGATTGAAGCTGCTCTTCTCTCAACATTCTCCTTTCTTTATGTATTCAGGGCTTTGCATCAAGAAAACTTATATGCAAGGGGTGCAGAACAGATCCAATTATACAGAGCTCTAGCTAATGTCTGATGCTTTAAGTACGTTTCAGAATTTCTGTAGATCGCTATGGAGTCATCTTTCCATTCCTCAAAGTAATGAGGAGAGCCATGGAATACATTACCCCAAAACTCATGGAAGGAAGTAATTAGCATTCATTACCAGTTTTATTTCAATGGCTAATTGGATGTCACATTCATATATTGAGACCAAGGACTGGTCAGTGGAGTAGCCTGTGCTATAATTTATTGTAGGGCGATGCAGAGAATGGTTGAAAGGCAGCTTTACTGCTCTAAAAAGACTGCAAAAGATTCAAATGCAATTAGATAGTATTGTGATCCATTCAAATCCAGATGTTGACACTGAGGGGAGTTGGTGCTTGACAGTAGAAGGTGCATTGACTGTGGGAGGGGCACCTGTTCACTTGGGGAAGCAGGGAATGAATAAGCATGGGTGAAGGTACTGGTGGGGACATTCATATGTGTACATATAAGCACTCTGATACCTAAAATGGGTCCACAGTGCAAAAACAAAGGTGTGAAAAGTGATAGCACAAGGTTTTACTGAAGTTGATGAACTGGGCAGGTTTCTGGTCTGAATCTGAAGTAGCAGACTCCACCAACCATTGTACGAAATTAACTAGAGGACTACTGAAGTGCATAAAATTAACTGACCTCATCTGAGCTTGCATTGAATCACCACATCAGCTGGAGAGAATAAAAGGATTACGTTTCATTTCTTCACTCCTGGAAGTTTTCTGGAGCCTTCTTACAAGCTTAGACATTATAAAATGAGGTACTTTTGCTTACATAATGGGACCCGAGCCAGAAACAGAAAGCACACTAAAAATAGGAACTTTTCAAAGGATATAATAATAGAATGAAAAAAAAATGTGGGCATAGTATAGGCACAGATGTAAGGGGCTGTGAGTTACCTTGGGGCTAGTAAGGGAAAAATTAGAATGTCTTGATGACTTTGCTCAGTTGGGCAGATGTCTCTCAGAGAAAGAGAGAGAGAGAGAGAGAGAGAGAGAGAGAGAGAGAGAGAGAGAGAGAGAGAGAGAAAGAGAATCAACTGACTGTTAGGGTTCTAGCTAAGTAATTCAAGTGAGCAGTGAGCCTTTAGAAAAAGTGCTGGAGGACTAAGCACTTTCTCTAACACCTTCCTCCATCACATCTCTGGTTGGGGCCCCTCTATTGGAGAACTCACAGAGAACTCACTCTGCAAACACTGGGAAGGGCACTGTCCATTATAGATCAGTGTTTTGTGACTGGATTAGGGTGTCTGAGAGTCAGCAGAAATGTGAGAAGGCAGAGAATGCATGCTTTCATTTCTCTCATTTCACTGAGTGAACAGCCTTAGATGGGCAGTGTAGGACAGGAGTATTAGTAGGAAAAACAGATGCAAGTGTTGGCCAGCTTAAGCAGGGAGGGATATTTAAAGTCTTCAGGAATCCATAGACAAGTAGAAAACCAGGATGGGGGGAGACACCACTGGTTCCTTCTCCTGAGTTTATATCATGGACAGTTGAAGCTGCTTCCTACCCAGGGAATCTTCTGCATCAACCTTTTTCCTGTTTTACCAGCTACTAATTAAAATCTAGGGTGTGTGCTTATAACTGAGTTTTGCCTTCAAATAGGGGTATGAAAGTTTTTCTTCCAATGACTGGATATTTGTGACAACATTCACAGGTCATACAGTACTGGTAATATAGGCCAGGGTGGCAAACAAGAAGCACGTGTGCCTGTCCCGTTATGGACCAGGGCTAGACCACACAATTTTATGGGTCTTATATGACCCATGGGCCAAAAATCTCCATCCATGCTTTAAAAGAAGGTGGTTGAGTAGAGATACACCGGAAGTGCTCAAAGCTTACTCTTGGCTCTGTGTTCAGGGATCACTACTGGAGGGGCTCAGGGGACCATATGGGGTGCCAAAAATTGAATCTGTGTTGGTTGCATGCAAGGCAAGTGCCCTACCCACTGTATTCTCATCATTTTGGCTTGAGAGAAGATTTTCAGAATAGGAATTAGAAAGGAAAAAGGGCAGGAAGCCCATCATTGTATTGGAGGCATGGGATGTCTCCTAAGCAAAATTTCCCATTTTCACATGCTAAGACTATTGGTCATTTCATTTTATACATTGTAAAAATATTTTTCCGGATGACTTGTCTATACTGATATTACCCTCCTTAGTAAAAGGTGCCTGCATTATTAGCTTTCTGTGGAGGGGAAATGCCTCGCACAAGTATTTTCCAGAAAGAAAGATTCACCAACTTAAGGAACTAGGTTCCAGTGACAATGGTCAAAGAGCATGTTGGGTGTCACCATACATAGGCTTTAGGATTTTCATTTGATGGATGAAGATCTGAAGTTCGTGGAATCTAAACACTTGTCAAATTTACAGCTTTGACTGAGAATCAAACCCTAGGGGTAGATTTGGGTTCTCTCCACTGTCAAACGTTTTCTGCACTCTTTCAGGCAATGTGATTTGATTTTCACTTTAGTGATGTTTCTCTTTTTCTTTTTCTAAGACAGCGTTGGGTTTTTATTTTTTGAAAGTGTAAATGATTCTAAAGTTAACTTGGATGAAGATATGTTTGAGAAAAACATCCAAAAAAGAGAAAGGGAATAGTGAGAGAAGATATGCTTTCTGAGCATTAAAGTAGAATGTTGTAGTAATTGAAATAGTGTGCTGTAGGTATGGAGAACACAGATTAATACAGCAGGCTAAAAGTTCAAAGGAAAGATCCACATAGGTATAGTACTTCAGTCTGTGATAAAAATGGAATTTTAATACAAGTGGAAGAAAGGGTAGATAATGAATTTGTTGGGAAAGGCTGACCAGTTGGTGTATAACATTACATCTTACACTAATGGAGTTCCAAAGGCATTACGTGTTTTAATAGGAAAAATAAGAAAGAAAAAAAGAAAATGTGGGTGAATATTTTTACAATCTTAATTTGTGTAAGATGTTCTTAAGTATTCACCAAACACAGGAAAATGGAGTAAACAATTGCTCAATTGGAATATGTATGTAAAGAGTAAAAATTTCTCCATGGTAATAGCAATGTAGACAAAAAGTCATCTGGAAAAATGTTTTCAAAAGTATCTGAAATGGAAGAACCAGTGGTCCTAGTATGTAAAAACAGAAAATTTTGCTAAGTAGACACATCCACCCCTTCAATACAATGGTGGGACTTTGTATTTCCTTTTCCTTTTCTTATTCCTAATCTTAAAATCTTTCTCTGGGCACCAGAATGAGGACAGTTCTGTGGGTAGGGTGCTTGTCTTGCCTTCATCCAAACCTAGCCAGATTGGATCCCTGGTGCCCCAGATGGATCCCAAGCTCCTCCAGCAGTGATTCCTGAGCACAGAGCCCTGAGAAAATTTGTGTGTGTACCCAAAACAAACAGAAAATCTTTCTCTGAATTGAGGTAAAAAAACTCACAGAAGACATGAAAATGTCTGATTAACATATGAAAGGATATTTAATCTCATTTAAAGTAGTCATCAAATTAATTCACATTATGATAAAATTAGCAGAAATTAAAGCAATTAACAATATCCAAGACAGACCAGGTGTGTGTGTGTGTGTGTGTATGTGTGTGTGTGTATATGTGCATGTGTGCACATGCATGTGCATATGCATTTTATATACTGTAGTTGGGGTCAAAATAGATTGAAAGTATTTTGTTTGGCATTTACATATCCAAAATACTAAAGATTCTCTTTGATAAACCAATTCATTTATCAAAATGTTTCAACATTAAATTTAAAAGGTTCATAAATAACACAGGATGAACACTGTACTTTTTTATTTTTAAATCTTTGTGTATTTTTTTATTTTTTTTTAAATTTTTTTAAATCACTGTGAGATAGTTACAAGATTTCATGTTTGGGTTACAATCACACAATGATCAAACACCCATCCCTCCACCAGTGCACATTCCCCACCACCAATATCCCCGGTATACCCCCCTTCTCCCACCCTCCCCCTACCTCCATGGAAGACACGATTCCCCATAATCTCTCTCTATTTTGGGGCATTATGATTTTCAATACAGACCTTGAGAGGTTATCATGTTTGGTCCTTTATCTACTTTCTGCACACATCTCCCATCCCGACCGATTCCTCCAGCCATCTTTTTCTTAGTGACCCCTTCTCTATTCCAGAGGCCCTCTCCCCTTTGCTCATGAGGCAGGATCCCAGCTATGGAGCAATCTATCTGTCCCATGTATCTACTATGTATTGTCATTTTTAATAGAAAAATAGGAAAAGAACTACTAAGTAATCATGAGCAGGGGATAACAAGTAGACATATATGTGTAAAATGGACTGCTTAATCACCAGAAGATAGATATTGATCTATATCAAAAGAAACCTATGGTGTATTTTATTTGAAATATATATTATGACTCCTAAAATTATCACAGCATTTATATAATGCTGTGAGCAATGCATATAATATTTGTTGAAAAATGGCATTTATATTTATTTTCAGTTTTTGAAAGTATGCCCTGGCACTGCTCAGGGCTTACTACCAGCTCTGTGCTCTAGAGTCACTCCTAGCAGTCAAACTGAGGTCAGAAGTATGAAAAGTTAGTGCCTTAACTCCTGTACTATCTCTGTGATCCAAGGCGTCATATTTAGAAATGTCTGAAAGAATATGTTCTACAGTGTAAATTGTGGGACAGAGAGATAATATAGCAAGCAGGGTGCTTGCTTTGTTACTCAGCAGGTTCAATCCCTGGTACTGCATTTGGTTCCCCAAGCTTCACCAAGAGTGATCCCAGAACATAGGTCCAGGAGCAAGCCATGAGCAGTAGAAGACCCCCCTTCCCACCCCTCCACAAAAAATACCAAAAAACCAAACAAACCTTTATAATGTAAGCAGTGACTTTATCTGATAAGTGGTATTTTGAAATCTTGAATAGCCATAGTTTTCCTTTGTCCATTTTATAACTTCTAATCACCTTATGGTAAGTAAGCACTGATAAGCATAATAAAAAGTTATTTTGAAAAAATGACATGAAAGATATATATATATTAAACACATAAATATATATATTAAACAATGCTCAAAGATTGGTTGCTTTATATAGCTTCTCTAATGTAATATGATTGTGTGTGAGAAGCAGAGGAATCAAGAAAGAGACTATAAAAGAATGATGGAGAAGATTTTTTTTTTTGCTTTTTGGGGTCACACCTGGTGATGCTCAGGGGTTACTCCTGGCTCATGCACTCAGGAATTGCTCCTGGCGGTGCTTGGGTGACCATATGGGATGCTGGGAATCGAACCTGTGTCGGCCATGTTGGCTGTGTGCAAGGCAAACGCCTTACTCACTGTGCTATCACTCCATCCCCAGAGAAGATATTTTAATGTTCAGAGGGTATGAAGAGAGGGCAGGAAGGAAGGTAACTACCTTCCTTGATTCTTTTTGCCCAAAGCAGGCTCTAATCTTTTTGTTGATTTGTTTGTTTTGGGGTCACATTTGGAATTACTCAGGGCTCACTCCTGGTTCTGCACTCAGGGATCACTCCTAGAGGGATGTAGGGTACCATACTGGGTGCCAAGGATTGAACCTGGGCTGGTCAAATGCAAGGCAAGTGTCCTACACACAGTACTATGTCTTGACCCTGCAGTCACTATCTTGTTTAAGCTTTCCTGCCTGCTGGTCTGGAAGTACCTGGCTCTCCCTTCTCTTTCATACCCTCAAAGTAAGTTCAGGGGCACAGGCCAGCCAGAAATTAGATGATCTTCCTTGCTCTCTGGATGTTGAGTTTCTGTTAACTCTGGAGCATATAGAAGAACAGTATTGGATGGAAATGGAAGACAATGAGACAAAGGGAAAGATGGCTGGTAGTGGTGAGGGGATGGATTCAGAACTGTCTGAGATATTACCTCAAAGGCCTCAGGCTTTTCCTCATGCCCGAAGGAGTCATTCAAGCCTTTGGAGCCAAAAAAAGAGACTTCAGTTTCCAGGCCCTGGGGCTGGTAGGGCCTTGAGCTTCCCAGTCAGCATAGATTGGTCTGGGTGACTGCAGAGAAAACACCTCTCCATCACTGGAGCGTGCCAGAACCTTCTTTTCATGATCATTGTTTACTCTGAGACTCCACATGGACACAACCTTTTTCTGCTCAGAGCTTCAACACAAGTCTGCCATAAACAGCAGAATTTTCTAGTAGCTTTAGAATGGAATGAGCAGAAGTGGCAGCAGATGGAAGATTGTGGTGGTAAAAGGGCATAACCATATGGCACAGTCAATGTGAACCAAACGGTCCTTCAAACTGGTCTTTAGGATCCCTTTTTCTGCCTACCTTCCTCACAGAGCTCCCCTTCCTTAATTTCTGGAACCCTCACTCCTTCGGTTGCAGAGGCACAAGCTGAAAATAGCATCTTTTAAAGATGGGTTAGTGCATGGAAAGTATCATGCTAAGCGAAATGAGTCAGAAAGAGAGGGATAGACATAGAAAGATTGCATTCATCTGGGGGATATAAAGTAACAAAGTATGAGATTAATACCCAAGAATAGCTGAGATCAGCACCAGGAGGATTACTCCATAACTTAGAGGCCAGCCGGGTATCCTAGAGGAAAGGGCAGTTCAGATAGAGAAGGGAGCACCAAATAAAGGATGTTTGGAGGATCCTCCCAGGAGGGGAGATGCATGTCGAAAGTAGACTATGGACTGAACATGTTTGCCACTCAATGCCTCTTTTGCAGACCACAACACCCAAAAGGAGAGAGAGAACACAGGGGATTGCCCTGCCACAGAGACAGGGGGGTGGGGGGATGGGGGTGGGAGGGATATTATCCATGGTGGTGGAAGATGGGCACTGGTGGAGGGATGGGTATCTGATCATTGTATGATTGAAACCAAAGAAAAAAAATTGTAAATCTACAACTTAAAAAAAAAAATAAAATAAAGGGAAAAAAAAAAAAGATGGGTTAGTGGACAGGTGTTGGAACATTGTAGGACTGAAACTCAGTCATGAAAAACTTTGTAACTGTGTTTGTCATGGTGGTTCAATAGAAAAAGAAAAAAATTAACAAAACAACAAAGACAATTTAATTTTTTTAGTGGAAAGTAAGGGAACACCCAACGTTCCTTGACCAATATGATTCCTCATGTTTTCCTAAATATAGGAGTTGTATTTCCTAGAGATTAGTTTCACTGAATAGAATTGATTTACCCCTCACCCCAATCCCACTGTATAATGTTGAATTGGGACAAACCTTGGGAAGGGTCAGGTTATCCTTGGACTCTTTATTCTATCAGAAGGTCTTTCCTGAATCTCAGTGGACATTCTGTATGCTAGGTTACTTTTGATACCAGTTGGACCTTTATCCTGGGACATAGTATAAAATAAAAGGACCTCAAATTAAGACTGAAGGGGAGAAATAGTTTAAATTTATTCCTAGAGTTCAAAGACTAGAACAGTTTATAGTGATATACTTTAATCTGCTCTTTATTACAGATCAGGAGACACGCCCAACAATTTGGGCGACTCACTCAAAGCCATTTGATTAATGGCCATAAATCTGAGACTGGAATTCAGGTCCTTTGGCAACTGACTGACTTATATTTCCGCTAAAATTATTTTAGTTCTTCCAGGAGGTATTAACACAGCTAAATCATTTATTGATGAAAATTGTATAAAACAGATGCGAACATTAATACAAGATGACTAATAAACTCCCATTTCTCAGGTTTCGTGTTGTCTCTTTGAGAGGGGGTGGGGATGGAATTTTGATTTTTTTCTAGTTCATAAAGTTTAGTTGTTCTTTTTTTAGTCTAAAACATAATATATTTAGGAAAATGTCTTTCCACATGAGAGGACTCTAATACTAAGAAGACAATACAGGTCATTTTCTGACAAGTTGCGTATCTATTTATTAGGAGCTCCAATAACAGAGACCCGATAGTAATCACTATTTTTTCAAAGTATTTTCACATTGTGTATATATGTACACATACATATATATTCTGTCTGTTGGAAGAGATCAAAGGACTGATATTCAAGAGATAAGTTCAAAAGGCAAGTCAGCACTTTGGATCAAGTTTTATCTCTTTGCATATAGGTAACTACACAGCAAGAACAGCAGCAAAGGGATTCACCAAGTGAAAAGAAAGAACATTTGAAGCAGGAGAGAAATAATTTCCGAGCAAGAAGGCTATGTGATGATGGTTCAGCTGGTGATCCATTATGCCTGTTAAGAGGCCAAAGAGAACCGTAGATCTCTGAGGTCCATGGGGGCAGAGGCAGGGGAATAAGATGAAGGGAACACTGGAATAAATGAAATGCCTTAACAGCCGGAAAAGGCTGATGGATGTGCTCTGCACCTTGTAAGACAGAGCTCCCAGCAGGAGAATAAAGAGTGCAACGGAGCAAAGCCTGCTAGAACCACACAGTTAGAGAACTGATCCTCTAATAACCTCCCATTTCAGAAGTTTATAATGTGCTATAAAAACCCCTTGTCTCTAGACTAATCCCTGGCACAACCACACTTAACTGCCTTTTACTGCCGTCGCACAAATCCCCGATTTGCTGTTACTTTCTCTTAAATAGGGCTGGATCTATTTTGAGCATTGCAGGTGCCAAGATGTTTGGTAAAAATTTCCTGTAGAGAATGGATTTGATTTTTAAAATGCAGAAACTGGATTTCAATTCTGAAATTCAAATGCCGGACTAGACACCAAGGACATTTTGATTAAATCATGCCTATGTTCAAGCTATTAATTCCAGCTCGGATGGTGTCTGTAAGATATAGACAACTACTTGAAAAGCAGAGATATTCTGAGTTCTCCAAAGGGTGAAGGTCACCTGAAAACTCACTCTCTTCAGTGGTCTTTGTAACAGAATTTGGGGGAGTACTTACTTTTTATACATAATAGCATTTTCATTTAGGATCAGATGAGAGGAAAGAAAATACTTTATTTCATAGGACTGTGTGTAGGTTCTTAAAAATAGACCCAATCATAGACATTATGTCTGCACGTGAATTTCAAAATGTTAACTCATCAGTCATGAGGTTTTTTTTTTATACTTTCTTTTTGATGGTTTGATTTCAGTGGTAGGTTGCAGCAGAGTGTGATTTACCTATTCTTTATTTCAAAATCAGGCTACCCAGGAATGTGGTTCTATTAAGTGACTGTGTAGTCAGATTGAGTTAGAAATAAGTCATTGTTTCTCCATGTTTTTTTCTCCACAGAATTCTCTGTCATCAGAATCATTTACGTTGAATAAATTGTCATGATCTTTTCACTAATTCCCAACTAGTTTTCTTTTTCTAGGTATATAGGGGTCCCTACAAAGTTAAGAAAAACCAGGGCTACCACCAAAGAAGTAGAACACACTGAAGAAGAAAACACACAGTTATTCAAGTACCAAGAACTTAATGAAGCAATGAATATTTTATATTTTTCTCAGATTTGTTCCCAAAAAGAGGGTCACCTTGATACTTCAGCTACTCTAGCTACTTATTTTCAAAGTGAATTGCTATTCACTTTGGATGTTCTTGTTTAATTTATTTGCAAGTTATAGGCACAACTTCATGCCAATATTTTCAACTCAAAGTTTGAAATTATCCCCTCTTTCTTTTATGAAGAATTTTAGGCCTAAATGTGTAAGAAAAAAGTTACGCCATGGGTGAAAAAAAATCTTATTTTTTTTAACTTTCAGAAGTAGGTTGCGATTTTCTTCTTTCTATTGTCATTAAAAGGTTTAAATGTTTCTTTACTTTTAACTCTATTTTCTTATTTTAGCAGTTTAAGATTGAGAGTGCTGAGAATAGACTAAGAGCAGGATTTCACTTGCACATGGATCCTTTGCAAACATTTTGATTCTGTTTTTAAAACTGAACTCTTCTATTTTGATTTTCTGAATGATGGACAGCTACATTATTTAAAAATAAATCCAAACCTTTCTTGGGGTCTTTTCTGTGCATTCTGAGCCTCATAAGTCAATGGGTACAGTGTTGAAGAATAAATGGACTGCAGTTGCTTCGTCTACCTTTCCCAAGTACTCAATAGTAATCTTGGAACTGAGCTCTCTCTCTCCACTTGGATCACATGGAAAGGGTATGTTAACCAGACTGAGAAATGGTTTCCTAGAGGAAGTCTTTGCTTTGACTCTTGAATAATCAATCTGAGCTGCCAAAGACCAGGGTCTTTTTTTCTTCTTTTTTTCACATGAATTCAAGGCAAAAGGAAATATCAGGGAAAGGTCCTAGAGATAAGAAAATATGGCATCTTCATATAATTGAGTGCACCTTGAAAGCAGGGAAGAGGTGTGCAGGGACTCCTGGTGGTTGCTACAGAGGAGATGAAGACCAGCGGCTAGGAGGGGTTCAGATGGATAATGACCTTACCAGGAGAGATGGACAGGATGGAGGAAGAGGGAAAGATCTCAAGGAGGTAATCAATTGCACATTGTTAGACTAACTGTTTAACATTCTGTATGGGAGCCCTTTGAAGTCTTTAGAATTCATTATGACACCACATGTTTTCCAGGCTTGATCAATGGACAATCTTTCCACCAAAGAGCAATGTTGCTGAGCCTCTTTGGAGCAGGATCTTCCCCACCCACCTTTTATTTATTTATTTATTTATTTAAGTATTTATGTTAATCTTCCATTTTTACATACTTTATTTTCATAAAGTAGTTCACAATAGTTCACTGCAGATAACATTCAAACACCAATCCCACCACTGAGCACCTTCCCACCACAATAAGTTGTGAAGGTTGTTCTATTTCATTCTGGAGCCATTTAAGCCTGTATATAAGAGAATACAAGCAAGTATGTTAAAATCAAACAAGTGGGTGCTACTTTTGGTACATAAGTGGGCTAGAGTATAAAAGGTCGTGTGCTCCAGGAAATTTTACATTGCTCTCTTCTGGGAGTTTTGGCGTATAGTCTCTTGATGTTGGCTGTTGATGAGATTACATGGCACCAGGGACAGTTTGTGGGTGTGACTGCCAAGCTACTGGAAAACTGGAGAGCTGGGGGGAGGAGGCCCAGTCCCGATCTGAGAGGGCTTGGAGATCTGTCACGTCCACCCCCATTATAGAAACGACTTTCTAGTCCTTTGGACTTTCCCTTCCTTCCTTCCCTCCAACCCCCACCAGATTATGATGATCCCACTCTCCCCTGTCAGGGTATTTGCATTTGAGCCTGTATCTCCAGAAAGGGCTTTCCAGGAGGAGATTTTAGGCCCCATGCCAGGCATGAAGAGATGCAAGCTTTCGGCTCAGCTCAAACTAGGCCATGTTAAGTGACTGTGGATGCCAACTTCAAAGACATTTGGTTTGGTGCTTAATGTGCTCTGTTGTGAGAATCTCACCATTCTACCTTCTGAAAGTAAACTAGTATGTGTGGAAGTGTGTTTAGACTTAGCACAGTCACCCTTGTATGATTTTTTTTTCTTTCAGTTTGTGCTTTCAAGAATCAACTAAGAAAGTTCTGTTATTTGATCCTGCTGATGTTCCCTTTCAGACAGCTGCCACCAGCACCGCTTGGCCACTTCCTTTTTATTTCCTATTCCCTTTTAACTGTCTAGCTTACTTTGATATGATTTCGTCTTTCTCTGTAATGGCAATGAGAGAGGATGTTTTTTTTCCCAAGGCCATGGCATGAGATGCCTTTTAATTCATTTTAGGCTTATTACCTTGCAAGTGTGAGTCTGAATTAGGGCTCTGATTGCCTGGCTCCAGCATGTTTTAGACATGTTGAAAGGTAAATGTATGCTCTCTGTGCTCTTGACAGCTGCTTTCTCTGATAGACCTGGTCGTTAGAGCTTTGATTCCTGGGATTGCCACTTTTCTGCCTTGTGACTTTGGATAACCCACATAATCTATCAGCTCACTGCCTTCTTCTTTATAAAACAGTAAAAAGAATATAATTTTTACCTTCCTCAACTCCCAGGGCTGCCGTGAGCTTTCAGCTCAGGTGTGAAAGTTGCTTTGAATCCCATGAATTCTATGCAAGGCTGCTTTTAAAACAGCTTAATACAAAAATGTTGAATAGCGAGCATATTTTGTTTGGGAAAACAATGTGTGTATTTTAAAAATAATATTTCCTTTGCACAGCTACAGTTTAAAGATTTTTTTTTTTTTACTGTGACTTCTGGATCTTATTTTAACACATGATTTAAGAATATGCTGCGGCTTTGACAGTGTTATATATCTTCTCTGGAATCTGTAAGCCTGGGCTATTAATTTGATCCTAGGGAGTAGATCTGGTCTCTAGAGAATATTGCCACCACTTGAAACTGATGTCCTATTAACAATCCACAAAATAAGAATCACGGGTAATGCTGCTATATCATGAAGCAACTGCTCCGGCAGATTATAGCACCTATTTTGCAAAACATTTTTCTTTCTCCATCATTCCCTCTTGGACTGTGCTCAGTTTCCGACTGACCTAATGGTAACTTCTACATAGGATACATTTCTCTATAACTTCCGGGGGAAAAAAACCTCTGCAAGGTTAGCACAAAGACCACAGATTTCTACTGAGTAATATGCCTAATAAAGTACCCTTATATTCATAGTTATAATTCCTAGATATTGCCAATTCTTTCTCTGTCAGATGGTGGCAATTTGCCATCATTTCTTTCAGAGGCCAGGGAGCATATGGCCAGCTCTCCGGATTTGAAAATTCAGAAAATTCACTAATGAAATGATTTTGAACTTACAGAAAATACTTCTTTTCCTCTAAAGCTGTGATTCCAACTCTAGCTTTGTCCTCTCCAGGGTAGCTCCAATCATCCCAGAAAGTGGCATGGCAATTTTAAGACACGATTAATTTTAACTCAGTTTAAATGAAAAACAAATGCATGCCAAATGATGCTATTAAAGAAAGGTTATCCTGATATACGATAAATGCCATTTTTAAACTAAAAAGTTCTCAATTCAATCCATGTTGGTAACTAGCTGGGGACTGTGGTCTGGGTGGTTCCACTGAAAGGATAGCATTATTCTGCAGAAACTTTTCTTTCTGATTTTTCTAACTCAGTCCTGAAATGATCTCAGGAGAGCATATAGGAGGAAACATTACACATTAAATTTGACCTCTGTTTTTTGGTAAAGCTGTTTTATTTGAGCTTTAGATAATTCTCACTGCAGACAATAACAGATATTTTTGTTTTCTATTTTTTCCATTGATAATTGTCAGTTCTTAAATTGGCTGAGAATCCTGACCTGTTGTTATCTACCAACAATTAGAAATAGTCACTTAGCAGCCTCCTAGAAGCCAGTCTAGTAGGAAATATCCATACCTCCCCCACCACCTCACCTCCCACACTTCATTCCTCTTGCTGAGGCAAGATATGGGCTTTCAGTGGTAAACTTAATGCAGTGTGTATATACAGCACTGTAGCACTGTCCTCCCATTGTTCATCGATTTGCTCGAGCGGGCACCAGTAACATCTCCATTGTGAGACTTGTTGTTAGTGTTTTTGGCATATGGAATACACCATGGGGAGCTTGCCAGTCTGCTGTGTGGGTGGGATACTCTGGGTAGCTTGCCGGGCTCTTTGAGAGGGAGGGACAAATCCAACCGGCTCCGCCAACTGCAAGGCAAATTCCCTTCCCACTGTGCAATTGATATTTGAGAGCTCTCTGGAGGTTCTAGCAGGGAAGCGTAGCTACTCTGTATACCTCAGTCCAAGAACGAAGAAGGGGTTTATCTCTTTTTGGGGAAGGACATCCTTTTTGACCAACTGGAACATGCAGCTTCTCTTGGGGAGGGACACACATAGAGAGGCAAGGGAGGAAGCGGCCACCACATGCCTTGCTGGCCAGATCAGCCGAATCAGCACTGGTGGTCAGGATGGTGGATGGCACAGCCAGATCGCCCTCACATCCTGCACATGATTTTTAATGATATGCCCCTGCAAGTTACATTCTGTCATCATGCAACATTATTTCCATTAAAAACAAAGAATTCTTATCCTGTCAATTATTAGTCCTTCAAGGGCAAGGGCATTCTTTATTAATCATGGCAGCCTGGCCATCAGTATTTTTGCACTCTGTCTTGGGATGTTATTGCTGAAGTTTAGTATAATTTTGTTAGATATCAAAAGCATAGCTAGTGCTTTTGTGCTGTGCTTCTACAAGTTCTGTGTCTCGGGTTCTATTATTTCTTTACTTAAAATGCCTCTAGAATCATTTCCAGGTAATTTTTATATTTGTGGTTCACACAAATCTTATATTTATCGCTCCATTTATTTGAAATTAAATGAAAAGTATTTCTTTTTCTTCAATTCATGAATACTTTCTCTAGCCATAGGAAGAAAGTTAACATTTAGATCCCAAGACTATTTAATTCATATTCTGGGCAAATTACGGTGTTTCGATTAGGATCACCTTTTATGAATTGAAGGAAGAGAACTTCGAGGATCTGGAAGAGAACAGAGCAAACAGGACAACATGAAAATGTCTGTGTGGAAAGCGATCTCATCAAGAACACCCCGCTGATTTCACTGTGGAAAGCCCACTGACTTCTGTTGTGTCAAACCAGAGAAACTGAGATTATCTACTCTATAGGCTAGCATTCACCTTGATAAATATAATATAAAAATAGCTTGTGGTGAGGGATGCAGCATAAACCTTGTGCAGAAGTCAGCAGGAGGAGTTGAATCAAGTTCAATACATGCTTACGGTGTATCTCTTATTAATTTCAACACTTGAAATAGATTCTAAAAGGATACCCTTATTTCTAATGTTATTGACCATCTTTCTAACTGATAGATGTTTCTCTGACCAGAAAGATTTTCTTCTCTAAATGGAAGGTTTTAATGAAACTGCTGAGAGGCTGAGAGTTTCCAGGACAGTTCTCTTTAAAGGACTATTTTATCCGGGGTTATCCAGTGTGTGATTTTCATTGATTGAGTATGGCCAGCGCAGGATTCAGATGCAAAACTTTGCTTGTGGTTCTCTATTAGCTTGAACGTTTTGTATATTATATACTATCGTGTATTATAAATGCCCTATATGAGATAATAGGTGAAATATACTCTTCACACCTTTTATAATAACTAGTAACATCAGTGCACCCTGACATCAGATGGACAAAAAGATTTAACATGCTTCAACATTCTAAAGTTCTTCATCCTTTATGGTGATATTTCTCTTTCTTTTCTCTTTACTATTGTCATATAATTCTCTGGAGATTTGATAAACCTTCAAGCTCCTCTATTCTAGTTGAAATGTAACAGGATAAGTAGAAATTAAGAATCACAATTCTTATTTTACTCACCTCACCTAAACGTGTAAGAGTTACGAAGACATTTGGGGTTTCAGATATATTTTTACTTTAAATTCTATATCAAGGAAATTTTAATGTTGATCACAGATGGGACTGTCATATTTATAACTCAATTGTAATTCAGTCATTACTTTGGGGACAGAAAGGCCTCCAGGGAGAATCACACATTTACATGATGTATCCCAAAGCTCAGCTCTGTATTTGTAACTCTGTTTCAACCAAGGGACTGCAAAATCACAGATGACTGGTGAACTCCCTATTGCATGCAACTGAGAAACCTTATGAATTCCATTTTCCACTTATTAAAATTTAATGCTCTAATATTAATAGAGGCGATGAACCAGGTTTTCGCTAAGATTTTCCGATGAAAATCTGAAATTGGATAATACTTGGTTGGCACCCAGCAATATTTTGAATTTGGATCACTCTCACCTTTTGAAAATCTCTACTCTGCTTTCTTCCCTCCATTTCCTTCTTAAACTTTATTTTGTAAACTTGATTGCTCTTGCAAAAATCTCTTGGTGATTTTAGGGTTCAGTTTTCTGTTGTCTCATATACAAACAATTTATATCCTAGTTCATGACTTTTAGTTCTCTCCCCATGATCACTTCTTGCCTACATTACTGCGGTTACCCTCTTACTTGGTCTTCCTAAATTTAATCTCACTTCTTTTCAATTTGTTCTCCAGATTGTTGAGAATGGAAGTCTCATAATGCAAAGCTGTGCAGCTTTCTCCCTTATGACCTTTCAATGTCTTCCCATTGGTTTCAGGATAAAGTCCAAAGACATTAATAATCTTGATAGAATTTGGATTTGAGGTCTGACCATTATTTATGACTGTGTGACCTGACCTAATTACATTTTAGTTTTATTACACAGTCAATTCTTATTATTTGTTGTAGTTGTCTTCTGTGAAGTTGCTGTGAACAATGAAATAGCAAATACTAAAGCAATGGGAACCAGGATGTACTCAATAATAGAGTTCATGTCTTGTATGTTTGAGGTCCTGGGGTTACTTCCTAACTTGACCCTCCCCCCACACCTCAAATACTGGAAAAATACACTAACTTCCAGTGGAATACTGTTAAGTTCTGGTGAACCTCTCATCACAATATTTTCATTAAAACACAAGTAGCCTGATGTTAATGTGTTTTTAAAAGATATCTTATCTAATATATATCATTGACTTAGTAACATTGAAGTCATAGTCAAAGACACTCAAACTCATGCTTAATGAAGTTCATCTAACACATGGATTTTTCTCTGGATAACACAACAAAACATGAAAGTATAGCACTAAATAGATTGCAGGACTCCCCATTACATCGTGAGAGCTGAAATGAAAGGGTTGAGTGTCACTGACAATCTGTATAGGACAGACAGTCAGGAACATACTTCTATGGATTGGTTGAAAATTTTTTGCTATTCAAGGGGTCTAGAGTGATAGTACAGGAGGTAAGGTGCTTATCTTGCCTATGGTCAATACAAGTTAGACTACCTGGTATTTCATACGGTTTCTTAAGCATTGCCAGGGGTCACTCCTAGTCAGAGAACTAGGAATAGCCCTTGAGCACCACCAGGTGTTGCTCTCAATTCTCCTGTCACCATCACTGTCACTGTCCTCCCGTTGTTCATCCATTTGCTTGAGCGGGCACAAGTAATGTTTCCATTGTGAGACTTGTTGTTACTGTTTTTGACATATTGAATACATCATGGGTAACTTGCCAGGCTTTGCCGTGGGGGCGAGGTACTCTCGGTAGCTTTCTGGGCTTTTTGAGAAGGGCAAAGGAATCAAACCTGGGTCGGCCAGGTGCAAGGCAAATGACCTACCTGCTGTGCTATCTATCCAGCCCCTCAAACCTCCTAAAACATTTTATTTTTACTGTTCAGTATATGTCTTATGGAAATGCCATGAGTTTAATTTCAGGACACCAAACAAATTTTATTCAACAGGAAAATTTATGTATAAGAAGTTTATGAATAATAGGTATCTGTACATAAAAATGAGTATATCAATAGCAGACATTTAGTTTCCTTTGATGGTTGGTATGTACTTCGTTGGCCAATTTCTAATTTGAAAGAGTAGTGTTACTGCTTTCTATGTGGCTTTGTGTTCAGAGATATGACCCTGCCTTAAGTCCTATTAATTCATACCACCTACATAAATCAGTTGGCCCAAAATTTTAGGGGTAGGCATGTGACCCAGTGAAGCTAATGTGATATGGGACCAAGGATGGTGACCTGCAAAACTTCTTGAGAGATGTGGCTAAAGAAATGGTACAGGGGTTATGGCACTTGCCTTACATATAGTTTGATCCTAGTTCAATCCCTAGTCCTACTTATGATCACCTCAGTAGCCCCAGGGGTGATCCCTGAGAATAGAGGCAGGAGTAAGTTCTTAGCACAGATAGCTTGGCCCAAACACTCCCTGCCACCCACATATACACCACACACATACACACACATGCACACACAAAAATGCACACACACATGCACGCACATAATTCTGTGTTTAGCTGAACAACAGACTACAGAGATTCTATCTCTGAAATCATAAAGACAAAGCCCATATGCTGAGTATGGCTCAAAACTCAAAACTTTTGAGAAAAATCTGGCCTTTTGAGGACAATGGACAACCAAACTAACAAATGAAGGTATTCTTGATAAGCGAGATAATAGATCTTCAGAGTAACTTTTGCTTACAAGTTATTTGCAACATTAAACATCATAAATAGTATGCTTTGTTTTTCAGTGTTTTTTTTACATGGCTTTTGTTAAGAATAAATGAGTGAAAAATATATAAATATACATATATTTACACATGCCATCTGCTATTTGGTTGAGACTTTATAAAACTTACTTTCACTATTATATTTTTAGGTATAGAAAGAGTATATAAGTTAACAATTGAACTACCTAATATTTGTCATAGCTACTTTAAATAATGATAAGAGCTGACTCATGACCTTATAAAATATTTTGTTTGAATATTCTTGCTTAGAATCACAAATTCTTTAACTTGTTTTCCTTGTGGCCATTTGTAACGTAATCATTCAGATATCTATAACAAAAGACATGCTTCAAATTGAATTATCACATTATCACATTATAAAATTATTACATCATCTACGTGGTCATTTTATCAGATGGTTGAGTAGAGGAGGCTATGTTGCAGGCGACTGTGTGAATTTTCCAAATGAAGAATAGAGCTTTGAAAATTTGAAGTTTTCTATGTATAAGAAAGAGATGAGAGTACCAAATGAAGGGTGTTGTGAGGGCCCTCCCAGGGTGGGAGAAGCATGCTAAAAGTAGTCGATAGACCAAACATGATTGCCACTCAAAGCCTCTCTTGCAAAACACAGTACCCAAAAGAAGAGAGAACAAGGGGGAATACCCTGCCACAGAGGCAGGATGGGACGGGGGGGATGGGAAGGGGGATGCTGGGACCCGTGGTAATGGATGACGGGCACTGGTGGAGGGATGGGCACTTGATCATTGTATAACTGAAACCCAAGCACAAAATTTGTAAGCCTATAACTATACCTCATGGTTTTTCACTAATAAAAAAAGAAAAAAAAGAGTTAATTAACAAAAAAAACAAAGAAAGAGATGAGGGGACTCATTCTCAGTCCTTGTTCACTCATTGAAATATTAAGTCTTTCCAACAATCAAAGCATGGGCTGGATTAGAAAGTGTTTTAGAGTATATGCATCATGCCTTTAACATGGAGATTGGCAGACCTTAAAGTTTGGGAGACTTCATGGTATTTTTCAAATATCACTGTATTGTCAGAGCTTCCAAGACAAAATTTTATAAAGCTCTCAATAAATGCTTTTAAAACTGGTTTTTTAGGAGTCCCCAGTGTCCTCCTTACGTTCAGGTAGGACTATTTGCTAAAAGAATTTATGACTTTCTAATCCACTCAATTTTTAAAACAGTTTGGATGACTCTGTGTTCTAGTATTTACTCAAGTTCACACATTTTTCTGTTAATTACACTGCCCTGAACCATCTAAGAAGTATCATTCGTTGTCCAATATGATCTGATGCTCGGTAACTTTGTGACATTGTCATATCTCATGGTTCATCGGTGATAAGCATTTGGTGTCTGTCCTTGTGATGTTACGTTCTGGAAAGGCTGGTGAAGCCATGTCATTCTGCAGCAATTCGCAATGCTGTCACCTCTTGTGAATGGACACCGAGACCTCAAGCTAGTGCTCTTTCACTTCTAAATAATTTCTTGGTGATCTTTCTCAGCTTTTGACAAGTAGTCTCACATACAACAATTTTTTTTCTTACAGTTTATGCATTTGAGCATTTAGAATAAAATCATTTACTCTCTTTGCTAGAGATAGCATTGAATTTCCTTTTACCATTGAAGTCTAATATTTCCATTTACTCTGTTACTTTTTCTCAAAGTCCATTTCAATCAATGAGACACAGGAGTTGTGTGTCATACTATTCCCTATAGATCATCTGCAATAAAAACAAAAATTTCTAAGCAGACCTCACTCAGTCATAATAAAATTAACATAAAGCATCAATTCAAAGGGTTTCAGGGTACTGTATAAATGTAAATGTTATTACTATTACTGTTAATTACTCTTTTAAGCCCCAAGACTGTCATAAAACTCACTATAATAAAAACAATTTGTTGTTGCTTTTCAAATAAATGAAAGTAATACATCCCTTGCAATACGCAATGGGGACTTGAGAGATAGTGCAGAAGGTAAGACGCTTGTTTTGCATGCTGCTGACCCTTGAGTAGATTCATCCCTGTGCTACGTATTTTCTTGATCCCCATCACAGAGCCAGGTCTAAGCCCTGAATACCAGTAGATATGACCCAAGAACCAAAAAATCTAAAATAAACGAAAATACATAAGACCCGTATTTTCCTTTTTAATATAGGAGTAGCACTGTAGAACTGTAGCACTGTCCTCTCATTGTTTATCGATTTGCTCGAGCGGGCACCAATAACGTCTCCATTGTGAAACTTGTTACTGTTTTTGGCATGTCAAATACATCACAGGTAGCTTGCCAGGATTTGCGCTATGGGCAGGATACTCTCAGTAGCTTGCCGGGCTCTCCAAGAGGGAGAATCGAACCTGGGTCAGCCGCATGCAAGGCAAACGCCCTACCCACTGTGCTATTGCTCAGCTATTTATTCAGCCATTGATTAAGCTGATTGAATTGGGCGTGAACTCCACATTGCTTTATTTTTTATTTTAAATGTTAATTTTAATATTATTATTATTATTTGATCACTGTGAGATACAGTTACAAAGCTTTCCTGTTTGAGTTTCAGTCATACAATGATCGATCACCCAACTCTCCACCAGTGCACATCTTCCACACCAAGAACCCCAGTATCCGCCCCATCCCCCTATTCACTGCCTCTATGGCAGACGATCTCCCCCATACTCTCTTTTGTAATGCTAGTTCTCAATAGCATAAGATGCCACATGGCTGCAAGAGTGGCTGTGTGCTCCTGGAACTACAAAATTCCAGATAATTAGGGTCTGGAGAAATCTCTGCAGCAAGCTGCTTGGTTTGGAGATTCTTTTGTATATCTCTGGATCATGGCTGTCAAGGAGCTTAAGGAGCAGCTGGAGGCAGTTTGTGGGTATGACCACCAGGGTCCTATGGGGATGGGTGATGAGAAGGACTGGCCCATTCCATATCCCTTGAGGCCTGGAGTTTGCTGTCACTGAAACTGTGTACCTGCACTTCTCATGGGGTTCTGGAAGTTGGGGACTGCAGGGGTTTTTAGGAGGCAGGTGGAGGAACGATGCCTATCCCTGTCTGAGGCACCCTGGTGAAGTGGGCCTGGCTTAAAATTTGGAGACATCTCTACAGCAAGCTGCTTGGTTTGGGGATTCTTTTGTGTGTTTCTGTATCATGACCCTCGTTTCCATCTTTTCTAAAGAAATAAACTATTGGCATATGCCCTGCAGGACGTGTCTGCTCACCCACAGTGTACCTCGTCACTGGCCCTAACTGTGGTTTTTGATCTCTTTCGAGATTTATGAGTCTCTGAAATAAGGCCAATAAATGAGCTTGTATAGCTGAGCTGGAGGTGGTTTGTGGGTGTGGCTTTTACATACCTAACTTTTGGCCACTTGATTTCTTGGTAAATTTGGCCCCAAGTTGTTGGGGTCTGGCTAAGGGCACAGTGGCAATTTTGGGGTATCAGGAAGTCTAAAGGCACCATCAGGCTGCTGATGCACTCGCCCCACAGGTACAGGTTGACCTGCTGGCAGTAACATACCCATAAGACCTGTATTTTGAAATGAAAAGTTGGTTGTCTTTTTGTATTTTTTAATAGAGTTTCATGGAGTATTTTACTTGTGATATTTTGTCTAAACCTGTTATAATGCTAGTTAACTGTTGGCTAACTAAAGAATGTTGTATTCACATTTAGGTACATGTTTTTCTACAAGATGGTATCTTCATAAGGATTAGTCAGACTCTTTGTATTCGGTATTTATGAAAAACCCTTAACATTTCAATGGACTCACATCAGAAAGTTTCTTACTTGGGTTACACATTCACAATGAGTTGAGGGAGAGGAGGTGGTATTTATTAGGAACAAAAGCCAAGTGGTGGCTTAATTTGGACATAAACTTCTCAAGGAAAGAGGAAAATAAATTCTAAAACTTTTCTTGAGAAGTAACAGATTTTCTTTGTGCTTTCTTTGGTCTAATGAAGTCACGAGACAAATTTCAATAGGGCCGGCAGGAGGTATAACCTTCCACAGAATGGAGGATGGATAGCACCAATGTGCTTCATTGTTGTTATGAGAACTAGAAATGCAATTGAAATGGCAAATCATGAGCTATCACCTAAAACTCTATTTGTCAAATGCAAAAACAGCTTTTACTTTTGGGGGGTGGTTTAAATTTAGGGTCACACTCAGTGGTGCCCAAGGCCCATTCTTGGTTTATTGTTTGCAGGTCGTTCCCCATGGCATGTAGCCCTCTGAGCTATCTCCTTGGCAAACAACTTTTCCTTTAATTTATTTTGTGTTTGGAAGCTGGTTATTTTCATTGGGGAGACAAAAGGGAATATTTATTTTGGAAACCCTCAAGCAGTGTTTAGATGATCTGGCAGCCACTTCCAGTGATACCCAGACAACTGGGTTAGAAGGTTTAATGCAGTGATGCTCCCTGCAGTGCCAGGAATCACCAGGGCTGCCCTGGTGGTGCTCAGAGGCCTCTGGACTGGTATACAGCTGTAGTCTAACTAGGGATTTGAACTGTGGTCTTGAATACACCAAGCATCTGCTGCTGTCTGTGCTCTCTGCCTTTCTCCTTTAAGGGAAGTATGAAGACAGGAGCTTCAGCTATGACAAGCTACCGAGTTGTCCCACTTGGATATTTCTTCAGAGGTATCAATAATGTTGAATTCTATTGGCAATGCATGAATTATTGCCTATATGATTGGAGATTTCTGTGCATTGAATGGTTTGCTCTGCTCATATGTGTAAATGATCAAATGTCGACTTCCCTTTCTCTCTAGATATTGGTATCTATTGCTTTTAAGGTCTGTAATGAGTAGTAACGTCTCCATTGGAGACTTTGTTGTTACTGTGTCTGGCATATCGAATACTCTCGGTAGCTTGCCGGGCTCTCCGAGAGGGGCGGAGGAATCGAACTCGGGTCGGCCATGTTGGCCGCTTGTAAGGCGAACGCCCTACCTGCTGTGCTAATGAGTAGTAAAATCATTCATGGTTATAGCAGCTTCAGACCCAGCCTCCTCCCCTATCACAGTCTCCCTGTGTATTCTCTTGGATCTTTTTGAAAGGCACACTTTTGTTTTCTTTTTCTTTTCTTGCTTATGAAATGAGTGCACATTAAAATAAATTATAACAACACAAAAAATATCACACCACTTTAAGCATTTTGAATAATTGCTTTGATGTACTCATGTTTTTCCATTGGTACCAGTCAAGTCACTGACAGATCACTAAAATTACAAAAACAAGAAAGAAATGAAAGTGGAAAGAACCACCACAATAGTTTTCAGGGCTACAGGTGAGAGTGGTTTTGTGAGGAAGGGACCTTAATGACTCTGGGTAAAAGATAGTTTTACTGGTCTGACTCACATCACAAAGGCTATTTTTGAAATTGGTTTAGGGCAAGCTATCAGCAAGTAAAATAATTTTTCATTGAGCATGAATTAAAAATATTAACTGTGGGCATATGCCTTTTATGAGCAAAAGTTTAGCATTAAAATGACCAATATGCCAAGTGGAAAGTAATGCTCTTAATGGAAGTATAATGAGTAGTGAGGTCAAGAAATGGATGTACTCTAAATTATTTTCTTAATAAAGAACAGACCTTTATTCCCTACATTTCTTTTAATTTCAACAATAAAGATTTTTAAGCAGTAGACAAAGGGGCCTAGGGTAGACTTCAATTTTATGAAATGTCATCAAAAGACTTTGTGGAAAAGTTTCAAATAGTTCTATCAGCCCCCGCCCCCCCCGCCCCCCCCCCCCAAAAAAAAGCGCTGTATTTGTTTTCAGGGACTTTGAAGGTGGGTCATTGTTCTCTTTTGTTCCTTCCCTATTTGTTTATGGTTCCTACGTCTGGCTGTTCTCTCCTGACTACTCACAACTGGTGCTGGCCAGGCTCCATCCAAGTTGGTAATCTCTAGGACCAAGGGGCTACAGCAGAGTTGAGTCGCTCTCTGTTCGCAGCATGGAAGAAACAGGAAATGAGTCGGGGTGAGTCTTACTAAGCTGAAAAAATGAATTAGACACACTCCTAAATAGACTCAGAAAGAATGGGCACAAGAAAGGGAGAAGGGATAGATGAAAGGTTGCTTGGCATTCCTCAGCACTATTGCCTGTATTGTCCCTTCTCAGAATTCCAGGTTTACCTTCAGTTCCATTCACTGAAAAAGGGCCAGTACATCAAAACATCACCTTCTAGGAACATTTTCATTATTTCTATTTGTTTGGTCTTAAAAATTTGCTTCAATCATTTCAGTTCTGAGAGGAAAGAAACACTGAAAAGAAAAATTAGTGAGCTTGGCCAGACCAAGCATTTCACACTTAAAAATTTGGGAGAGGAAACTGCGAATTGCTCTAACCTCTGAGACACTATCCTTTATACTGTTCGTTGTGAACTTGGGCCTCTCCATCCAACATCAGGTCTATGAAAGCATAAATTGCTACAATTGAGCTGTAAGCTTTATGGCTTTAAATTCTATCATTATTTTGTCAAGACAAGAAAAGCAAATTTTAACTCCTGGGTTGGGGAGGGGGCAGGAACCAACAAAAATGACAAATTCTGAACAGTACTTTCTGCTGGCCTGCAAGCTATTCCTATGTATTGGTCGTTTTTATACCTTTTAAAAAAAAGAATTAAAGATTCTGAAAGCTTAAAACAATGCAAGCTATGCAGTTCCTCCTGATTTTTGTTTATTTTCAACCTTATTTGCAAAGACTATTTAGTCAGCTACTTTCAAATCCTCTTTAGATATATAGTTTTATTTCAGAAATTATAAAAAAAAACAAAACATTCTCAGAAAAGTATAGAATCTACAAGAAAGTGAGAATGTAGACTTAACAACAATATTTAGGAAAAAAAAGATGTGAGATAAGAGGAATTACCACTCCCTACTTTCTACCTCTTACCTCCTACTCTCCTATGGTCTGATTAGGGTATCTAAGTTGGAGAATTATATTAGTTATTTTATCTTCAATTTTGGTTTTGGGGCCACACCACAAGTGCTTGGGGGTTACTCCTGTCTCTGTGTTCATGGCTTGCGTAGGGGACCATGTACTGCCAGGGAATCCAACCAGTATCTTCTACATGCAAACCATACCCTCTAACACTTTGAAACAAGTGAGAATTTGTTTTTTCTTTTTTGTGTGTTTTGACTTATTGGTCCTCAAGGTATACTTTTGGCTCTGCTTTCAGGGGTCACTCGTAGCTTGGGGGACCACATGTGATGCCCAGGATTGAACTTGGGTTGGCCACCTATAAGGGAGGCATCTTACCAGCCCCCCCCCATCTCTCCAGCCCTTCAGGAGAAGATTTTTGTGGCAAATATACTTTATCTTAGTCTCTTCTTCCTTCCCTATTCTCCTTCTCTAGAATGCCAGTTGTTAGAGATTCATGCAGGGAAAGAAATTGATAAACAAGCTGTAGGCAACTATTAATCACCTTAACAGAAAATATTTCTGGACACAGTAGAGACACAGGCCTCCAGGGAATGTTCCCACGAGGAACATGACCCTATTTGGGGTGAATAGAATTAGTGCCTCCAGTCACACTCCTCTAATAAGCTTATATTTTATTGTCTGTACTTAATATTTAATAAGGCAGGCTGACCACCCTATATTTCATTCTTTGACATGAGTTCTAATATAATTTAAGTGACTATTACCCATTTCTAAGCAAAATTGCCACATTTTGGGACTAGAGGTAATGTAAGGATATTGGTGGAGCGTAGAGGACACATTGAGATGTTGAGGTGTGTGGGACATCAAAACCATAATCCCTAGTACTGCTGTAAACATGTTACCTAAACTATACTAATATAACTAAAATTAGAGTACAGATCATTTTCAGGCACCGTAGTTCTACTTCTGTTGTGCAAAAAGTCAAAAGTCGTGAATAGAATTTTAATTTAAAAAATATGACCACAAGCATGCTGAAAGTAGACTATAGACCAAACATGATTGCCACTTAATGCCTCTCTTGCAAAACACAGGACCCAAAGGAAGAGAGAGAGAATAAGGGGGAATGCCCTGCCACAGAGGCAGGGTGGAATGGGGGGATGGGGGGAGGGAGGAATGCTGGGACCCGTGGTGGTGGAGGATGGGCACTGGTGGAGGGATGGGTACTTGATCATTGTATAACCGAAACCCAAACACAAAAATTTGTAAGTCTATAACTGTACCTCATGGTGTTTCACTAATAAAAAAATTTAAAAAATATGACCACATTTTAATTATTGAGCAGTGCTTTACAAACTTCTGCTTCCACCGCAATCAAGCTTCCAGAGGAATGAGTAAAGCAGGGTTGCGTTTCACTGTGTACATTTCTCAGCTCCAATGGATTATCTGTCCTTAAAAGGTTTAAAAGATTTTTTTCTTTTTGTTTCTTACCTTTCTGGTTGAGAATTTTATCTAGTATTTACACACGTCTGTGTTTACTCTTTCTAATTGTGAGTCAGGTTGAACACATGAAAAATCAGACAAATGCATGCACAGGATCCTCAAGACATAGAAAGCACTTGTTTTCCTTAGGAGATAACCTGGTTAGTGATTTCAGGACTCCAATACAATGGTTGACCGCACAGCAAGTTTCAGCACCATCGCTTTCCAAAGGCCCTCAAAGTGCAGAACTTTTAGAAGATGAAAACAGATCTGTAGTATCAAAAGGTATTTTGATGATCAGTCAATGCATTGCATAGAGATTGTAGGATTGTGTGTCATTATCTTTATTCTGTTTCCTGATGCTTTGTTGATAGGATTTTAAGAGATCAATTAAATGTATGTTTCCTTTATTTTGTTAATGTATATTTCACATGAACACAATAGATTTGCTGTGTACTTGGGTTCGAACTCTAGGGAATCTGAAGATTATCTTAGGCAAAGGACTTTCAAAGTGCTCTGGATATTAATGTGTGTAATAATGGAGATGTTGCTGGGCCCTCTCGAGCAAATCAATGAACAACTGGAGGACAGTGCTACCAGTGCTACCAATCTTGTAAGTTGGAAGAAATAAGGAAGCTAGCAAGAAAAACCAGCTTTCTTTGGAGACAATGCACTGAATCTTGCTTTAATTTGCTCCTGGAGTTTTTGCCATGTTTTGGAGTTTCTGCATGTTTGTGATATAGGTAAGATACGATTACAAAAACATCTTTTAATTATTTCTCCAAAGCAGGATTTCTGCTTCACATTATATCATAAATTTTGGTCTCTGTAAAAGCTTAAATAGTCTTAAAATCACAAAAATATTGCATGTTAGTATTTACTAAAGGTTTGCTATCTTCCATTAAAAAATCTGGAGCAAAAAGTGCTTAACAATTCAGAACCTGGCTCTCAATTTTCAAAGGTAATACTGTACACATAGAATATGCCCCAGCAAAATCTGAGGTAAAATCCTATGGCCAAACAGATTGATATTTTCCCAGAAAACTTATGTGTATTCAAAATAGGCTAGCGACTATATATATACATATATAATTTATTTTTATTTTTTAAACCTATCTTCAACTTAGTCATATTCTTTTTTTACCAAAATTTGTCAAAGTTCCTGAAATTGTCACAACTTTTGTCTTTGGGAATTTTACATAAAGGGTCAGAGTTCTACATAGATTTTGTTTTTTTGTTTTAAACATTTATTAGTAAAGGGAAGCATTGTACAAGTGGTTTAAAACTTTAAATGAGGGCAGGGGAGATGGTGCAAAGGCCTAGAACACATATTTTATATGCAAGAGACCTGGCTGTGGTTCCAGCACCCCCTGGTTCCCCCAAGCACTGCTACATGTGACCCCCAAAACAAGTCAGAGCAAAATAAAATAAAACAAAACATATATATATAGTTAATTATTGTAATATTTAAAAAAATAAAGCCTGGCAAGCTACCTGTGACGTATTCGATATGCCAAAAACAGTAATGACAAGTCTCACACTTTGTTGTGATACGTTACTGGTGCCCACTCGAGCAAATCGATGAACAACAGGAGGACAGTGCTACAGTGCTACAGTGACTTGGCTAGCTGATATTTTAATGCTGACATAAAGACAATAATGTATTATTGGTAGGAGTTTATCTGACACAGAGTCAGAATTTGCTTTCAATAATAAAAAAGAGATCAAGTTGTACATTAAAATTTTGACAAATTTTTGTTAGAAATATTAATTGCTGGGATACTTGTAACACACAGCATCACTCCATTTCATCTTGCCTCCTCTAGGGCTTTTTCTTCTGTAACTACTTTCTTTATTTCTTGGGTCATTTAGGATCACTTAGCCTTTTTTGAGCATTCATTTAAACCTCTGAACTTATTTTGGGTGGATTATTCTGTTTCAAAGAAAATCTGCCACAAGATTTAAAAATTTGCAATTTCAGATGAGTATGGCAATAAAACAGATGCATCTCAGAATTGATGATAAACTATAGGTAGAGTTTCCAAAAGAGTTTTAGACAAGTCATTTGAATGGGCATTCCTTAAATTCAGCATTCACATTGCAAGCACAGAAAGGTCAGACAAAAATCAGAATTTGGGTTTTTTTTTTCTTTTTGAAAAGAATAGCCCAGATGAGGTGAAACTTTTCCTTCCTCTATTGCTTCTCAAGTGTGAGAGCATTTCAAATAGACTACTTGGAGGACATGATGATATTATTATGAAGGCAAGGTGGGTAACCATCCACAGAAAGTCTTACCAGGCAGAGTTGGGATGGTAGAGAAAAAAACAAAGTGAGGAAAATTGGCTTCCCTTTAATTTCTAAATTTATTCTCAGGATTTGTCTAGGAAAAAGTGCGTGAGTATCTCTTGTTGGTTCCTGGGAGGCTGAAGTGAGAAATATCTTCTTCAGGACCACTGTTGATTTGACCTAATAAGCTCATTAGGGACTGAAAAGACGTCAACTGTCAAGAAGCCAGAGATGGCCTGAGGAAAGATGAAGGAAAAACAAGAACAGAGCATATCTGGTCAAAGGAAATGCAGGTGAGAGCACATGAGTAAAGAGGAGAATCTAGGAACCATGAGAAAGTGCCACTGAACAATTTTAACACCCATCCAACCCACGGGCACAAAGGCTGCTTAGGACAGAAGCAGTCCCATGTGCCCTTTCCTCCAACCCTTTTCGTCCTTCTGTCTCCTTCTCCTTTCCTCACAGCCAGAGGGTAGAGACAGAAAGAAGAAGACAAAAGAAAAAAAAGGAACTCATTTTATTTCACAAATCATATATATTTATATATTATACATATATTTGCTTTGATGCCACACCCAGCAGTTCTCAGGACTTACTCTGCACTCACGGATCAGACTTCCCCCAGCGCCCCCACTTTATTTGTTCATGATTTGTTACAGGCATTCAATATTACAACACCAAATCCTACCACCTTCCCCCACCATTGTTTCCATTTTCCCAACTAAGCCTGCCTCAAGCCTGCCCCTGGAGCAGGCCCACAATAATCTATTGTATATTTCTTGTTGCACAGCAGAGCCTGGCAAGCTACCCGCGGAGTATTCAATATGCCAAAAAACAGTAACAATAATGGGTCTCACTCCCCTGATCTTGAAAGAGCCCCCAATATGGCAGCATTGGGAAAGACGAGTAAGGAGAGGCTGCTAAAATCTCAGCGCTGAGACAAATGGAGACATTACTGGTGCCCGCCCCAGTAAACTGATGAACAACTGGATGATAGTGATACAGTGATACAGTGATATTGCTTGTTACCACTAAATGGACAATGGGATGATCAAAAATATTTCCTTAGAAGAAAGTTTGTGAAAATTGTTGTATCTCAACATGGGAGCATTAAGTCCTTGTCTCCGGATTTACTGTGCTGTTGTTGCAAGTCTTCTGTGTTGCTTTTGTTAGTCGAGATTGGTTGTCTTCTCTGTTCAGTCCCATCCATTCTGGCACACCACTACCGAGATGTCTGTGTTACAGAGTTTGGAGATGTTGCTCCAGAGAATCCAGAATACTTATCTGGGCAGTTTGGCCAGACACGTGACAGTGGCTTTGGAGTGTGGGAGCTGATCTGCTTCACTCCAACATCTCCCTGGAGATGTCTACTGGGAACGGGTATCTGAGAAATTATTGCAGCTAGTTGATCTTTTTTGAGATTTATGTATGAGTCCCTGGAACAAGGCCAGTAGATGAGCTTACATGATGGCAGCAGTCGGGCATGGGCATGGCTGCTGGGACTTCTAGAAGTATGGGGAGGTGGGGGGGGGGGAGATTGCCCATACAGACTCTGAGAAGGGCTGGAGTTTTCAGTCTAAAGGACTAAGGAGTCACTCTTGGTGGCATACAGGGGACTATTTGCAGTGCCAGAGCACCTTGTTGCATGCATGGCAAGTGCCTTAACCACTGTATTATCTCTCCAATCCCTTCCCAGAATTTTTTGTGTTATCCTGAGAGCCTATAGAACACTGTTTCTATAAACATTATAGAATTTCAGATTAGATCTCTAACTATACATTTTCTTTAAGCCCATAATTTTCATGTGTTTGCTGTGAGTGAAATAGGAGGCTTTAACTCTGACATGGCATTGGACAATCTAATTCCCAAAATATGATTCTATTTTGTGACTTAAGATGGAGTTTAGTATTACTAGGAATTAGAAAAATGGCAGGATACCCAAATATTTTGCTCAGGGAAAGGAAAAGAAGGTAACCATAGACTAGAATTTACGTGAGGTAAAAAGAAATGGGATCAGGATTATTTCTCCCTTCTCAGTTTTTTTTTTGTCAATTAATGTCAATTATTATTTCTGCTCTCTCTGTTTCCTTTCACTTTTCTATTTCTCTGTGGAAACAAAACTCTGCTTTCTTGAGCAAGTTTTTGCCAGACCTCTGTTCTTCCCTCCTATCTTTTGTTGATAATCTAATGCCCTCAAAACTGGTCCTCTCACTACTCCAGGAAAATGGGTCTCAAATATGAACAGAGACCTTTCAATAACCAAATCTAACACACATACACACACTCTCTCACACCACACACACACACACACACACTTTTTGATTCGAACTCAATCTTAGCAGAATATAACCTTGCTGATTATGCTATTTTGAAAACTACTTTCTCCTCTTGTATTGTGACATGTCTTAACTTTTATTTTTCTCTTGTGATGTCATTGTAGCCCCCTATTGATTGCTCTGTTTCTCACTTATGTGTTGGAGTGTGATCAAGCTGAAAGATGGTTCTGCTTCTTCTCTTCATGCCATGCAACTCATTTTAACTCCTGTTTTGAGTCAATGCTAGCCTGAGGACCCCTAGGTTGCTATTACCAGCTACTAGCTTTCTTGTAAGCTATGGACTATGTGTTTAACTTTTTCCTTGGTCATATTGCTACTATTTAGCTGTTTAATGGGTGACAAGGAGCTAACATATTATAATTTAGTTTTCATTCAAATGTATTTCCTCCCCTTTGATGAACACAATCAACTCTATTCCCTTGCTTTTTTATGCACCAAACCTAAGAATTGTTATTGACTTCCATCTATATTCTATACCTTATATTCTATACCCAAGTCATTGTTAGGAGTTTCTGTTTCAATATTCACTGTGATTGTAGAATCTATGTGGTACTGGAATTAGGTGCATATGAGACTATCACTAACTAAAGTGTAAACTACAGTATTTCAAACCAAAAAGTTGAGAAAAAAATCTATCTCTACTGTACAATTAGGTAAAACTTGGTGAGGAGTAAAGTTCTTAGGGAATTATGTCAGCTTTATGAAAAAGAGAGTCAGGACAGGACTGGAACTCTCTTTTGTTACCGCCGTAACCTGAAGCCTTACTCAACAAGCATCACCACAATTTGTGTTCTGGGTAGACCTGCCTCCTCTTGTTCCCGACATACACCAAGCCCTCTCCTGACTCAAGGCCTTTGCATTTGTTGGACTTTCTGTCTAGACATTTTCTTGTTTGTATATTGATTCACTTGTTTATTCTTCTTTCTTGTACCCTTTCGCTAGAATACGACATATATTCTCTTTTCTGGTTAGCCCTATCATTCCAGCAGCAATAAAATACCAGTTACAGTAATAAGCTTCATACATATGTATACATATAAAATATATATATAGTGATTGAATGAAAGACTATATTTATTCAAGATTGTATATATACACATATAGATACATACGTAATTACATATACATACACATATATATACACAAATCTATATATATTATTGATTGAATGAAAGATCATATATTGTATTACAATAGGAAAACAAATCATGCTGTTATAGAAAGTGCACCAAGGGGGCCAATGTTAAGTCCTTAGTTCTGGTCCAGCCACTTTGAGGAAGTCAGTGAAAACAATTTTTTCCATGTATTTTTCCCTTACTCTCAAACATGCAGCTTGTTGTGTCCATTAAACAAAAACAAATGACAGTGCGTAGAAATAAAAATGTAGGACATTTATTTCCACATTGAGCTCACTACAGCAAAAAGCACTCATAATTTCAAACAAATGGTCTCTCTTCAGTAACAGTACCCTTTTGATAAAATTTCACACCACAGGAAATCCATTACAGTAAATATCTGTTCCAATGTCTGTCCATTTAGCAATAATTCTCTTTATACTTGATGCCTCTTCCCTGATGAACTGTCCCCGAGACCCTCCCCTCTTTCCCTCTGAGATTTCAGTTTAAACTCTGCTCTGAGTCCTTGCTGTTGTCATGGCAGCCTTGCTAATTTTGCTTATATATTTTCCCCCTATTTTCCCACAACCTTTGAAAAGACCAAGCTAAATATGTGCCAAAGGCTATTTCAGACTTAATGTTGTCGGCATGAAAATATTTCTTTTCTTAGCCTCTTGAAAAATGTTAAATGGTTGTCTCAACGTCATTGATTGAGACTATTTGTTTATTCCCAGAGCTGAAAGTTAAGGCCATTCTATTTTGATAGACCTATTTATTTAAAACACGCATGAAATCAAAGACATCTCATACAGTATGCAGGGAACGCTGTTCAACCCAAGTAATCCCAAAGTAAATAATTTATTGGATTACCCAGTAAATTGAGAAATGAAAGTAGGATTTGGGTGTATTTGGTCTTCATTTTTTTCTTTTTAATTACTTCATAAGCACCTGAATTGTGTGAGTTTAGAAGACAACAAAGCCTTATTAAAAAAAAAACTGTAGTGACCTTAAATGGGAAGACTAGATTCTAGCATAGCCATGATATAGAATCAGAGACTCCATCACTGCAGCCACATTGCCAAAGCTTTGCCAATAAACAGTTATGTGGCTACAAGAAAGTCATTTTAACTCCCTGTGTTCCAGTTTCTTCTTATATAAAAGATGGGGGAAAATCCCAGGTTTCTTCTGACTCAAATATTGGGCCATTCTCCTCTAGAATCCACCAAAAATTTTATAGGAGGGAGGCAAGGCAAAGGAGGCTTAGAAAGGGCTGAGAGACTATAATTCAGAACTTTATGTAACTCAGGATGGCCTTCCTTTTTTTTTTTTTATCAAACACTTCCTTTCAAACTGATAAAATGTCATTTCATTTCATTGTATTTTAGTTTACAGGAAACAGGCCACAGATCATGCACCAAGTTTATATTACTCTTGTGTGTAAGAGTGTACAATGGAGATTGGTGTTTCTTGGGCTTGTCTTTTCAGTGGGTTTTGTGGGGTTCAAAACTAACAATGGTTTTTTTTTGCAGTCAATTACAAATACAACTCCATAAACCAGTTGTGCATGAACCTATGTTTTCCTGGAATTCAAGCTCTTCCTTTGCTAAGTCCTGTTAAACAGTGCTTTGTATATTTACTTTTTGTGAGAAAAATCCCAATCTTTTACTCTTTTGGATTAAAAAAAAAGGAATAGGGTAAGAAAATATGTAGGAAGGAACTTGTTAACTATTTTTTGGCTTTTTGAGTACACTCAGTGATGCTCAGGAATTACTCCTGGATCTGCACTCAGGCATCTCTCCTGGCAGTGCTCAGGGGACCATATGGACTGCAGGGGATCGAATCCAGGTCAATCATAGGCAAGGCAAATGCCCTACATGCTATCTCCCTGGTCCCTGGAAGGATCTTGTTAAGCAATAAAGCTGGCAAGAAATGCTAGAAGTGGTATGCCGTACACAGACCAACTAATAACCACTTGTTTCAGTGGATTTAAACATCTAGTCAGGTCAATAGAGAAATCCCACTTAGATGGAGTGCACAAAATCACAGAAACTGGTTTACCAGCTCCCAGCATACTTCAATAAGGAAATCCCTGGAAATGTTAGGCAGGTAGTTAAAACAACATTAAAAATACCAGATTTATAGAGCTCAAGATAAAAAGTAGTGCGTGATTATAATATGACCAGCTGGGGGGCCAGAGCTAAGTGCAATGTGTAGGGCACTTGAGTTATACTTGCTGACTTGAGTTAGACCCCCAGTGTCCCATATGGTTCCCTGAGCATGGCCAGGAATGATACCTGAGTTTAGAGCTAGGAGTAAGGCCTAGGTACCGCAGGGTGAGTTTCCCCATACCTCCAAACAAAACAAACTATGACCAGGTGGGCCTCAATTAACTTGTGGGTAAAGATTCAGTACAGATTAATATAGGGAACATAGACACTGGCAATAGATACCTGGCCTAAGAAACAGTCCTGCTTAGAGAGTCAAATAATTTGAAATGGCCACATGCACAAAATGTACCTTGTTGCCACTCTCAGCGAAAGCATATCAGAGGAACTGGCTCATTAATTTGACCTATTATGGCATTTCTTGTGTTCTTACATTCCTATGACCTCCTTGAAGGCTCATTTGGCCTTGAAGCACCACAAGGTGAAAGAAAAAAACCCTCAAAATTAATCAGGAAGTTAGAAGAGTGCTTTCACACAGCCTTAGCAAATTGAAAGCTTATCCTTGAAAGAGCCTTTACCTGAATCTTTTTTCCCTGTGACAGCGGCAAAGGGGAAGGAAAGGGATTGGGGAAATTACTCCCAGAAACTCAGTTTCTTCCCTCGTTCTTGTCTTTCAGCCAGGGACTGCAAAAGCTTGAGTCCAAATATTTAGATAGTCTTAGATGAAGGAATACAAGTTTACTCATTCCCTAGAGCTTCATGGTAAGGGCTGATTAACTGGACACAATGAACGAGTCAACTGTCTGTCATTGCTAGCAAGAAAATCAAAAGTGACTCAGCCTCAGGAAAGCAGATCCACATGAAGCAATGAAGAAAGTGCAAAGTGCATTTTGATTTTAAGGCGTGTTCTCTTGAATTCATATGAGCTAATGAAAGCGATTAGTTACCTAAGTATGAATACTTTGACATATATCTAAGGTGCATCACATTTCATAAAGAAGTAGGATGGGAGGGCCATAGATGAGACTAAATCTGTTTTGATGAAAGATATTGGTCTGCAAACTGTTTTGCCAGAAGGGGAACACTGACTTCTAGTGCAGTTGATTCGTTCACCTATTTGTTATGTCTGAAAAATTAATGCTTGTTCTGCAAATATAAACCTGCCTGTAAGTGAAAGCCGCCCTGCCAAGAATGTTTGAGTCATTAGAAGAATCACTATAGTGGTTTTCCTGTCCTTCCTGCGTGGCTGAATTTCCTTAATGACCAATTCATTGTGTGTCCTCAAGCATGACACCTGAAAAGCTGTGATCTCTTTAATGAAGGATCCATTAGTCTTTCAAGAATGTGAACATGTGAAGTTGAAAAACCCATTCAGTAAGATATCTCCCTTGAAAGAGTGCTCCTCACGCTGCAAAGCACATTTATACACTCGATAACTTCATGCATGTTGAATTGAGCCGGATGGGGTTGGAAGTCACGTGAGCTGACCCCGAGAAGAATGGTGGGTACTTGGCTAACTAAACACTTCCATTTTCATAGAATTACTAAAATGCCTCTTTCAATTCACATTTTTGCAGAGCAGAGCATTCTTTCTTAGAACATGAGGCATAGTGTGGTTCTTTTTGGGGAGTTCTTTGAATGTTGGCAGTTCTCTCTGTCCAAGATCCTACTCGCATCGACAGTCTAACCGTGCTGTCTTGTTTCATGTCCTTTGTCAAACCATCCTTCTGGTGTCATTAGAAGTGAGTCCCATGAGACAAATCCAAGAGTGACCCCGAAGTATTACCTCTTTGTCTAGTCACACAGCCACTTCATGTTTACATGTCTATTCAAAGGTCTTTTTGTTCGAGCTTCTAATATTCAGCATCTCCTCTGCAGAATCTAGAAAAAAACAGATGTAATTATAAAACACAAACTAGCTTGGCTTGGCACATTAACACAGTAATAGGAAACAGGAGGTTTTCAATACAAAAAAAATAGGTTTTTGCTCTTATTTCACATATTTAAGAATAATGCAATATATCAGGAATTAATTTTAAGGGAGTCAAGTGTGATTCATCACTATTAAGTCACTTCTACCAAGTAAAATAACTCGATCTACTTTCTATATCATGGAAGGAGAAATAAAATATATTTCATTTTAACACAGAAACACAATTTTATCCCACAGTATAATTGGATTAGTGATATAGGAAGGCATCTCATAATAGGGTTTTATTGTATTTTCCCCTAAAGTTGCATAATCAGTATGAGCTTCCATAGAAACACTTACCTGCACAATCATTTGAATAGTTAGTTCTTGAAGTAAATTTCAAAGTTGCCACTGAACATGTTTCCCTGGGAGATTTCATTCCAGTATTAATTTTATAGAATTAAATAGTTTAGTGCTGATTAGTTGACATGTATTGGAGTTTTTAAAAAGTTTAGTAGGCAAAGATTTGGTCTCCAAACCCATTTCTCTAAGTCAAAGGGAGTTAAACCTAATGGTTGTGATGGCACGACAGGTGAAATCACTATAAATACCTGATTATCAGGGTATAGCCGGAGCTGAACACTCTCTGATGCAGATGCCTGGGCCTCCTTGGAACCCTGCAGAGGGCCTGTTCACTCCTCCATGAAGGGCTATGGAATTTCCTGAGGGAAAAATGCCTGGTGAGGAAAGGAGAAAGGCAGTCAGGCTTGACCCAATAACAAGGGCAATCTTCAGAAGGAACCAGGGATTTTGAGTGCAGGAGGAAGTTGGCTGTTTTGAAGCTGATTTGTTTTCCAGTCTGGACCCTGGTGGATAACTACCTGTGGTGCTGAGTCCTATGGAGTGTGAGTAAGGAGCCTTGGTGGGCGTGAGAGGAAGGCCAGTTTGCAATGAATGCTGAAAGAACTGACTAAGGATTATCTCTATTTCATTTTTTTTCTTTTTGGGTCACACCCGGAGATGCACGGGGGTTACTCCTGGCTCTTCACTCAGGAATTACTCCTGGAAGTGCTCAGGGAACCATATGGGATGCTGGGAATTGAAGCTGGGTCAGCCGTGTGCAAGGCAAATGCCCTACCTGCTGTACTATATTGCCCCCAGTTTTGCTTTTGCTACTAACCCAAGTAGATGGAACACCAAAAGTACAAAGCAGAATGTCTACTCACTTTTTCCAAAACCCAAACCTAAATGAGATACTCCTAAAATAAAAGAAGGCTAAATACAACAGCACCATTCTGATTTCACTGACTGCTAAGGGGTCCAGAAATATGTTGTGTGTGAAACTGAGGGGACAAGTGGGAAGGGATGTTCTTAGCAGAAATGGATCACAGTGTTATAGGATTTAGGGGAAGAGGTCACTTGGGGTGAGATGATTCAAGGGGGATGGGGTGGCAGAGGGGAGTAGTGTAGAAAACCAAATTCATCATTGAGGGGATCATTTTCTTTTTTCTTCTTCTACTTTTTTTTCTTTTTTGCTTTTTTGGGTCACACCTGGTGATACACAGAGATTACTCCTGGCTCTGGACTCAGGAATTACTCCTGGTGATGCTCAGGGGACCATATGGGATGCTGGGAATTAAACCCGGGTCAGCCGTGTTCAAGGCAAAAGCCCTACATGCTATGCTATCGCTCCAGCACCTGAGGTAATTTTAATTGTAATTAGTTTTATATTATTTTAGTCCCACACCCAGAGGTGGTCAGGGCTGACTCTTGACTCTACACTCAGAGAACACTGTGTTTTGACGGCCCACATGGGGTGTCCCAAATCAAACTGGGTTGTCCGTATACAAGGCAAGCACCCTGCCCACTGAACTGTCTCTCCAGTCCTGTTGTAGTTATTTTAGGTGGTGATGAGTTGTGTGCTCACTTTCTTTCCTCTAATTTTTGCATAATTAAATTTGGTATTAGTGGTCCAGGTACTCTTTCATAGTTAGTGAGTATAAAGCCCCATTTGTTAATTTTTTTAACATGAATTTGCCTGGTAAAGAAAGCTCAAGCTAAAATAAAAAGGACACCCTACAGAATGTGAGAAAATATTTGCACACCACAAATCAGATAAAGGGCTAATATCTAAGATGTATAAAGCACTCATACAGCTCAACAACAACAAGAAAACTAATAACCCTAGCAAAAGATGAGGAGAGGAAATAGATAGGCACTATGATGCAGAGGACATATAAAGAGCCAGTAGGCATATGAAAATGTGTTCATTGTCCCTTACTATCAGGGAAATGCAAATCAAAATGACAATGTGATATCATCTCACACCAGTGAGAATGGCTTATATCAAAAAGACTGGAAATAATCAGTGTTGCTAAGGGATGTAGTGAAAAAGAAAAGTTCATTCACTATCAGTAGGAATGTTATCTGGATCAACCTCAATGGTAGAAATTTCTCAAAACAGTAAGAGGAATACTCCCATATAACCCAGCAATTCTGCTTTTTGGCATCTATCCCCCCAAAACACTGATTCATAAAAGATACAATTTCACCGACGTGCTTGATATGATAGCCAAGATACACAAACAACCTTTATGTCCAGCAGTAGATGAATGGATAAAAAAAATCATGGGTAACTAACACCCAAGAATGACCGAGATTAGTACCAGGAATTTTACTCCATGACTTGGAGGCCAACCACACATACTAGGGGAAAAGGGAGCTCAGATAAAGAGGGGAACACCAAATAAAGGTGTTGGGAGGATCCTCCCAGGATGGGAGAAGCATGCTGAAAGTAGACTATAGACCGAACATGATTGCCACTCAATGTTTCTTTTGCAAACCACAACACCCAAAAGGAGAGAGAGAACAGAGGGGAATGCCCTGCCACAGAGGCAGGGTGGGACGAGGGGGTTGGGGGGTGGGAGGGATACTGGGATCTGTGGTGGTGGGAAATGGGCACTGGTGGAGGGATGGGTATTTGATCATTGTATAATTGTAACCCAAGCACAAAACTGTGTAAGTCTGCAACTGTACCTCGTGATGTCCCACTATTAAAAAAATTTTTAATAAAAAAAATCATGTGTATATGCGCACAATGGAATACTACTCAGCTGTAAGAAAAGATGAAATCTTGTAGTTCACTGCAGTGTGGGTGAAACTGAAGGGTATCATGTTCAGCGAAATAAGTCAGAAGGAGAAGAACAAATACTGGATAATATCACTCATCCAGATATCTTTGCTGTATAGAGACAAAATAAAAGAATAGAGAGTACTGAACAATGGCAAATGTTGACCTTGGATTACAAAACTCAGATTTTGTGATGGGGAGGAGGGGGAAGCTGTGCAGTGAATAAAGAGAGAAATGAAGAGGCAAACTAGAGGTGACAAGGAACGTGGTAGAGGGTCTTGGGCACTTGGGTGGTGATGAATTGCAATCAGTTATAAATCAATACCATAAATATTAAGGGATTTGCCTATTTATAATCACTCCTTCCTTTCTGTATTGGAATGTTATAAATGCTTTACCACCTACAGGGCAAGAATATATATATATATTCTGACTTGTAGTGTGTACAATATAAGGTTGGTTTGAATTGTCCCTCCCCCCAATTATTTGGATAAAAATGATTTATTCAGAAATAAAATAATAGGAAAGAGGACAACCAGGGTAGTGTGTTCATAGCAAAAATCCCATGCAGTTCCCTAGTCTAAGTCTAACTACTCCTTCTTTAGACAGCCTTTGTAGACTAATTGCCCCTGAGTTCCACCAGAGGCAGAAACAGTGGGAGACATAAGGCATTCTGGGTGCAGCAGTTTATTGATTTATAAGACAGTGTTCACACGCTCTTTTTCTAGCCTTAAAACCTCAATTAAATTGGGTACTGAAAATGATTGTTCGCAGACTCCTTCCTCTCCTGAGTTCCCCACTATTTAATCCAGAATCCTCCTTAATGCATGATTTCACAGTACTGCCAATCTTGATTCTAGGAGCATCTTTTGTTTAGGGAACTGTTCTTTGCATTGGTAGTATGTTTAGCAACTTCTTAGCCACCTCTACCTACCTGATGTTTGTAACAAACTTCATACACCTCCAATCCAGTTGTTGCAATTAAAAAAAGGTCACTAGACATTGCAGCAGCAGCGAGACAAAAATGGCTTCAGGCTGGGAACCAATGCTCTAATATAACAGTGTACTAATGTGAAATTAAGAACTTGAAGAAAATACTGTTAGTAGAATGGATCATAAAGTTATTAAAATAATATTTCTCTGCATTTTTTGCTTCATTAAAAACTAAGATGTAACTGACATAACATTAATTTTAGGTGTATAACTAATGATAATATATTAAGATATATCACAAAATAATCACTGCAGTAGTCTGCCTAAGAGAAGCCATGATAGTTAAAAGAATTTTTTCTTGTTATGAGTTTTTCAAGATTTATTCTGTAAGCCACGTTGCATATATAATGTAGCATTGTTAGCTATTGTTAGCCACATTGTACATTTCATCCCACCTATGACTTTGATTTTATTATGGGAAGTGTGTATCTTTGACTATTTTTACCCATTTCGCCCAACCTCCCACCAAGAACCATAGATGTCACAAATGATGAGGTTTCTTTTTTATGGCTGAATAATATATTTTATGTATATATTATGCATATAACTCTTATTTGCACATACAACATTCTCTTTTCTCATTCATGTACAGAGGGACACAGTTTTCTTCATATATTGACAATTAATAAATAATGCAGCCATGTACATAGGGTACATAGATTGTTTCAAGTTAGTATTTTCACTGACTTTTCTTCTGACAAATACCCAGAACTGGAAATGTTAGATCACGTGACAATTCTTTTAAAACATTTTTGAGGAAACTCCACTCTGTTTTCCATAGTGGCTGTATTAATTTACATTCCATTGACAGGGCATCAAAGTTCCCTTTTTTCGACATCTTTGTCAACATGTTATTTCCTGCCTTATAACAATAACTATTGTAACAGGTGTGAGGGTTGATTTGCATTTCCCTGATGATTAGTAATACTGAACCCCATTGCATGGATCTGCTGGCTAATTATATTTCTTTCTTGGAAAAATGTCTATGAAAAACTTTTAAAATTAGGTTGGTTTTTGTATAGCTGTTGAAGTTGTATAGTTCCTAAGTTTTGATGCATTTGTGTTTTGATATCATAGATGCTTAAACCTAAAATCAAGAACCAGGGGTTGGAAAGATGGTACAGTTGGTAGGGCATTTGCCTCGCATGGGGCTGGCCCAGATTTGATTTCTGGCACTCTGTATAGTGCCCTGAGCCTAATGGGAGTGGTCCCTAAGCACAGAGCCAGTAGTAGTAAGCCCTAAGCACCATTGCATATGGGCCCCCAAATAGACAAAAATCAAGAACTGTTATTTATAATGATAAGCACAACAACACAGTGAATTCTCTTAGTGCCTCTGTGCAGCTGTATTGTTATAATTTTTCAAATCAAGCTTAGAGGTGTAAAACAACTTGCTCAAAGTCGCACAGTTAGTAATTGGAATTGTAGCATTTAGACCCCCGTCTACTAGGCTGGACTTCAGAGGGTCATTTTATGAATCAGTCATGGCTTTGCAGGGAAAGGTTCACTCCAACTGAATAACTGGAGAGACACTGACTAAATCCTGTTTCCCTTTGAGGACAGAGACAGCAACATGCCCTGTGTAAACACGAGCTTTCAGGCTTTCTGTGGGTCTGAGAGAGCCAGTGGGAGAAGCTGTTTCCTTAACTCAAGAAGGATGGCTATTTGGTGCTTTAGGAAAGAGTGTCTGCCTCAGGCATGGAGAGGAGCTGCTCATTTCATAGCTACCAGGTAGGAAGGCACCTGAGGGAATAGTTAGGGCAAGCATACCCTACCCCCTACTCTTTTGGTTTCAGGCATATGATGTTTCAGCACAAATCCGCTTCACCAGTGTCTGCTTACCTCCACCAACTCCACTAACCCATGGCCCACCCTCCCCTGCCCAAGTCCCCACTTGCCTCCTAGCCATCATCAGCCTGCTTCTATGAGAGGTGCCGTTTCTTTATCTTTTTTATGTAAATATTTGTACTGTGGTTTACTGTGGTTGCCTACAGAGAGTAGGCAACAAATCATAGAGGGAAATATACATATATATATACATATATATATATATATATTATACACCTCTCAGAGAGCCTGGTAAGTTACCGAGAGTATCCTGCCTGCATGGCAGAGCCTGGCAATCTACCTGTGGTGTATTCGATATGCCAAAAACAGTAACAATAACAGGTCTCATTCCCTTGACCCTAAAAGAGCTTCCAATATGGCAGCGTTGGGAAAGACAAGTAAGGAGAGGCTGCTAAAAATCTCAGGGCTGGGATGAATGGAGACATTACTGGCACCTGCTTGAGTAAATCGAGGAACAACAGAATGACAGTGATACAGTGGTTTACAATACCACTACTGCTAGGGTTTCATGGTTTCATACACAACACTTTACTACCTTTCAGCATTACCTCCTCCTCCTCCCTGTTGAAGCCCCCCCACCCCCGCAGTCCCCTCATTGAACAGTCACTCATAAAGATAGGTGGAGAAATCTTCCCCGCCCCCCTAGGAATAATTACATAAACAGAGAGCAGTAACTAGTAGTTTCAATTCCTCAGAGACTGATTGAGGTCATCACAGAGTCGTTGAGAAGACCCAGCGACAGATCTTGGTGTTACAAGAAGGTTTCCTTCAACAGTTTTGTTATCAGTCCTTGGAAGAAGCCAAACAAGCAATAAATCAGGCTAAATCTGACAAGAAATGCAACGTTATATGAATGGTCCTAGGCCTGAAATGATAAAATTTGATCAAGTACTAAAAAAAATAGGCAGAGTGTTTTTTACCTTTGATAAAAGCTTCCTTTAAGGAAATTATATACATCATGGCCTACGAAAACAACATTGCCCCCCCCACCCCCACCCCCTGTTCCTGGAATATAAAAACTCCATTACTGAAATATTGGTGTTTTGAAAACCTTTGGAGGAGAAATTCTTATTAAAATTAATTTCTGTTATAATAAAAGTAAAAGGCAGCCAGCCAAAGTAAGGGCAAAATGAAGTCTTTGCCTTAAGGAAGAGTAGTTTCAGACAATGAAATTTTAGACTAGAAAAGAAAGGAATTAGGATGATTTATTTAATTCAGTAATGAAGCTTAACCCTATAAGCTAAGCAATGGTTTTTTACTGTAACCTAAGGTGCAGAGCCCTCCAACTGTGAAAAATTTAACTGAAATATGTTTTAATTTATAACAAGAAGGTATATCTCCTCATATTGACTAATGAAAGAAGCCCACAAAGACATTTTCAGAGCATAGGTTCATGGTGAGAAATAGACACGGTGCACATTTCAAGGTACTTGTGCAATTAGATTATTTTTTAATGCTTCAAATTTTCTGATACATGGTGTGGAATGGTCTCCCTAGAAAGTTTCCTATAGGAATCTTAAGGCTTTTAATTTCTTTCTTTCTTTTCTTTTTCTTTTTTTTTGACTATATCCAGTGGCCCTGTGTCAGGGATCACTTGTGTTAGGGATTGGGCAGGTCTATCTCTGTGCAAGGCAAGCACCCTAGCCTTCGTACTATTGCTTCAACTCTTCATATAGGCTTTACCTGAGAGGTCTGAGTAGGCCCTCACAACACCTGATACGGTGATAAACTGAGATCAGTAGAAGTTCTGGCACCTCAATAGTAACTGTTTCCATGACCTTAAAATGCCCTGCCACAGAGGCAGGGTGGGGTGGAGGGGGGCGAGATGGGGTGGTGGGAGGGCTACTGGAACCATTAGTGGTGGGGAGTGGGCACTGGTGGAATGATGGGTACTCAATCATTGTATGACTGAGGTGCAAGCACGAAAGTTTGTAAGTCTGTAACTGTACCTCACGGTGATTCACTAAAAAAAAAATTTTAAAAAAAGAAAATATAAACACACAAGGTTTAACCTGTAACAACATGTTAATAATCTTTTCTACAAGAGCTTAATGGATTCATGGTGAAATACAACAATATTCACACATGTTCCTCTAAGAAAATATTTTTTGATCATTTTTAGCAAATTATAACAAGCAATATAAAGTAAATTATTGAGGGACTGCTATAGGGGCAGACTTGAGAGGTGGTTGGGAAAATTGGAAATAATAGTGGTGGGATTGGTGTTGAAATATTGAATGTAATAAATCATGAACAAATTATAAAAATGAATTAATTAAATTTTTTTTAAATGTCGATCACATAGACTTAGGGACAGCTTCACTAATCTGTTGACTGGAAAACCTTACTTTAGGCAGGAAAAATATTTAGAGTAAAAAAATTTATTGTATGAAATCATCTTTCTCTCTCCTTTTAAACTAGGCCCTAACCCAAAGCTTAGCAAGTTTCCCTCAGTTTGGCTCTTTAAAATTGGTGGACAGCTAATCAGTGGCTGAATAAATAGCAGTACTCCTACATAAAAAAAATTGTGGACATATAAATTCTCCAGCCTGTATTATTAAGTTTGGCATTTTTCTTCTACTAAGTCAGTCTGATGTTGATTTGCTTGCTTCTCTGGCCTGAGGTCTGAGAAGAACCCAGCAAGATGGTGGAATTTCCTTTTACATTCTAAGAGCGGCGTTGAAATTGCCAGTAGAGCTCTGAGTGGAGTTAAAGGCAGATTTCCTCTCTAAAATTTAGCTTAATTCAATTCCACAAATATTTTTGAGGGCCTAATGATCACTGGCAGGTCCTTGGCAATACCATCCTGAATTGGAAGAATCATAATTTGACTTGCTAGCTACCTTGGTTAAGGGAGATTTATAGGAACTGGGAAATAGTTCAAAGAGCTGGTGCACAAGATTTGCTTGTAGGAGACCAGATTCATCCAAGCAGGGGCGCTTGTGGGTAGCTCCAGATGAGATCTACCTCCCCTCTAAAAAAAAAATAAAAAACAAAAGTAAAGTCAAGTCAGGATCAAAGTATTTGGATATAGTTAAACATTTTTTTATTTACTAAAAACATTGCTCCCCCCAAATAAACTTTTTGTTTATTTATTTGCTAGGGAGCCACAGTCATTGGTACTAAAGGCTTCTTCCTGCACTCAGGGATTTTGCTTGGTAGATCCTAGGGGACCATTTGTGGTGATGGAGATTTGAACCTGGGTTGATGCAAAGCAAATGCCTTATCTGCTGCACTATTGCCTCACCCTTAACTACATTTTTTTTACTTTCTTTTTTTGTTGGGAAAAGTTTTCAATTAGCCCTGCAAGCTACCAAGAGTATCTCGCCTGTAGGGCAAAGCTTGGCAAGCTACCCGTGACGTATTCAATATGCCAAACACAGTAATAGCAAGTCTCACAATGGAGACGTTACTGGGCCCCCTCGAACAAATTGATGAACAATGGGAGGATAGTGCTACAAGTGCTTTTGTTGTTGATGTTTGTGTTTGCTGATTTTTACTATGTTGTCTCTTTTAATTCTGCAATTTTCTATGGCATTTTTATTTCTTGCCCTATTGTAGTGAGTTCTTTATGAAACCAAGTCTCTTAGATCAGAAATTTATATCCCCAGTCATACCAGAGCACGATACCATTTTCTTTCCCTTCCCCATCTTCTGTTTACGCAATGCTATTTTACCAGACTGTTCTTGGTATGGTTTCATACATAAGCATTCCAGCACCACACCATCCTTAAAAAATAAAAACGTCCCAAGAACAAGCGACATCTGAGACTTTCAGTGGGGAGACAATGCCTCAATTTTAATGGTCCAGATCTTGAAAAAGAATTTAGGAAAGAGAAGTTAAATTTCTTTTCTCCCTGCACTTGCTTTCTTCTTTATTTCTGATGCATTTACGAGGACATGCACATATAACTTTTTATATGCTACCACTTTATCATCACCCTCAGAACTACTACATCATGCATTGTCAACAAGTGATAAAGGTCTAGCCACCGTCACTTCTATTATTGGTTATAGTAATCACTCTCCTGGCTCTCAAATGAGCTTTCTCAATGGCCACCCTGTACTTCACTACATAGAAGTCAGAGTCATAACTGTTTGGATCACAACAAAGGCTTTCTAGAATATTGAAAGAAGATTCAAACCATAGTTTGCTCCCTATACCCTCTTACTCTCATTCTGATCCCCCTCTTGTTCTCCACTCCCTGGGGAACCCTACCTTTTCTCTAGTTTGCTCCAGCAGCCCCTTTTCTCAGTGGTCTAAGTGCTTTCCTCCCATCATATCAAGTCTTCTTCTTGCAGCCACTCAATTCTGGATCATATTGTCTCATTGGGGGCTGGAGCCATAGCAGAGTGGGTAGGGTGCTTGCCTTGCACGTGGTCAACACGGCTGAACCAAGTTCGATTCCTCTGCCCCTCTTGGAGAGCCCGGCAAGCTACCAAGAGTATCTCCCGCATGGCAAAGCCTGGCAAGCTACCCAATATGCCAAACATAGTAACAAGTTCCACAATGTTACTGGGCCTGCTTGAGCAAATCGATGAAAAATGGGAGGAAAGTGACAGTGACAGTGATTGCCTCATTTCGTCACAGCCTGGCAAGCTACCAATGGTGTATTCAGTAACAATAACAGGTCTCATTCCCCTGAACCTGAAAGAGCCTTCGATACAGCAGCATTGGGAAATATGAGTAAGGAGAGGCTGCTCAAATCTCAGGACTGGTGTCGGTCTTCTTCCTATCGCAGGTCAATCATTAATCAAACCCAGGGCTTGGCTTTCCCCATGTACACGCTCCAGGAGTCCTCTAGGACCCTGGGACGCTCAACACCCCTGAGCCTTTACCTGTTTGTTCCCAATGCTGTGCCCGGTATTCTTCCTCCCCCAGGTCAGTCATTACTCGAACCCAGAACTTGGCTTTCCCCATGTATGTGCCTCTAGGACTCTGGGACAGTCTCAATCCATTGCCATTCTTTTTCATCCCCAAGGCTGTGCCCGGTCATCTTCCTCCCCCAGGTTGTACCCCCCACATACACCAGGTACCTGGAGGGGGTGGGGCCTCTTCAGAAGTGAGCATGGCTTGGGAGCCCTAGGTAGTTTACTCATACCCAGAAATCTCATGTAACATCTCAGTCTCCATACCTCCACACCAATATGAAGAAACAACGCAAATCCCCACAAAAAGGGGAGAAAAATGAAAAGAACCCAGAAGTCTCATTAGGTGCTACTCACCTAAGGGATCTCTCTGAGAAAGAATTCAGATATGAAGTAATGAAGATGTGCAATGAACTCAATGAAACAGATATCCAGTAAATTAAAGGAGGACATGAGAGAAACAATTGAGAAAATACAGGAAGAAATGAGAGCAGAAATTGGAAAGCTACACACAGAAATGTCACGAATAAAAGATTCGGTAGATGAAATAAAAAACTCAGTCTGTGCCCTCAACAGTAGAATGGCCACAGGTGAAGACAGAATCAGTGAGCTGGAAGATCAGCTGCAGGAAGCCTACAGGCAACAACAAACAATGGCAAGAGACCTCAAAATAGCTCAACAGCGAATCAGAGTCCTAGGAGATGATTCCAAGAGGAACAACATTAGAATCATTGGAGTACCAGAAGGTCAGGAAAACAATCCCAATGAAAAAGCCATGGTTAAACAAATCATTGCTGAAAAATTCCCAGAGCTGGACAATGCAGCCATTCAGATTCAAGGAGCCCGAAGGGTGCCAGCTAAAAGAGACCCTAACAAAAACACTCCAAGACATATCTTAGTTAGAATGATTGACGCTGCAGATAGAGACACAATACTGCAAACAGCAAGGTAAAAGAAGAAAATCACGTACACAGGAGCACCCCTTAGATTCACAGCAGACCTATCAGAGGAAACCCTCCAAGCCCGAAAGCAATGGTGGGATATGGTGAAAAAAAAATCACTGAAATGAATGCTTCACCAAGAATACTCTATTCGGCTAAACCCTCACTCAAACTTGAAGGAAAGGTACACTATTTTGTGGATAAACAGCAGCACAGGAATTTCAAAACCAAACCTAAAACAAGGGCTAAAGGGGCTACTATAAGACAAGACAAACCCTACAAGCACAACAAACCCTTACAGAAAGATATAACAAAACCCTATAAGAATAATCTCTCTCAATGTCAGTGATCTAAATTCACCAATTAAGAGACACAGAGTAGCAAAATGGATTCAGAGACAGAACCCAACATTGTGCCGCCTACAAGAAACTCATCCGAACAGTCAGAGCAAACACAGACTCAAAGTTAAAGGATGGAAAACAATCTTGCAAGCAAACAGCTACCTCAAAAAAAGCTGGGGTGGCCATGCTAGTATCAAAAAACATCAATTTCAGGTTGAAAAAGATTAGAAGGGACAGAGAGGGCTATTTTATATTTATCAAGGGATACATACAACAGGAAGAAATCACATTCTTAAATGTATACACGGCTAATGAGGGAACAGCTAAATGTTTAAAACAACTGCTAACAGATTTTAAGAAGGGCATTGCTAGCAACACAATAGTAGACAGAGACTTCAACATCGCCTTATCACTTCTGGATAGATCAACAAGAACAAAACTTAGCAAGGAAACATTTGCTTTGAAGGAAGAAATAGGAGAGAGAGGGCTTATAGACCTATACAAGGCTTTATACCCCCCAAAAGAAAGAATACACATTCTTCTCCAGTGCACCCAGAACATTTTCCAAAATAGACCATGTGCTAGGCGACAAAACATACCTCAGCAGAATCAGGAAGATAGAAATAGTTATCAACCATCTTTTCAGACCATGATGCACTGAGAATAGAAGTGAATCACACACAGACACGGAGAACCAAATCAAACACCTGGAAATTAAACAACTCAATGTTGAAAATCGAGTAGGTCAGGAAGGAAGTCAAGGACAAAATCAAAAGATACCTGAAAACAAATGAGAATGAAGACACGAGCTACCAGAACCTATGGGATGCAGCTAAAGCTGTGTTAGGGAAAAATTCATAGCTGCGCAAGCATTTCTCAGGAAGGAAGAAAGGGCCCACATAAACAACTTGACTTCACAGCTTAATATCTTAGAAAAGGACCAATAAAAGGAGCCCAAACCAGGCAGAAGGAAAGAGATCATAAAACTTTGAGCAGAAATCAACGACATGGAAACCCAAAAACAATCTAAAGATCAATGTAACCAAGAGCTGGTTCTGAGAAAATAATCAAGATTGATAAACCACTAGCAACACTCACAAAGAAAGAAAGAAAACCCTAATAAACCGAATCAGAAATGAGAAGGGGGATATCACAACAGAAACCAAAGAAATTCAAAAGATCATCAGAGACTACTTTGAAAGTCTGTATGCCATGAAGCAAGAGGACCTAGAAGAAATGAATAAATTCCTGGATTCCTATAATCTCTCAAGGCTGAATCAAGAAGATCTAGATTACCTGAATAGACCTATTGACATCAAGGAAATTGAAACTAATCAAAAATCTTTCCAAAAACACAAGCCCAGGTCCAGATGGATTCACTAACATAATTTTCCAAACATTTAAAGAGGACCTATTGCCAGTTCTTCTCAAGCTTTTCCAGGAAATTGAAGAAACAGAAACTCTCCCAAACAGTTTCTATGAAGCGTGTCTCTCTAATACCAAAAGGAAACTAAGAAACCACAAAAAAAGAAAACTACAGGCCGATATCCCTGATGAATACGGATGCGAAGATTCTCAACAAAATACTAGCAAATAGAATTCAACAACTCATCCAAAAGATCATGCACCATGACCAAGTGGGATTCATCCTAGGATGCAAGGATGGCTTAACATTAGGAAATCAATCAACATAATCCACCATATCAACAAAAGAAAAAATAAAAACCATATGATCATATCAATAGACGCAGAGAAAGCCTTTCCAAGATCCAGCACCTGTTTATGATGAAAACCCTCGCCAAAATGGGTATAGAAGGGGCTTTCCTCAATATAGTTAAAGTCATCTACCACAAGCCTACAGCAAGCATCATTCTCAATGTGGAAAAACTTAGAGCTTTCCCTCTAAGACCAGGGACGAGACAAGGATGGCTGCTCTTTCTACTTCTTTTCAATATAGTACTGGAAGTACTTGCAATAGCAATTAGGCAAGAAAAAGATTTTAAGGAAATTCAGGTAGGAAAGGAAGAAATCAAGCTCTCACTATTCGCAGATGATATGATACTATACTTAGAGAACCCTAAAACCTCTACCAAGTTTCTCCTAGAAACAATAGACTTGTATAGTAAAGCTGCAGGCTATAATATCAATACCCAAAAGTCCATGGCTTTCCTATATGCAAATAATGAGAGAGAAGAAACTGACATGAAAAAAACAATCTCATTCAAAATTGTGCCCCAGAAAATCAAGTACCTAGGAATAAGTTTAACTAAGGAAGTAAAAGATCTATACAAAGAAAACTACAAAATGCTACTTTAGGAAATAAAAGAGGACACAAAGAAATGGAAAGATATCCCCTGCTCATGGATCGGGAGAATTAACATTGTCAAAATGGCAATGCTTCCCAAAGCATTGTACAAATTCAGTGCGATCCCTATAAGGATACCCATGATATTCTTCAAAGAAATGGAGCAAACACTCCTGAAATTCATATGGAACAAGACCCCACGAATAGCTAAACAATTCTTGGGAAAAAGAAAATGATAGGAATCAATCAACCTCCCTAACTTCAAACTCTACTACAAAGCGGTAGTAATTAAAACAGCATGGTACTGGAACAAAGGCAGAGCTGCAGAGCAACAGAACAGGGTTGAATATACTCACATCTCCCCCAAAACATATGATCATCTAATCTTTGCTAACGGAGCAAGAAATGTGAATTGGAGCAAGAAAGCCTCTTTAACAAATTGTGCTGGAAAAACTGGACAGGTACATGCAAAAATGGACTCAGAACTCTGCCTAACACCATGTACAAAAGTAAGATAAAAATGGATTAAAGACCTCAACATCAGACCGGATTCTATAAGGTACATTGAAGACAAAGTTGGTAAAACCCTCCATGACATTGAAGCTAATGATATCTTCAAAGATGTCACGCCACTGGCCAAGCAAGTGGAAACAGAGATAGATAAATGGGACTATCTTAAACTAAGAAGCTCCTGCACCTCAAAAGAAACAGTGACCAAAATACAACCCATCCAACAAGGGGTTGATATCAAGGATATACAAAGTAATGGTTGAACTCCACAAGAAGAAAACATCTGACCCCATCAAAACATGGGCCAAGGAAATGAATAGAAACTTTCTCAAAGAAGAAATCCAAATGTAAAAAAGGCACGTGAGAAAATGCTCTACATCACTAATCATCAGGAAGATGCAGATCAAAACAACAATGAGTTATCATCTTATACCACAGAGACTGGCCCACATCCAAAAGAACAAAAACAACCGGTGTTGGTGTGGATGTGGCGAGAAAGGAACCCTCCTTAACTGCTGGTGTAGTGCCGATTGTTTCAGCCCTTTTGGAAAATAGTATGGATGATTCTCAAAAAATTAGAAATTGAGCTCCCATTTGACCCAGCTATACCACTCCTGGGAATATATCCCAGAGAGGCAAAAAAGTACAGTCGAAATGACATCTGCACTTCTATGTTCATTGCTGCACTGTTCACAATAGCCAACATTTGGAAAAACCCTGAGTGCCCGAAAACAGATGACTGGTTAAAGAAACCTTGGTACATCTATACAATGGAAAACTATGCCGCTCTTAGAAAAGATGAAGTCATGAAATTTACATACAATTGGTTCTACATGGAAAGTATCATGCTAAGTGAAATGAGCCGGAAAGAGAGGGACAGTCATAGATTGCACTCATCTGGGGAACATAAAGTAACAGAATGGGATTTGAACACCCAAGAGTAATTGAGATAAGTACCAGGAGGTCTGCTCCAGTGCTTTGAAGCCAGTCTCCCATGCTCGGAGAAAAGGCACCTCAGATAGAGAAGGGAACACAAGTAAAAGATGTTTGGAGGACTCGCTCAGGTTGTGAGATGCGTGCTGAAAGTAAACTATAGACCGAACACGATGGCCACTCAAAACCTCTATTGCAAACTACAAAACCCTAAAGGTAAGAGTGAGCAAAAGGGAATGCCCTGACACAGAGGTGCGGTGATGGGGAGGGGGCGGGGTGGAGGTGGGTGGGAGGGCTACTAGGATCATTGGTGGTGGAGAATGGGCACTGGTGGAGGGAGGGGTACTCGATCATTTTATAACTGAATCCAAGCATAAAAGTTTGTAAGTCTACAACTCTACCTCATGGTGTTTCACTAATAAAATAAATAAATAAATAAATAAATAAATAAATAAAATTTCAGGACTGGACAGAATGGAGACATTCCTGGTGCCTGCTTGAGTAAATCAATGAACAATGGGATGTCAGTGTGTCTCATTTGCAGAAAAACTCTCTCCAATGAATCCATCTGAAGTAATCCATAGGACTGTCTTATTATCTCTCTTAATTCTTGTGCTTAGGGATCACCTTCTGGCAGGCTCAGGGTACCCTACGGAGTTCTGGGCATTAAACCCAGGTCAACTTTGCAAGGCAAACACCCTACCCACTGTACCATTGCTCTAGCCCCTACAGTTGTCTGTCTTTCTTCCTTCCTTCCTTCCTTCCTTCCTTCCTTCCTTCCTTCCTTCCTTCCTTCCTTTCTTCCTTCCTTTCTTCTTTTCTTTGCTCCCTCCTTCCTTCCTTCCTTCCTTCCTTCCTTCCTTCCTTCCTTCCTTCCTTCCTTCCTTCCTTCTTTTCTTTGCTCCTTCCTTCCTTCCTTCCTTCCTTCCTTCCTTCCTTCCTTCCTTCCTTCCTTCCTTCCTTCCTTCCTTCTCTTAATGATGTTTTTCCTTTGCTTTTGTCTTGAGGGTAGTGTTGGCTTCATAAATTGTATTTGGAAGAATTTCTTTCTTTTGCGGGGAACAACTTTAGAAGTGTAGACAATAAATTTTTTTTTCAATTTTATGTTTGGTATCTTGTTTGATTTGTAACAAAGGGAGAGTTTTGGTGTTTGTTTCAGTTTCCTGGCCTTTAATTGGTCTACTTAAGTTTGCCTGTTCCCCCTGATTCAGTCTTGATAGGTTATAAGATGCTGAGATATTGGTCGTTTCTTCTGAATTCTCTAACCCACTGGTGCTAAGTTGCTTGTAGTAGCTTTTTATGTTCTTTTGTGATTCTGTGGTATCTCTTGTAATTGCCTCCTTTTCATTTATGAACTGATTTATTAAGGCTGTCTTTGTGAGATAGCCTTTTTCTTTGTGAGTCTAGCTAAGAATTTGTGAATTTTGCTAATGCTTGCAAAGAGCCATGTCTTTTCTAATAATTTTTTGTATTGACTCTTTAAGCTGTTTTATTTATTTTGTCTCTGGTTTTTATTATTCCTATCTCTATGCTTACTTTAGCTTTCATGTGTTCTTTTTTTGTGAGTTAGGAGTGTGTGGTTAGATTATTTTATTTGAGATTTTTCCTTTTTTTTCATATGAGCCTGTTTGCTATGAACTTTGCTCTGAGAACTACTTTTGCAGCATCCCATATGTTCTGACAGCTGTGTCTTCATTTTTGTGTGCTTCCAGGATTAATTCTTTTCTCTATGGTTTTCTTATCAACCCACTGATTAACCAGTAATATGTGTTTAGTCTTTCTTCCTTCCTCCAAGATCATTACATTATCAACACACACATATAACATCTCCTTTATTCATTGTTATTTGGCTACTTTCAGCAAATAAAATACAAGTCATTTGGCTGAAGATGATGCCTGGTTTGTTTAATTATTTTTTCAGGGCCTATGATAATGTTTTCTATGTAGGGATTTCTCAATATATATTTGTCAATTGAGTAATAGTCTTCTTTAGAATAATCTATCTGAAAAACAAGACTATAAGCAAATCATTACAAAGCTAATATAGCTCTAACTCAATTGTTTAATTGTGCCCCCTGTATGAAAGTGATAAAGTATATTTTCCCCTCAATAACACAGAATATCTGCAATGTGCTTCTTATTCTAAGCAGTGAATTTCTAATGACCTTAAATTGAGAGTAATTTGATACCTTTACCATGATAAATCTTGTGCATTTAAGTATCGTACTCAATCACCAACATCAAAACTGATTATTTTATCTTTCCTTCTATCTAATTTTAGTTTCGATCAGAAATAGCTATAATTTTACAATCCTAAAGCCAAATGTTTTAATGATCTCCCTATTTTAGAGAAGTGTATCGAAGAGGTCTGCCCTTGAGTTTGTGGTTCCCTGTAAAGAAGCCAGCAGACACAATTCATGTCCAGGAGCACTTTTTAAAAATTGACTCTAAGTGGCACACTGGAACAGTGGTGGAAGCCAGATATTGGGATGCCTTTTGTCTAATGAGGCTTCTTTTTTAATATTAGATGTTGGAAATATTGCCCAGAAGTGGTGAGGTTAGGATAACAAATTTTGATCTACTCAATGTTCAGGGTGCCTATAAATTGAGGGTTTATTCAAGCAAATATCTCACCCATCCTTATAGGTCTTTATGAAACTGACTCATGTTTTTAAAGTTTCTGTTGGAAAATTAACATGTAATTTTTTTAGAAATTAGTGATTCTTAAATTTTTAAATTCATTATTTAGTCAAAGTAGAGATCCAGGTTCTATGATATTATTTAAACAGTAATAGGATGATTTATAGGATGATTTATTAGTCTGTTATAAAGTCAATTCAGTGCTACTAGCAGGTGATTTTTCTCCCCTATAGAGATACAGTTGAATCACATAGAAAGTATCAGAGGGAATCAGAAATGGTAAAACTTACTACAGTTCCATCAGAAATCATTGTTATAGTACTAGAATTGCTATAGGATTACAGAATACTGTAACATAATATATTATAAAGCATACATGCTATGATTTTATAGTACATATGGCATCATGGTATAAAATACATTGATCATTGTGCATGGAGACTCTAAATATTGATTGAATTGGATTTGGTTTACCACACAAGCAATCAAGATTAATTTAAAGAGAGAATTTCCCCCACGGGCATAAGAACAAGCCCCCCCAAGTAGAGGCAAAATCAAATTTTCACTGAATTCCATGGGATAGAAAGCTACAAAAATATTGAATGTGTAGGAAACTCTAATTCATAATTCCCTAAACATAACCTCATGGTTTGACCTTTGATGATTCAAGCTTGTATAATCATGTTTTTAGTTTCTCAACTAGAAGTTAATTTCCTTGAAGTTGAAGTTGCCATAGATTTGTCTTTGTCTTATAATTCTGACATTGTAGTAGTCACAAAATGTATCTGCCGACTAACCAATTATAAAAGTAAAAGTGTGAGTAAGGAGCAAACATAACCTGTATCATTTTAACTGACCACATAACCCAGTAGCATTGCCCACCATTTCTAACCCACTCTGTCTATAAGTCACATATGTATCAATGTTCTAGTTGTATGCTTTCAAGCGAAGTTTGATTTGAATTTGTTAAAACCAAGACACAAGGTAGTTATTAAATATAAAAGTGCTTAAAAATTCCCAAAAGCTTATCAGCATCAATTCATTTTTCAAGACCCTCAAACCTATGATTCTACTGGGAAAGTGTATCAAATTCTCCTGGCTTGGTTTGTTTTTCTTCATTATGAGAAGGTCAAAACTCAGGAAAGGTAGAAACGGTCTTAAGTTTCCATTTAGATTCCTTTGTCTAACCCACATTTAGGATCAGCTCCTCCTTCACAGTCCAAAATCATTGAGTTAAATTAAACAAGAGATTCCTGAGAAGACGAAGCCAAGCATGACTAACATCCCATCTCAGACACATGTCAAGCTTGGTTAAAAATTAGACTCCCCTTTCTTATTGCCAGGATGGAAAAAAGTCTCTTTTACTAAGACACAGCATGAGGGAGCAGGTCTCTTGTTAGTTTGGAGCAATTTACTTTTGTATTTCTCTTTTGTAGTTCACAGCAGGACCTTTTAGGAGGAATAAAGCAGCTTGGCTCACTCAGCAATCTACCTTTATTGTTTCACAGAAGAGTAGAAGCAAAACATATTTCAATCAGAGGAATTATACCTGAGTGCTCTGTTTCCAGAGCCAACAGAGAAAGCCCTGTTATATTTTAAGGTCAGGGTTGATATTTTCAGAGGAAAATGTTGATGGCAAACTTATAGAGAAATAAAATTCTATACTCTCCTAAGTGAGCTATCTCATTGGATAGTAATCATGAGATAAGGCCAGACATTCCAGAGATTAGCTCCAATAGATAAGATTTCCAGGCTTACAAAGGAAAAGGCATTGCTAGGATACATGGTGACTTGTATGAAACTTGAGTGCCATTGTTTTCTAGAAAGTCACTTTTCTATTGATTGGTGTTAACGAGATGAGGGCCCCCCCACATTGATGGATTATCAAAGTCTGCCTAATCTTTGTTTGTTTGTTTGTTTTTTTACTACTTAATCTTTCCTGTTGCTATGGTTAGAGATAAGTGCAAACTAAATCCTTGTTTCTTCTTTCACTTGACCTTATTCTGATTCATCAAATTGATTCTCTTACACTCTGAACTATGCCAATTATTGTGTCTGTCAAGCCATACATTCATTAGAGTATTGGGGCTAATGGACATGCTCTAAGAGCACATTCATCTTTAGAAATACGGTAAAAGCTAATTCTTTTGGCTCAGCAAAGCTCAGGTTGACATCTTGCCACTCTTTGGCTGCCAGGAATATCTGGTGACTTAATGAAGCAAAGATCTTAAACACACAACTCAGTGGATTATTCAATAGCAAGGTTTGCCCTGGAGTCTGTGAAAAAGGATTAACACTTTCCGTTCTACAAAGGCGCAGGCAATGCATTAAAACATAAGGGGACCACGGCATGGACAAGGCAACAGAAGGATTACACAGTCACTTGTATCTCAAGAGCCCATTGATCTCCCTTTTTGTACGGTATTTAAAAAATAATCTTTTATAGGCTGGTGGTAATGTAACTGGATTATGGAGCCAACGGTCTGTGACTGCTTAAATATTAATTGGGACAGCAATGTCTAAATTAGTACTTCTCAACCCTGACGGCATATTAGAATCACCAAGGGAGCTTTTAATTTTGCCAATGCCCAGTCCCCACCTCTAGAGAAATCACTTTTATTGGTTGGGGAGATGCCCTGGTATCCATATTCCTTATTCTGAATTACATGTATAGCCAGCATTGGGGACCACCACTCAGAAATGCTGGCATAATAGCTTGTTATCAGAGTACTCAACTTTCCAAATTCTCAATGGTGTGGGGCATCTTTTGTTCAAAGAGTAAGCATCCTTTTTTATTCAATTTCTATTACTTTGGCCTTTGACATATGATAACAAATTATGGGATGTGTTGAATGTAACTAAACTATTTTGACCATTTTTAGGAAAACTTTTTCAATTTTTTCCAAATATTCTTGATACAAAATTTATGCTGTAGAAAATTTCTTATTTCTTGCAGAGTCACATTATTTGTTCATTTGAGTAAAACATGCAAAATACATCCAAAGACTCTTTGTCAGTCCTTTAGGCAGGCAAACAAAAATCTTAAAGCCTGATTTGTTTTAGTTCAATTAACTAGAAAGAGGACAATTAACTACTAATTAATTTGTGCCAGAAAAAAAATCAGTGTTACTTTCAGAAATAATGATATACACATGGTATAGAGGTAGCATATGTGTGTGGGTCTGTACACACACACACACACACACACACACACACAAACAAACAACTCACACAAACATATGCTGATAAATGCCTTTCTCTGAACCTATGAATTCTGAATAAATTGCAGTCTTTCTGGGTTTCAAGATTATATAGTCATGGATGAAGTTGGATTGTGTTTGTGGCTGTTTCTCACCTTCTTCTGTGCTTGGCTATTTGCAAAAATAACAAAGGGGCTAGGTGGATAAAGCAGTGATAGGATACTGATATGATTCTTCCTTAGACATTAGTATGGTTTCTGGGGGGAGGGGCGAGAAAGTGGGAGAGGGCTTTGGTAGGGTTGGTGGATGGGGGTTTGTGGGGTGCTTGAGTCACACCCAACAAATGTTCTAAGGCTATTCCTGACTCTACTCAAGAATAACCCCTCGTGGTGTTCAGGGGACCATGCCGTGCAAGAGATGAGATTAGGGTTGGCCTCAAGTAAGGCTAGTGCCTTCCCCCCTGCACTATCTCTCCTGTCTCTGGTTTTTGTCTTTCTCCACAGGCTGCCCACTGAACTGTGCAGTCTGAGCATACAGAGAAGCGCTAATATGAGTTCTGGTGGGAAAGCAAATGACATGTTCTGTTCTGTCCAGGATTCCAACCAGCGGGCGCTGACTGCTTTGCTCAGGACAGCAGGAGAGAGTCCGTGTTGGCTGCAGCTGGCCAGGGGTCTTCCGAGCAGCAATTCCCATGTAGAACTGTTGAAAGGGCCCTCAGCCAGAACCCTGCCAAACCTCTCTTTGCTCCCTCAGGCCTTGTGTTTCTTCACACACCTTTGCTAAGGAAGGGATCCTTACTTCACTCCCAAGGAGAGTGAGGTAGAACAACTTTGTCTGTGCCAGGAATAACTAGGTGCTGCCTTTCAGTTGCTTTGTGAGTAAAATGCCATGGGTAAGGGGAGAAGCCCAGTCAAAATCCACGGGGGGGGGGGGGGGCGGGGGGGATAGGCAGTAAGGCCTAGGTATAAAACAGATATAAACGACTTCAACTTCTGGCCTCTGGGGCTGTCCTGTTATCTTCTCTTTTGACTTTGGCTGCAAGTATGTACAATGTCTACCTGCTGTTTATGTTCAGTTCCAATGTATAGGTCCCTAAAAAGTGACCTTGATGTTCTTTAAATTTACTAATGTCACACATTACTGGTGCTAAAACGAAGAAAGACAAAAATGACTGTCTGTACTTTTAATGCATGTATGCTGGCATCAGATGCATCCATCGAGGACCTGATGGTACAAACTCAAAAGATCAAGTACGACATCATTGATCTGATGGAGACGAGAAGGCATCAATCACATCACACCGTTTTTGACACTGGAGAAGAACTGTTTCTCGGAACATGTGACAAAAGAGGCATCGGTGGTATGGGTGTCCTTGTCAACAAGAACTTGGCCATGAGCATTGATTCATTGGAATGCCTAACAACCTGAATCGGACAATTACACTTGAATAGATGTGGCTCACTGCTGGCAGTTCCTATCTTCGTTGTCTACACACCAACATCCAATTATGATGAAGGAGAAATTGAGAAGTTCTACATGGAGCTGGAGAAGTTCTATAAAGATTACACCTTCTACAATATCATTGTTGGTGATTTTAATGCCAAGATAGGGCCAAGAAGATCAACCAAGGAAATCCACATCAGGACCCAAGGCCTAGAATGAAACAAAGAGGGTGAGAGACTGTCTGAGTTCATCATGTCTACCAAGATCATCCATGGTAACTCACAGTTCCAGAAGGCCGAATATAAACATTGGACATGGGGAGTCTCCCGGTGGACAGTTCCACAACAAAATTGACCACATCATATCCAATTGGCAGTTTTGCCTGACCAATGTTACTGTTCTGCAAAAATTCCAAACAGGATCGGACCACCGTCTCCTTCATGCAAAATTCTACTTCTCAGAGCAGGGAGAATGGGCTGCAAAGTTTAAGAAGAGAACTCCCAGAATGACCACCAACTGAGAGCTCTTTGGCACTATTGCTGCAACATGGGAAGATGCTTTCTTTGACAACATTGATGAGGAATACAATCGCCTGGTTCAGCACCTCTATGATTGTGCGAGGAATGCCAAGAGAGAGATAGCCACAAAAAAACACTTGTCTTTGAAAATTCTTGACTTTATTCGCCAACATGGCTTGGTGCATGCCTCAGGCAACCACAAGCGAACATCTGAGCTCACAAAGCAGTGCAGAGAAGCTATAAGGAAAGACCACAAAGAGAGAAGAGCAGCAGTGCTGGTAGACGCAGCAGAAGCCGGGAAAAGCATTCATAATGCCTGCCTGTCCTTCGCCAACTACAAGACCAAGATGACTGCCCTCCGATGTCCTGATGGATCTATCACATCTTCCAGAAGGGCAATGAAGAAGATTATCTATGACTTCTACTCAGATCCCTTTGATAGCTACATCCACCTGCCCACATACCAAATTCCGCAGGATGGATATGTTTTTCCCAATGTTCTCCCTTCTGAAATCCGGCACGCCATTTCGTGGGTAAAGAAACAAATAGCACCTGGCCCAGACAAGGTCAGACTTGAACACCTGAAGAACCTGCCGTCAGTACTCAGCACTGCACACGCTACCTGTGTGAATGCAAGTTTCCATCCCAATGGAAAACCAGCAGGACTGTACTACTGTACAAGAAGGGATACATTCTTGACATTGGCAGCTATCGCCTGATCCGCCTATTGTCTGTTATCTACAAGCTATTCACTCTTGTCATCCTGAATAGGATTGGCAGAACACTAGATGAAGGACAACCATGTGAGCAAGCTGGGTTCTGCAAAGGATTTAGCACGATTGACCATATCCACACTTGATAACCAAGCTCATTGAGGTTTCTCAGGAGTTCAAGATGCCACTCTGTCTAATGTTCATTGACTTAAAGGAGGCCTTTGATTCTGTTGAAACAGAAGTGGTCATCAAAGCCCTAGCCAATCAGAGAATTCAAACTCAATACATCAGGATCCTACATGAGCTGTATTATGTATTCACTACCAGGATCTCACCATTCTACAAAGAAGTGATCATCGATGTCAAGAGAGGGGTTCAGCAGGGTTATACCATTTCACGGAAATCCTCTAGTGCCACCCTCGAGAACGTCATGCGACAACTGGAATGAGAAGGAATGGGAGTGAAGATAGACAGTCAGCAACTACACCACCTCCGCTTTACTGATGACATCATTCTAATAACACCAAACATTAGTCAAGCAGCACAAATGTTGGCTGACTTCGACTTTGTTTTGGAAAGGACTGACTCCAGCTGAATCTCACAAAGACAATGTTTATGAGAAACAGTTTCATTCCTGATGTTCCATTCGCTCTCAATGGAAGAACCATCTCCGAATGCAACAGTTATGTACCTAGGTCGAGAAGTCAACATGACGAATGACCTGGCACCTGAGTTGAGCAGGAGGAAGAGAGCGGCTTGGAACACCTTCAAGAGCATCGAAGAAATAGCTAAGAGTATGAAGAACCTCCGACTCTGGGCACATCTCTTTGATTCCACTGTTCTTCCTGCATTAACATATGCCTCAGAGACCTGGGCCCTATGAAAACAGCATGAGAATGCTATTTGGGTCCCCCAAAGAGGAATCAAAAGAGCTATGCTTGGAGTATCATGCTTCACTCAAATGAGAGAAAGAATCCGGAGTTCTGACCTCCATTGACAGTCAGGAATCAGGTACGCTGTCTCGTTTTCCAAGGTGTTGAAAATCAGATGGACTGGACACGTAATGAGATTTGGAGATGACCACTGGAATAGAGCTGTTACCAACTGGATTCTATGGGACATCAAAAGACTGTGTGACCGCCCACTTACAAGATGATCAGACTTCTTCGTCAAGACCCTGGATGATTGGCTTGAGGCTCTTCGTGTTCCTAGAGCAAGCAATGCCATTGGGATACACTAGCACATGACAGGGACTGATGGAGACGTTACTGGCACCTGGTCGAGCAAATTGATGAATAACAGGATACCAAGTGATCAAGTGATCAAGTGATCAATGTCACATATTTCTATTATTGTAATTTTGTTACATTTACCTCCAACTGGAATTTCCTCTTTGATCCATCTTCTAAGTTTTACTGGTCTTTCTGATTTATTGTATTTGTAAAAGTATTGTATTTTTAATTGGTTCTTGTTTTCTAAGTTACAGTGCGTTTTATATTATCAGGTTGAAAAGAATAGCTTGATCTTCTATTATAATTGGTGTGACTCTTCCAGTGTAGACTTTTAAAAGGGATTTCTTTTTAGGTCCTAGGTTCCAAAGCCAAATATAAATTTATTTGAGGAATGGAGAGATAGTTCATGGGTTATGGTGCTTGCCTTACTGTGGCCAATCCCTGTTTGATCCCTGACAATGCTGATCCCATAAGCACTGTTAGAAAGGACACTTTCCAACAGGACATAGCTGCAAATAACTGCTGAGCACCAATGAGTGTGTTTCTCACATTCATTAAAATAGAATAAAATAAAATAAAATTACTCCATCTGTTTTTTGGCCTATTTCTTTGTATGTTGCTCTCTTCCATTAGAATTCCTTTTCTCTTAACACACACAGTTTTCTGATACTCTTACAGCATATTTCAAACATGTAGAATGGTATAGAAAATATTCATGAACTCCTTCTAACCAATTTCAGTCAAATATTGACATTTCCTCAGGCTTGCTTTGATTATTTTGAAGGCCTACAACACCGCACAAAGAAGTAATCGCCTGTGTATTCTCTTCCCTCTCTTCTTCTTAACCTCCTGCCTCTAAGGAAGAGATGCTACCCTATATTTCTTAACAGCATGCATTTCTTCTTATTATTGTTTAAAAATAGTCATAAATAAAACAAATATTTTAATCAAGTGGCCATTTAGAGAGTGCTATTCTGTAGCTCCTCTAATTGAGCTCCATTATATGTGTTTGGCATGTATGATTCAACTTTATGTATTTTGACTCATATCACATTCTATTGACTATTCATGATTATAGAAAGTGGAAGTTGATGGACAACTAGTATGTTGCTAGTTTTGAGTTATGATGACAGTGATTTCAACACGTGTGTACTTTCTTCTCCTATGAACAGGCCAACTTTCTCCTGGATCCTCCAAAATTAAAGTTCCTTTCTATTCACAATCAGGAGGTTGAGAGACAAAGTTCTGGGTTTACACCTCATCTCAGGGATCTCCAGGAATGTCCATAGTTAGGTTCTGATTAGGAAAATGAAGAAATTGAGTTACCTGACTAGAATAAAAACAACCTCTAGAGTAAACACTTTGTGAATCATGGTCGCCTTGAATGATTCCTTTGCACTGCTCTTACAGAAGATAATTTCAAATATGTCATTTCCCCAGTATTCCCTATCATTTGACTTCCACGTGGAGCTCAGAGAAAGTTGTTCCACACACCCCTCTAGGATGAGAGGTTTTTCACAGGGTCTATCAAATACATGTGTTTCATGTCTCCTAGAGAAATCAGACATGAAATGTTTCGGGACACTGCTCCACTCTAAGATAGGCACCTCGACCTCCTCATGATACTCAAAGCACAATTTCATGTTGTGATAACTCAGAACGGGGCTGTGTTAGATCCCACTTCTGCCTTGGTCTCAGTTCTTTTTAGAATTGAGGGAAAGTATTTTCTGCTGAACGTCATAAAATGTGTATAATGATTGAATACACCTAAGAACTAAGCTGTGTAATATTGCATTTTCAAGCAGAATTGTGAGAGGCTGAGTCAATCATAGGCAGCTCCTGAGGACTGCATCTGTCTTCCCCAGCCTGTCTCTCATGCCTTGGCAGATACAGGTTCGATTTTACTTACTTCTATCACTTGAGCCTCTTCAAATCAGAAAACAATTTAGTTCATAGATTCTGTTCTCCTACACACTGATGAAATCAAGAAAAAAAGAACAAGCCATAAACCATGTTCTTCTCACCTAATTTTTGTTTGGTCTGAGATAGACTTGTTTGGTTTGAGACAGTCTTGAGTCTTGAAATAGTCTATAGAGTTACCAATTTGTGACGTACCTGGGGATCCCAATATATTTTATTTTGTTTATTTATTTGGATTTTGGACCAAATCTGACTGTGCTCAGGTCCCACTTATGGCTCTGTGCACAGGGATCACTCCTGGGTATGACAGGGCACCATATGTGGTGGTGAAGATTATTTAGTTAGCAATATGTATGACAAGCATCTAACCTGCTGTACCATCTCTTTGGCTCAGAGTTTTCAGTTGAGAAACTAGACTTTTTCTATTCCATCATTCAACAGTCATTTCAACCTGCGTTCCATTAGTTCCATTAGAGAAAACAAGTCAAAGGTCAACATTAACAAACAGAAAAGATCAATTCCTTGGATCAATATCCCAATTGAACAAGACTACTGGCCCCTCCACTTTCAATAAACTATATAACATCTGAAACCAGGAAAATGCTGGGTGAGGGCGTTTACTGCAATTATGTGGCATCTTTCCTCTAGTCTTTCTTCAGTTAAGTTCTGATTATTTGATTCTTTAGTAGTAATGATGGTGTGCATGGAAACTGCTACTTTGTTACAGAGTCTGAATTTATTCTAAACAGAAAAGTTGACATGCTTTTCATCATCAAATTTCCTTAGCAGCTACCCTATGCATTTTCTTAAATCATTTCCCCCCTAGAATGTTTAGACAGCAGATTATAAAAGAAAATTACCATAGAAATAAGAAATCTTTTTGGATATTCTAATTCTCAGAGTCAAGATATGGACCAAACAAAAATTTTAGGAAGAAGATAAAGCCAGGACTCGGTCTTAGTTCTGTTATATTTGAGCTTATTTACAAAGAGGACTTGTGTATTATTTGGGCAATAAACACAATGCGCTAATATAGTAAGAAGAAGTTAAGGGGCCCTCCTCCTTGGCTAAGGGAAAAGGGCATAAGTGGGTCTGTTCACTATCATTACTTTCTTACCTTATGTGCCACAGCTTGTTCTGTGGGCACACCCATGTGTGAACAAGTGCTGTTCCCACACTTCGAGAAGCCAGTTTATTTAAATCTGGGACAATCTGCTGCTTATTCTTCCTAAACTCAGCTGCCAGTTCAGCCTCTTCTGCGCAGCAGAGTCTGGGCCCCTTGGTTGAGTTTCTATCATCGACCCTAATGCTGCTCTGAGCAAGGACAGGAGGCTGAGCTTTGTGTACCTTTCCAAGCACAAGAACATCTCTGAAAATTGTTCGTTTGTGACTTGTGAGAAGTGTCTTTTGACCTACTTTTCAAATTTTCCTGTTTTATGAGTTTCCTGCTTTACTGGTGGTTGTTGATGGGTATGTATAGACTTACGCCTCTCAACTAGTTAGAAATGGACAGTGGGTCTATCTCTAAGAGCTGTGTCATGGGGCTTGTATGACTCTTACTTTTCCCTGAAGGTAAATTAGATGTATTTCAGTTGGGTCATATGTTCATGGACAATTAAGAAAGTATGTGCAGATGCATGGTGTCCCAGTGAAGCCAGCTTTATCCAAACGAAGTCACGGTACTTACTGGATATGGTGTGGGTAAGCACAGTGGGTAAGGTGCTTGCCTTATGTGCAGCCAACCCCGGTTTGATCCTCAGCACCACATATGGTCACCTGAGACATAACAGGAGTGATCCTTAAGCACAGAGTCAGGAGTAAGTCCTGAGCATCATTGAGAGTGCCTTTAACAAATCCCAAACAAATGAAACTGGGTTTCTTTGTTTTAAAGTAAAATGTTTTTATTTAGATAGAAAAGATCTTTGGAAGGTGGTCCACATGCACCAGTTAGCTCTCGGGGGCAACTCTTGATTGTGTGCCAAGAGTAAGCCCTGGTATTTCTCAGAGCATGTGATGTCAAAGAACTAGAGTTGGTCACGTGGCAGCCAAAAACATTACCCTCTATACTAGCTCTTAGATGCCTGGAACTACGTCTCATTGGTTTCATTTGAAGACCATGCACATACATTCTGAATGTGGTCTTCAAATGAAGAACCTGGTGCCATCATCTTTCTAAGTGGTCTCCTCATGGAACAGATCAGTGTTTGGCGTCCACTGAGCTAGAAAATTGCTATATTTGTGATGTCACTAGCCTGTCCAAGTTATAGAAGTTGCTGTATATCACAGCATGCAAAGCCTTTTTCTGCACATAAATGAGGATTCCAGAAATGGCTAACGTATGTGGAGATCAGGCCCCCTTACCTCTTTGTTGACTAGGTGGCTAGATAGGTCTGGCCAGAATGGCGCTTCTCATGGTTTATTGTTCCCTTCAATCCCTACCATCAACCCACCATACTCTCTTCAACTTCTAGAAGTCCTGTAGGTTTACTGTAATGTGCTTCACAAATATCATCATATGTATAGAGACACAGAGATGTTTAGGAGGTGCCGTGAAAATAAGTGTTCCTGGGTCTGCCTGTACTCCAGCCTCACCTACGAAGCTTTAAGTGAAAATAGTCCACTCTTAAGGGCCTGAGGATGTAGCTCACATACAGAGTCCATACAAATAGAAACTTCACTTTTAGGTGCCATTGGCAATTTTATCCAATTAACATAAGCCTGGGTGTTCACAAGTAGGGAAATCATATTGCATTGAAATCTAAAAATGTTAGCTGTGCACTCAAATTATTCCTTATTTAAGGAATTAGTACAGGAATAGTACACCAATCCAAAGGGAAAATATATATAAATTTGACAGTTTTTACACATATGCAAGAGAAAAAGAAGATTCTGAAATCATACAAAAATCTTGGTTTAAAACAAGTGCAATTACTTGTTTGGTCATTGCAGCACTGTTTACAATAGCTAGAATCTGGAAAAAACCTGAGTGCCCGAGAACAGATGACTGGTTAAAGAAACTTCGGTACATCTACACAATGGAGTACTATGTAGCTGTTAGAAAAGATGAAGTCATGAAATTTACATACAAGTGATACTACATGGAAAGCATCATGCTAAGCGAAATAAGTCAGAAAGAAAGGGACAGACATAGAAAGGTTGCATTCATCCGGGGGACATGTCACTGTCACTATCACTGTCCTCCTGTTGTTCATTGATTTGCTCAAGCAGGCCCAGTAACGTCTCCATTGTGAGACTTGTTGTTACTGTGTTTGGCATATCAAATACATCACAGGGAACTTTCCAGGCTTTGCCGTGCGGGAGAGATACTCTCGGTAGCTTGCCGGGTTCTCTGAGAGGGTTGGAGGAATTGAACTAAGGTCGGTTGGGTTGGCTGTGTGCAAGACAAATGCCCTACCACTGTGCTATTGCTCCAGCAATAATTCCAGCCCCTGGGGAATATAAAGTAACAAAATAGGAGACTAATACCCACGAATAGCCGAGATAAGTTCCAGGGGGTTTACTCCATGGCTTAGAGGCCAGCCGCACACGCTAGAGGAAAAGGCAACTCAGATAGAGAAGGGAGCACCAAATAAAGGGTGTTGGGAGGATCCTCTCAGGATGGGAGATGCATGCTGAGAGTAGAATATATACCGAATATGATTGCCATTCAATGCCTCTTTTGCAAACCACATCACCCAAAAGGAGAGAGAGAGAACAAAAGGGAATGCCATGCCACAGAGGCAGGGTGGTGGTTGGGAGGGATACTGGGATCAGTGGTGATGGAGAATAGGCACTGGTGGAGGGATGGGTGTTCGATCATTGTATAACTGAAACCCAAGCACAAAAATTTGTAAGTCTACAGCTGTACCTCATGGTGTTTCACTAATAAAAATAAAAAAAAATAAAACAAGTGCAATTAGTTGACCTTGTAATGATTGAAATAGAATATCAACACAAACTCACAAACCTTCCATTGTAATGAAAAAGAAATGAGAATACCTGAAAGGTATTGCTACCACTTATGGGAATGGTGATGGAGCAATAGGTATTAGTGAGTAAGAGCAGAAAGATTGTTTTTAAATCATATATATAGTTAATTTCAAAAGTATTAAAACCTTAGCTACTAACATGGGTAAATTTGAGTTAGGCAGAGACAAGAACAACCATGGTTCTTGCTGAAGTTTGGCTACTATTTGCTGAAAATTGTAATGTTGATATACTACTTCAAAAACTGGTAAAAGAACTCTAGCATTTTTGAAGATCTGAAATGACATATAAGAAAATTGGACAACATCAGCATGAACTAAAATATTTTTCATATGAAACTCCAAAATAAAATCATTCAGCAAAAATCCTCAAAATTTAAAATTCTCAAAATTGTCAGAAGCTATCACATCCTACATAAGTTGCTATAATTTTTATAGCTACTTGTTTCTTAAAATAAACATTTAATAAATATATTAGTAAGCATGGTAAATAGAGATTTCACATATTGAAATTTATGAGTTATCTAGAATGGCAAGGTACACCATGGCAATAGAATATCTTCATTTTCCAGAGAAATGAATTGAGTTTCATAATGAAAGGAACAAAGTTCATATCTGTTGTGTGTGTAAAATTATTGCATATTTCTTGTAAATCCAAAGAGTAGGTGATTCATGTTCACGTGTGACATTGGGAGGCATGAAACAAGTATTTACAAAGCATATTAATTAAAGGAGATCAGATAAAAAATAGAATGGAATATACCTGATTGCCAGAAAACCTCCTATCAAGCTTCTCAGACACTCACATAATGTCAGTTGAGCTCTTATGGAGAAGAAATAAATCCAAAGCTAGAGAGCTCCAAGTGCCAGGGTATATGAGAAAATTGTCACTTCCAGATCTAGGATGGTATTTGGCACATGGTGTGACATATGTCATCTTCCTTGCAAGCACTTTCTTATGCATATGGTCCCTCCAGCTAGAGAAGCCCATCCACAGTCTATTTTATCAATAGTGTAGACTCTCAGACTGAAAATAATTTTGAACATCAACCTATATTTGACCAAGACAGCAGGATGTGTTTTGCAGATATGCTTTTCCATTGTCATCATTACATAAAATATCATGTACTGATATTAGAGAAAATTTCCGGACTTGCATACAAAATAATGGTTCTAATCAGAGGTTTTGAGTTTCTACAAACTATAAGGGATTTTTCTTTGTATTCTACACATCCTATATTTAGTGAAATTTAAATAAAAACCTTATCTTTCAATGTTAAAATGATTGATAATATTGATTTTTTATATGTAGTATTGGGAGTTTTATTAGTCAATGTAATTTAAAGTTACAACTTTCAAAAGACACAAATTTTTATTAAAGAGCCATGATTTACAAAGTTACTGACAATTGCATTTTGGGCATATAATAATTCAATACCAATCCCTCCACCAACATGGTCAGCTTCCTTCCACCAGTGTGCCCAGAGTCCCTCCCCATCCCAACCCCTACTTCACCCTACCTGTCAACTTGACAGGCACATTATAAAGTTTCAGTGGTTGCTTCTTGATCTCATGTCTTCATCTCTGTTGAATCTGTGTTTTGAGTATTTTGTATTCACTCATATGACTGGTATAATTGAAGCCCTGATGATGCCTCCTAACCTATCACTTCTTGTTCTCTTCTCTCCGCCTCCTCACCCCCACCTTGATTTCTTTCCTTCTTTGTCTGTCTTATCTCTGAACACTGGGGTCAAGGATGATCTAAGCATCGCCCTTTTACTACAGTACATAATTTTACTACAATACAAAATATTCGTGTGCCTCATCTAGTAGTCTGTATTCCACAGATCAGTGAGATCATTATGTGTATGTCTTTCTTCTTCTGACTTACTTCATTCAACATGATATCTCTCAGCTCCAACCATGTTGCAGCAAATTGCATGTTTTCATTGTTCTTTGCATTCTTTGCAGTTGCATAGTATTCCATTGTGTGTGTGTGTGTGTGTGTGTGTGTGTGTGTGTGTGTATTTATTACCACATCTTGATAATCCATTCATCTGTCCTTGGGCACTTAGGCTAATTCCATAACTTGGCTATTTTTCCTGAGTGCATTAATGAATAATGGTGTGCATATGTCCCTTCAAGAGAGTGTGTTTATGTCCTATGGATAGATGCTCAAAGTGGAATTTCTGGGTCATATGGCAGTTAAATTATAAGTTTACTGAACTCTCCATACTGTTTTCCACAGAAGTTGTACCAGACAACATTCCCACCAGCAGAGTTTCTTTTTCACTACATGCCTGCAAATTCAGATTATTCCTACTATTTTTAATACGTGCCATTCTCACTGGTGTGAGATGGTATCTTATTGTCATCTTGATCTGGATTTCTCTGATGATGAGGGATGCTGAGCACTTTTTGTCTGCCTCCTGACCATCCACCTGTCTTCTTCTGAGAAGTGACTATTCATTTCCTCTACTCATTTGTTGATAGGTTTTGAATTTCTTTTTGTTGATCTTTGTGAATATTTTATATATCTTGAATATCAAATGTTTATCTGATGTATTTAATACAAATATTCCCACCATTCAGTTAGCTGTCTTTTATTTTTAGCCCAGGTTTTTTATAAAAGGCACACATTTTTTTATTGTGTCTTTTCATTACAATAAAGTGAAATTATGTTAAGTATTATGTAAATTCAATATGCTAAGTAAAATTAAGGTGATTCCCTTTCCATAGATTTTTCCATAAAAGCATGAAGTACTCTAAAGGATCTAACTTGATTACTTTTAAAACAGTTCAGTAATATAGTTTTTGAAATGGAAAGATCATGATTTAAATGCTCCTTAGGAAGCATGTTTTTTCAAAAGTGCATTTTACTCAGCATGGCAAGTAAATTTCTACAGACAGTAAGAGAGCTCACAGCTAACTTGGACTACTATATTTAAATGTTGGAAAGGACCAACTTTGAATATTTGTATATTACTTTGAATATCAAATAAGTGGGATTCAGAAATGTCCAGCAGTTCAGAAAACAAAAAGCTAACATTTTATTTGAAAGAAAAAATAACTTCCTAGAATTGCTAATGAAATTTTGGTGACAGGATTTGCAAAAGTGGTTAGGACTGTCACCACCAATCTAGGAATTCAGACGATCTAGACTTTGGTCAACTGTGATGGAATTACCCCATCATGCTTTCTGTGGTGGTGCCATGTTTGATGCTGAATCCTCCTCCACAGAAAGGAGGCATTTAATTCCATTTCTCATAGATATTGTTTTTGGCAGTTACAGTGACTGTCATAAGAGGCTGCTCAGATATTCTAGTTGTCCTTCTTCTGTTTCTGTGATAGAATCACACATGCCCCCTAGCTTGAAATTAGTCAGCACCATGTGACTTTATTTTGAATGTATCTTTTAGAGGTGGAACTTTTAAGAGTCAGGGTGCCATTTGCTATGTTTTCTTTCTCTCTGTCACACGGATGGACAACTCTCTGGATGGAAGAGTCTTTGTCACATTGCTTTCCAAAGAGGGAGCTCATGGAGCCCCCAGGAGACCAAGTGGATATATGAAATAAATCTTGGTTGTTTTAAGTCACTAAAATTTGAAAGGTTGTTTATTTTACAGAATAATGTTGCTGTATTCAATTTAACAATAACAAAAGTAATAGCAAATTGGCGTTCCAGAAAAGAAAACCAATGTACTCTCCCACTATTTGCTAAGGAAACATTTATTACACACTATAAGAAATAAATTTACAGAAACACAGACACACACACACACATATCCATATATTTTAGTGAAAATATATGTTAAGGCATATGTATATTAAAAGGCAGTACCTTACAAAATTGTGTTTAAAATTATTGTGTGATATAAAGTTTGGTGTATCATTTTATTTCAGTAGATAGGCATCAGAAAACTTGTTCTTATATATTTTTATATATAATCTCTATAAATTTCTAGTAGAAAATATTTCAGGGTTTGCAGACCTTATTGATCTCTCTCTCTTGGCTACTTACTCTGTTATTGGAGCCAGAAAATAAATATAGACAATATGTGACTACATAGGCATGACTGGGTTTCAATAAAAATACATTTATAAAAGCAGGTGTGGGCCTTATTTGACCTACTGGCTATCATTTGCTAAATTATGCTGTTAAATTAGTACATATTTCTGAGGCCCCTAGTTAATTTCAAACTGGTATTTCATTTTTACTTACATGACCTGAACAGAATTTTTATTTAAGAGGAATTCTTTTTCTCCTTTCACTTTTTTTTGGGGGGGGACACCCCTAGTGGTGCTCAGGGGTTACCCCTGGGATCAGGATTCAACCAGGGTTGACTGTAAGCAAGGCATGCGTGTCCTTTGCTGCATCTCTGGATCCCAGATATCCCATTTTCAAAAAAAAATTGTTCCAACTTGTTTTGTTCCAGTATAATAATCATCTATGGAGAAATTATATTTGTAGCAAGAAGGATACATATATAGTTCATAATTAAATTAATAAGTCATAATTTCAGCTGATTTCAACATTTTAACAGCTGAGATTATTCAAGCACATTGCAGCTAAAGTCTTTTTTTTTTTTTTGGAGTCATGAAAGCAGTTTGCAAAAGAGAAGGCCTACAACCCTGACCTTCTGGTGTACACCTATTGCTATTTATTTCTATTATGCACTGACTTCTAAATGGCTAGAACAAGTTCTGAAGGATTAGGCCAAGAATCTTAAACAGGTTTCCTGACTTTATTTAAAGACTGCAGAAACTAACTTTAGTTAATAGAGCAGATGTTAAATGAGTTTATGTGAATACACGCAATGTTTTAAGCCCCAGTTTAAGGTTTTTTTTTTTCAAGGTAGAAGGAAAAGGAAGATATAGAGTCCTGCTATTATCCTAATTTATGATGTTTACTTATTCCTACCTATCTGACTAATGCGCCTTTTGTTCTCTTTATATTTCTTGGTTTCTCTCTACTACGTCTTTGCCCCCAAGAGCTGTAAGCATTAGCTGATTAATACTCAGTCTTCTTTAGCTGCTGTGATCAGTGGAGGTAATCTCTCATAGCACGTTGATATCTAAATCAACATAATACATCTAAATCACCTTTGCTAATCTGCTGGAATTTGTTTAGTGTTTCCTTATATCTCTACTACAACAGTAAGTGTAGAAAAAGAAATACCCAAGACATAAAGATCTGAGAATCCAATTCAGTAAATAAAGAATAGGTTTTTCCGGCTGGAGAGATAGGTAAGACGCTTACCATGCATGAACCCTATACTTGGCACTATATCTGGTTCCCCAAATACTGCCAGGGTTTACTCCTAAGCACAGGATGGCCCCTGAACACTTCTGGATGTGGTTCAAACATCCCCACCCCCCCCAGTAAAGAATAGCTTTGCATGTGCAGTTTGAAACATTTCATCAAAATCTTTCTTAAATAGTTTCTTTGGTTTGTGTCATAGTGAAATGAATCTCTTCCACATACAAGCCATCAGCTTATGTGAGTGTTTTTCTCTTGTATTTCATACTCAATTTCTTTACACATAATGTTTGCGAAACAGAAAAAGATATTTGGGTCAGGGGGAAAAGCATCTTTTTGACATGTGCGATTCAGCTGTGTACCTTCTTCTGAATCGGTGTCAGATTATTTTCTTTCTTGGGCAGGGCTATTGCTCAAGTAATAGTGTCTCTGCATGCCTGTGTCAGGCCTTGGGCTTGATCTCCTGAACCCCGAGCCACGCTGAGTGTGACCCCCACAACAGTAAAAGAAAAACTACCCCCAAACAAAAAGTGAAGTCAGCTTCTGGAAGACCTAGATTGTTAGTGATAGCCAAATCTGGATTACGTGCGCGTGTCATTGCACTTGTTTGGTCATAGATGGATTTAATCACAGTTGACTGTCTAAGCCTGAATGATGATTATTCATTGATGAATAATGTCTGGATCATGTAGATGTCATTTTATATGTCAAAAGGGATTGTGAATAAGTGATTAACTTGTGATTTAAGATGAAGAGAATACCTTGAACACTTTGGGTGAACCCACTGTGATTCCACAGTTCTCCAGGGTGGAACTTAGAATATGAGAAAGAAATGCTATGGAAGCAGATGTTGGAGTAAAGTGCTGATACAGGAAGAAGAGACCATGAGTCAAGGAATGCTGGCAGTCCCTAGGAGCTGGAACACAGAGGCACAGCTTGGCCTAGCCTTTGATTCCTTGGTTTGAGACCCCTGACAGCCAGAATGTTATTGCTTCAAGGAACTGTTGAGTCATTTGTTCAAGTCATAATAGAAGCCTTTTACAGTTACTTTTTTTGATTATCAAAGCAAGCAATTTTGAATTCCACAATGAGTGCTTACAAGTTAAGGAACCAGCCTGTTTCTCAAATGCCAGAACACGTTTCAGCAAAACATTTGTTTTGAGTTATCATTTCACGTGTGCTCCCCCACTTCCCAAGGATGACTGAGTTCATGGAGATGTGACGGAGGTTTTAGAATCATCTTCCTGTTCAGTTGATTTGAAGGTTGTTCCCTTGATCCTGTGCTTTATTCTAGCTTTCTGTGAAATTTGAGGAACATGACAGAGAAGTGGGGTGCTGCTGCTGTTTCTGCTGTTAGGGCTGTGAGGGCTTGGTGGAGTGGGCTTGCACCTTTACCCCCTATTAGCACCGAGAAGCCTCCATACTTCCCAGGGCTGTTTCTCCTGCATGATGTGGCCAGGTTCTAAGTCACAGCAAGGGAAACAAAAGTTTCCTCTGAAAAATAAAGCTGATGAGAGAACATGGTTCAAATTAGAAAATTCTACCTCCCCTTCTCTCTTTATTTTTTTAATTTTTATTTTACTTATTTTTATTTTATTTTTACTTTTTGATGTAACTAAAGCAGCACACATGTGTTTGCTTTTAACATACTTGCGTGTATTCTCTTATATACATTCTCTGTCCCTCTCGGAGAGCCCGGCAAGCTACTGAGAGTATCCCGCCCACATGGCAGAGCCTGGCAAACTCCCCATGGTGTATTCAATATGCCAAAAACAGTAACAATAACGGGTCTCATTCCCCTTACCCTGAAAGAGCCTCCAATATGGCACCATTGGGAAGTACGACTAAGGAGAAGCTGCTAAAATCTCAGGGCTGGGATGAATAGAGACATTACTGGCACCCATTTGAGCAAATCGATAAACAACAGGATGACAGTGATACAGTGACTTATATTTTTGACCATACCCAGTGGTGCTCAGGGATTACTCCTGCCTCTGTGCTCAGGGATCACTACTCGTGGACTCTGGGGACCATATGTGGTGTCAGGGATCAACCTGGGTGGTTACCTGCCTGCTGTACTATGTCTTCAGCCCTTTTCCCCTTCCCTTATCTCAAGAAGCTTGTGATCCTCTTTTGTTGTAAAGGGGATTCAAACTCCATTTTATGATCAAACATTTCTTATACTTGTCCAGGTTCAAGATGCAAAGGACTTTGAAAGTGGAGGTAGTTTTAGGAGTTTCTCGGACACTTACTTAATAATCAGCATTGCTCCAACTCTCGCTGGCCGGACGCACAGCCTGCATGGCCTCTTGCTGTGGACCCAGCATTCTGCTAGAATCGGCCTGCTGCTTTATTGTACTGCTGGCTGGCTTTAGTTTTTATTGAGCCCCCAAGGGCTACTTATCCTAAAATATTGGAGAGGCTAAAAAGTTTCAAGTGTAAATTCCATTGAGTGCTTATGTACCTGTTCTTTCCTCTTGCTGTCCTCTGGGAGGGTAGGGGGAGGGTGTGGATGCATCTCCTTTTCTACCTTGTTTTAGAAAACATTTGTTTTGGAAAGTGGCTATATGATTTGATGCCCGAGGGACAGATCATTTACCTGTACATCAGTGCTGAATTTTAAAACTTTACAGATGACTGAAAATGGATGCACCCTTAGGAAAGAGATCGAGATATTGAGAACTTATACTCACTGGGCTGTTGTGTATTATGTGGCATCTGATGAGATTCGATTATTTCCCTGCAGCTGTTTGAGACCTTATTGTGGAGGCAAATGGTAAATGCTTTGGAAAGACTAGATGGCAAAGCACGCGTTGTGTCGGTCAGAAAACAGGGAGCAGAAGACAGAGAGAGGCCGGACAGTGTCCCAGGGAGCACGGGTGAGTGAGATTTGAGCACAGGAAGTTTTCCCGGTGTAAAAAGGAGAGGAGAGACCCAGCACCCAGCACCCAGGAGATGGCACCCACCATTCAGAGCGCCTACTGTCCACAAGACTGAGAAGGTCCCGGCTTCTCTGTGCTTGGTCCCTTCGCCATCTAGTCGGAGGGCTGTTCAGCCTGGTGGACGCCTTTGCTCCGAGATGCTCAGGGCCAACGGCGCGCTGCCTTTCCAGGTGGGGCGCAGCTTTTCCTCTTCCGTGCCAGCCTCAGCTGACGACAGACTCTTCCCCGCCCGGCGCAGACTTAGCAGGCATAGCAGCCTGTCACTTTCCACTTAGCATTCGCTTCAAATAGATGGGAAAAAATATGTTCTAGCAATGGGAAGTTTTGCAGTACCAAGAAAATCTGTGTTCTAGCCAGTTCTCTGCGCGGCTTTCCCATCAGGCTCCTATTCTCCCGGACTCCCTCTCCCTTCTCAGAGTTGGCATAACCTTGACAGGCCCCTAACATTGCCCACCCTCCCTCCGTCCCTACGTCTGTCCCTACGTCAGTCCGTCCGTCCGTCCGTCCGTCCGTCCGTCCGTCCGTCCCTCCCTCCCTCCCTCCCTCCCTCCCTCCCTCCCTCCATTTGTCTGTTCTTTCCTTCTTTCCTTCCTTCCTCTCTTTTTCTTTCTTTCTCCTCTCCTCCCTCCCTCGGTCCTCCCTCTCTCCCTCCCTCCCTTCCCCCTTCCTCCTTTCCTCCCTCCTCCCTTTTCCCCTTCCTTCCTTCCTTCCTTCCTTCCTTCCTTCCTTCCTTCCTTCCTTCCTTCCTTCCTTCCCTCCTTTCTCCCTTCCTCCCTTCCTCCCTCCCTCCCTCCCTCCCTTATTCCTTTCTTCCTTCTTTCCCTCCCTCCTCCATTCTCCCTCCCTCCCTCCCTCCTTTCCTCCCTCCCTCCTTCCCTTCCTTCCTTCCTTCCCTCCCTCCCTCCCTCCTTCCTTCCTTCCTTCCTTCCTTCCTTCCTTCCTTCCTTCCTTCCTTCCTTCCTCTCTTTGTGTTTCTCTCTTTTCGTCTCTCTCTTTCTTTCTTTCTTTCTTTCTTTCTTTCTTTCTTTCTTTCTTTCTTTCTTTCTTTCTTTCTTTTTCTTTCAGGTCCAACAATCAATGGTCCCTCGCCTGATACTTGAAAATTATTCCTTTTCCCTTGTTGAAAATGGGACATGCTCACGAAAAACCCACACCTTAGAAGTAGAATTAAAACAGGTCACACCAGACTCTGTTTGAGGGCACAGATGCCTAATTATCTCCTAAGACTCCTAGACCTTTCAGATGAGAAACCTAATTTTGGAAATAAACTCTGCCAGAATCAAACTGTGTTCCAGGCCGAGTGCTCTTATTAGAATGAAGGAGAAGCCACAGGCTATATGTGTGTGCGTGTGTGCGTGTGTGCATACGTCTGTGCATGTGTGTGTGTATGCGTGCATATGTCTGCGTGTGTGTGTGTGTGTGTGTGTGTGTGTGTGTGTGTGTGTGTGTGGTGGGGGGTTGCAATCTCGCAGCTCCTATTCTGGTCTGACTAGGCATCCTCATGGCATCTTCCCTAAGCCCCCTTATTCAGCTCTTAGCAGGTTTGGCTTCCAAGCACTGCAGTCTAAGACTCCCTGAGATTGAAATAACTATAAGCTCCTCAAGAGAGCACAGAGCCCCTCACATTCCATTTTCACAACATTTTTTTCCAACTCTCCCCTTACGTGTACCATTTTGAGAGCCAAATACATTATTCCTGTTTGTTTGTTCCGTAACACCCCTGAGTGATGACTCTAGACTATGGCTGTGCCCATTTGATCTGACAAGGCTTCACTGTCCAATTTCTAACCACCTACTGGGATGAAGCCACCTGAATCCAGTCTCTCCAGAGCCAGCCTGATTCATTTCTCCCTAAATTGTCTGACTTTCTTCCTTGAGCTCATTGCATTGCTATTCATTCAGAAGCTTAAACTAAGAACCTTAAACACATTCGTGATCTATTCTCCACTCTCCTTTCAGCCTCTCCTTCCCCACAGGGCGTTAGTTCATTTCGAACTCTTGGCTTTTGTACCTACTTAACACCACAGTGACCTCCTTTCTTTCGTTCTCACCAACATATTCTTTGCTCAGACTCAAATAAAACATTGTCTCCCTAAACAAATCTATTCCTTATACTCCCCTTCCAAAATCCATTACCTCTAACAAAAGCCCTAATTTCTAACCTGGATTAATTATTACTTTTGTTTGTTTGGGGGAGGCACATCTAGCTGTGCTTAGGGTTTTACTGCTAGCTCAGTGCTCAAGGATCTCTCCTAGCAGGGCTCACGGACCAAATGTGATGCCAGGGATTGAAGCAGGGTTACCCAATTGTAACCCAAGTACCCTACCTGTTGTACTATCTCTCTGTTCCTGGCCTGGTGTATGGATCATGTGTTCATGTACGTTTTGGAACTGAGATACTTTATTTCACAACATTATCTTGTAGGGTGTACTGTAGACACGCACAACTTATCAATCCCTCCTTCAAAACAATGTTTTCTGACAAACCTTGTGTTCTTTTGGGGGGTGCAGGTGTTGGGTCACAGTTGGTTGTGCTTAGGGCTCTCCCTTTAACTCATTGCTTAGGAATCACTCCTGGCGGGCTGAGGGGATAATAATAGGATGCTAAGGATCAGACTCAGATTGTGTGCATTTAAGGCAAGCACCTTATCCATTTGGATCTCATTCTCCTGACCCCGAAAGAACCTCGAATGTGGCACTTTTTAAAATCTCAGGGCTAGGACAAAGAAGAAGTTACTGGGGCCTGCCCAAGGCAATGGATGAACAACAGGATGACAGCGATACTGTGATACCTCATCCATTGTTCTATCTCTCTGGTCCCTGTTAAGTGTTTTAGTTGCTTCTCATTCTGACTTGGCATTTTCCTGCAGCCATGCTGAAAACTCTCATCAATTCTGATTTTCCCTTTGTTACTGTCATGGCTCAAAGCTGAACGCACACACACATGCATACACACACACACACACACACACACACACACACACACACACACACTTGCTTGTTCTTGCATACTCATCGCAGCATGCTCACTCAGTGTTGTTGGAGGACTTGCATGCCTGCTGGCTGCCCATCACACTCTTTTTGTTGTGGTGCTCTCGCACATTCTGGTGGTAGTGACCTCTAGGCTTGCACACTGTAGCCCATTCATTATCATGCTCCCACGCTTGCTGGGCATCTCAGTCACTCCTGGATTCTCTACGGGTACATCCTTTCAGTTGAGATGCTTCTGGAAGTCACACACTCTGGTTGGGCTCTCACACACTGGGCTGCAGTGCCCCGGGGTTTCCAAGCTCTGCGGCAGCACCTGAGTTTTCCAACAGCAGAGCACCTGGGCTGCATGTGGCTCATGTGGGCAGCACTAGAACTGGAACTTGTGGCCTCATGAACGCCAGGCAGGCACTTTGGCCCATGAGTCACCTCTGGGCCTCCCATCCATGCTTACAATAGCTTAAATACTACCATCCATGCCTGTAATTCATTTTGAACCTGACCTTTTCAACTCTTGTTACCCTTTATATCTTTCCTTCTCCTGGCACCTGTCCCATTCTACCTTTTAGCATAATGTAATAGAAGAAAGTATTATTGATGTCAAAGTCTAGGTGGAAGCCTGAATTTTTCCTTATCTGTGATTTAGGATGGGATATTTAATTCTTTCTTTTTTTGGAGGGGGCAGGAGGTAGAGGAGAAGATATTTAGGCCAGATCCATCTGATAGTGCTTAGGATTTGCACCTAGACTGTGCTCATGGGTCATTTCTGACTGTGCTCAGGGTACTATCTATGTTGCTGAGGATTTGAAATGGGGTAGTCTGTATGCAAGGCAAGTACCTTATCCCCATACTATGTCTCTGTTCTCTTAAATTTCTTCTTGATCAGTAGATAGTGGATACTATTTCTAACTTTTATTAAATTATAAAACACCACATATATGATTTGAGGAATCATAATATGGTTATGATAATGAGGTTATTTGTGTAGGTTTAATGGAGCAAGGCCATTAAAATAATAATCTTTGATAAAATGGTCTGGAGTAGAAGTCAGGTAGATAACAGTCTAAAGGATGTTAGAATTAACATTCATTTCTAGGCTCATCTTGGATTGGTTGCCATCATTGATAAAGAGAAAATGTTTTGTAGAGGTGAGAAAATCTAAGTTTAAATCCTGAGCCAACATTTAAGCTCTCATCTCTATTTGAGATTCCTTCTCTATAAAATGAAGGCACTGATGATGCTGTGAATAGATGCAGGGATGGATCACAGGTCCTGCGTGTATAAGGGTTTGATCCCTAGCACCCCTTCCTTTCCCCACTTTGTACAAGTCCCTTGCACCTTGAACTTCATATGGCACGTTGATTAGGCATTTGAAAAAATGGTTGGTGATTCCCCTAAGAAAAAAGAAGTACCTCTCTTCCCCTAGTACCTTGAAACAATATTTTCATCTTAAGTCCTGTCCCAGACCTGGGCTTTCTCATTTTGGTGCCATCCAAGCAGCCCTCAGAGTGGGGAGGGGCTGCCAATAAGATAACTGGGCCTGGGAGTGGTACTTTTCAGGTTGGTTTGGAAGTCTTGTGAGGCAGACACACGACTAGGCTATTTTCTTTCATCCACATCACCTGAACTTGGTTACTGGTCCCATTCTCACAGGCACCACAAATGGTGCATTAGTGACATTGCTGTTGAGAAAAGACTGTGTGCATCTTCTTCAATAGATTCTTGCTGTAAACAGACCGAGGAGGCATAATCTGGGAAGGTGGTGGGGTATAAGAAGCCTGCTCAGATAAGGAAGGTTGGGGGTGGTGGGGCTGGGAGCTTGATTAATTGACTTGACAGGGTTCTTACTGCAAAGGGTATATGAGCAAGTGCCAAGATGGACCCTGGAGAAGATTTCAGAGAATTCAGAGCCTGGTAAAGCAAACAAACGTTGTTTTATGTTTTGTTTTGTTTGGGGGTCACACTGGCAGTGCTCAGGGCTTACTCTTGGCTCTATTCTCAGGAATTCATCCTGGCAGTGTTCAGAAGACCATATGGGATGCCAGGGACAGAACCCAGGTCAGCCGTGTACAAGGCAAGCGCCCTATCCACTTTACTATTACTCCAGCCCCCAAATCTTTAACATATATAAATATGTATCAGACACAAAATAATTCCCCCCTACGACCTCCCTTCCTTCTTTTCTTCCTTCTCTCTTTATTTCCTTCCTTTCTCCTTTCTTTCCTCCTTACTTCATTCTCACTGAAAATATTTTCCCCTAACTTAAAATATCTCTGACAAAATTCCTGCATAGCATGTGAAATAGGCTGAAGTCCCCTCCTAAGACCATAGTTGAAAGAGAAGGTGTCAAGGGGTGATGAAGCTCACTGAGAAAGAGCTCTGTGCCCATTGGGAAACTGTGTTGCAGCCAATTCTTAAAGCTCATCATGGGCTAGCATGGGGACAGAAACAGCAGGCAAGCAATGTGTTTTTCATCCTTGATGCATGTAGATGACATGTGGCTGTTTCGTTTGAACAAATGTTCCTGGAATGGTTCAGAGGCAGCACTCTGCTAAATACATACGTAAGAGTTTACAGTCTCATCTCTCAAGTCTAAGAATACTTGCTTAATTGTGAAATCATGGGGTTTTGGCTGTGCATATGACGTTGCACTTTTTTTGTGTTGTGAAACTAAATTGAAACTAAATAACATGATTACTAAAATCTGGAAGAAAAAAAAACCCAAATCACGGAAATCATTTTGTTGTTACTCTTTTGCCCTTTTTCGGGGGTGTCCTTACAGGTTACTCTGTGTTTTGGGGGGAGGTTTTCCTGGCAGCTCATGGAGACCATGATGTCAGGTGTCAAACTGTTATCTCCGGTATGCAAAGTGTGTACACAGCCCATTTAGCCATCTTGTTGGCCGCTAAAAGTCACAAAATATTTGGTTTTGTTTTTGGGACCACACCAAACTGTGGTCAGGCCTTACTCCTAGTTCTGTGCTCAGGGATCACTCTTAGTAGTGCTGTGGATGAACACGGGCCTGCCGCTTCTGTGGCAAGCTCTTTACCCACTGTACTATCTCTCCAGCCCCTAAGATTACAAAAATCTTAAGCTTACTGTTCCGGGTTTATATGACCCATAACAGAATGCTTCATTTTTTCTATTTCCAATTAGTCTGAATACATTCAATGGATAATGCTTCTTTAAAGCTCACTAGCCACACAATAAAGTGCCTTGCCATTAAAATCCATCATAGCATTCATTTTTGAAAATATTAAATGCACTCTTATTATTTTTTTTTTGTTAGACTCAATTTATTTATTTATTTATTTATTTTTGGTTTTTGGGTAGCAAACTGGCGATGCACAGGGGTTACTCCTGGCTCCGTATTCAGGAATTACTCCTGGCAGTGCTCGAGGGAGCATATGGGATGCTGAACCAGGGTTGGCCACATGCAAGGCAAACGCCCGACCCACTGTGCTGTCACTCCAGCCCCCTTAAATTCTTCTAAAAATTTATTTTAATATTTTATTTTTTATTTGAAGCACCAAGATTTACAATATTGCCGATAACAGGGTTTCATGCTCACAACATTCTAATAGCACACCAATGTCCACTGCCCTTCACAATGTCCCAGGAAGAACCCCCATCTCCTCCTCTCTGGGTAAGTGGAGTTCTAAGACTGACTCACCAGTTCTGGTGCGTTTGGTCATTTTTTGCTCCTCCATCATTTTTATTTATATCCCACATTTGAGACAGTTTTTTCTGTATCTGTCCTTCTCCTCCTGACTGATTTCACTCAGTACAGTCCCCTCCAGGTCAATCCACATAGTGGCAAATTGCATAAATTCATTATTTTTCCTTTCAGCTGGGTAGTATTTTAGATATAGAAATACAAAATACATCATAGTCACTGTCACTGTCCTCCTGTTGTTCATCAATTTTCTCGAGTGGGCACCAGTAATGTCTCCATTGTGAGACTTGTTGTTACTGGTTTTGGCATATTGAATATGCCATGGGGAGTTTGCCAGGCTCTGCCGTGCGGGTGGAATACTCTCAGTAGCTTACTGGGGTCTCCGAGATGTGCGGAGGAACCGAACCCAGATTGGCCACATGCAAGGCAAATGACCTACCTGCTATGCTATTGCTCCAGCCCACAAAATACATATATATGTATATATAGAGAGAGATAGATATATCTATACATATGCTGCTGATATATGTATATATACATATATATCTTTATGTATCACAAAATCAATCACAAATCATCCTGTTAATCGTTGATTGCCTTGAGCAGGCCCCAGCAACGTCTCCTTCATCCTAGCCCTGAGATTATATTCAAGGCTCTTTAGGAGAATGAGACCCATCATTGTTACTGGTATTTGGCATATTGGGTACGCCACAGGGAGTTTGCCAGACTCTGCTGTGTGGGCAGGCTACACTCGGTAGCTTGCTAGTTTGTCCAAAGTAGAAATGAGATAATAAGATGTCATAATAAGATGTCAAGCGGCCGCAAATGCGGCCACGCGGTTCTGGAAGCTGGTCTTTATAGTCTCTGAGTCTTGGCCACTGATGGGATTACATGGCGCCAGGGGACCAGTTGGTGGGTGTGACCCCCGCCTACTGGAATTTGGAGGATCTGGGTGGAGGAGGATCTTTATATATAAGATCTTTATATATAAGATTGTTTATTTATCTAGTCATGTGTTCTTTGACACTAAGGTTGTTTCCAGATCTTGGCTATGAGAACCACCAAACAGCCTACCATATAGAAAATGCACTCTTAAGAAATATATATTCCTGAGTTGGTAACACGTCTCTTTGACCTGTAGGAATATTTGCAATAAATCCCAATCTTCCCTCTCTCTCAAAACAAAAGCTCCTATCCCTTCTACCTTACCATTCTCTTTTTTTTTTATACATCAGATCCAAAAGTTGAGGCTGACACATTGCAGTTCTTTTAGCCAATGCACTCCACAGGAATAGAGTTAAGCGTTGACAGGTTATCATCAGGAGCAGATTTCTGTTATCTGAGTAACTGGGACCAAAGCGCTCTTTCAAACCTCTCTGGAAGGGAGAGGGGGAGTATCTAATTTTCTAGAGCACTTCCCCAACCCTTTTCCGTTGGCCTAAAACCTCAACAATGGCAACTGTGTCATAGTGACAGGGTGTAGAGCATTTAGTGACTGCCAGGTTGAGACCCAGTCACATTTCGTCTTTACAAGACCTAGGGGATCTTTTGCTACAGTGCTCAAATCCCCTCTCAGTTCCCCTCCATTTGTTAAACCGAGGCTAGAGATTACAGTTAAGCCTAGCAGCGCACGCTGCTCTAATGCTGATCATTAACTGCCTGGCCAGATGGTCCCTGCTCTCCCCGGCAGATCCTAAGCCTAAATTGTTCATCTCGTGTTTCTTGTAGACTGCCCAATATGTTGACTGTGGTCCATTTACAGGAGGGTGACATTAAGCAGATCTGATGCGAACATTCTGGCACTAGTCCTGATGAGAAAAAGTGGCAGCTCCAGGGAGGAATGTGGAGAACCCTGCAAGTGAGTAAGTTCCACCCGAAAGCTCTACTTTCTGAGGGCTGCTGACTATTTCAGTCATCTGTCAAAGACAGGTAGGAAATTAGGCTCAAACTCTGCCTCACGCTGGCCTGCAGAAGATTAGTGGTACAGCAGTTGACACCTCAGACTACTTTGCTGTAAGTCAGCAAGCAGCAAGCAAGCCACAACAGAAAAAAAAAACCCACCAGCCTCACACTTACCTTGAGGTCATTCTCATAAATGTCAATCATGCTGGGATCAATGGGGTTTCTGGAGATGTGCATCACAAGAGACTCACAGCTCACCCTCACACTGCTTAAAAGTTGCATTTCCCTTTTAAAGTTTTGTGCTAATGTCCACTTGATCTCACGGTTCTTTTAAGCTTCACCTTTCTCCTAGACGGGCTGCCAACTCAGTTAATGCCTTGCTCTATTTTCTGGTTCTGGGAACTCTCAATGTTAACACCAGCAGTAATTTTCCTCATTTCCGGTTTTTCCTCCCCCTTGAAATGATAGGCAGAGATCACTTGAAGGGTCAGAATGACTAAGAATGCACAGACATGTTTGGGGTGGCGATAACACATCTCTTTAAAAGACAGACTGTCAATTATGTGCATGATACTTGACTTTGTGATACCATGCATGCAAGAAACACAATAGAATTCCTCCTATCAAGAAACTTAGAGAAAATCACCTGGCTTGTTATAATCTGATCTGTTGTCACTTATTTTTTTGACACTTGCGCTATGGGTACGTGGTTTATAGAAAGCCATTTATTCTCTTGGTAGTCAGTTTATAGCCATTAATTATAATGATATGCAATTTAAATAATCTGGGCTGCCTTTGACATGATGAACTGGAGGATGCAAGAAAAAAAATCCTAACCTTGCACAATAGATCGGATGAGAAACCAATGCACTGTGTGCTGGGGAATAGTGTAACTGCAGGGTGATGCCATTATTGTCTTCTTCTGAAACATTACCTATAACTTGTAGCTTTCTAAATCTCTTGGGCTTAAAATATACATATTTATTTTTCCATTGGAAACAAAACAGCCCAGAATATTTCAGCTTCTCCAGATATATGGAAAAACATTTTGTACTTACTCATTTTTATGGCTTTCAATATGTTTTAGGATGGTGAAAATGGATTTTACATATTGGGGAAGAATTATAATTTGAGAGGAAGAAAATCTGGATCTGAAAGCAGCAATATGATTTCCCTCTAAGGTTATATATATATATATATATATATATATATATATATATATATGCGCTCCATTCAACCTCATCCTTTGATAGCAGTGGTGATGGAAAGAAAGTATTTGGTGTGCGTGCTTCAAGCCCCTGAAATGATCCTCCTTTCTTTGGGCTTCAAAGTGTAGAAATTGTTCCATCCTACTTTTCTACTTCAAACCACACTGTCTGGTGGTCAGACTTTGAACTCTGGGTGAGAATAGAATTAGCCTTTAGGAACTTTGACGAGAGATTTATAAAATAAGCAATGAACCTTTCTCTTCCCTCTAAAGACTTTTGCCACTATTCCAATATCATCCCTGGTGGGTTATAATAAGCATACTTTAAAAAAAAAGTTCCTTTTGGATCTGCACTGTCCCACTTTCTGGTTTTGAACTGCTACCCAGGAAACCATTATCTCTAAAACCTGTTTCTAGTCTTCTGTGAAGGAGGCAAATGTGGGAAGGCTGCCTTCGTCTTCTCCCAAGGTAGGAGCCAAGTGGAAAAAGACAAGTAGAAACAGACGTGCTAGGACTTTTCACCCAATTTCAGCTTTGTAATTTTACTCAGTATTGACATAGCATTTGTTATATTGGTGCCAGGAAATACTTATTTCTGATGGTTTTTCTCTCTTTAGTACCTGAGAATTTTAGGATGTCTAGGTTGCCTTTGTTTTACAATGATTCTTTCACTGAACTCAATAAATTTATTTTTGTAGAACGGTCAGAAGAAGTTTACTTAATGAAGAGTGCTGAAACTAGATGTGTGGGTTTTTTTTTTTGCTTTTTGGGTCACACCCAGTGATGCACAGGGGTTACTCTTGGCTCTTCACTCAGGAATTACTCCTTGGCGATGCTCAGGGGACCATATAGGATGCTAGGAATCGAACCCGGGTCAGCCACATGCAAGGCAAACACCCTACCTGCTGTGTTATCACTCCAGCCCCTAGATACATGTTTTTGAAAGGAACTTCAGTTTGAATCCCTTATGGGACCCCCAGGTATCTGTGAGAACGTTGGATTTAGCAAGCTTAGAGATAAACTTTTGGACACCCTCACCCAATCATCTCTTCTTTTCCTACCATTCTTATTTATTTTCTGCAGGAGATGCAAAGAGACTGATTTTCCACACCATCTTCTTACCCTTCATGGCTAACAGACCACCAAATCCTGTTGATCCTATTTTTTGTGTGTTTCAAACTGTCTCCTTTTCTCAAACCCTCTACAAATTCCTTCTCTCTTTTACTTCGATGGAACTCATGCAGTTGGTTTCTAATTTGAATAGGTTTTTCTGGAACCTTTTGCCCTTCACAGAGTATGCAGAATGACTCAGGCCTATACCTTTGCTACTGTTCTGCAGTTATTTTGTTGTTACTTTATATGCTACTTTGTTATTACTCTGCATTCTGATACTTCCTAACGGCTCTCTCTTCCCCATCATTGCCATCCACAAGTGCCAGTATGTGACATAAAATCTTTCCCAGATCTAGTCTCTGCCTCCTTTCAATCGTCATTCTTCACTGCAACTATAATAAAATACACCAGGTTTGGCATAGTGAGGCTATTTTATTTATATATTCTTGGCACATGCTATTCCCGTTGCGTGGGAAAAAGAATGTGTGCATGTGCTAAAGGGTGATGTTGTTAAATGCATCTTACAGATTAGAAGACTGAGGTTTAGTTAGGTTATTTTTCCTTTCACTATTACCCTAGTGGCCATCTGTTTTGGGGAGGTCTCCTGTTCCCATAAACTTCTGATGGCACAAATAAATGATTCTGTGATATATATTTTTTCAAATTTCTCTTTCTCACCCCATACGCATTGCTTTATTTCTTCATTTGACAGGTATTTGTTTTTATGCACTTAATGTCATAAATTACAGGAGATCCCATTACAGCTCACTTGAGTTCTTTTCTTTTGGCAATCAAGATTGAATGCAGAGGACCAAGCAAGATGACCACAGTTAGCAGAAAATTTAACTGTAGAAAGAAGAAGAAAGCTGGGGAAACTGGTGCATGGGGTATCCTTAAGTAGGATGCCCAGGAAATGTGGAAAACCATCTCCTTTATACTTTCTTTTCTAAGGGAAATGGATGAACACTCTGAACTGGGTTTAAGGCATGCATGGTGGTAAAATAAAGTTGCTTGGAAGAGCAGGATATTTGAGATTATTTTCTGCATATGCTGTGGCCATTCTCAGGAATTTATCTCAAGGTTTTCTCTTTCTAATCTCCCCCTAACTTCTCTTGCCCCCACATTGCTTCATCAATACAACGGTGCTCTCTCAAAGTCAGGTGTTTACTGACTTTTGTTGGGCTTGTACAACTGTGAAAACCTTGGTTCTACTTGTTTTGTGACATCATTTTGAGCATAGCAATGACAGTAAATCAGAATTTCCTTTCCCTGGAGAGTCAGATATAAAGTATTTAACAACATTTTACTGCATTTTTTGTCCCTCCCCTATCTCTCAGAATAATATTTCCATTAGATGGCTCATGTCATGATTTCATCATAAAAAACAGGGACTGTGGATCTTTCTAAAACACAAATTTGAAATATGTGTTTCTTCTTTCATCAGTTTAGAACACACATTCTTTATTGTGCTTATTGTGATCTTTCTTAAACTGGTTTCCACTTCCTGCCAGTTTTCATTCGCCATCACCATTGGATTTTATTCTCTATCAATTCTAAGTAGTATATAGAATATAAATAAACCACTAATTTCTGATCTCCTGGCGTTTTTCTCATACTAAGAATTCATTCTATCTTTTCCTCTCCAATAATGTCTGTTCTTCAAAATTTAACATGTAGCTTGGTGTTTAGCACAAAGAAAGAGAGCTTCAAATTTTATGAGTGAATTGGAAATACATTTACTTAGTATGATTTCTTTTAAGAGGATTTTCTAAAATGTCTCCCTTCCTGTTATAGAGATACGTGGAGTTTGTCTCACAACCCTCTTTAATTATCAAACGTATACATCTGTGGTCACATGTAACATTTATTCATCAGTTCATTTATTGGAAAATCCGTCTCCAATATTGAGTTATAATCCTTGAAGACAACACAGAGCTATTTCTATCTGTTAAATTTCAAAAATAGAGTACACTGTAGAATAATACCAGTGCAAATGTATGCACACACGATTATACACTCTTTCTTATGGTAACATAGGCAAGATTTTGCTGTGATAATACATACATTCTTAAATTTAGTGACTTTACTTGATGGCGCATTTCTCACTCATATAAGTACATGTCGGATCAGTTTTCTGTCCTTCATACAGATTCCAGAAATATGTTTACGTCTGTATTTTGAGCAAATGCTATCCTTGGCTTCCAGAGTAATTTATCAGAGGAGAAAAGAAGTAGAAAAAACATAATATTCTACTTGTCCCTTTTCATTAGGGTTCATTGACCCAAATCTGACTATGAGAAAGGTGTGGAAGAATAGGCTCACTGAACATCAGTATTTGGAGAACATTAACAATCTCAGTCACATAACATTAAGAAACTTAGGGGAAGAAAATGTCATTATAGAGTGGCAGAGTTGAGAGGGTAGAAATAGTGGCTAAATGAAACTTGACATAAGATTTGACTCTAGAAGGTAAGTGAGGACAGATCCTAGTCATGTTTGGACCTAAAATATAACTGGACTCTAGCTTTATTTAGATTGTTTTCTAGTTCCTACATAATATTCATATTCATAATTTTATTTATGCATGTGATTTAAAAAAATTAGACTATAGGGGCCAGAGCGATAATACAGTGGATATGGCATTTGTCTTGCATGCGACCAACTCAAGTTCAATCCCTGGCATCCCATATGTTACCCTGGCACTGTCAAGAATGATTCCTGAGTGCAGAGCCAGGATTGAGCATTGCAGGGTATGGCCCCCAAACAAAAACAAAACAAAATTAGAGTATAATAAATATTCTATATAATAAATAAATAATAAATAGAGTATAATTACTTACTTAGTTTAGAGTTCTTATTAAAGATATCCCGGGAGGTAATTATGACTAATCAAAGGCAGAACAGTTTAGACATTAATGCTTGAAACTTTGGGAAAAATGGCATTTTATGGAAAACCAGTTGTTATTTTAGCCAAAGAAAATAGAGGGCCTTAATACATAAATAGTCCAAAGGTACATTTTAATAGATGTGAATTTGCATTGCAAAGTTGTCTCCTGGTGGTCTCATCTCTCCTTTTTCATTGAGGAAGTTAATTAAACTTTGTCTAGCCCAACTAGATCATTTTCCGCATGTTTTTTTAAAAGCCTATGTTTGCATACATGATCGCTGCTGATTCTTTCACTAGCCTCTTGGTGTGAGTTGAACTGCTATGTTGAATTCTTGCCTTGCAGCTGAAATAATTGAAATTGGCTTTTCCAGAATGGACCCCAGTCTATGTTTTTGGCTCCAAGCCCATTGTTCTCTTATCCACATAACTTTGATTATCATTTTGATATTGATAAAAGTGTCTGTACAAATTCAAATTATTATTGAAGATATCAAGAGAAATGACTTCTTCAGAATCAGTGATTAGTTTTTGTTTGTTTGGGGGCCACATTCGGCCATGCTCAGGCCCTACTCCTGGCTCTGTGCTCAGAGATGCCTCCTGACAGTGTTCAAGGGACCATATGATGTGCAGGGGAATCATACCCAGCTCAGCAATGTGCAAGGCAATCACCTTGCCTGCTGTACTATTTCTCTGGTCCCTTTGAGGATCAATAATTGTGTTCAAAATGAGTACTACTATTGAATACTACTATATAAAAGATGCAACAAAACTGCTAACTGATAAAGAAATATAGCTTTTTCTCTAATTGTCTTTATTTCATTTTTACCTTAGAGTTTCGGAAGAGATAACATAACTTATAGTATATCTGAATTACAAATCTCATAACCACTTCTACTTATATGGCGTCATTTATTCATTAAATATACATTGATTATTTATAGCATGTTTTACAATGGAGCGATAGCACAGCGGGTAGGGTGTTTGCCTTGAATGCAGCCAACACGGCCAACCCGAGTTCTATTTCTCCGACCCTCTCAGAGAGCCCAGCAAGCTACCAAGAGTATCTCGCCTGCACGGCAAAGCCTGGCAAGCTACCCGTGACATATTCGATATGCCAAACACAATAACAACAAGTCTCACAATGGAGACATTACTGGGCCTGCTTGAGCAAATCGATGAACAGCGGGAGGACAGTGACAGTTTTACCCTCAATTTACATCCTATGGGGAACAAACATAGAGTTTGTACTCTCACAGAGTAGTTACCAGAAAGTGTGGTCATTGTCAAAAAAGGGGAGCATAAAAGAGTGATTAGAGAATGAGGTAGGTTGATAAGGAGAGACCCCAGAGACCAGAAGGGGTAAGAAAACCTTCACAAAGATGAACGAAAAAGACTTCAGTTCTGTGTCAGATTGTCTGGAACAGGTGGATTCTTCAAGGAAGGGCTGTAGGTGCTGCCCCAGACCAGAGCTATCTCTTATGTTAACTATTATGTTGTTCAATTCTGATGGATATATAAGGCTGTTTATCCTTAGACACGGGGCCATGAACCTTGGAGGAATTCTGTTGTTCAGAGAGATTGTTGGATCCCACCATAGGGATCTAAGTTTCTCTGATTGGATAGGTCTGGGCTCAGTTCTGAGCACTTGCATTTCAAATAATTTCTGGGCAATGCTGATGTTGCATCCTGGACCAGCTCCCTTCTGAGAAGCATAGTCAGTCGTGGAACAAAAGAGAAGAATTTGTGTGTGAGTTAGTGACTTTTAGCTGTACCTTTGCCATTTGCCCTTAGCATATGTTCCGAAGACAATTAGTATTTATTACAAAGGTGCTTCTTATGGTCTGAATGGATAAGTCAATTAATCTAATTAACTACCCTCCTTTGGTCAATTGCATTTATGTGAATTTATGAGTATTTCAGATTCGCAGTGAGTATATCAACTAGAAAGAGATGACTTATCTGAGACTGCAACGGGAAGAACTTACTAGATTTTCTGGCTTTGTGTCTTGACTATATTTTTAGGGCAACTGATTGAAAAAAATTCATTTAAAAATAGAGAAGAGCTCACTTGGATATTTATAGGCTGACAGGTTAAAACTAGCACAACATCTGAGTGGGAAATTGTGACTTCTGAAACTTACAAGAGCATTTATCTAAGAACTCAATGAACTAATTCAGAGGAAATTCCACTAAGATCTCCGTAGTTCTGGGTAAGAACACCTGCAGAAGAGGGTTAACATACCACATGACCTAACTCCCTGATAAAATGTAAACCCTAGTAGAGGGAAGTTGTATTTTCAGGGTTAAAAGCTACCAAACCTCCTTCCCCTAGGTGTTTCCTGGCAACAGCTGGAAACAGATTGAGAGAAGGAAAAGAAAGGGCTTGGCCTCTTCCCAAACTCTGTAGCCTTTAGCACCTTCTCCCTGGGGTTGCTGCGTCTAATTGGGCTGGGAGGATCCAAGAGAAAGAGAACCATTGCAAATGTTCCAGAGGTGAGTTCTGGTTTGCAGAGACTTGCTGGTTGTGCTAGAGATGGAATGACTGCACTCCGGGTGGTGATCTGCTTAATTGAGCAAAGCCTTGTGGAACGGGGTGAGTGTGGTCTGGAAGATTGTTTTAAAAATGAGTGGGCAAGTGTTGAAGGATTGTAGAAGAATCTGCTAAGGGGCCAGGGGTGGCCCAAAGGACTGGAGTATACTTTTCAGGTAGGAGACCCTGGTTCCATCCCTGGCTGGTACTGGCCTCCTGCGCATCACTGGACATGACTCCCCTACCCTCCAAAGAATAAAACATAAGAAAGGACAATGCCTACTCAAAATAAGGATGTGGGCACCAAGAGATAAGTGTGCAGGGGAGGGAAGATGCTAGATCCTTTGCAAGGGGCCAGAGATCTTCCTTATTCCCACCACAGTTCTCAGAGATCAGTATCAGTCTTAATTTTACACAGGACAGTACTGAGGTCCTGAATCTCAGTACGGCAGGTAAGCAAACACTGGGATGAAATTCTGCCAAGGTCATTTGACTACAAAGCCTTGATTAATTTCACCATGCTGACCTGCCTTCCCAGACAAAGGCATGGCAGTTGGAGAACACAAAGAAGAGAATTCCTGGACAGAAAATAGGAGTCGATAAAACAAGGAAAGAATTTTGAGCGATTTTCATCCTAGTCAGACTGTAATTGTAATTTATTTGATTTTTACTTTCTTGGACCTCCCAAGCTGTGATCTGGTGATATGTGGTCTGGTTGTACAGGCTTGATGGTTCTGTTGCAAACAGGAAGATTGGGGAAGGGGCTGGTAATGCAGGCTGGGAAAAACAGTCTGAAACCTAAACCGTCCTAAGTCATGGAGACCTTGGGGACAAAGGTCCCATCGCAGAAGCCTGGGAAATCACTGAGATGCAGAATTCCAGGCCAAGTGTAAGGAGTGGTCAAGTGACTGGACACATCACCCTTGCCAACCATCCTCCATTTCCCCAAACTCACACACACACACACACACACACACACACACACACACACTCCTCTCCAGAAGAGACTTTGCCCCTGGAACAAAAGCCATGCAAATAATTTCTAAAGACCATCCACCGCTCCAAGCTCTTCTCCTTAGCAACTACCCTAGTAATGGATGGGGTAGTGGGTGGCAGTTTGGGGTAAAGGTAAGGTAAAGGTCCTCCCGTTGATCGTTGATTTGCTCGAGCGGGCCCAGTAACGTCTCCATTGGAGACTTTGTTGTTACTGTGTCTGGCATATCGAATACTCTCGGTAGCTTGCCGGGCTCTCCGAGAGGGGCGGAGGAATCGAACTCGGGTCGGCCATGTTGGCCGCTTGTAAGGCGAACGCCCTACCCGCTGTGCTATCGCTCCAGCAGTTTGGGGAAACTATATAAACTCTTGCCAGGGGATGGAGAGTTAGTACAGTGAGTTGTTTGCTTTGCACACTGCTTACCTGTGTTCAGTCCCCAGCACCCCATAAGCACCATCAAAAATGATTCGTTGAGCGCAGACCAGGGGTAAGTCTTGAGCACCACTTGGTGTAGCCCAAATACAATGAGCAAAAAGCAAGCAGCAAAATGAACTAACTTGATAGTCGAAGTGACATCTGCAATTGTCTGTTTATTGCAGCACGCTTTACAATAGCCAGAATCTGGAAAAAACCTGAGTGCCCGAGAACAGACGACTGGTTAAAGAAACTTTGGTACATTTACACAATGGAGTACTATGTAGCTGTTAGAAAAGATGAAGTCACGAAATTACATACAAGTGGTACTACATGGAAAGTATCATGTTAAGCAAAATGACTCAGAAAGAAAGGGAGAGACATAGAAAGATTGCATTCATCTGGGGAACATAAAGTAACAAAATAGGAGACTAACACCCAAGAATGACTGAGATTAGTATCAGGAATTTTACTCCATGACTTGGAGGCCAACCACACATACTAGGGAAAAGGGAGCTCAGATAAAGAGGGGAACACCAAATAAAGGTGTTGGGAGGATCCTCCCAGGATGGGAGAAGCATGCGGAAAGTAGACTATAGACCAAACATGATTGTCACCCATTGCCTCTTTTGCAAACCACAACACCCAATAAGAACAAAAGGGAATGCCCTGCCACAGAGGCAGGATGGGATGGGGGGGATGGGGGGTGGGAGGGATACTGGGATCCATGGTGGTGGGAAATGGGCACCGGTGGAGGGATGGGTATTTGATCATTGTATAATTGAAACCCAAGCACAAAAATTTGTAAGTCTGCAACTGTACCTCATGATGTCTCACTATTAAAAAATTTTTTAATAAAAAAAAATGAACTAACTTGGAAGAGGAAGAGCACGGGTACAGCCTGGCACAAATGTTGCCTGCGTCCATGCATACATGCCACCGGCATCCCCCCTCCTGAGATGTGAACTTTCATATTCAACATTGGGTTGTATACTGGCTCACTCTGCTCTGGAGAAGCCCGTGTTCTTTCTTGAGCAGTACTTTAGCTTACCTCTCTTCTTACTTCCCTTTAATTTCCCGAATAAACTTGTTAAGTTTCACTATTCGTCTCCTCCTGAAATTCTTTCCTGAGAGTGAAAGACGATGAACACAAAAGTCTTGGGTAAGATTCAGACTGACTTTCCTGGCATCGTGCTGCGTTAAAGTTAGTCAGAAGGAGAGAGACTGACACAGAATGATCTTGCACATATAAGTAGTATAAGGAGCCCTGGGGGGAATAATGGATGCCCAAAACAATGGAAACAAAGAGAAGAGGATTAGTTCTCAGTAGGAAACATGCCACTTAAGAGGGCTGGAGGGAGAGGACAGGGAGGGCACAGTGACTATAGTGGAGGCAAGATCAAACTGGAGGAGCTGAAAGGTGGTGATAGTTCCTGTATGATCTGCCTCAGCGGACCGGAGTGTACTTTTCAGGTCTGAGATGGGGTTCTGTCTGCTTCCCACAATGCACTGTACTGTTTCCCACAATGCAAACAAATATATTTTTTAAAAGTGCCCCTTATAGAGGCAAACTGGTAGGCAGGAGGTGAGGAAAGGGGGGAGGTGGCAGAGGGAAGTGGGCACTGGTGAAGGGGTTGGTGTTGAAACAATGTATACCTGAAACCCAATCATGCATGACTTTGAAATTTTATGGTGACTAATCAAAAAAGGAAAGAAAAAAGAACTTACTAAACTTAAAAAAAAAAAAAAAGGACTGACTTCTTTCCTGTGAAGGGCAATCCCTTGCTCCAGCTTGAGTCCATGAGTCCCTGAGTGATTGGGTGGCAGGGGTCATCTCTCGTGCTGGGCAAGAGAAACGAACCCAGGGGCAGCTTGACAGCTGCCAGGCGGGGCTGGCGGGCATGAACTGCTGTGCCATGCAGGGGCTCGTAACATTCTTTCATCAGTACTAATATCACCCTTTTCTTGGTGACAGAGGTGGGTCAGTTTCCTTCTCCAGGCTACCATTTCTCTCCTCCCTGCTTCACATAAGCTTCCTAGGGAACCTCTATGAGGAACAGTTCTATCAGTGGTCTGGTGATTTGGTGCTGCCTGGACTCCCTGAGATTTGGGGTTGGGGGTGTGGCTGCCATTGCCACCCTGATGGTACTGGGGGGTGGACTAGAGCTACACCCAATGGTGCTTAAGGGTCAAACAAGTGCTAAAGATTGAATTTGGAACCTGGTACATGCAAGGCAAGTGCTTTATCCTTCTGACTTCTCTCCCTGGTCCCTGGCATTTATGTAGAAAAAGGAAATAATTTTGATACAAACCCTTTTGTTTTCTGGGCTCTTTGAAACTTTGCTTCAGTTATTTCCTCTGCGTTAGACCTGTGTGTTGTATTAATACTGGGGGCCTGTTAATTATTCCCAAGGTTGGAACTAAAGCCATCTGCTCCTCAAAGTTATTGATCCTCAAACACCCACTCTTGTGGACCCTTGGTGGCTGACACTGACCTTCTACCTCATTCCCAGTGTCTAGTACAGAGTGACGAAATCATTTAATGTGTCCTGTTTTTAGGCAGTATAATGAGCAACATAATAGAAAAGTGAGATGAGCCCTTCCTAATTAATTGCTTTCTTCTCTAACCTTTTTATTTTTGTCTTTGAATACAAATGCTTTGTGTTCATATTACCTCACTTCCCACATATAGTTGTGCCTTGTGGAACTTAAAAAAAAATCCCTTTGATGTATTTTTGAGGGGACATCTCCTTTAAACATTAACCTTAAAATTCAGGCTACTCTATGATGCTTGATTCCATATCACTAGTTTTAAAAGACATTTCTAAGTCTCTATCACAGTATAGAGCATAGCACCTTCTGCATAAGCAGGTAAATCATTTTTGTAAGTAGCTATTTACGAAGGATGAGCAGCAATTTGTGTGGGGTGGGAGAGAAAGATTGATATTTCATCAGTTAGTGGTGAGGTACACATACTTCTCAATTATCTGTATGAATGGGGGCAGTGATAACAAGTGTAAAGAAGTACAGAAGATATCCATGGTGGAATTTCAACCAGGCCTATTAGCTTCTTATCAAAATGGCAAACAGTGTGCTAAAATCAAATTTTAGGCATCCTGCAGATTTTGCCTATTATTCTATTCCAGCTCCATTGTTTCTCAACAACTAAAAGTTTGTTAGGTAAGCAGATAAAGGCTGGTTGCATTTGGGGGGCAGGAGACTCAGCCACACCTGGTGATGCTCAGGGCTTACTCCTGGTTCTGCACTTCGAGATCACTCCTGGTGGCCTCGGGGGGCGATGGTGGGGTAGCAGAGATCAAACCCAGGTTGACCACATGTAAGGCAAGCACCCAACCTACCATACTATCACTCCAGCCTCAGGGCTGGTTGCATTCAGAAAGACAAGGTATTTTAAGAAAATTGTTTGTGAATGCATAATTCACAGACGAGGCCTGGTCTTTCTCTTCATTGAACTGAACAAATGTTGGCATTTTGTGAACAAAGCAAATCAAACACTTTACTAAGATTGACAGGACATGCGCCAGAGAAAATCCTGCGATATTATCCAGAAATGAAATAGTCTGAGTTTTTTTTAAGACTTCCCCCAAATGATTATAAGAACAAAAGCGAAGTCAGTAGCTTCAGGTGGTAGGGGATCACTAGCAATAATTGGCTGTATTCTTCTTCATGTCAAGAATTTTCAAATACAAGACTCAAATATACTCTAGATAAAAATCACTTCTTGCTACTGAGTTTTTGCTTTCCTGCATGCAAGTATCAGTTTATCAGCTAGAATAATACTTTTAAAATATTACGAAAATGTAGAAAGACACAAAACTAAACTGAAAACCAAGACACAAATGAGTCTTCTTTCTTAAACATGCATCTTGCTTTTATTCCATTCACACGTAACTGAACTTAAAGCACATCTATTTCTGAGTCAGAACACTTTCCACCCGAGTCCAGAGGGTCGGCATTTCCACGCATGTAACTTGGGCAGAAGGTAGCTTCAAACAAATTGAAGTTTTAGAGACCTTGATACGTCCCTTGAAAAAAATCCCATGTGCTCAAAGGTTCCGGTGTGAGCTCCAGTCTGTTCCCTCTGGCAGCTGATCTGTAATTAGGAGCTTACCCCACACAGGAGCTAACACCTTTCTGGAGAACTGTCTTCTGCTAGCTCCAGCAAGATTTCTAATTTGCTACTTCTTCTTCTCCTTTCCTTTTTTTTTTTCCTTTCCCAGTGACATCGCTAATTTTTCTCCTTTTTCCAATTCAGAGCACAAAGATGGAGAAAAACAATAGTCTTTTCCTTTTGAGCCTACCAGACCTCTGAGTGGCATGTGTTTGTGTGTGTGTTTGTGTGTGTGTGTGTGTGTGTGTGTGTGTGTGCGGGCACGCGCGCATGCAAGAACAGTATTCCTTGTGTTGCAAAGATACTGTATCAGCCTCATTTTGGAACTTGCTATTTTTCTTTTGACTTCTCTCACCTTTTTTTTCACCCCCATGAATGACTTAACACCAAATCAGGTTTCTTTTCTGAAACTAGAACATAAGTGTTTAATGTTCACCAGGATGGTAACTTTGTTCAAAGGAACTTTTCTCCACACTCCTTTCTTTCTTTTTTCTTTTTTTTCTGATTTTTGTTTTTAGTAAAACACCATGAGGTACAGTTGTAGACTTACAAATTTTTGTGCTTGGGTTTCAGTTATACAATGACCGAATACCCATCCCTCCACCAGTGCCCATTCTCCACCACCACTGATCCCAGTATCCCTCCCACCCCCCCATCCCCCCCATCCCCCCCTGCCTCTGTGGCAGGGCATTCCCTTTTGTTCTCTCTCCTTTTGGGTACTGTGGGTTGCAAAAGAGGCATTGAGTAGCAGTCATGTTTGGTCTATAGTCTACTTTCAGCATGCATCTCCCATCCTGGGAGGATCCTCCTAACACCCTTTACTTGGTGCTCCCTTCTCTATCTGAGCTGCCTTTTCCCCTAGCATGTGCGGCTAACCTTCAAGCCATGGAGTAAACCTCCTGGTCCTTAATCTCAGCTATTCTTGGGTGTTAGTTTTCTATTTATATTCCCCAGATGAATGCAATTTTTCTATGTCTATTCCTCTTTTTCTGAATCATTTCTCTTAGCATTATACTTTCCATGTAGTACCACTTGGATGTAAATTTCATGACTTCATCTTTTCTTACAGCTGCATAGTACTCCATTCACACTCCTTTCTAGAAACACCTACTGATGCGAGGCTGCTTCCCTAAATTCTGCCACATAGAGACAAGCTGCCAAATGGGACTTTTATGTATGGCTGTTGAAACCTGGCTAGTCTGAAGGGAGAAGCACTACAGACAAAAATACATGCTGGAATTTGAAAATATAGAATTAAGAAAGAAAACATCCCCTGTAATTTTTAAATTGGTATTATGTCGAAATGATTGTTTAAGCTAGTTCCATCCATTTCTTATTAATTTTTAAAAACATGGCTCTGGGGAAATGTCAAATTACACTTGTTGTTGGGATTTGTGACTTGTGTCATCTCTCTACTGTTTAGCACTGATCTCGGAGGAGGCCAGCATTGTGAGAACAAAATGCTGGATGTTCTCTGAGAAGCTCTGATGCTGGCCTGGGTAAAGCTGGGTGGGTTTTCTTGTCAGAGGCTCACATCAGAGGTGTCTCAGAAGAGAACGAAACATTACTGGGGAATGGGATGATTACATGCTGAGGGGAAGGAGGGCAGGAGCAGAAAGACAGCGTTCAAGGTAGCCCGAGTTTAGCATACGTGTTGGGACTGTAAAGTGATGACTCTAATGAGGACAATTTTAGAAGACTCTATTAATCCAAGACACAGGTGTCTGAGGCACTTAATTCATTCACATCATAAAATTTATCTGTATTCTTTCTCCATGGAAAGAATTCAAAGTGCCAAAGAAGAAACCTTTAGTGCCTACTCAGTCTTAAGGATTATGCATGGGTGGAGAAACACGAAGAAGCAAGGGAAATCCCAGACACTAGTCTCAGTTCCCTCAGTTCCATCATTGATTGAGGAGGCTAAATTTCTTTCTAAAGTGTGACAGAATCTCAGATTCTTGGGAATTGAAGAGGTTAAATGCATTGTAACTCTCTAGCGCTCTCTAGCACCTCAGTAGAACAAGAGGCTGGTGTTCTGGATATATATATATATATATATATATATATATATATATATATATATATTTTAGATATCTCCTTTATGTATAGCCGGATCTCAACTCAATGGTTTCTGCTACTTCTTTTTTCTTTGTCTCTCTATACGTAGAAGGTAGGGATTTGGGCTGAGGAGAGTCCTCAGGGCAGGAGTGCTTGCTGTTTGTGTTTGGGGTCCTGGGTTTGAGCCACGGTACCACAAGACAGAAAAAAAAAGAAAGGAAAAGGAAATGAAGAAAGAATAAATGAGTGAAAGAAAGATAGAGGAAGGAAGGAAGGAAGGAAGGAAGGAAGGAAGGGAGAGAGGGAGGGAGGGACAAAGGCAGGGAGAGAGGGAGGGAGGGAGGGAGGAAGGAAGGAAGGGAGAAATGAAGAAAAAAGGATGAAGGAAAGGAAGAAAAGTGGATATTAAGGGGTTATCTGATTTTAAAAATTATCTCTAAGGCAAATTTCAGATGTGGTCCAACTTAAGCATCACCTAGCAATTCCCTCTGGAGATTTGTCATATTTTGATGTGTAATAATTCAAAACTAGGGCAATAAAAAAGAATATAGATATTTTAAACTAGGTTTTTAAAATTAAATCACTGTGAGATACATAGTTACAAAGTTTTTCATGATTGGGTTTCAGTCATAAAATGTTCCAATACCTGTCCCTTCAACAGTGTACATTCTGACACCAATGTCCCTAGTTCCCCTCCCCTTCTGCCACACACCACACCTCCAGTTTGCCTCTATGGCAGACACTTTCTCTCTCTCACACACACACACAAACACACACACGCTCTCTCTCACTCACTCTCACTCTCATTCTCACTCTGTCTCTTCTTTTAGGCATTGTGGTTTCAATACTGGTACTGAAAGGTTATCATGTATATCACTTTACCTCCATGCCGCACTCAGTTCTTGTTGAGAATGATCATCTAAAGTAGATTTTAAAAATGTCAGTATTCTCTGTAAGGACCTGCATCAGTTTTCTATTTTGTATGTATTGCCTTTATTTAGTCGATTAAGACATTACACTACAGATTTGTCTGTGGTATGGTATCGATACCATCATGCAGTTCTATATGCATGTCAGATGCAACTAAACAGGCAGTCTATTGTGGGAACTGCCAATTATGTGTGTAATCTTCCATGCTTCTCTACCACATATGCATTACCCTACTAAGTTAATTCAAATTTTGATTAATTTTCCACAATTTTTTTGTTTTGTTTGTTTGTTTTGTTTTGGGGCCACACCCAACGATGCTCAGAGTTTACTCTTGCCAGGATCATGGGACCATATGGGATGCTGGGCATTGAACCCTGATTAGCTACATGCAAAGCAAGTGTCCTACCTGCTATACTATCTCTTTGTTCCCTACCACCATTTATTTCAACCATCAACTCAGGAATTCTTAGTTTCCAACCAGCACAAATGTATACATTTCAATTACTATGTAATAAGACTATTCATAGCAAGATAAAGTTCATTTTTAGAAATGTTCTTTGTTGCCTAACCACTATTATAGTATGATATCTCAGTTCATAAATTATTTTCATTGCAACCAACTAAACCCTAGGCCTTAAAATCCTAATTTTCAAAGTGCCTATGTGAAATTGATCCAAAAGTTTGAAAATGACCCTGGAAAATTAGTAGCCATGCAATATTTTATGATCAAAATGTCCTAAAATCTTGATGAATTTAGCTAAATAAACCTAACACATAGCAAGTTGTTTTTTAAGCACTGCATCTGGAAGCATTGTACATTTTTAGCAGGGATGGAACTATGTTTTCAAGTTAATAGAACATCCTTGTGTTCTCAATGAGTGTTTCATTGCAATTTTCTGCCAGAATATCATAAGTAACAGAAAATTCATTTTTATAATGGATTAATTTAAGAACATTGGCTCTTTCCCCTTCTTCTTGTTCCTCTTTTAAAAGATAAAGGATTATCCTAAGACTGCTGGCTACACTCATGGCAAGGTATTAATATATACAATTAAATTAACACCTATCATTAAAGGTTTGCCAGATAACAATCAAAGGTAAATGAGATTTTCAAGAAATTGAGTAAACAAAGTATGATCTTCAATTATCTAAAAAGGCTTTGATGAAAACCTCCACCGATTAAAAGGGAAAATGAACAGAATGTTCTGACCATATGCCAGTTATACCTTCATCTTACTAAATTTTGGAAAGTGGTACATGGTGTAAGAGGCAAAAGAATCAGGAATATTCCTGAGTTAAAATTGACACAAAATGTTCATATTTTTACTAGGGGGTGGAACTACTCTCCTTTCAACTCCAATTGGAATCAGATATGGAGAGAAGGTAAAATATATTTTAAGTGCACATGCTAGAGAAGGCAAAAACAAAACAAAACAAAAACACTTCCCTTTACCTACTTTTAACACTCAGTTTTTGTCCCGAGTGATCATACTCTGGGATACATTTGACAACTTTTCAACTTTTCAGTATCTGTATTGCAAACCATAATGCCCAAAAGAAGGCAAGGGGGGGGAGAGAGAGAGAGAGAGAGAGAGAGAGAGAGAGAGAGAGAGAGAGAGAGAGAGAGACAGAGACAGAGACAGAGACAGAGATAGAGAGACAGAGACAGAGAGACAGAGACAGAGACAGAGAGACAGAGTTACAGACAGAGACAGAGAGAGAGAGGGGGATCAGCAGAGGAAAACTAGGGACATTGGTGGTGGGAAAGGAATACTGATGAAAGGATGGGTGTTGGAACATTATATGGCTGAAACCCAATCATGAACAACTTTGTAACTTTATCTCACTGTGATTCAATTAAAATATATGAACGATGCAAAAAAAATAAGTCTAATAAAAAAAACATGTCTAGAGGTTTCAAAGATAGTTCAATGGACTCAGTGCCTTCTTTACATATGTAGGAACTGACTTTGACCCCTGGCACTGGATGGTTCCCCCAGCTCTGAGAGGTACCCCCTCAGTATCCCCACGTGTGCCCCCAAAGCAACAGAACAACAACAAAATCACATTTATCTCACAATCAAAAATAACCAACCATTGATTAAGCTGATTGAAATGGGCATGAACTTCACATTACTTTTTTTTTTATTTTATTTTTAAAAAATTTTTTTATCATATTTTTTATTAGTGAAACACAATGAAGTACACTTATAGACTTATAAATTTTTGTGCTTGGGTTTCAGTTATACAATGATCAAGTACCCATCCCTCCACCAGTGCCCATCCTCCCCCACCACGGGTCCTAGCATCCCTCCCCCCCCCATCCCCCCCCCCCCCCCGTCCCACCCTGCCGCTGTGGCAGGGCATTCCCCCCTGTTCTCTCTCTCTTCTTTTGGGTATTGTGTTTTGCCAGAGAGGCATTGAGTGGCAATCATGTTTGGTCTATAGACTACTTTTAGCATGTCTCTCCCACCCTGGGAGGGTCTTCACAACACCCTTTATTTGGTGCTCTCACTTCACATTACTTTTAAAAAAATTTTTTTAATTGCTTATCCATGACATAGACCATTACAAAGCTGTTCATAATTGAGTTTTGGTCATATAATGATCCAGCACCCATCCTCCAGCAGTGTACATTTACCACCACCAATGTCCCCCGTTTCCCCACCACCATCCCCCAACCCCCACCCCCTACCCCAGCCTTCCTCTATGGGAGGCACTTTCCTTCTTGTTCTTTCCCTCCTTTTCCTTTTATGCATTACGGTTTGCAATACAGGTGTTAAAAGGTCATGGTGTTTGTTCAGGGCATTTGGTATTTTTATCAGGGCTGTAAGGCTGGAGTAGCTTTTCAATTGGGTGGCAGCTTTGGCGTGTGGATGTGATTGTTGAGGTTTCTGGAAGTACAGGAAGGTAGGGAAAGGTAACCCATCCAGACCCCGAGAAAGCCTGGAGATTTCAGTCACAAAACCCGCATACCAAAATTTTCAGCAGATTGCGTCTTGGTGAGGTCCGTCCTGAGATGGTGGAATCAGGCCAGGAATATAGTGCCTATTTTGGATTGTGGAAGCAAGTGGCTGGTGGGGGCTCTGCTTGGATGGGCACAGGCCAGCCTCCCCCTCTCCGACTTACCCCAGTCTGTTCAGCTAAGCATGGGTCCGAGCTTATCTGTGGCTTTTGATCTCTTTTGAATTTTATTTATGGGTCTCTGAAGCAAGGCTAGTAGTAGAGCTTACACGGTGGCGCTGGAGTTGGTTCGTGGGAGTGACTACCAGTGCTTCTGTGAGTATTGGGAAGTTTTGGGAGGTAGCCCTCCCCAACTCTGAGAAAGCCTGAAGATTTCAATCAAAAAACCCGTAAACCAAAATTTTCAGCAGAGTATATCTTGGTGAGGTCCATCCTGAGATGTTGGAGTCAGGCCAGAGGTATGGTGGCTATTTAGATTTGTGGAAGCAAGCAGCTGCCAGGGGCTCTGCTCGGGCGGGCCACCAGGCCAATCCACCCCCTTCCACTTACCCCAGTCTGTTCAGCCATGTGCGGATCGGAGATTAACTGTGGCATTTGATCTCTTTAGAGATTTATCTATGGGTTTCTGAAATAAGACCAATAAATTAGCTTGTATAGCTGAGCTGGAGTTGGTTTGCAGGCATGGCTCCCACATACCTAACTTGTGGCCATTTAATTTCTTGATAAACTTGGTCCCAAGTTGTTGGGGTCCAGCCAAAAGCACAGGGACAATTTTGGGGTGACAGGAAGCATGAAGGCACCATCAGGCTGCTAATGTACTCAAACTTCAGGTACATGTTGACCTGTTGGTGGTACTATAACCCCCATTTAGAATTTTAAACTAATACTTTATTTTAATTTTATATAAAAAAGAAAATTTGTGTGCCAAAAAATGGTCTTAGGTTAGTGAAACAAACAATTTAACTTGGAATCCTGTTCCAATTTATTTCCAAATCTCTGAAAATAGTACATGGAAATCTTTTTAATAAAATTTCCCAAACTAGTTTATTGCTATATTTACTGACATTGATGGACATCTCACCATTCAATAGATAATAGTGCCTGGTATGTGTGTACTGCACTAAATAGTTGGCATTGATATTTAGATAAACAAGATGTAGAGTTTCCCCTCCAGGAGTTTAAAACGAATACAGAAGAAATGCAAATAATTTTCTTTTAAAAAAAACATACATTTTGTGATCTTGTTTTCCATAGGGCTGGAGCGATAGCACAGCGGGTAGGGCATTTGCCTTGCAAGCAGCCAACATGGCCTACCCGAGTTTGATTCCTCCGCCCCTCTTGGAGAGCCCGGCAAGCTACTGAGAGTATCTTGCCTGCACAGCAAAGCCTGGAAAGCTACCTGTGATGTATTCAATATGCCAAACACAGTAACAACAAAGTCTCACACTGGAGACGTTACTGGGTCCGCTCGAGCAAATTGATGAACAACGGGAGGACAGTGACAGTGACAGTTTTCCACAGCCTCCCTAGAATCTTGACAGGTATTTAGGACTTGGTAAGGTAAATACTTATACAACCCAATTGGTGGATTAACAAAAACAAAAACAAAAACAAAAACACAAATATTGTGGCCAAACGCTATCTTGAAAGACTTGAGTTTAAAGATTTGTTCTTGAAAGATAATAAAAGTTCTCTGAGAATCTAAGGAAATTATATTTTTAAAAATAAATAAAGCAGAATTGTAATGATAGGAAACTATGTAATAATGTTTGTGTGCCTAGAGAAGAAATTTAGATATATGAAGATAGACTATAGGAATGGATCTAACACAGTTGATGCTGCCAAAATAGGGTAGATATAGATTGTTTAAATCTGAAGGATCTCAGATACAATTATCTGAGCAATAAAGGGCCTAAAGGAACTCTAAAAGTGAGAATTGTTGGGGCTGGAGAGATAGCATAGCAAGTTTAGCGCTTGCATTGAAGGTGGCCAGTCTGGATTCAATACTTGGAACCACATAAATTCCTTGAGATTCATCAGAAGTGATCCCTGAGCACAGATCCAGGGGTAAGCCCTGAGGTCAGCCAAGTATGGCCCAAAGAAAAAATAATAATAGCTATGAGAATTGTTTGAGCAGATCTTAGAACTTTGGAAGCCCTGTGGCTATATTGGACTGAAGGTGAGTCCAATATTGCATTTGGGTCAGGAAGAAGGATAGAGAAATTTTTAGGAAATTAAGAGTCATTTTCTCTAGAAGTGACATAGTAAAGTCAGGAGAACAAACGGACAGTTTGAGTGACAGGACTAGTGATATGACTACATGAGATGAAGGAGAATGCTGAGAATATCCCTACAATTTTTTCCTAGGGTAATTTCCATCTCAACTATTCCTTAAAAGAATTTCTCTTATAACACAGGCCCCTTCATGCATCCTTGAGCATCACTACATGAAATAAATTGAATTAAATGGAACCTATTTTACAATTCAACCTCATATTTGCCCGTGTTAAGAAATGAATTTGACAGGGCACTTTCAACCAAAGACTGATGAGTCATAAATCATCCAACAATAACCTTAGCACCTCAGTGAATTACTCACCATTCTTCAGCATCTGCCAGAATCCAAGCTAACATTAAGAACCTTTTAGGGTTAAAGAAGATAGCAACCACTTCTGAGCTATACTACATAAATGTAACAGGACCTCAGAAAGTAATTGTAGTGAAATGTTCAAAAACAACTAATACCTTTGTTTCCCTCTCTGTGGGGTATATAGTACTTGTTTCACAGTGGGGGTTCAATAAATATTTATTGAACACGCACATATGGATTGTCTCTGAGAGTCAGTTCTTTTAAATGACCTTTTCTAAGCCAGTCTACTTGGCCACCATATTTGACATATTCCATTCCTTCTCTGAGTATGCTAACTGTCACCCACAGCACTCTCAGTAGGATGACTCTTCTGTTCTGTTTGGGGGATACTTCTGGTGATGCTCAGGGGCTACTTCTGGCTTGGTATTTTTCAGTGCTCATTCTTGGCATTGTTAAAAGGATCAAGTGGTGCCAGGGAACAAATGTGGACATCCTTCCTGCACCGTGCATTCTAGCCCTTTAAACTATCTCTCTTGTCCCTAGTTGATTATTCTGGTCTATTGTTCATGCATGACCTTAGTAAAAGTTAGTTTGGATTATTCAGACGTTTATTAATTCCATTTGAACTGGTTATGGTGAATTAATTGTGATTGTATTGAAACTTAATTACATTTAAGAATCTGGGGAGCCAAATCCAGCAGTTCTTGGGGGTGTTTCCAACTCTGTGCTTGGGGGATCTGGTGGATCCAGGGAACAAGCCTGGGCCTCCCTCTGGAAAAACTTGTATTCTAACTGCTATAATTATCTCTCTGACTTAATTACACTTTGAGTAATAAAATGTAAACACATAAGTATAAAATGTATAGGAGATGATTTCTTTGAAAACCATGTCAAGTGCTTTTGAAAGAATCAATAGATGTTAGTTGTTAATAATTGCTATTCAAAGAGCTTTGAGTAAATGTGGAAAATAAATGGTAAAACATAGAAATTTTGCTTTAAATCTGCACTTTGGTAGGTTTTTATGATCTTATTTTACTTCAAGAAAATTTTACATAAAATTTCAGCCTTACATAAAAAGTTTAGAAAAAATACTTTTAATTTTTAGACTAAGTGAAATGTTTATGGAACTAGACATTTAAAAACCCAGTTTAATCAATTTTATTTTGAACAATTTATTGATAGTTTTAATGGGCTGGATAAGAGAGCCATTGCTACCATTCCTTGATTGCAACATATATTATGAATGCAGTCAGAGAGAGAGGCATGGACATTCCTTAATAAATGCTCAAGCACATCACTGAGTTTTAGCCCTAACTACTCTGGCCCTGGATAGAGAAATTAGCTTTCTCATAAAGCCATTTCGTTGAATGTTTACAGCTCTCGTCACATAATAAACCATTCCTATTGGAGAAAGGAGTCATTCTGAGGACATCTCAGTATATCACTAAGCAGCAGTAATTTGGAGACATAGTCATCACAGGGTTCACCCCACTGTTTTGTAATGTTATGCACTGATGAACAGCTACATTCTCTTGAACAGTAGAATATCTTTCATTTTGTTTTTCAGAAATTGTCAGAACTAGGAATAAGCAATTTTTGTGGGACTGATTTGGCCTTTAAATAGGAGGTTGTTTGTCAGGAACTATCTCACTGGACATGTAGGAATGCTCTTTGTTGTGTGAGATTGCAGAACTCTTGTGGTAGGCAAACTACACCTTAGCAAACTTCTCTGTACGTGCTCTATATAATCTCTACTCTTGAGTGCATAAAACCCACAAATTGCTTCTAACACAATATGGCAGAGATCATAGGATTGTTATTCATATCTATCTATCTATCTATCTATCTATCTATCTATCTATCATCTGTCTATCTACCTACCTACCTGCCTATCTACCTATCTTGAAGAAGCAAGCAGCTAAGAAAGAAATGTATGTCCACATTCCCCATTTCATTTCTTTTTGAGGGATTAGAAAAAAAGGAAATCAAACACATTTGTGGGCAAACACAAATGCGTGTTTTCACTGGATTTGTGGGATAGAGAGGAAAACAGTGGGAAAGAGAGAGCTCTATAGATGTTTTAGAAACACAGACAGACAAGGCATAGCTATCATGAGTAACAATGTTCTATTGGTTCCTTTAGAAGTATACTCAATTCTCTCCTGCTAACTTTATTCTCTCCCTATGCTTTTCCCTTTACTCCCGCATGCTTTTTCCTTCTTCCTAGTTTACCATGTACCATCATTCCATCACTCGAAAGTTACTAGTAAAGATGACATCTATCCTACATCAATGATGTAGAAACTATTTTCTTATGAAAATGCAACCTGGAGAATAAAAACTCATTGGTTGTGCCAACCAGCATTTGTGTGGTCCATCTCTTCAGGAAGTTTCAGAGCCCTTGGGCTTGGTGGAGGGCAAAGGAAGGCCACTTTTATTCAAGGATTCTATTGATTAAAATATAATTGTCAAGCTTGAGACTTTCTGTAGAGTTACCACTGAACTTGTAAGAAATTTCAAATGGAATAAGTAGATGATATTTTGTCTTTTGTGTCCCTAGCGCATTATAAACATACAACCAGTGTTTGTGACAGTATGTAATGCTTTTATTGTTGCTCAGGAAAAGGAACACAGTACTGGTTATTAATCTTACTCTGATGAAGCAAATTCTTATGTATGTGAATTTGCTCAAGTGCCTTTCTCTAATGCTAATGAGAATGTAAGAGATTGACTCTGTGTCTTCTGTTGAAAGGTTTTCACTTTCCAGCTGCCTCAGAAGGAGTCAGCAAGAGCTCTTATGTCATTGTCATGCCAACCAAAAGTAAGATTTTTTTCCCCCTTAATGATGAGAAATTATTCTCAGTTCTCTCTACCTGGAGGGGAGTGAAAAATGGCTCATCCACTTTGAATCATCAAGTTCAGTGCATGTCAATAATCAAAGCTGCTCTTTTAAACTACAGTAACAGAAAAGTAGAATGTTTTTATTTCCTTATTGAATACCCATGCAAAGTGGTCTCTTGGACCAAACAAAGAAAGGGAAGAGAGCAAATTATGAAATGAGATACAGTGAGAGATTTTTCTGTCTGCGTAAATAAAGAGAAAGTGTCATAGTAAGACACACATTAATCAAGCAATTAACCTTTAAATAGTGTTATTTATTTTGGAGAGCAATTTTGCCACCCCAAGAACTATGGAGAGCCATTAATTTTATAAGATAAAATAAAGTCTGTTAACTCTTTAATGGGATAAAGAGTGTATGTCATCTAAATGGCTGACAGATTGCTGTGTAACTAGAGCTGAGGAACTGGCATGCAGAAATAGGCTGTCAGTCAAGCAGGTGTCATCTTTGCAAAAGCCTGGAACATGTCTTTTCTATTATTGAAGAGCATTGTCATGTTGGCAGATTCAGGGACAGATTCTGAAATAAAAAGATATTCATGCAAGTAGAAGTAGGAGATCTTTCCCCATATCCGCTTAATACTTTTCTCCTGAGACTGATGGCCTTCTAGGTCATTTCTGGTCATTAGAATCAATTAAAAATTAGAAACAAAAATTGATTTTCACCTTTCTCTGAATGCATCTATTTTAGGTGATGCGCGGATTTTAAACTTGTTAATAACACAAATCTTGGTAGTGCCATATTTTCTTGAAATTTAGCAGTTTGAAGGAAAAGGAACATATTCAAGTTACCCCCGAGGAAAAAACAAATTACCTTTTGCCTTTCTGACATCTTATTCTCCTTCAGTGAACCTGGACAATCTCCACCTGGCAGAGCTTTCAATCACCCAGATGGAAAGGGGGTTCAGGAGACCCCTCCAAAAACTGATGAGGTTCAGCCTCACCACTGGCCTAATAGAATGTGCTCTACAGTGGAACAGTCTACATTATATGCATCTGTCTTTCAGGGACCAATAGGCAGCATATATTCTTGTTTTGCACCATAAAGCAAAGGAACATTTTCCTGACTGTTTCCACATTTACTTACCCATAATATTATCAGTAGATTTCTTTTATCATTATGTCTAGTTTCATGAATACGACTTCAGTGCTATAGCTTGAATAATATCACATTTAAGTAGGATTTTTTAGATCTTCTAATATATGTGGACCAGAAATAACACTTCCTTTAATGATGTGTTTATTTTATTTCCAAGATGTTCAGTGTTTTAAAAGTCAAGATAATGTGGTCGAGTAACTTGATGGATGCTTCTATGTATAAGCATAAAATAGTAAAGCAAATCAGTTAGCTTATTTTTCTGCATAAAATTCTTGCAATTGATTATCAAATCTTTAGAATGTTGAATCAAATTCATCAAGAAGGGAAAGGGAATATTTGAAACTCTGAAACTAGCTCTATTTCTATTCCTGCCTGCCCACTGACCAGAGAGCTGAATAATGCAAAATTTGAAGAGATTCATTTACTAAACATCAGTGTCTGGAGAATAGCCATATGAGTTTTCATTTGTATCACATTTCTTGTGCACATTAAGAAAGAAGAATCACAAAGTTAGGAGTGTATTTCTATTTGAATAATTTCAATACATTACTCGAGCTAATTTTTGTGATGTCCCTAAGAATGTAAGCAGAAACTTTATACTCCCTGGTCTCTTGTGATCAAAAACTTCCAAATCAGACTTGCAAATCGCCTTCTCATCACATCGCTGAAGCTGCCAGATAAGAAAGTCTTGTTAAAAAAATGGGAACAACCAGAACGCATTCATTAGTGTCATTGTACTCTAATTGAAGAAGTGACTTCTTTTGTATCCTAAGATGGAAAATCAGTAAGCTTGTGACTGGGCTCCAGATATGTAGATCCTGCCTGAGTGATAGAAGAGTACTGAGACCTTCAAGGATATCTATGATGATGGAAAATACTATAAAATATAGAATCTACCCTTTGAAGTTTCCTTCCAGATGGTGATTGCTCTTGAGATACCATTTATTGCCTGTCACTTTGTGAGTTATTTGGATGAGCCTGGCAGAAAAGGATATTTTCTTTTACTCATAACAGTTTTGCATGTAGCAGCATTCTTAGTTGTAGAGGCATTATGTCATGAATATATTCTTTATGGATATTAAATACACATGACAAATCCCTATTAGTCTCTGCAGAAACAGATCTTCTGGCACTGTGCTTCTTCCAGTGGCAACAATTATACTCCTGACCTCTGCCAGGTAGAAGGATGCGCTAATTCTGGAGCCCCATCAAGATCTAAATAAGCATTATTTGCTTCAAGCCAGGGATACATTTTGGAGAGAATGAAGGCAGTTCCCAAAGGCACATACATAGCAGATCTGTAACTATTTTGGTACAGAGCAGGAAAGTGGAAAGTTAGACCATTATATTCTTTCATCTTTTTATGGTTTTGACCCTAAATATTTTCTGAAAATGGGATGAATGATTTCTACTTAACCATAGTATTATCAGTGTAGGATGAGATGAGATGCTCAAGTTCTTTGTAAACTATATAAAATGCAATAGAATTTAATTTTATATGAAATTTATTTTCATATATCCTGCTGCTTAGTAATGGAGAAGGGTGTCTTGTTAGCGCTGAGATTCCTATATATGGGGGAATTAAAACAAAAATCAAAGAGACACTGTACAATGAGAGTTGTGGTAGAAGAGATGATTGTCAAGATAATTATATGGTATCTACCAACTATCAACCTCTATGCCCCCCTGATTTCATTGACAATTGCAATTAATTATAAAGCACTTTTGGAGGGAGTGAGGATGGGCTTGACAAATATGCATATGAAAGTGTATATATCAAAACAGTATTTTAAAAAGTGTACAGATATGATGAAGGTATTTGATGTGTGTACTATTAAGAGGTGAACTGTGACAGGTAACTCATTCAAGGTCACATTTGGATAATATAACTGTGACTTTTAGAAATTTTACCTATTCAGAGAGACCTGAGACCTTAACAAATCAATTTGCACTCTCAAAGGCAAAATAAAATGTCTATTACTTCATTTACCATGTTATTTTCATTATAAACCATGAATTCATTCAAAACCCTAAAGAGACACACACAGATGAATATTCAGTGCTATTCAGTGCTTAGACTAGAATAAATGCTAGAGGCACTGATCCTAATTTTGCCCTTAGTATAATAAAATATTTTCTATGACTTGGATATGTTTGAGTTTATCCAATATAAGGCCCCTTTGCCCTGTTTTTATCCTCTAGTTGGCAATATCCACCAGATAATGACCTGCCAGTCTAACCCAACTTACTATAATCAAAGCAGGCAAAAACTAGCCTCCAGGAGAATCATATTTCCTGCTTCTCAGTTTAATGTATGTGTGTAACAGAAACTCCCTGCAAAATTGTGCCTGGGGGCTTGAGGATCCAAGTCAAAGCAATTCATAAAATGGATGCCTTATAAATCTAGCTGTGGAAGATTGATGTTAAGGCTTCTTAAATGGTTGCTAAGTCCATTCACGAGCAGGGATGGTCCAGTTATCTCCTTTTTAGTAGCCTGCCATTTTATTGCTCTTTAAAGAAATCATTAAAGATATTTGAAGTTGTCAGAATCAGGGAGCTAAGGCTTTGGAGGTATTCCAGGAAGGAAATGCCTTATACGGAAATACTCCTAAGATGAGTTAGGTACAGCAAATCTATCCAATAAAATAAACTGATTCAGGGCTTTTACAATCACAAATGCAATCACATTGGTTTTATTCACTTGTTAATTTCTTTATTCCTGGCACTTTTTTTGTATGTGTGTGGGCCTTATAGGAGTCAATGCAGTTCTAGGTACTTAGTTCCCAAGAGGAATTGGTGACACATCCATAGTCGACTTTCTTAAAACTTTTGGTATTTGGAACTTGTGTTCCATGTACAAGTGGTGATGGTATGTCAAGCACTTTTGCATGCTGTGCTTTGACACATATTAGCAACATGAAATTTACCTTCTAACATGAAGAGTGGCATCATGGAACTTGTGTTCCATGTACAAATGGTGATGGTATGTCAAGCATTTTAGCATGCTGTGCTTTGACACATATTAGCAACATGAAATTTAACTTCTAACATGAAGAGTGGCATCTCTTTCATAACAAGAGTTGCCCAAATTGAGAGAGAATACTAGTAGTGAAATGGTTAGAAAGCACATCGTCAAAATTATAATATCAAAAATATAATACTCCCGAAAGCATTATACAGATTCAATGCGATTCCTATAAAGATACCCATGAAATTCTTCAAAGAAATAGATCAAGCTCTCCTGAAATTCACATGGAACAACAAATGCCCACAAATAGCTAAAGCAATTCTTGGGAAAAAGACGTGGGGAGGCATTACCCTCCCCAACCTCAAACTCTACTACAAAGCGGTAATAATTAAAACAGTATGGTACTGGAACAAAGCCAGAGCTGCAAACCAATGGAACAGGGTGGAATATCCGTACACACAACCCCAAATGTATTAAAATCTAATCTTTGATAAGGGAGCAAGAAATGTGAATTGGAACAAGAAAAACCTCTTCAACAAATGGTGTTGGCATAACTGAACGACCACATGCAAAAAAGTGGGGTTAGACCTTGACCTAACACCATGCACAAAAGTCAGACCAAAATGGATTAAAGATCTCAACATCAGGCCAAAATCCCTAGGATACATTGAAGACAAGGTCAGAAAAACCCTCCACAATATAGGCTAATGGTATCTTCAAAGATGACATTCCACTGACCAACCAAGTGGAAACAGAGGTAAACAAATGGGACTATCTTAAATTAAGAAGCTTCTGCACCTCAAAAGATACAGTAACCAGAATACAAAGACAATATACAGAATGGGAAAGGACATTTACCCAATACCCATGTGATAAGGGGTTGATATCAAGGATATACAAAGTACTGGTTGAACTCTACAAGAAGAAAACATCTAACCCCATCAAAAAATGGGGTGATGAAATGAACAGAAACTTTCCCAAAGAAGAAATCCGAATGGCTAAAAGGCACATGAGAAAATGCTCTACATCACTAATCATCAGGGAGATGCAGATAAAAACAACAATGAGATATCATTTTACACCACAGAGACTGGCCCACATCCAAAAGAACAAAAACAACCAGTGCTGGTGTGGATGTGGTGAGAAAGGGACTCTCCACTGCTGATGGGAATGCCGACTGGTTCAGCCCTTTTGGAAAACAGTATGGACGATTATCAAAAAATTAGAAACTGAGCTCCCATTTGACCCAGCAATACCACTCCTGGGAATATATCCCAGAGGGGCAAAAAAAGTACAGTTGAAATGACATCTGCACTTCTATGTTCATTGCTGCACTATTCACAATAGCCAAAATCTGGGGAAAAAACCCGAGTGCCAGAGAACAGATGACTGATTAAAGAAACTTTGGTACATCTACACTATGCAGCTGTTACAAAAGATGAAGTCATGAAATTTACATACAAGTGGCACTACATAGAAAGTATCATGCTAAGTGAAATGAGTCAGAACGAGAGGGACAGACATAGAAAGATTGCATTCATTTGGGGAACATAAAGTAACAAGATGTGAGACTAACAACCAAGATAGCTAAAATAAGTACCAGGAGGTTCACTCCATGGCTTGGAGGCCAGCTGCACATGCTGGGGGAGAAGGCAGTTCAGGTAGAGAGGGGAGCACCAAGTAAAGGGTGTTGGGAAGATCCTCCCAGGATGAGGGATGCATGCTGAAAGTAGACTAGAGACTGAACATGATTGCTACTCAATGCCTCTTTTGCAAACCACAGCACCCAAAAGGAGAAAGAGAACAAAAGGGAATGCCCTGCCACAGGGGTGGGGTGGGATGGGGAGTGGGAGGTGGGAGGGATTCTGGGAGCATTGGATATGGGGAATGGGCACCAGTGGAGGGATGGGTACTCAATCATTGTATAACTGAAACCCAAGCACAAAAATTTGTACATCTACAACTATACCTCATGGTGTTTCACTAATAAAAATTAAAAAAAAAGAAATGGTTGGAAAGCATTTATAGATATATAAATGAAGATTTATATATCTATATATATAGATATATAGATATATATAGATAAGTAACTCCTGGTACTTATCTCAGCTATCTTGGTTGTTAGTCTCACATCTTGTTACTTTATGTTCCCCAGATGAATGCAATCTTTCTATGTCTGTCCCTCTCTTTCTGACTCATTTCACTTAGCATGATACTTTCTATGTAGTGCCACTTGTATGTAAATTTCATGACTTCATGAAATAAATTTTCATAAATATAGATTTATTTGAAGAATTTTAGAACTTGATACATATTCTGATGATGCAGTGGGTCAGATTATTATCCCCCCTGGGAGCTGCCAGACTACTGTTTGTGTATTTACTTACAGATAAAAGAATTTTTTCATTCTAATTTGCTAGAGTGGAACACTATATTGTCTGAATAAAATGGAATGCAGACCTTAAGAAAACTAGGTAAACTAGGAGATGTTGTTATTCAGTTCCCCTCAAATTGGATAATCCTAGGGCTTCCCTATTGCTGTCACTTTGGGCTCCAAAACTGCTTGAGCAATCCAAATGGATAATCAGTGACTAGGAGACTTTTCAGGTAAAGGTCTACCTTCACCTATAAAATCTCCTTCTTACATGCTTAAATTTCATCACCTTTCAATGCCAACTCTCAATTGCCACTTGCAGCTCTCATGATCACGTACGATTTGAGATTGTCCTAATGAAAATACATCATGTTAGACTTTGAAGGACAGAAGGCAAAGATAGATTAGATGGTTTCTTCCTCTTGAGATGTGTACATTCTTGCTCAAGAGATAAGAACTAAAATCATGCTAATAAGAGACTGAAACAACATTTTATGAGTATAGATGTTTTTTCACAGACTAGGAGCTGAATGAATTGCCAAATGATTTGTCCAGCCTGGTCTTTGGCCCATTTTACTGGGCACAGGAGGATGAATTCTATTATCCTTGTTGCTAAGAGGGTTCCTCTTCATATGTTAAAATATCTGATCTTCTTCTGCACCTGTTAAGAATTTAGTTTCCAGCTGACATAGTCCAGATGAGGAAGAATGTTTTAATTATCGTCTCCATTTCTCCTTTACACTATGCTGCTTTAATAAGCAAACATGTCCCTTTAGTGCAAGCTCCTTACCATAGTTTGACAACTCATCACCTATTGCTGAGTGCTCCCTTCCTTGGCTTTTAAGCATGATGTTTAGACATTTATCTTCACAGAGGTGAGCAGAGAGAGCATCCTTAAATATGGCATCGATATGTCCGGACTCAGAGGAAAGCCTCTTAAGTCAGTTCCCCTCAATCCTGTTACTACACATTAAGTCTGAACAGGATTATCTACCAGCCTGCCAGTCAAGATGGTCAGGGAAAAGAGGGAAAAAGGAGAGCAAAAAGCCTTTTTGTCCAGCAGACTGCCATGGGACCAGTGAAATGAAAATGTATTCTGACCTCACTTTATTCACATGGCTACAAAGTACATATGCTGCAAGGAAAGAAATTGGTCATAAATGCACACACCACCTTTGTTTAATATTTTCCCTTTTTCCAGGTTAGAAACATAGTCTTGTGTCTCTACATATGAAATTCATAGCATATTTTCAATCAGTAGTTTAAAGGGGAAATTCAACTGTTGAACTCTAAAGGTGTGGCAATTTTGATGGTATTGGTTTGGAGTTAATAAAATGACTGGTACCATTTCAATATGATTAATTTATAGCTCTCTATTAAGTTTTCAATTAGTTAAAGAAAACATTTGGGCTTCTTAAGGGCTGGCTGAAGAAGGGAATTGACTCAGCACTGGTAAAGCATGATTGAAATTTAAGTCATCCAAGTCATTGGAATAAGCTATGGCCTTATCCTCAGACTGACTCTGGGTATGGGTTAGGAAGAGAAATCAGTATTGTATGTAAATCTGTTTTGGAAGTCCAGAGAAGCTTACTGAGTAATAACCAAAATATGGAACCGAAGAGCTAGTGAGAAAGAACTTTTTAATGATATATTTTATTAATATTATGTAGAGAAATTAAAAAGGCCATATATTTAGGAATTTTTGAGTTACTGTTTTTGGGGATAAAGTATCATTGTCATTTACAAAGTCCTTAAAATATCTCTTATATAGTGAAATCATAATTCTTCTCATTATTATTTTTATTATTTTGAATTTTTATTATTATATTGTTATATCACAGTTCTCCCGTTGTTCATCGATTTGCTAGAGCGGGCCCAGTAACATCTCCATCATGAGACTTGTTGTTACTGTGTTTGGCATATCGAATACACCATGGGTAGCTTGCCAGGCTCTGCCGTGTGGGCGAGATTCTCTCGGTAGCTTGCCAGGCTCTCCAAGACGGGCGGAGGAATCGAACTTGGGTCGGCCATGTTGGCCGCTTGTAAGGCAAACGCTCTACTGCTGTGCTATCGCTCCAGCCTTATATTGTTATATTATTTAATAATAATATATTATTATTTGGAATTTTCCCCCAACAATCAGGCCTGCCGAAAAGGCATCATTAGATAATTTGTTTTCTACTGCTGATAATCAGGCTGGAGTGTTAGCATAGCAGGTAAGGCATTTGCCTTGCATGTGGCCGACCTCAGTTCGATGCCTCTGTCTCTCTCAGAGAGCCTGGCAAGCTACCGAGAATATCTAGCCCGCACAGCAAAGCCTGGCAAGCTCCCTGTGACATAGTTGATACGCCAAAAACAGTAACAACAAGTCTCACAATTTGTTGTGAGATGTTATTGGTACCCGCTCGAGCAAATTGATGGACAATGGGAGGACAGTGCTACATAGTGAAATCAAATGCTCCTTTCTCAATCATAGACTGAATTTTCTGAATGTGCAACGTAAAGATATGGAGAATGAACTCTGTTTATAGAAAAAACTTCCATACACACAGACCCAGGAAGTTTAAGCCCATATTGTCAAAGGGCCAAGTATAATATATGGTCAGTCTGAAAAATTCAATATATGTAATGGAAAGGAGAGAGTCTTCATTGCTCTCTCCCACTTCTCTATCGGTAATAACTGTTATCATTTTTATTAAAGGAAAAGACTTCTAATGATTGAATGTATTCACTGATACAATCAATTTTCTTGGACATATTTTTTATTACAGACAAGTTGAACCACAACTTGTCAAGACTATAGCAGTGGACAAGATGAACTTTATAGTCACTTCCAACAGTTGAACTTTTCAGCTCTGGGATAAATTAAGATTTTTGTGCCATTATTCAGTGTACAAATTATTTCCATTGTTAGTTGAAGGAAAATCTAGCATTTGAGATATCTACCAGCTTAGCTCTAAGCATGTCATAATTTTTAGTTGTGCTAAAACCCATGGGCAAAAAAAGAAGTCTCTGATGGAAAAGTTCCAATGTCCTTTATTCATAAACTTTCTTACATGGTTGTAGCACTCAATGTTTCATGGTACAGAGAAGTCAGACCCCTTTCTTAGTTTGCTCTATCATGTAGATAGAATATGGCATCTCCACTGTTGTTAATGTTCCACACTCGACAAAGACTGGTGGCTGGTGTCATAAGACAGAGTATTATCATATCCTTTTGTCTGTAAGGAGAGTGTATATTGATTCTTTTTATATGGCACTTTTCCCAAGAAGGAGAATGGAAAATTTTGAATATAAGCGGTGATAACTCATATGAGCGTAAGGAATGCCAGATAAGCAAAATAGGAATGCATTTTTAAAATACCAGTTTTCCAAAATTAGTTAAAGCTATAGAGCGTTCTGGCAGAGTTAACATGCTAGCTAACTGAAAATTATCACATGTGAAAAGGGGCCCAACTTCTTAGTGGGATGGTACATTTCCCCAAGATGTGGTTCCATAGGGAGAGGCAGGGATGTACGGAATGGGCCTGACAGCTGACTAAGACTGCAGGTGGGTGGAGGAGGTGTTGACAGCCCTGGGCATGAGTGTGATGTGTTGTAATCACACAATACACATTTGTTGAATGCTTTTGGGTGAGTGGAACTGGAGAGCAGTTCTTCTGTCTATGGACTTCACTTTCCTCCCACCCATAAGTGGAAAAGAAGAAGTCTGACACGCCCTGCTAGTGGCTGAGGAAAGCTTGGAGTTTTCATAGTGTTTATACTGGACAGTAAAACATGACCAAACTGTAACCTAAGGTGACCTTGATGATTTGAGAGGCATAGCTTAGGGCTCCTTCTGTTTTAAAATATATTTTAAAATCTGATCTTTAAAATGCAGTTTGAGGACTTTGATTATTTTGATTAAATATTGAAAGGTCAGGCCAATGACAAATTCTGATTATATAGCGAGAAGCCAATTCCCAAGATTTCTAAGCTGAACTGAAGAAGTAAAGATTTCTCCTTAGTTCACTACCAAGGAGAAACCTGTTCTTGGCAATAGAAATAGTCCAATTTTTAAAAATGACAATAATGGGCTGGAGAGATAATAGAGCAGGTAGGGTACTCACTTGCCTTGCACATGGCTGACCTGGGTTTGATCCTCTGTACCATAGATGGTCCGGCCCATCAGGAGTGATCCCTGAGTCTGTTAGGAGTAAGCCCTCTCCACAGCTGTGTATGGCCCGAAAACAAACAAACAAACAAACAAACAAAAACAGAACAAAACAGAACAGCAATAACAAAAAGACTTCTGTATCTTCTTGTTTGTTTTTCTTTTGGGCCATTGCCTGTGGTACTTGGGGGATTGTGTAGTGCTGGGGATGAAGCCCAGAGCCCCCACATGCAAAGCATGTGCTCCAGACCTTTGATCCGTCTCCGGAGCCCTGTTTGTTTTCCTTTTTCAACATATAAGTAATAAATTTTAATTTGCTAAAAATTTGGAAAATATCCAAAAGAATTTAAAAAAAGAGTAAATATAACCCAAGTGAAAACTATTACTCTGAACAGTTTAGAATGTCATTTTAATGCATTTTTGTGTATTTAAAAATATTAAGATGGTATCATATATATATCTTTACTATTTTTATAATGTTACTATATTTATAACTTGCTTTTAAAATAATGTTTAAGATAATACATTGATACAGTTAAAGAACACAAAGTCTAAAGCAAAAACTAAAATAACATAGGGGGTCTGAGCTAAAGCATGACGGGAAGGGTATTTGTCCTCCATGCAGCTGACCCAGATTTGGTCCCCAGCATCTCATATGGTGCCCCGAGCACTGCCCACTGCCAGGAGTAATTCCTGAGTGTGGGCCCAGGGATAACCTTAGAGTATTGCCGGGTGTGGCCCCCAAACAGAAATAAAACATAACAAGGCAATAAAATTACATAAAGTGAATGATAGTAATTCCATAGGAATTTCTGTGGAATGTGCTGGATACAATGAGTGCTGATATTCTGTTCTGCGTGTTATGGAGAGACCATCTGAAACTTGAAGTTTGCCCAACTATAACATGGCAGATGCAAGATGCTTATATTCTTTCTTATTCTCTCTCTTTCTCTCTCTCTTTCTCTCTTTCTCTCTCTTTTGGTGACCGTCATAACAGTTGCGCTCAGGGGTTTCTTTTGACTCTGTCCAGGGGTCACTCCTGGTGGTGCTTAGAGGACCATATGTAGTACTCAGAATTGATCCCGGGCAGACTGCATGCAAGGCAATTTCCCTACCTGATGTACTGCCTTTCTGGTCCCTGCTTTCTCTACATTTTCATACACATACATGTATATATTATATCACGATCACGATCACGACCACCCTGTTGTTCGTCGATTGCCTCGAGCAGGTGCCAGTAACGTCTTCTTCGTCCTAGCCCTGAGATTTTTTTTTTAAGTGCCATATTCAAGGCTTTTTCAGGGTTAGGAAAATGAGACCCATCATTGTTACTGGTATTTGGCATATTTGGAATGCCATCGGGAGTTTGCCAGACTCTGCCGTGTGGGCATGTTACATTTGGTAGCCTGCCAGTTTGACCAAATTAGGAATGAGATGATAAGATGTCGCGCGGCCGCTACTGTCTAGTTACTGGCAGGTCCAGTCCCAAACTGTGCAGGCTTGGAGATCTCAGCCCCGGGTCCCACACACCTGGGTTCCTCTGTCAGTTCTTTTATGCGTGAGGCTCATCCAAGTGTGTGGAGAGTGCTCCCAGCATGGCCTTGGCTGGGCCTCGGTGGTCTTCAGCTGTTGGGCCCTGGTGGAGACAGTCAGGCATAGGGTAGGAGACTCTGTCTTGTTCTCTCCCAGGAGCTGAGTGTGATGATCTCTGGATCCTGGCCGTTGTTGGAGTTACACGGCAGTTGGTGGGTGTAACTGTCTAGTTACTGGCAGGTCCAGTCCCAAACTGTGCAGGCTTGGAGATCTCAGCCCCGGGTCCCACACACCTGGGTTCCTCTGTCAGTTCTTTTATGCGTGAGGCTCATCCAAGTGTGTGGAGAGTGCTCCCAGCATGGCCTTGGCTGGGCCTCGGTGGTCTTCAGCTGTTGGGCCCTGGTGGAGACAGTCAGGCATAGGGTAGGAGACTCTTTTTTTTAATATTATATTATATTATATTATATATGTTATATTATATTATATATGTTACATATTATATTATATATTATATATATATTATAATATATTATAATATATAATATATTACATATATTATATATGTTCCATATATGGTCTCTCTATATAAATATTGATAGATTTTTTTCATTTTCTTTCACTATTGTTTTTTCTTATCTTGAAATCCAAAGCATTTGTCTCCTAAAGATGCACTTGTAATTTTCAAAGGAACTCACTTGTAACCCAGAAAAGCAGACACAAATAATGTAAACCAATATAAACCCTTTTAGCTTGACTCAGTGTGTTTCTTTTACTCTTTTCTTCTGGCCTGTGGGATCTTCACATGAAACAAGGTTGGTTTTTTGGTATGTGTTGACAAAGAATTAGATTTTCAGTCTAAGTAAGACATTAGTGCCCAGGAACCTAGGGTGAGATTCTATTTTCTTCCACTTTTCCCCTTAGTATAACTAAGAAAGCAAATGGTTAAGACAGGATCGTCTGATTTAAAGAACTAATTCAAACAGAAAGTGGTTTTGGCAATAGAAAAATAGAAAAGCAAGGGCTAGAAAGATATCCTTGCCAGGGTGTAAGGTGCTTGCCATGCATGTGGCCAGCCTGGATTTGACCCCTAGCACTGCTTATGGCCTCTGAGTACCACTGGGAGTGATTACTGAATGTAGAGTCAGAAGCTTTGAGTACTTCAAATTTGGAGGTGTGCCACCCCCACACCAAACATACAAACAAAAAGAATACAAAATAGAATGTTAACTATGTCTATCTTGAAAGTTCAAGACTAATGTCAGAAACCAGTGAAATTTTGCTCAGTGACTTTAAGTCCTGGCCCTGCCATAAATGAATATATAAGTAAACAAGTAAATAGTTCAGTGCCAGTTTTAGGTTCCTCTTCCCGAAAATTTCTGGTTGATATCTGAGATCAGTGTGAAATTGTGTCAATTAATTTGGAGCACAACTGTGTCAAGTACAGCTTTTCAGCAGGGGTTATGGGTGATTTCTGTTCCGTGGTGATTAAATATCTAGACTTGTCTACTCCCGAAGGTGTGTGCATGACTGTCTCAAACCCATCTGATGTAGAAAATATTTACCGTTCTGGAATGTAACTTGATGCGAACTTGATACAGAAGGCTGGTGAGTCAAACATGACTGCTACAAATGTATAAAGAGGTATTTTCTTAGTTGATTTTGGTTACAGCAGCCTAAAGAAGCCATCGATCAACATCAGCAGAAGGAAATGAGCTGTTGTCCATGGATTCCTCGTTACCTGGTCTTCATCACACACTCAAAGAGGCCATGGGCAGCTAGCACAGTTGGTTGCATGAAAGTGTTGGTCCAGGAGGTAGGAAGGCTCATGGCCTCTTTGAGTGTGTGAGCCATGAGCCTTCCTACCTCCTGGACCAACACTTTCATCCAACCAGCTGTGCTAGCTGCCCAGTCCTCTGGCTAAGTTCCATGTCAGCGATTTCTAGCCTACAGTGTCTTGCCATGGATCTGGAAGGGCTCAGAGTGTTCTGTGATTTTTACTGGGTGGATCCTGAAATGTGCTAGGTGATGGGCCCCCTCTGGGAATAGTATGGTGTGTCAAGCTAACATTCTGGATTTTTTTTTTTAGAGCTTTGATTTCTCATTTGAAGTAGGGATATTGGCCCATTTCCTCTCTTCTCGGCAAGGAGCATTTTATTTTATTCTTTATTGTGTTCCCTGCCTGCCTTCTGACAATGTACAGATAATATCAGTGGGTGGGTGCTTGAAGCTAGAAATCCTTATTTGTTCTGATATTATCTCATTTATGTCTGCAATTTCAGGCAGGAACAAATTTCTCTGAGTGTAGGGTGCTTCTTGTAAGAACATTCAGCAAATTCCACTCAGCTTCTTTAAAACTAGAACTTCGGAACTCCAATGACTCTATTGCGGCTCAATAACCACAGACAGTAATGACACCTCTAAGTAGCTAATGCAGGCGTGTAATACCCTCATAGCCCTGATTTAACTTTATTTACAGATTAAAATTGAATTGCAGTGGATTTATTGATATAATAGGCAGAAAGTGATTATCAAGCATCCATCACTGATGGAGGAAAAACCAATCAACTTATGCTCCAAGGTTTGCTTTAACTTAACCTAACTCATCCCCGAATAAAACTCAGAGGATTTGAGTCATATGCTCTCACTAAACTCAATGAGCCACGACTCCCACTAAACTCATCTCTGTTCCTTTCAAGGCATTCAGGAGTCAGACTAATTTGCACAACCGCAAGTTGTTATAAAAGGGAACAGCAATGGGCTGGAGATTTTGCAGCTGCATTTCCTTACCAGGCTTGCAGTCGTGGTCATATTTTTCTGTGATGTTTGTTGCAGATACATACAGGATTCAGTGCTTGGAGGATGTAGGGAAGAGAGAATGGTGGTGCCTTCATCTGTGACAAGTAGATTATAGAGGTGATCTTTTTGGGGAGAATGGGGGTCGGTATTTTGAGTAGACAGTAGCACACAGCTTAGAAGCAGGAGGAAGGCTCACTGTGATGGGAGACCTTCATAGTCTTCCTGTTCTGGGTGGTGGGGGGATGATTTGAACAAAGTTGAGACAGAGTCGGGGCCCAAGGAGCAGTGGTCCAAGCAGGAGTGGCCCTGTGTGAATTTTCTTTCATTAGGGCCAGTGAAAGTGGCAAAATGGTCAGGCAATCCCATGCTATCTTTTTCAGAGAACTACTAATGTCACTTTGAACACACAGACAACTGGGCTCAGGTGTCTTCCATGGAACATTCTGAAAGAGAAAAACTTATGTGTGCTTTCAGTCTGTAATCTAGGCCCTGAGATAGGTGAGTGCACGCATGCGCGGTGTGCATGTGTGTGTGTGTGTATGTGTGTGTGTGTGTGTATTTTCCCCTCACAGCTCTCCTTCTCTACATCATTATTTAGCACTTAAATTTATCTTTGTCTATGTCATTACTAGTGATTTCACTTGTCTGTGATGGAAATATTACTGTCGGACATAAATACTGTTTTAATTATACCCGACTATTAAGGAAGTTCAGAGAAAGGGCAGAATTAGAAATTCAAGGCTTTTGCAGTTTTGTTTTCATCACATAGTCTATTTTTTTTACCTACTCTATTTGCATCATCCGCTCGAAATATATATCTCTATTCATTAGAGAATTGAACTCCTTTAAAATGGTCTGAATATCATGTCCTCCACATGTGGGAGATGGTGCTCCGTGACTTCAAAGAATATTTCTCCTGCAGTCAAGTGCCAAAAGGAATACATAAAGATAAAAGAGAAGCTTTCTCTAATCTGGTTACAGAATCATTTTACTGTTCCGTCTAATCTTGCTGATCCTACCTGACAAACTTATATCCCTTAATGTATATTTTTTACTACTTTATGACATTGTTTATCTCCTGCCAGGCTTCAATATTCACTTTCTGTATTCTTCCAATAGGCAACCCTCCCTCCTGAAGAAAAAAAGATGAGTCATCGTAGGATTCAGATACCTTTTTCAAGAATATTTGAGTTGAATGTGGGGTTACAAGAAAACTTTAACTTAGCTCTTTTTATTTCTAAGAGATAATTATTCATATGTGTTTGTCTTATATTATAAGGCTTCTCTAGCATAATAGTATAGATTAGGTATCTTAAACAACAACTCTATTATTCCTTTGATTCTAGAGGTTGAAAAGTCAGAAGAACAGAGTGGTTGAATTCTTGGTGAGGTTTCTTTTGCTTTGCAGACGTCTGTGTCCTTTTCTAGAACCCTCACTTAGGGTCCACAGTGTGGTTTCTTTTATGTTTCTCTTCTTAGAGAGCTGGAGCAATAGCACAGTGGGTAGGGCATTTGCCTTGTACGCAGCTGACCCAATCGGCCCGGGTTCCTCCACCCCTCTCAGGGAGGCCGGCAAGCTACCAAGAGTATCTTGCCTGCTCAGCAAAGCCTGGCAAGCTCCCCATGATGTATTCATAACAACAAGTCTCACAATGGAGATGTTACTGGGCCCGTTAGAGCAAATCGATGAACAATAGGAGGACAGTGCTACAGTGCTTCTTAGAGAGACAAGTTTCATCCCTGGGCTCCTCCTCATGCCCTCATTTACAAGTCACCATCCCTTATACACTCCCACCTTCAAATTTGATTATTTTGGGAATAGTGGGCTTAATACATTTGATGGGGTTGCAACATTCTGTCCATAGCAAAATTTATTACAGGAATCTGATATTCTTAAAATGTTGGAGAGAGTATGGGGGAGTTTGGGGAACTCTTGATTGTACTCAGGGTTTACTCCTAGCACTGTGTTCAAGGATCACTCCTGGTGGTGCTCTGGGGACCATATGCAATCCAGGGGATCACACCAGTACAGAACCAGAACTACTGCTGCGTGTGCCCCCCCCACAATCCTACTGCCCCCCCTAAAAAATAGAGCCTATGCATTGATCATCTAGCACATAGCTGGGGTACTCTAAATCTTCGTTCTGGATTGCTTCACCCACCCACCCCCAGCTTTTTAAAATTAAAACTTTTTTTTAATTGATTCACCATGAGGTACAGTAACAAAGCTTTCATGTCTGAGTTTTGATCATACAGTCATCCAACAACATCCCTTCACCAGTGCACATTATCCATCACCAAAATCCCCAGTAACCCACCTTTCCCCATTCCACACCTCCCTCTGCCTGTGTGGCAGACAACTTGTACAAGACTTTCTTTCTCTACTTCGTTTACCTTCGTTATTTTGAGACCAGACCCACCACCACTCATACCTGCCGAAAAGGCAATACTAGACAATGTGTTTTGTATTGTTTGTTATGGATGCAATATAACGTCGTGTGGCCATGAGAATGGCTGCACACTTTAGGAGTTCTAAAATTTTAATAATTAGGGTCTGAAGAGGTCACTGCAGCAAGCTGCTCAGGACCGAGGTTTGTTCGTGTGTCTCTGGATCGTGGTCAGGTAGGAGCTTAAGTAGACAGTGGTCGGATAGGGCATCATCTCAGAGTCTTGGGGCAGGGGGATGGAGGAGTGCCCACTCCTCCCCTGTCCCATGAGGCCTGACATTTGGCGTAAAATTAAAACAATTTTAAAAACACCTTTAAACAATTTTTAAAACAATTTTAAAAAATTTTTTAAAACACTTACACATGTTTCCTATGATTACATATCATATGCCCTAGAAAGGATGTTCTCTGTCATGATAAACTATAGGGGTATTTTTTGTTTGTTTATAACCCTGTCTTCTTCTTGCCACAATGTCACCTTTCATTCTTTTTCATGGAAAATCAGTTTCATTTATCGCTTTAGTTCTGTTCTTAGAGCTGTCTCTACAAGCTCTTCTCACGTATTTTTTGTGGCCCCTTCAGGATTTGATGAGTTCTTTGGTCTCTCATGTTCTCACTATGACACTGTCACTCACATCTAGAGCACTCAAACAGTGCATTTGAACTGGGGAATTTAAAAACCATAGGAAGTACTACTGGACTTAAGGGTAGGGACAGGGGTAGGGGGTAGGGTGTGTGTGTGTGGGGGGGGGGGGTGAGAATGCTGTGTTAATTTGCATTAAAAACACACTGGTTCTCTGCTTTACTTTGCAGTGCTATGTAACAATTTATTTACTTAGAGACTTCTGTGTTTCCTAGCTGGAAGAGTATCTTAGAGATCATATGAGCTTTGACACACACTCAGTTTTACTGTGAGGATGATGGCAGTTGGTTTTTTTATGAGACGGGCACAGGTCTGGCTTGCAATGTCATGATCTGTGCATAGTTGCTAGGATTTTAACTTTGGTGCAGTGCTTCCACAGATTACCATGCCTCAGGGACCTTGAGAGCATTAAGCACAGGCCATTGATAGGATAAACTATGCATGCTTTGTAGGCATGCACACCAAATACTTACATGAAAAAGCACTTGCTTTATGTATTTAGTGATTGAGTTGTAAGTAACTCAAATCCTGACTGCTTCTTGGGGAACTCATTTCATATTCTATTTCATTCAACTACTGTTTTAGTTAGTCTCCAGTAGAAATCATTAAGGAGACTATTTGTTCTATCAATACAAATGTGACATGATGCAGTTCCTGCCCTCAGTGAGCATATGGTTTATAGATGACTCAAGCATCCATATAGCAAAGAGAAGATAATGAGATAGTAATCAACTAATATATTTGAATACTTGGGAAGCTACAATATAAAGAATGAATTGAAAAAAAAAAAGAATGAATTGCATTAAAGCCCATGGTAAGGGGGAGAGGAAAGGGCCCTCCATAAAGTGGGTAACAGAAGACTAGCATTGTCCAAAGGCGATAATGAAAGAGTATGGGACTTTAGGCTCATAAATTCAGCACTCCAGTGAGAGGAGAAGATTAGGAATGGAAACACAGATCTGAGGAATTATGTGAGTTTCAGTAGATGCTGACACCATGAAATGACAATATTGAGAGAAATAATAAGGTAAGGTAAAGGCCCTTCCGTTGATCATCGATTTGCTGAGCGGGCCCAGTAACGTCTCCATTGGAGACTTTGTTGTTACTGTGTTTGGCATATCGAATACGTCACGGGGAGCTTGCCAGGCTCTGCTGTGCGGGGAAGATACTCTCAGTAGCTTGCCGGCTCTCCGAGAGGGCCGGAGGAATCGAACTCGGGTCGGCCATTTTGGCTGTGTGCAATGCAAACGCCCTACCTCTGTGCTAATGTAGAAAAAAAATCAGAAAAACTACAATAAAAACAAACCATCAGAGGGAAAACAATAGTAGGACAGATGAACTGAAAGAAGCTAGGTGTTTAGAGAAAAGCCAGAATAGAGAGGGAATCTTTCCCTTTGAAGGATAAAGAAGTGATTGATAAGAAATAGACTGAAACAGTATTTCTATAGACCTAAAATAAAATCTTAAAACATTGCTCCTTCGGCGTAACTTTTATTTGCTGTTGTTACGATATTTTTTGAAAACCTCTAAATAGGTCAATGATTCCATACGTTAGGCTCAGCTTCTCCTCTTTCAGAGCTGTGGTCTCATCCTTTGTAAGGATGCTAAGACGAGTCTTTTTTAGCATGCCTGGGGTTAGTCCTGACTACACTGAGATGTGTTTCTGGCATCCTTTCTTTATTCCCAGCCAAATTTCAGAAAAGATGGTCTGCTGGTACTTAAAAGAGAAAGTGCTAATAACTCACAGCCAGAGTGAAATTGCTCAGAATGATCCTGCCAAATCCCAATTTTGTGTTTTATGGGGTAGCTAGAACTGTAGCCCAGGGATTTCTGGGAGACTCTCTTACTGTGGAGCCTATGTTGAAAGGTGCCCTAGGTGACTAAGCATCAACCGCTGATGAAGACACTCTTATGTATCTGGAGGGAGCCCGCCCACTCGGCCCTGTTTAAAACTTTCATCAGCAATTTGGACCAAATCCTGGAAATAAATCAGTGGACTGAAGTCTCAGGGAGCCAGCTCTTGGTTCTGTGAAAGAAGGAACTCACAGTCACACTTGCCCAAATTGGTGTTTGATATGCTCTAAAACTCCAGATGTTTTAGGGTTATTTTCTGTTTATGGGGAAAGACAGGGTTAGGCAACCAGGGCTTTTATATATGCCTAAGGTATTCTCATCCCACAGCATTTATCCATGCCTGTATGGATGGGGGTGTGCTTCCATTTCAAAAGAGTGGAATAAGAGGCTTAGATGACCTTCCCTTTAACCTTTTCTCCCTGACCTTTTCTCCTTTGAGTCTGACTCAATAAAACAATAATAGATCACACCACACGTTCCTGAGGAATTGTTGGAGAGTGTCTAAGGCATGTTTGACACTTATTTTCACTTATTATCTGTAACAGATTTCATCTCTGTTGCTCAACCTTTCAAGAGAAAAAAATATTTTTTAAGCTCTGGGAAACAGGCAAATGTCAAATAAGCCTTACATGCAGAGGACTGAAGTAGTGTCCTAGAAATGAGTCATGTTAAGGTCAGGGAGAATGCTTGTTTTATCTAACTTCTTTCCAGAATGTGCATCTGGGGCACAGTAACGATTATGTAGTGTCGGATCATAACCTACACGCTCCCATATTGTCAGACTTTGAACTGTCTGCATTAGGGCCACTAATTTACTTCACTCACACCAATTAAACCCGCTAGTGGTCTAAATATATAGCTCCTTTTGCTCAAAATCCCCACTTTTGGATAATTCCCTTGCTTCTCACTTGATATGGTTAGGAATACATCCATGCCAAGTTTCTGCACCAGAAACTTCGTTTTAGAATTGCAGACACTCTCAGATTCAGCAAATCAGAATTCAATTCGTTCCTTTTCAGTTATATATTCAGGAAACCATATTAGGCTAAACAATCAGGATTATTGTGACAATTCAGGATGACTAAATACAGACATTCACACTTTGGCTGATTGCCAATGCTTGCTCTCTTTTTTTTTTCTGACATGAATTTCCTGCAGAAGAGAATCAATGAAGAGTCAAATGAATTTTACAGGAATTCTATGGCAGTAGGCTATTTCCATATTCCTTCTTTTTAACTTTCAGGTGCATAAAAACTGATCAAATTAGTCTATTACCTTTTTAATCTACACACTGTTTCCTGTAACCAATTGCCATTGACATTTTTGATAGGCACTTGAAAAATTGGAGGCAAAACAACTTTCTTGAAAGGCGGAAAAATGAGGAGGCATAGAGGTCAGGCTTCGGTTAATATACAATTCTCAGTGATTTGTCTCCATCATGACTCTGTTCTGAACTATTAGTGAAGGACACAATTTTAAAGAAATGCTTAATTAATGTGAGCATTTAATATAATAAAAACTCTTGCCTTAGAGTACAGACTGCATGGAGAGACATTCCATGAAGTTTTTTTAAAAAAGTATTTACCTCTCTAATTACTGTGGCTTTTGTAAGCATCCTTCATCTTATTAACATCACAGTTGGGTGGTATCTCTGACTGGAACTAGCAGGCGCCTATCTGTCCTGTTCCTGGGGAGTCTTTTTCAAAGAAGTCCTGAGCTTCAAATCCCTTCTGCTCCTTCTAGTGAACATTGCAATAGTCCATCCTTGTTTTGTTTTGTTTTGTTTAAGAAAATGAAAACCAAATTTATAACACAGGCAATGTTTTATTAATTGAGAACTGTGAATTTACTTCTTTTAAAATCTCTTGGGTTTTTCTTTGAAAATTCAAGATCTGAGTAGAAATTTTTGCATTTATTGACACTTAAAAAAATTCTTATTGAAGAATGGTTTAGATCAAATGGAACACCAAAATTTAGAATTTTAGAAATTCTCACCCCAAGCTCTTACATAAAAAGAAGTTTAAAATATACAAATTGTTTTTCTTAAGACTGTGGGGTCTTTTGTTCATTTGGTTTGATTTTTGTTTGTTTTTGGTTTTGGGTGTCACAACAGGCTGTGGTCAAGGCTTACTCATGGCTTTGTGCTCAGGGATCACTTTTTGTGGTGCTCAGGCAACCACATGGAGTGCCAGGGATCAAACTGGGTCAGTTGCGTGCAAGGCAAATTCCCTACCTGCCATACTATTGGGATTGAATTATTTGATTATTTATATTAATTTAACAACTAGAGAACTTTTAAAATCCTGCAATTTAATAGCTAAGCATGAAGTTTTTATTGTACTAAATTATATTTTTCTGCTTCGCAGTAGGCTTTAGTCTGAATTTTACTCAGTTTAATTGATGTGGGATATTAACTTTGACAGGTGAATTTCTGGCTATGAATTCTTATACAAGGACCAGCCGATATGGGATGCAAGCACAGAGCAACAGTGCAATAAATGGACTTATTTTCTAGAAAGCTACTTTCTCTTTTTTTTTACTTTATGAAAAAAATTTTGAGGGACAAAGACAAATAAATATCCCTTCATTCATTCATTCATTCATTCATCATCCTGTTATTCGTCGATTGCCTCGAGCAGGCCCCAGTAACGTCTCTTTCATCCTAGCCCTGAGATTATATTCAAGGCTCTTTAGGAGAATGAGACCCATCATTGTTACTGGTATTTGGCATATTTGGTATGCCACGGAGAGTTTGCCAGACTCTGCCCTGTGGGCAGGCTACATTCGATAGCCTGCAAGTTTGTCCAAAGTAGGAATGAGATAATAAGATGTCATAAAAAGATGTCCTGAAAAGATGTCACATGGATGTTCTGGGGGCTGGATTTTATAGTCTCTGAGTCTTGGCCGTTGATGGGATTACACGGCGCCAGGGGGCCAGGTGGTGGGTGTGACCCCCGCCTACTGGAATTTGGAGGATCTGGGTGGAGGATGCTCCACTCCAATTCGAGTAGGCTTGGAGATCTCGGCCCCGGAACCCGCATGGCTTTGTCCCTCTGCCAGTACCTTCATGTGTGCAGAGAGTTGTCTCAGCATGGTGGTGGCTGGTCCTGGAGGTCTTCGGCTGCCGGAGCCCTGGTCGAGGTGGGGAGGAAAGCTCAACCCGCTCTGCTCCAAGGGACCCCGGCGAGGAACAGCCAGGCGCAGGGGCAGGAGACTGCAAATGTCCCTTATCACACGGCAAAACTTGATGCAAACATTTCCATTTGTCCTCAAAATTAAAACTGTTTCAGAAATCAAAGAATTAAATTACTCAATTTAGAGTAGTTGCTTTTCTCTAGAAGGTTTTTCAAGTTAAAGCTTTTCTACGGTTGCTGAATGGAGAGCACAGGGTGGGAGACAGTATGATAGAAGATAGAAATGAAAGAATTATGCTCTTTTTGTTTTTTTTTTTTTTTGGCTTTTTGGGGTCATACCCGGTGATGCTCAGGGATTACTCCTGGCTCTGCACTCAGGAATTACTTCTAGTGGTACTTTGGAGACCATATGGGATGCGGGGATTGAATTTGGGTGGGCCTCATGGAAGGCAAATACCCTACCCACTGTACTAACTCCAGCCTCCAAATCACACATTTTAAAAACTTGAAGCAGCAGCCTCTTAAGCATGAAAATGTTGGCACTCCTTATGAACACATGGCAAGTCATGAGCTGTAGAAAAGGTTAAGGGAGTTCTACTGGGGCTTATGATAGTCCCGACATGCTGAGGAATCCCTTACTCTGGTTGGGAGTAGACTATCTCTCAATTTATCCATCACTCAAATAGCTTCTTTCTTCAGACTTTACTTTCTGATTGTGTGTATTTGTTTCAGTTGGCAGTCACTAAGGAGATGGGCAAAAACAAACTAGGTCATGAGATTCAATATTGTTACCAACAGTAGTTAATTGAACCTGGCAGAATAGAATCGAGAATGTAGACATTTGAAGACAAACTCATCAGCTGTAAAAAAATGAGAGATTCTGCATGAAAAATGGCACCTGCAGATAGAGAAGCCACGAAGCAGGGGAGCAGTCTCTGTTGTCATTATGACTTTCATTATGGCTTGTGCAAAACTGGTTATGCGTCAGAGGATGAAAGGAAAAGCATTTGCAGGATTAGAAACAGCTCATCTCAGAAAACATGGCAGGGTACCACTGCATTGCAGAATTCTTAATTCCCCCCTTAATTAATTTTTCTAATATACCATCTTTTCTTTCAAGCACATGTGTGGAAAATATTAAAAACTGGAGTTAGTTGTGATTTAACAAATGTTGACCAGTCATGGAAGATATGTTGCACCTTGATGTTTTATATTCATATTAAAATTCTTATTTTGCTAATTAGATTGCCATTCGAAGGAATATTGCATTATTGTGCCATGTTGTTATTGCCAAAGATCTTAGCCTAATCCTTGGTACAAAAAAATGATGAATGAATTAAACTTGAAGATTTTAGAGTTTCTGTATCATCATTATCTAATTAGCAGGGTACAATGTTATGGAAAGCATTTTATTTTCTTGCAATTATTATGTAGAATTTTGTTGAATTATAGTTATATATTCAAAATGCTGCTAGCTATAATTTTAGTGCAATCTTGGAAGAAAAGATACAAAGAGTAGGTAATATTAAAACCTCATTTCCCCCCGTGGCATAATAAAACATGAATACTAACGCTCACTTTATAATAATTGAATGAAATTCTGGAATTTAACTTCAGTTATAGTCAAAGCTCTTGTGGCAGTAGTGACTGTATAGTGAACTTAGCTTTGTTGTTGGATTATAGAGTGCTTATTTATTCTCTAATTTGTCACTTGTTTGCACAGTGTTATAATCTGTTGCAATGCATGCTGTGAGAAGAAGGAGTTTGAATTTAGCAAGAGGGAGTAGCCAGGAAACAATGATCCTCAACACTTCAGTCCTTTGGGTAAGGAGTTATAATTTGGTAACGATACAAACCAACTTCAATTATAAACTAGGCATTAAAAGCTCTGGGAAATTCCATTTAGAAAGAAGAGGATGTGGACTCTTCTTTGTCCTTCTAGTAAAAGTTGACTTGTGTCCTAAATAAATAGATTCTTTAGGACTTTAGTCTGAAATGAAGCAATGAGACACCCCAGGATTCCTTTACTGAATTAAACCTTCAAGAAGAGTTGATTATTGATATGCAGTCAGGTTCTCTGATATGTGTCAATTCCTAGATGTGTTAGGAAAACCTGATAAATGGGAAAGGGAATGTAGACATCCTGATATTATTTAAGAGACAACAAATTTAATGTGATAGTTTTTTACACAAAAGTCTTAATTTAAAGCTATTAAAATATTTTGGTACACCAGTTTTTATATATATTTTTTCAACATAACTCACTTGTGTGTGTAACTGGATCCCCAGTTTATTTAATACATTAAAATTTTTAAAAAACATTTTATTAAAGCACCATGATTTACAAAGCAATTTATAGTTGAGTATTAGGCATAACATGTTCCAGCCCCAGTCCCACCACCAGTGTCTTCTTCCCTCCACCTGGGTTCCAGGTTCTATCCTACCCAGCAAGCCCTGCTTGCCACCTTGACTGGTGCATTTTAAGTTTGATCGCTGAAGTTTGGGTCTTTTGTTTTCAGTGTGGTTAACCTTGTGTTTTGGATGTACCATTCCTCAATATCACCAATGTACTCAGATACCCTTAACTTCTCCTCCCCATTGCTCCCTGTCTATCTCTTCTCCCCTTCTCCGAGCCCCTGCACCCACCCCCTCCATGATTTCTTTTCTTCTCTGTCTTGCTTACTATACTCTGGGGTCCAGGGTGACCTAGGCATTTCCACTATCAAGCATTGTATTCCTTTGTCCAGTCGTTCTATGTACCACATATAAGTAAGATCATCCTGTGTTTGTCCTTTTTCTGACTTACTTCATTTACATAACTTATGGCTTCATTTATACTGCAGTGAATTACTGCAGTGAATTTCATCATTCCTTAAATACAAGACCTCCAGTCATCTTTTAAAAAATTCACATAAGTATATCCCAGATATTGCGGGACATCTACTTATACTGAAGAAAATTAACAAGATAATAAATACAGGAATCTTTCAGAATTTAGATTATCTTCCAGTTACCATTTTTCTGTAAAGGGTAGCCTTAGCCAGCATAAAATGAATCAAGGGAATGTTTATTTTAAAGAGTGGGAGGCTCGACAAACATAAAATTATGAGTTTGACATTTATTTTTGTAGAGAGGAAGAACTGTAGCACTGTCCTCTCATTGTTCATCGATTTGCTCGAGCGGGCCCAGTAACGTCTCCATTGTGAGACTTGTTACTGTGTTTGGCATATCGAATATGTCACAGGTAGCTTGCCAGGCTTTGCCATGAGGGCAAAATACTCTCAGTAGCTTGCCGGCTCTCTGAGAGGGGTGGAGGAATAGAACCAGGGTCGGCCAGGTCGGCCGCGTGCAAGGCAAATGCCCTACCTGCTGTGCTATCGCTCCAGCTGAGATTAATATTTTTTCCCTTCTAAGATGCTTCTTGTGTTATGTATTTATCCTTGAAATCTTTGAAATTTTTATTAGGTTAGTTCTTGTTCAGTCCTATTATTAATTTAGTTGGGGGGGAGGGGTCTCCTAAGCAATGCTCAGAAGTCTGGGAACTTCGGTAATAGTTTGGTCTAAGAGTTTAATGCTGTGAAGGGTTGGTTGGGTGTAGGAACCCGGCCACACCCAGCAGTGCTTGGCCGTACTTACTTTTATTTGTAAATTCGCTTAGGGCAGAACTTCTGGCTTTAAATTTTTTGTTCTAATCAGGAACATCCTTCTATCACTTTGAGACTATTTATTTTTGTAACCACTCCCAGAAATGAAAAACATTTTTTCCTCTAAAGAACACAGTTTAGGTAATAAGGTTACAATAGTTTTAAGTTTATAGTCTCATGTACAAAGTTACTGTCCCTCACCACCTCGAAGATGTCTATGACCAGCCAGCACTGTCCTCCTGTGCTAATCAGATTTTCAAGGAATTGTTTTAAATTTTCAGTTTACATCTCCATTTTCTTTTCTTTCAATACTTGGTATCTCCCACCTTTCTTTTCATTTAGCTTTCTCTTCCTAAATTTTGATCTGATTTTTTTCATACTGTTTAATTTATTTTTATTTTAGTTTTTTGAAGGTTACAATTGCCAGTGCTTGGGGAGCCACTCCCAGCAATATGCTCTGGGGGACCTTGGAGTACCAGAAATCGTGTGGGGCCTCCTGCATGCAAAGCTGTCCCTATAGATTTATATCTATTCATGTAAGTGGTAAGTATTAATTTATCTAATTATAAGTTTCCAGAATTTTTTGTTTTATTTTTCTATTACTTGAAACCATTCTTAATGAATTCTAGTGGAATTTATATTTTATGTGTTTTGGACACTATTGCTTTCTATTTCCTGATATTATGAAATAAACTTGGGCTGGAGTGATAACACAGCTGGTAGGGCATTTGCTGACTTAGTTTCTATTTCTCCGTCCCTGTAGGAGAGCCTGGCAAGCTACCGAGAGTATCTTGCCCACACAGCAAAGCCTGGCAAGCTACCCATGACATATTCTATATGCCAAAACCAGTAACAACAAGTCTCACAATTTGTTGTGAAACATTACTGGTGCCCGCTTGAGCAAATCGATGAACAACGGGAGGAGACTACTACAGTGGTATAAAATAAGTTTATTTTAGGGGACTGTGATCTTCCTTTTAAGTTCCTTATTTTTTTGTTTATTTGTTTTATTTAATATTTAATTTATTTAATATATCAGCAATTCTGAGACTGGGCCTCAGAATAAAGTAGTATTACACATGGATCTTTTTCTTTTTTTAAATTTTTATTAGTGAGACACCATGAGGTACCATGGTAGACTTCAAATTTTGTGCTTGGGTTTCAATTATACAATGATCAAATACCCATCCCTCCACCAGTGCCTATTTCACACCACCAGTATCCAGTATCCCTCCCACCCCTCATCCCCCCCCACCCCACCCTGCCTCTGTGGCAGGGCATTCCCTTTTGTTCTCTCTCTCCTTTTGGGTGTTGTGGTTTGCAAAAGAGGCATTGAGTGGCAAGATTGCATTCATCTTGGGAACATATAGTAAAAAAATAGGAGACTAACACCCAAAAATGGCCGAGATTAGTACCAGGAATTTTGCTCCATGGCTTGGAAGCCAGCGGCACATGCTAGGGGAAAAGGCAGCTCAGATAGAGAAGGGAGCATCAAATAAAGGGTGTTGGGAGGATCCTCCCAGGATGGGAGAAGCATGCTAAAAGTAGATTAAGTTCCTTATTTTTTATGTTTACTTATTATTTGTGAATACTATTTTTCTGGTTGTTATGAGTCATGAGAAAAATATTTCAAAGGAGGTATTAAATTGACTTAATTTGCATTTTGGCAAAATACTTTGTGTGTGAACATTGCTTCAGACAGTTCAGTTATTTAAAGCAATTTTGATTTTAGATCTATTGACTTACATATTAAATACATATGGGGAGGATTACATTCATAAATTTCTATTCAAATGAACCTGAAAGAACCAAATTCTGCTTGTACTTCCTTCTCAATGCTTATTTCTAATCATAAATCAATGACTAAAAATAAAACAATTAAGAAACAGCTGGGTAGATGGCTACAAATTTGGGTGTCGTCATCAGAACACACATATAGGAAAGAGAAATTTGTATTTCAATACTTAATTGCCTACAATATTATCTTATCTGTCATCTTTTCATACAAACCTACTGGATTAAATTCATCACCATATTCCTATTATGTCTGGTGGAATTTTCAATAAGGTCAAACTCTGTAAGATGCATTTATTGACAAACTCTCCATTTCTTTACAGTTCAAATTCTGTTGGATTTCATAAAACCTTCACTTGGCTTCGGAAGTTGAACTAATAGACTTTCTGAGCTGGAAAGGGTCTGTGACCCTTTTAGCGTTTTCTCCAATGAATCTCTGGCTTCCTATTCTCCATGCTGATCTTTTCCTCTATTGCGGCTACTGCATTATTTATTTACCTATTAGAGCCCTATTCTCCCCAAATCTCATGATGGAGCGGTAAGAGCTGAAATAAGGATGTGAACTTTTGCACAGGATCTAGAGAGGAAGCAGGTGTAGCGGGCGTCGCGAGACCAATTCTGATCTCCACTCCCGCCCCGCTAAGCTCTCTACGTGAGCTGCTTTTCAGATCTTTCTGCTTATCAGAAGCCTTTCCATTGCTCAGAATCGTAGTAAACTGATGCTTTCTGTCTGTAACTCAGCGACTTATTTGGGTTCTGGTAATACCTTGCCTTTCTTTCACAATCTTACATTATCTTCCAGATGTGCAGTCTTTTACCAATGATCAGCTCTGCCAGTGACAATGCTGCTTGAACACCTTCCCAAAGGGTCGGTCCTTTCCTGCTGGTCTTTTCCCTAGTCCTTTAAGAACCACATTCTGTCTGTAGTATTTTGGGTCTTATTTTTTGCAGGTAATGATTTATTACGATGGGCTCATTGATCTATTTATGGCAATAACATCCGTTTGGAAAGTGGGTTAGGCTACAAAAAATAGAATGAGAGCAGCCATTCTGTGGATAGAAACAAAGGACTCCGGCTTTTAGGATTTAATAATTCCATATGTCACATATCTAGCTTATCCAACTCTGACCCTTTAGAGATAGAAACATAATTACCCAACCTGAAATCTAAAAATCGGAAACCTTATTTCATACAAAACCGAGGGGAAAATGCTTCTTTTAAAGTTAAGTCCTCTTTTCTTTAAACTTTCCATTTCTTTATATTTATTTTCCCATCTAAATTAATATGTGTTTCAATCCTTATAAATTAGAAGGATATGGTAGGATATTGTGGGCTGGTTAGTGGAACAAAAATCAGTGGCTGAGTTTACGTTCCACTCTCTAACTAAGAAACATATCTGTGTGATGCTAGACAGTATACCATAATCTCCCTGGTAATTCTTTCCTTCAGTATAAAATAAAGATATTAAATTTCCAGATGTGTATGTGTATCTATTGAAATAGCTACTTTCAGTGAATTTCCCCCTTTCCTATAAAGTGCATTTGGAAGAAATTGTAGTGAGGCCAAATAGAGAGGAGACAGGTTAAGGCATTTTCCACTTCAATCCTGTATTATCCCTGGTCACCAGAGCGCTATCAGGAATCACTCCTGAGCACAGAGCCAGAAATAGCCTCAGAGCACTGACATATGCTATGCCCCAACACCTGCCTCCCAAAACATTAGAATAATTTTTAGATAGAACAAAGAAATTATGGTTACTGACCAAAACCCTTTAAAACCATTTGATAACTACTTTTAGAAGCATCATTTCTAATTGACCATATTAAAGAACAAAAGCAACTACCAATAAAAGAGCTCTAACCATTTGGACCACATGTATGGTGTGAAAGAAGATGAAAAGTTACCAAAAGAATTTAAATAATACTACCATGGGGCAGTTTATATCAAGGAGGCTATATTCTATAGAGTCTTCCAAGATGACAAATTGTTTTCAAAATTTTATTTTATTAAAGAACCCTGAATTACCAAGTTATTCATAGTTGGGCTTTTGACATACAATGTTTCATCACCAGTCCCACCATCCATGTCAGTTTTCCTCCACAGTGCCAAAATGACAAATTTTATCTGGTTGATTTTCTTACTTGTCAACACAATTAAAGAATAAAACCCCATGATTCTGGGTAAGGAAAGGAACATTACAGTATTAGATTAGGATAGATCAGCATTTTAAGCATTGAAGAATTTCGTCTGCTTCTCATGAAAAGTAGTATGGAGGAAGCAGAGAGAAGTTGTGTTTTGGGGGGGTTAGTGGAGGTATGTTCCACTTCTTTATAAATGCTTTAAACATCAGAGTAGCACTGTGGAAGCATTCTGGGCTCATGATGAGTGTTTAGATATCTCAAAGGGGCCGTTTTTGTTATCCTCAGCTACTTGTCTGTTTCCCATATCACATGCTAACCCATATCATTATCTCCTCCCTGTAAAGCAAAATATATGTTATTTATTTGCTTAAATACATCAGAATTTCTTGGAAATGAGACTTGAGCAAGTTAAACAAGGAACTTGGCAAAAAGATTTGATTCTTTTCCTCCCAAACTTGGTATCTTTTGTTAGAGATCACATGGTAACCAGACTATTTACTCATTATAAAGGAATTTTTCCATTAAAATTTCATTTAAAACCAAGAAATTGGTTTGTGGGTTTTTTTGATTCAGGAAGGGGAGAATCAAACCAAAATTAAGGGCTATAAATAAAAAAAAATCTGAATTCACAGAAACTTGACTGAGCCAATTCTATTATGATATAATAGAAGGTTTCAACTTTCTTGTAACAGCTTAATATTTGTCCTTTTATTGATTTTCAATACTTCAATGACTGGTATGACTTTTGACAGATAACTTCTTAAGGATTTTGCTGAATTTTAACTCATTTGCTATTAAAAAATTTGCATTTTTCACAAATATTGTGTTAGTCAATTCATTAGGATTGATAGTGCTAACTTGTATTGTGTATCATAGCAAAAATTAAGAGAAACTCTGATTAAAGCATATGTATGTTGATTTTTTGTATTTTAGGAAATATGTTTATTAGATAAGATCATGGTTCTAGGTATTAAACATAGAACTAAGGATTCAAACTTCTGTTTCTAATGCTGAGTAACTGTAAGATGTGAGAAGCTTTTTTTTGATCTATTGTGAGTAATTATTGTAATGAGGCACCTTGAAAATATAAGCTGTTAATTAATACAGCTTTTTTTCCCTAATTGTAGAGGCTTTATACTGGTATCTGGCATCTTGAACAGCCATCAGCTATGTGTTCTCACATATACAGAATTTCACCACCAACTCTCCACTGTTTACTCACCATAATTTATCCTTTCTGTTTAGTTCTGTCTATATTAGAGTGAATCAAGTGTTTACCCTCTCTTGCAATAATTTATTTATGTTTCATTTTTAGGAAAGATAATTAATTTCCCCCACCCCCATATGGTTAACTTAATATCATTCTTTTATTAGTCACATTTTATATTTGCCTGATTCTAGTCAGGAGACATCTTAATCATACTTTGAGTTTGTCTATAGTTATTCTCAAGCTTGTTTCAATGTAATGCCTATAATATTTTAATTATAGCTATAACTGGATCCCATTCTCTGACTGAAATGAAGATGATTTTGATAGGTATTTTGTAGCAATTACAATGTTCCTATGTTCAATAGGAATGTATTTAAGGCCAAGCATAAAGCCAATTAATGTTAAAATGAATCAAGCAGTGAGAGGTTCATAATGTGTGCACTTCCATCTGTCTTTTCTTCTGCCAAAGATCTCATTGAATTGACAGAAATAATATTTTAAAAAAATAAAATCAAACTGCAATCACTGGAAAACACAACTCATTTTCAGAAATTCCATGAAAATAAAAGCAGATGGAATTAGAATACAGAAAAATTGCAAAGGAGAGATCCAATGGAATTAAAAACACTTTTAATTTTTTTCCCTAGCAGAGTCTGAAAAAATATCTAAAACTAAAATTTTCCAATAAAAAATGGCAATGGACAAATGGGCTCATATAAGGACAACTATCAAGAAATCAATTACCAGCAGTGCTGGAACATGCCTTAAGCATGTTCACAGAAATTTGTGATTTTGCTGCTTTCTTTGAAGACATCACGTTTGCAATGTGTTTAGTTTCATATCCAGATATGGATACCTTCAAGATAGCCAGGGTGGAACTTCAAGTGACTTTTGGGCCACCTCAGGTGAATACCATCTCCATACTCCCACATACATACATATGAACATACCATAAACATATGCACAGGCATACAGACACATGCAAGCGCACACAACCAATGTCCTGTCCTGAAACTGAGTTATTGATGAGTGTTGAGTTGTTGAAACTACAGTTAGGAAAGGTCTGTACCTGATTGCTTACTTATTGTTCTTATTTCTCACAGCCAATCCTATTTTTAAACATATACTACATATTTCCACAGAATATGTAGCCATGTCTTATTTTGTGCATTATTTATTTGGATTTTAAGTCCCACCTGGTCATGCTCAGAGTTTACTCTTGACTTTGCATTCAGGAACCACTGCTGGCAGTGCTAATATGACTATACAGGACGCCAGGGATTGAACCCAAGTCAGCTGCATGCAAGGCAAACACCTTTCCCTTGTAATATCTCTCTGACTCTGACATGCCTTATGTTAAAGAAGGTGCCTTGACTATGAATGGTTAATGGAACAGGGAGAACTTACATAAATGCACAGGAGACTCTAGCCAGGCACTTGATGAGTTGGAACTTCATGAACATGCATGCATCAGATGCAACCTTTTAGGCTTTTAAGGAAAACAAATGGTATGAAGAGAAGCAACAAAATGAAAATTATAACAGATGTTCTCAGAGGAAGTAACTGAAAATGCAGAAGTTTCAAAAATGATAGTTGTCAGTCTTACAAAGATTGTAAGCAATACTATTTCTAAAAAATCAAATAGAGAATTAAGAAGCCCCTTTGGAAATGAGATGATATGGGTACAAAGGTTGTTGGACAGAATGAATAATGGAATGAGTGTGGTTGAAAGCAAAGTAGGTTATATGAGAGCCAAGTTAACAAAATCTCCTGTCATGTTGGGGGAAAAAGCAAAGGTGAAAAATTCAAAAATAAGTTGAACAAGGCTGAGTATAGATTCTACAAAAGATAAAATAATTAATTATAAAAATTAAGATAAATCTATCCCTCCCCCAAACCCCAAATAGCAGAAAGTTAGAGTCCCAAGAGATCTTAAGTTTGAACTGACTACTCTGAAGAATTAATGGGGAAAAAAAGGAAATGCAGATATAGCCTATTTCAATTTCAAAGTTCATGGAGAAAAAAATATCCTAAGCGCTTCTGAAGGCATGCTAGTATAGTTGTTTACAGTGGAGAAAACCTATAATCTTAGCAACTGTAGGTGTCAGGAGACAAGGAGGAAGCGATTTAAAAATTATAGCTGATATGGTGGCCAATTTGTAATACTTACCTACAATTCTATTCAATGTATTTTAAAAGCTTACATTTTGAACATGTAGAAACTTGGGAAGTTATTTATATATGGTACATATATGTACTTACATAAACATATATGTACTTGGGATAATGGATACTTGAGAGAAAAGATAAGGAGGGAAAATTGGCACACAGGATGATAATTGAATGTGACTGAACAAAAAGTTTAAAGAATTGGACTGGAGAGATTGTGCAGTGAGTGGATAGGGCACTTGACCTAGTCAGCTCAGGTTTGATCCCGGCATACGATATGTTCCACTATGCCCCACAGGATTTATTCCTGAGGGCATAGCCAGGAATAAGCCCTGAGAACAACTGGATAGGATCCCACCACCCCCACCAAACCAAACAACAAACAAAGGTATTTGATATGCCAAACACCGTAACAACAAGTCTCACAATGGAGACATTACTGGGCCCGCTGTAACCAATCGATGAACAACGGGAGGACAGTGCTATAGTGCTATATGGGAGGACTATAAAGTCTTGTTATTGCTGACGAAGCGACAGTAAAATGTGGGAGTAATTTATTTAAATCTATATTAATGGGGACCAAAGATGTGGCTCAGTGGCAGAAAGCATTACCTGCATGTATAAGGCCCCAGGCTCAATTCTTGGCACCACTGAAATAACAAAGCCAGAATATCAAAAGCAAAAACTCATCAATTATGATGAACAGAATTCAAAGAGCTCTTGTATTAGTAATTAACTCTGTGAGTAACTGTGGTGACCAGAAATTTGGAAGATTTTTACATTTCTACTTTTAGATCTTGAAATGTATTTTACTATGCAAATATATGATTTTTAAATGATGGTGATAATGATAATTATTTTAAAATGAAGGCCCATATTCTGTGATTCATGGTCAAAGAAAACACACCAACAATTTTAATAGTTTTCTTTTTCAAAACTTTTATAAAAATTTCAGAATTTTTTTTCCTTAAGCTGTTGAAAAGGATCCTAGCATTTGGTAAGAAGAGGCATCGTTAGGAAGTGGGAATGAACAGCTGAAAACAGTCTGGGAGATGAGAATCATTTTTCTAGGTTGAGAGAAGATAGAAACAAGATAAATATGATCAGACATTTAGCTCTAACACGTAGGGGTCCTAAAAATCAGAGTGGGTTTTATGGTTCATGCTACCAGTATCCTTGCTCAGTGCCTCTGAGTGTCCTGTCCTTGGGGTTCAAAAGACTTTGGATGCCATGATAATTATGAATCATACCGTTCCTGAGTGAAAGTACAGTGGGTCAGGCTCTTTCTTGCCTTACACACTGCCAACCCCAGCCCTATCCCTAGCACTACATATGCTCTCCCAAGCCGGCCAGAGTACTGCCTGAGCACAGAGCCAGGACTAAGCCCTGAGCACTGCTAGATGTGGCCCCAAACAAACAAAAATATGAATTGTTTTATATTTAGATTTTTTGTTTGTGAGTTCAGTGTATTACTAGAGTTTAGGGCTCTGGAACCCGAGCTCTCCTGGATGCAGAGTCCGTACCATGGGATCACAAAAGGCACTTTATTAGGCTGGCGGGCTCCAGGGCACTAACAGTTCCACAAACTCTAACCCTTCTCCTGCCCTCCCACCCCCACCAATTGCTTGTTACACAGGCTTATAAAAACACCGGAGGGGCAAAGGTGAAGCAGAAGATGCAGAAGCAAAGAGACACGGTATAGCCTCCAACTAATATCCTAGAGGAGTCAGAGACTCACTGTGGAACTTCAGCAAGAGACCCAGAATCAGGTATGTGCCATCCTGGCTCAAAAATAGGTCCTGAAAAACAGGTTCTACTCATTCTCCCATTTCACCTTCTCTGCGGCCTGTTCTCCCTTGAGTAGGTTCTTGGCCCCTTGATCTCAGCCAGTTGGTCCTCTGGACTGGGTGTGGCCTTTACAATGCTTATCTCACCGTGACGGTCATCTTTCCGGTCTTGGTAGCAGGCAGGGTGTACGCTCTATTGCCGTCCACTGCTTTGGGGAACACTTGGATATCTTGACAAGGAAGGTTGGGGTTAGGTAACGGGGCCTGCACTGTTCTGAGGTGGGCTAAGCTCTGGCTATGGCCCCCTCCTCCCTGAGCTGCCGGCACCACGGTGGGCTCTGCAAGCAAGTCCACTGAGAGTGTGCGATGCAGATAACGTACTTCTTTGAATTCCTGTGTTGAGATTCCTCACGTGTTCATATATGCTGGTAGGGTCTTTAGGGAAGTAATCTGACTATGGAGGTAGAACTTTATGAGTGGGATTCATTTCCTTATAAGAGATCAGAGGGCCAAGCAGTCCTTTTTCAAATACGTGTGAAGGCAGCTGTCTGGAAGTCAGAAAGGGAGCACTCGCCAAGGATTCTTAGATGCTGGCATCTGGATTCCAGACTTTTAGACTATAAAACTAAAAGAAATAAATGTGGGCTGTTGTTCTTTGTTATTTGCGTGGTGGGGGTAACAGCTGGAGGCACACGGGACTTACTCTTGGCTCTGATGGTACTTGTGGAAGCACATCTGGAGACAGTGCTCAGACAATGTTGGCCACATACACGATAAACACCTTACCTGATGTACTCTCTCTCCGGCACCAAGAATTAGAAGTATAAACCAATTAGGCTATTGTTATTTGTCCAAGTAGCCGGGCTGTCCATAAAAGAGCCATCCAAGTTCCCTTCCGAGTGCCCCCTGCAACATGTTGGGCCCTATACACCTCTCTGCTGAGGGCAAGAGATGCTGATTCAAGGAAAGCTGGAATCTCAAGTCCCCAGTCCCCATCAAAGATTTTCATTTTGCACTAGAGATGGCAAATTACTTAGCCATTCATGGAAGTTCACTTCATGTGAAACAATGGCCGAGATATCTTTGAGTAAGGTCCTGCTGTTTCTAGTGGGCTCACTTTTCTTTCTCCCTATTAGCAGGGCATGATGGAATGTTAGGAATTCTTATTGATCTCCACACTGGTATCCCTGGCACCACCAGAGCCATTTCCTGAGATGAATGTCTCCCTCTCTCCTCTCAGAATGGTGACTCAGCTACTGTGAGCTTTAAAGTATCTCCTCACATCTGTTGCCTGTCCCAATTCCAAATCGCCCAATGGATTCTTCCCCACCTAAATCATCTCTTCTGTACTTTAATTTCCAGAAGTACTTTGCCTTCTACTTGTCTGTCTCCTTGCTCCTTTATTTTATTTTTCATCCTGGCATAATCTTTTCTTCTTTGTTTCAAATCCAGTACAAAGAATAAATCTTATCTCCTGTAACAAATAAGTATTGGGTGGAGGTTTATGCACTCACTTGTTTTATTCTCCTCCAAGCCATTTTCCATTTTGGAAATAGCAGTTTTCCAACATATCTTATTTGTTCTTTGAGTTTATGTTTATGCTCTGTCTGAATCAAAATGTGGGTGCTTTGAAATGTGGGTGTAGTTCTTGCTTCTCACTGATTCCTGATGAACTTCATTTAGGTTTTATTCGAAATAATCTAGAATAACTTCATTTTAAAAAACTTTATCCATTTTAACTACTGGATACTAACAATTCATAAATAAAACACTCCCATTAGACTTTTTCAGGAGGGTAACTTTAGTTTGAAACAGAAGAAAAAAATTAGAAATGAAGTTTATATTTCATTTGGATGTTCAGTTGACCGTTAGGCATATTTTTAATAATGTTGATATCAGTGTTTCAAATTGTACCTCAAATATGTTCTCTTCTGAATTTTCCTTGCTAGAATGGACAGCTCTTCTATTCTAGGAAACTAGCAAAAAGGAAGGTTTGAAACTATAATAAACTTTAAGTGGGAAAAGGAAAGTATATAGATAGCTGTGTCACACTTGCCTTCTAAGATAGTTTGGAGAAACCTTTGAAAAACTTAATAGTGTACCAAGTTTTCATGTTCTTCAATGAATGTTAGTTGTTAGCAGACTATGCTATAAACAGATTCACCATAAAGGCAGAAAGGAAGAAAGGGTAATATTTACAGTTTCCTTTACTACCAGGCAGTATACTAAATGCTTCACACATGTTATATTATTGAATCTGGGCCGTGGTGTTAGATACAGTATTTATGTAAGATGCACCAAAGACTAGACAATAATAATTTTCCCCAGTTCGAAAGTTGAAGTGTGAGAGAGCTCAGTTTCTTGCTAAGTCTTGTCTGATTTAGTGACACTCCACTGCTCTGAGAATTCTATTCTTCCTTATTTCGGTTTGCTTCATATTTTTTTTCCTTTTAAGCTCCGAGGACTATTATTCAACTTTAATTTTGATGAGACAGCCTGCTGTGCGACCTATAAACCTTCACCTTTTCTCTGAGGAACTGTCTTAATTTAAAGAGCTGCCAGTCTACATAGGGTCAGTAATCTCCCTCCTGTTGAATTATCAGGCCTCCTACACTTTGTTTTACGACTTCAGATTAGAGCTAAAGTCCTCCCTTGTTATTCATTCCCGCCAGCCATCAGGACAGAGCTGGTTAATGTTTGACTGGGATGATCCCTTGTGGTCATAGTCTGGCATGTGAGAAAAATTGGATTTATTTATCAACATATAACCAGCTGTGTGGGAGATATCTCCTGGCCACCCTGTTTCTTCCTTCTGAGCGAGTAGAGTTGGGAGGAATGCGAATAACCAGTAAGGAGATACACTTTTTGAGTCTGGGATTCTTCAAAGAGGAGAGGCATTCTGGGATTAACTATCCAAATCCTATCCCTCATAACCCCCAAGTTTGAAACTCCTATTTTTTTAAACTGCTGATTCAGAAAATCCTGAATGAAGGCAAAGTCAAAGTCAAAGAGGGAGAAAATGGTGGCCAGTGTCAACAGCTGTACCAGATAATCTTCTTTTTTTCAAATTTTTTAATTTTATCTTTTTAATTTTTTTAAAAAAATTTTTACTTTATAAGATGGCTCACAACATTTGATTACAGCTAATATTTAAACACCAATCCCACCACCATTACACCTTCCCACCATCAAATTTGGGATGTTTCCATCCCATGCCCTAAGCCCTGTTCCAAAGCACAACCAAAATAATATATTTTGTATTGCCTGTTATGGAAAACCGCTGAAAATGCTACAAAAAGTATCCATAGAGGAGACAGTGTGAAGATTGTTCTATTTTGGCAGGGACCATTAAGACACTCTTAGAATATCACTAACATGCTGTTAAAGTTTGAGTGATGTGAGCTTTCATATATATATCTGAAAGTACGTATATATGCATATATATATATATTTACCTCTATGATTTGTTGCCTACTGTTGAATCCCATCAAATGTGGTGTGGTAGGAGAATGGGTAGGGAGTGTCTTATGACGGTGTGGCTATGTGGTTCAGGAATACATTCAGTCCTACTTGAGGCTTGACCCAACCATGTGGGGAGCAGCCTTGAGCTTGGTGGTGGTTGGGTTCTTGAGATTTTGGCTATTGGTGCTGGGTTCCTTGGGGCAGAGGGGAGCTCTCACCCACCCCCCACTGGAGCTCCCCAAGTAAAATAGCCTGGCGTGGAGTCTGTGCACCAGGTAGTCTTGAAGGATTCTATAAGCCTCGTGAATTTATAAACTTTGTGATAGCCATGAAATGGACTCTGAAGCACTAAATGGAAAGTGACAATAACCTACCACAGCCAACTGCCACTGTAGAGACAGTATGGCAGTGAAGGACTATAGAGACAGTACTATAAAACCTAATCAAAAGAAAACCTTTCTAAATATTAAACCTTTTGTAGTTCCCTGTGCCCCAAATTTTTGCTGCTACTTATTTTTGTCTTAGTTTACAAGTTTACTCAAAACAGATATGTTTATTGATGTAGAAACTGTTTGATCCTGTGGACCAAATCCAGTCAAGGTGGAAAAATAATCCTATAAAGTCCTTTGTTATTCTTTTGTGCCTTTAGACAAGAGGTTGCATCTCTGCAGAGCAATCCCTAACTTAGAGAATGTTAAGGAAAGGAAAGAATGGAAGGAAAGTCATTTTCGGAAGTCATTGGACCTTTTCAGTTTCAGAAGAATGAAAAAGATACCTGGATGGTTTCGTTTTACCTCACTGACTGGCCTCTGTATTAGTTGGCAGCCACAACAAAGGCTCAGACACTAGGTGGCTTAAAGGAAAGGAATTAATTTTCTCATAGTTCTTGAGGTTAAAAATCCGAGATTAATGTTCATCAGGGTGGATGCCTTTACGACCTCTCTTCTTGGCTGGCTGATGTCATCTTCTCCCTGTTTCTTTCCTTCATCTCTACTCCGTGTGTGTGTGTGTGTGTGTGTGTGTGTGTGTGTGTGTGTGTGTGTGTTATGTACACCAGTCATATTAGATTGGGACTCACCCTACGAACCAAATTTCTTCCATGATATTTTTGTTGTTGTTGCTATTTAAACAATATTTTTTTTATTAAGTCACCATGACTTACAAAGCTACTCATAGTTGTTCCCAGTACTGATCCCATCACCCAGGGTCAACTTTTCCCCACCAATGTCCCTAGTGTCCCTCCTGCCTCCCCTCAACTTCCTCTTACAGGCACATTTTCAAGTTTGGTGTTGTAGTTTGGATCTCTTTTATACCTTCATTGCCTCTTTAAAGATCTTGTCTTCAGATACAATTTCTGCTGTTGAGGAATGGTACTGTGAGGGAATAGGGTCTGAATTTATTCTACTTTAATTTAATTTGGGGTGAAGCATAATACAAATATGTGTTTTGTTGTTACAAAGTCATGACTTACCTGTATGCAAGGATATTCTGAATTATTTAATACATCCCAATGAGAAGTTGAAAGGCACAGAGTGATGAAAGATAAAAGAATTCAAAATTATGCCCATTAGTCCTTTGCAAGTTATCTTATATATTGTGGGCAGCATATTTCTCAGAACCTCATGTAATTGATGCGACATTCAATTCCAAGTATCCTTAAAAAGTAGAGCAGACTTTCTACTTGATGTAATTCACTTGATATCAGAGGAAATGTGCATCAAACTTTATATTCATAAAGAATAACTTAATGCTTTTAACAGAAGCCTCAGTAATTAGTTGGGCAATTAAGGAACGATAAATTATAATTTTAACTCAGATGGACATCCTCTATAACACCTAGGGAAATTCATTTGCTATTACTTCCTCTATAATCCCATCTATAAAATACATTTAAAGATAGGTTCTCCCTGCACTCACTTGCAAATGAAAGAAATGTAGGTATAGGAATGAAAGAGACCTGACAAGATATCTGCTTAATAACTTTTCGGCACACTGATTTGACAAAGATAGAAAGCCACCCTCTTAATTTTATTTTTGAAAAGTTAAAAATGTTTTATGTATATCAATGCAATTTTTAGATAGAATTCTATACACAAGGGTCTTGAGTGATATTACCAGAAAGGGCACTTTTCTTGCACACTGGCAGTCAGGGTTTGAGCTCTGTCATCCCATATCATCTTCCAAGCACCAGCAGGAGTAATTTCTGAGTGCAGAACCAGGAGTAGCCCCTGAACATCACCAAGTGTGTGTCCAAAACCAATTTTAAAGTAAGAATTCCTTACACAAAAAATAACACAGAATGACTTCTTTCTCTTATAAGTAAACTTTACAGGAGATGATGAAATATTCGCTAATGTCTACTGCAAAGGTGAGCTGCAAAGGCAACAGTTGTTGCCCTGAATTTCAACATTAAACAGGTTTACCAGATGTAGTCTTGCATTTTGTCAGTCACTAACATAATTGAAGTTAAATAATTCACTTTCATTAAAGCTGTAAGTTTGTGCATGTTCTAATTTGTGAGTCTGTCATCTGGCTTGCTTTCCACAGATCCCTTTCTGGATTTGGAATTGAGCTTGAATATTCCTTACTGTTCTGAAAAAATATTCTCAGTTTTAAGAGTGCTGGCTTATATTTCTTTCTCGTATTTTATAACTCACTCCTCTCCACCTCTGTTTAATATATACCTTCTTACTAACAAGACCATCAATCATACCTTTAATACATTTGTACAGTTCTGCATTTCTGTTATCCCAAAGGGATTTTATTTCTGTAATATTTACTGCTGGGCCACATTTATCCATTTTTATCTTTAGGGAGAAAAATCACATATCTTTTCCATATATATATAGTTTTCTTCTGCACCCTTCCCACGGGACCCTGATGACATGGGGTCCATAATACTCAAGTGGAAGTGTGCAGAGAGAAATGTCACCGGGGTGATGGACTGGAATGGTTCCCAAGTTGGGTCTCAGGGATGGGAAACTGTCAATATCATTGACTATTAAGGATATGAATTAAAGAGAAATTTATTCTGATATTTGTCAAGATGATATGGTAGAATTTATTCATCTATTGCTATAGGTGTCAGGACCATTGCATTAGAGGGAGAAAGAGAAGGGAGAGAGAGAGAGAGAGAGAGAGAGAGAGAGAGAGAGAGAGAGAGAGAGAGAGAGAGAGAGAGAACTCAATGCCACTTACAAAACCAATGGGGATTTATTGCCAAGGAGCAGTTGGAGGCTTTTAATAGAAAGTTACTAAGAGGAGATCATGGATCACGATCCTCTCATTGTTCATCGATTTGCTTGAGCAAGCCCAGTAACGTCTTCATCATGAGACTTATTGTTACTGTGTTTGGCATATTGAATAAGTCACGGGGAGCTTGCCAGGCTCTGCCCTGTGGAAGAGATACTCTTGGTAGCTTGCCGGGCTCTCCGAGAGGGGCGGAGGAATCGAACTCGGGTCGGCCATGTTGGCCACTTATAAGGCAAACGCCCTACCGCTGTGCTATCGCTACTAAGAGGAGATATCAAAGTTAAATGCTTAACTAGCATTTTAGGATTCTTATTGAAGGCAGGCAAGAATAATCAGATAGAAAGGAGAGGGACACTCTTACCTGGCCTTAAATGATTCTTGTTAAGAAGGAGTTATAGAAGCCCAGTAAGGGCCAAGGTCAAGACCTGCTTATGAAGATGTCTCAAAGAATCCTAACTAATAGTGGATCAAGAAGATAGTCTTTATCAGGATCTCACATTTGAGGTGTGTTTGAGAGTTATGGGAAAAGAGGACTATCCAATGCATTTCATCGCAGTCCTGAATATATCTTTATTTTTTTTAACATCTCAGAGGGTTTTTGCTGTGTAAACATTCTCTAATTCATTGGTTACCAACTCTCATAATATCTTGGAAATATCTAGTAAACTTTCCAAAATGGTAAGACCCTACGGTCCTGAGAAATAGTAGCCTAAATAAGGTGTTTGCCTTGTATTTGGCTGACCCAGGTTTGATCCTCAGCATTATATATGGTCCCCCAAACCCTAACAGGTATGATCATTCACTGCAGAAACAGGAGTCATCCCTTAGCACTGCAAGTGTAGCCCCCAATAAAACCCCCAAATTACAGGAACCTGGACACCCTTCTACATACTTACTGTACATAGGGCTTTACATACTGGTGTTTTCAAATCTTTCTAGGCAATCTGATATGCAGTCAAGGCTAAGAACCTGATTTACAGTTTAATACAATGAAGTTAAAAAAGAAGATTAATCAGCAATGCCACTTCCCTCATCCAGAAATCTAAGATGATCTTATGCTTAATACTGGCAAATTCTTAACATTTTTTCTTTCAAAGAAACAATCAGGATTCTTAATCTTTTTTCTTATAGGAAATATTTTTCACCATATTTTTTGCTATTCAACTATGGACCAATGAGTGCATCTTTTTATTTTTTTTGTCTGGATTCAAGACACCATAACAAGTCTGACTTATTTTTGATACAGAAAACAAATGTTTCCTGGTCTTTGTATGACTTATTCAAATAAATAAGTGACTGAAGCTCAAGTTACTACTCTAAGTCATTCCTCTATCAGATTGTCTTCTTTTCAAAAGGAATTGGTGGAGTAAGGGGGTAGATGGAGAGGAAAGAAGGCATTTAAGAGATAAGCAATGCCCCACCCTGTAATCCACAATGGTTTGGTGGGTGAGACAGAACACGGTCTAGTGAGTTTGTACTATAGAAATTTATGTAGTCCTCTTTGCAGAAGCTGCCAATGCTGGCTTTGAGTTACCAAAGTGGTTGTTTGGTCATCAGCACAATTAGAGTATCTGTCCTTCCATTCTTGTTTGAACATAGCTTAACACCAACAGTGAGTCACACTTTCAGGGAATTTTATGGCTATGCACATATCTTTTCTCTGTAAAATATCATGAGACAAATTTTTATTAATAAACTATATAAACCTTGCTTGTGCCCTAGTTCCCAGCTGGCAATAAAACTAAAATATAAGCATAAATAGAATTATTTCTTATACCTCTTAACTCTGCCCATTGTCAAAAACACTCACTGCTAATCCCAAGAATGTTACAAAGTATTTTGAGTAAAGTTCTATAAAATCCTCCAGTCTTAGAGAATGACAGTCTCTTAGGATGAAATATTTGTAAGATAAAGGGCTTTAAACTTTAACAATTCAGAGATCTATGAAATCTGACTTCCAAGGCAGAGAGAGCTGGGGAAGAAGGTGAAAAAGTTATATAGTTGATGGAAAATTTTATTGAATCTAGTTTTTGAAGACTGCTAACTTGATCTAGGTAATTAGTAATTTGGAAATGTGCAATGTTCTTCAAGGGAAGATTAAAATCTAAATCAAAGAGTATGATTAAATTAAATATTTGTTAAAGATGGAATAACTATAATAAAATGAATATGATTTGACCTCTGACAATTACTCTTAAAATGTTTCATATTTAGTACAAAAAAAACCCAAAAAACTAAAAGTTATTTTACAGAAAACACACAGTGTATTTCCCAGAAGCATTATGTGTATAAAGATATCATAAATATTATTATATATACATGTACCTATTCATATATATATAAAGAGAGGGAGAAAGAGGCAGGATTACTTCAAATATTGATGTGTATTTGCTATGCTATGGAAGAATCAATACAGTTCAATGATTAGAATCCCATAAACAGGAAATGTGCAGTATTTTTCTTACATATCAAGTTTAAGTAAGCTATATTTTCTTTTTTGTTTACACACCAGCATCAGAAATTGTCCTGTCATGTTATTTTTATTTTAAATATACATTATTTTAACTATAAACAAGGACCATCATCTGAGTTCAGGCACTCTGTATGGATTTTATATCAACTTTTATAGATGACACAGAGGTTAGACATTTCCCTGATTACAGTCACTGTGGGAATTAAGCTGAAGTTCCCAGTAACTGAGCCCTCTGAGGTCACCCGCTCGACTTGATACCTTTAAAAAATCAACAATCAGGACCTCAGTTTTCCTGAAACCAATGGATGCCAGATAAGTTTGTTTTCAGAGAACCTTGTCCTCTGACATGGTTCTCGCCATCTATGGAGCAATGATAAAGTGATTAATCATTTATTTGTTCTCTAGCCTCACACATATCTCATCTTAACATTAATCAGAATCTGTGGGTGTGCTTAAATATTTTTGGCATTGGTGAGTTACACAAAAATGTAATGGGTGAATAATAATTAACAGAAAGTGGATGGAGAAATATTGGTGCTGTCAGATCATTGTTTTGTGCTTGACTTTTACCACTCTTCATTACTACAGTAGAATATAAGAATGACTTCGTGTCAACACTCTGACAAGCAATTAAATCCCTCCAAAATATTCATAAAATAATTTGAAGTCATGAAAAATTTTACTGCAACATGTGATGATAAATAATCTCTATTGCTCTTTGTATACATGACTAGGTTCAGACTTAAAAGAATATCTCCCAACAACTGGATGGTATTGATGTGTGGTTTAAGTTGTATATTTTCATACAATTTCAAAAGTATTTGTATTCCACCTTTCAGAATAATCATATTCATTCAAGCACATTTTGGTGTTGTTGTTGTTTAGCCACATCCAGTAGTGCTCAGGACTTAATATTGGATCTGTGCTAGAGGGGCTTGGAGGACCATATGTGGTGCTGGAGATTGAATCCAAATGTGGCACATGCAAAGCAAGCACTCTACCCCATTGTACTCTCTCCAACTCTCAAAAACAGATTTATGTGTTTTCAATAGTGATTAGGCAAGAAAAAGATATTAGGAGCATCCAGGTAGGAAAGGAAGAAATCAAGCTCTCACTATTCGCAGATGATGTGATATTATACTTAGAGAATCCTAAAACCTCTACCAAGAAACTTCTAGAAACAATAGGCTTGTATAGTAAAGTTGCAGGCTATAAAATCAATACCCAAAAGTCCATGGCTTTCCTATATGCAAATAGTGAAAGAGAAGAAAGTGACATGAAGAAAACAATCCCGTTTACAATTGTGCCCCAGAAAATCAAGTACCTAGGAATCACCTTAACTAAGGAAGTAAAGGACCTGTACAAAGAAAACTACAAAACGCTACTTTAGGAAATAAAAGAGAATACGAGGAAATGGAAAAATATCCCCTGTTCATGGATCAGGAGAATTAACATTGTCAAAATGGCAATACATCCCAAAGCACTGTATAAATTCAACGCAATCCCTATTAAGATACCCATGACATTCTTCAAAGAAGTGGAGCAAACACTCCTGAAATTTATATGGAACAATAAGCCCCCACTAATAGCTAAAATCAATTCTTGGGAAAAAGAAAATGGGAGGAATCAACCTCCCTAACTTCAAACTCTACTACAAGGCAGTAATAATTAAAACAGCATGGTACTGGAACAAAGGCAGAGATGTAGACCAATGGAACAGGGTTGAATATATTGACATCTCCCCCCAAGCATACGGGCATCTAATCTTCGATAAGGGGCCAAGAATAGTGAAGTGGAGCAGGGAAAACCTCTTTAACAAATTATGCTGGCAAAACTGGACGGCTACATGCAAAAAAATGGGCTCAGATCTCTGCCTAACTCCATGTACAAAAGTAAGATCTAAGTGGATTAAAGACCTCAACATCAGACCGAAATCTATAAGGTATATTGAGGAAAAAGTGGCAAAACCCTCCATGGCATAGAAGCTAATGATGTCTTTAAAGATGTCACACCGCTGGCCAGGCAACTGAAAACAGAGATAGACAAATGGGACTATCTTAAATTAAGAAGCTTACGCACCTCAAAAGAAACAGTGACCAAAATACAAAGACAGTCTATAGAATGAAAAAGGATATTCGCCAAATAAACATCTGATAAGGGGTTAATTTCAAGGATATACAAAGTACTGGTTGAACTCCACAAAAAGAAAACATTCAACCCCATCAAAAATTGGGGAGATGAAATGAATAGAAACTTTCACAAAGAAGAAATCTGAATGGGCCTTTTAGCACATAAGAAAATGCTCCACATCATTAATCATCAGGGAGATGCAGATCAAAACCACAATGAGATATCACTTCACACCACAGAGACTGCCCATATCCACAAGAACAAAAACAACTGGTGCTGGCACGGATGTGGTGAGAAAGGGACACTCCTTCACTGTTGGTGGGAATGTCGACTGGTTCAGCCCTTTTGGAAAACAGTATGGATGATTCTCAAAAAATTAGAAATTGAGCTCCCATTTGATCCAGCAATACCACTCCTGGGAATATATCCCAGAGAGTCAAAAAAGTGTAGTCGAAGTGACATCTGCAATTGTCTATTTATTGCAGCACTCTTTACAATAGCCAGAATCTGGAAAAAAACCTGAGTGCCCGAGAACAGATGACTGGTTAAAGAAACTTTGGTACATTTACACAATGGTGTACTATGTAGCTGTCAGAAAAGACGAAGTCAAGAAATTTACATACAAGTGGTACTACATGGAAAGTATCATGTTAAGAGAAATGACTCAGAAAGAAAAGGATAGACATAGAAAGATTGCATTCATCTGGGGAACATAAAGTAACATAAAGGAACATAGACTAACACCCAAGAATGGCCAAGATTAGTACCAGGAATTTTACTCCATTTCTTGGAAGCCAACCACACATACTAGGGGAAAAGGGAGCTCAGATAGAGAAGGGAACACCAAATAAAGGTGTTGGGAGGATCCTCCCAGGATGGGAGAAGCATGCGGAAGGTAGACTATAGACTAAACATTATTGTCACCCATTGCCTCTTTTGCAAACCGCAACACCCAATAAGAGAGAGAGAACAAAAGGGAATGCCCTGACACAGAGGCAGGGTGGGATGGGGGGGATGGGTGGTGGGAGGGATACTGGGATCTATGGTGGTGGGAAATGGGCACCAGTGGAGGGATGAGTATTTGATCATTGTATAATTGAAACCCAAGCACAAAAATGTGTAAGTCTGCAACTGTACCTCATGATGTCTCACTATTAAAATTTTTTTATTAAAAAAACAGATTTATGTGTTTCATTGTATTTGTTTGACTCTTAGATCTCAGAAGGCATGGATTTTCCCTGTAGATTCAGGCACCAGACAGTAAGCTTTCTGGGGTTTTAACCTGGAGGCTAGAAACCCTTCTCCTAATCTCAACAGCTAGAACTGATCAATCATCCTCTGTTTTGATGAATTTGAAAGTTATTCCATTCTATTAGAATATCATGAATTGACTGGTCTTTTTTAAGGACCACTGATAGGCTGGGAGGCAAGCACACCATGGATCCAGCAATTACTTCACTATTGTGTCTCTAGTGAATCATCCAATTACACTTCTAGCATTTGACCTTGGACATTGAGTGGGAGATTCCATGAACCAAATTCCACCTTGGTATGATGTCTCTCATCCAAAAAGGAATAGCTCTGTGTGAGTTTGTAAGGGCATACTTCTAACTACTGCATATCTCAGATTGATTCCTTAGAAACACATTTTCCATCCTTGTGTCACATATTTACTTATTGAATCTCTGGTGCTTTACTTATTCCTTTATGTTTAAGTACACTACATTCAGTGCCTGCTGGTTCCATCTCTCTAAACCCTCTAGGATATTTTTAGGAAATACCTACATTATTCCTTTGTAGATCAAGAAATCAGAATACACAGGATTAATGAGTTTGATGATTTGAAATAATGGTACTTCAGGCATTTGACCCACACTTCACCTTTTTAAGCCTTGTCTGGTATGTTGGAGACACTCAATAAATATTTCTTAATTGAATGGGTGAACACTGAATTAATCTTTAACGGTGCCAACCAGTCTCATACCTTATCAGGCACTTTCTATTTGCTGGTCAAACATTTCAGTGTCTTTTCACCATGATGCAGCCCGAAATTCAAACTTCTGTCCTGTCAGTCTAATTTTAATAGTATTTGCATCTTCTGTATTTTCTTGCATTGTGAAGATTAAAAAAAAATTAAAGGCCTACTATGTTAATATTGAGCCATATTCCTATTGCACAAGGGTAAAAATATATAGTGCATTTCTTTTATTAAATGGTGGTTTATGTATTTGAACACTGTATAATAACTAACTGCCTATATATTTTCTTTCTTTGGGGGGCCTCCCAAGTGGTGCTTTGTAGGACTTTGTGATCCTGTCTGTGGCAGTGCTGGGTCAGTCTGGCAGACAGTTCAATGCAAGGGAGTAAGGATGCAGAAGGTGGCCTGAGCCACCCCAGTAGTACCTGGGGACCTCTGGAGTCACACTCAGCAGTCCTAGAGGACTTTAGGGTTGTACCCTGTGAGACTAGAGCACCTAGAGGTGCTTGGGAGATCTCGTGGTACCAGGGATTGAGCTTGGGTTGTGGCCTATAAAAGGTAAATGCATCACTCCTGGACTAGCTCTCCCACCCATAAGTGCATCTCTTTAAGACCACCAAAGAAATTTCAATCTCTAAATTCATTTCTGTATTCTTTGCTTCTCAGTATTCACAAATACTCTTGCCTGTTCTCTCTGAAATACTTTCCTCTAACTTGAGCTTTGTGGGTTTCCCTACCACCTTCCAGGCAACGCCTTGCTTTGTGGCTTGTTTCCTTCGCCCTGGCCATCCAATGTGGAAATAATCCAGTTTCTCCCTCTGTTTCCTGTCTTTTTCCTAGGATATCGAGTCACAGCAGTGGTTTAACCCAACTGTCTGATAAGGACGCAAATTCATGTTTTGATCTCAGACTTAGCTCCAATTTTTTATGTCATGATCTGTCTACTGTAGCATCTCTCTTGAGATAGTTCATTGGTGTCTTAAACTCAATAAATCTAAAACTGTGCTCAGAGCACGCTGTCCCAAACTCAACCTTCTTTTTTGTGTTTCTTATGACAGTAAATTTGTCCTCTCACCACATCTCATGAGGCATCTCTGTATTCTGCTTCAACAATTTATTCTTTGTATAAATGAAGATAATTTCAGTTTTACCACTGCAACTACAATTTTTTTTAGTCTGGAATATGCTATCTCTAATATATCCATGTTATATACTATTTTTGTTCATATCTAATCTCAAATGGTTTTGCCAATTATTTTTGGAAAATATTTGCACCTAATTATTTTCCCCTCAAACACCTCAATTTAAAGAAATGACTCACCAACCTTCACTGTTCTCTACATTCTCATTTTTGTTTTCTATTTTGGAGCACATCTGGGGGTACTCAGAGGTACTCCTGACTGCTTAGGCGTAACCTCTGGAGATACTCCAGGAATCTTATACTGTGCCAGAGATATGATCCAGGGTTGCTGCCTCTGCAGCCACATGCAAGTCAAGTGCCTTACCTCCTATACTATTTTTGACCTTTATTTTTAATTTTGTGTTTAATTTAATGGTTACAATACTTTTATTTATGTTCATCAATTTGCTTGAGCGGGCCCAGTAACATCTCCACTGGAGACTTTGTTGTTACTGTGTTTGGCATATCGAATACGTCACGGGGAGCTTGCGAGGCTTTGCTGTGCAGGTGAGATACTCTCGGTAGCTTTCCAGGCTCTCCGAGAGGAGCAGAGGAGTCGACCATGTTGGCTGCGTGCAAGGCAAACGCCCTACCCACTGTGCTATCGCTCCAGCCCACTTTTATTTATACATATACTAAATTTCTTCCAAACTAGAATCTAATCTTCTCAGGGAAAGTTTCCTAGTTTGTGTTGTTTTAAAACTACCAAAAACTTTTCCACCAATTTCTTATAAACTTTATTTTACTTATCATTCTCCAAATTCATTTATTTCTCTTCAATCTAATCACTTCCCCTAAGCTAACACCAACTCTTGCTTGCAGTAGTTTCTTTTCTTAAGTGCACCCAATCAGGCACTTGCTAATTTTTTTCCTGCAACTGGAGTGGTAGCACTGTCCTCCTGTTGTTCATCGATTTGCTTGAGCAGGCACAAGTACTGTCTCACAACAAATTGTGAGACTTGTTGTTACTGTGTTTGGCATATTGAATACATCGTGGCTAGCTTGCCAGGCTTTGCCATGCGGGCGAGATACTCTCAGTAGCTTGCTGGGCTCTCTGAGGGGGCGGAGAAATCGAACCCAGGTTGTCTGTATGCAAGACAAACCCCTTACCCGCCATGGTGCTATTGCTCCAGCCCAACTGGAATAGTATTATCATAAAAACAAATAGAATGCTTCTTCATTTCTAAAAATTATTCAAATGTTTTCTACTGTTTTCAATGTCTTTTATATGAAATATTAAAGCTAAATGTGTTCTTATTTTCTCTTATTCTTTATTTTTGAATTTTCGATAATACCTGGTGCTCTCAGGGGTGATTCCTAATTCTACATACATTAGATCACTCCTGGAAGACTCAGAAAGTCATAGGGGGGTTCAAGGGATCAAATCCAAGTTGGATGTGTATAAGACAAGTGCTCTAGGCATTGTGCTATCTCTCTGGCCCCCTTTCTATTATTCTCATCCCCTTGCTCTTATGGGACCAGTTTCCCCAAAAAATTCAGACAGAATTTTCTCAATGTGCCCAAAATATTAAGTCTCACTGTGGTAGCTGGCACAAAGGGTCATTGATTTCCTATGGACCTCAGGAGAAAATGTCATGATGAAGAGAAGCAGGTTGTTTTCATTTTAAAGCAACAGAGAGACCCTAAAGGCTATCATGTAGCTCCTGCCCCTGTCTCAGTTCCTAATCCTTTATCCAAAGAATCACATTGCTCCCTAGAGGAATGTATTTTGTGGAGGAATCATCAATATGTGTTTACCAATGGGTTCAGGTGACCTTAGGGGTAATGAGAATTCAACCTCTGTCAGCCACATGCAAACCAAGAGCCCTATCTGTTATCATCCTGTAAGTAGGTATGTTTATGCATTTATGGATTGGTGTTTGTCCCTCATTAAACTGCAAGCCTTGTGATTTTTAATATTTGTGGAATAGTTGAATGCATCATGCCCATTCCTAAAGACTTCTTAATAACAGAATGGGAGACTAACACCCAAAGATAGTAGAGATAAGGATGAGGAGGATTGCTCCATGGCTTAGAAGACTTAGAAGTCAGCATCATATGCTGGGGGAAAAGGCAGCTCAGATAGAGATGGGATGACCAAGTAAAGGATGCTTGGAGGGTCTGCTCAGGATGGGAGATATCTACTGAAGCTAGACTATAGACCAAATATGTTGGCCACTTAATGCCTGTATTGCAAACTACAACACCCAAAAGGAGAGAGAGAATAAAGGGGAATGTGCCTTGCTGAAAATAGACTAGAGACCAAACATGATTGCCATTCAATGCCTCTTTTGCAAACCATAGCACCCAAAAGGAGAGAAAGAAAAAAGGAAATGCCCTGCCACAGAAGTGGGGTGGGATGGGGGAGATGGGGTGGATGGGAGGGATACTGGGATCATTAGTGGTGGAAAATGGGCACTGGTGGAGGGATGGATACTCAATCATTGTATAACTGAAACCCAAGCACAAAAATTTGTAAGTCTACAAGTGTACCTCATGGTGTTTCACTAATAAAAAAAATTTTAAAAAGAGAATATGCCTGCAACAGAGGCAGGGGAGGGAGGGAGTCTAGGGTGGGGGTTATGGGAGGGATTCTGGGAACATTGGTGATGGAGAATGGCACTGGTGGAGGGATGGGTGCTCATCATTGCATAACTGAAATGTAAGCACGAAAGTTTGTAAGTCTGTAACTGTACCTCAGGATGATTCATTAAAAATAGTATAATATTTGATAAGGATATTAGAATAAGTGGAATCATATATTACATCATACTTTTGTACAGTTAAAACTGTCTTAAAAGTTCTCATGAAGGGAGAGCAATAGTACAGCAAGTGGGGCATTTGCCTTGAATGCTGCCAACCTGGGTTCAATTCCCAGCATCCCATATGGTCCCCTGATGACGCACCAGGAGTAATTCCTGAGTGCATGAGCCAGGATTAACCCCCGTGCATTACCAGGTGTGACCCAAAAGCAAAAAACAAAAGGCAAAGAAAAAAAAGTTCTCATGAAAAAAAAGACTTCTTAAATACTGAGTTTAGTACATATTAGACCAGACACTTGGCTATAATAATAGTATAATATTTTGCGTATCTTTCAGATATCTTCATTAAAGACAATTCCATGGATAAAATGTGATGGATTCCTTGTTGCACACTCAGCTTTAGATTTCTGTTCTGTGACATATTTTTCTCTCTCAGATAATCTAAGTTTTATTTCTGAACATATCTCTAATTATGTCCAGAAAAGAATCTACTTGTCCTCTTGTTTACAGCCTCCTTTGAAAATATTGTAACTTTGATCAAAGGTAATCCTGATTGAATGAGCTCAGTGGTCTTTTCCACAAGATTTTTACTTAATCTGTTGGCAACATGGAGAGAACACATTTCCTTCTGCTTGGCAAGAAATTAACTCATTTCAGCCACATAAATTGTAATTTTCTCAATGGTATCCTAGTGGCTCTCAAAATTTAATGTGGGTTTCCAGTCCCTTTCTCATGCCAATGGCACAATTTACACGTTGGGAATCTGGCTAAATGTATGTGGAGTTAAACCAACGCATGATGTAAAGCATGATGAGCTCCATTCAGCAAGTGTGTCTTGAATTACACTGTGAAATCTCTTCTTTTCAGCACTAGTGGGAGATAGAATAGATGTCATGAGAGAGACGACTGTACTTCCACTAAGGTTGAAATCTTACTGGGATGATAAAATTTATATAGACTTCCCCTGGGACCACATGCCATCGTCTAATAGAATTATTTATTCTCGACTTCTTTCAAGCCCTGATTTCCTACTCCAGATTTTCTCTCTGTAAGAAATTCATCATTCCTGTGGTCATACAGTTTTAAAATCTTGGATTTCTATCTAGCTAATTTCTTTTCTTTTATACCCAGCATCTAGTTATCTCTGTGTATTTCTCTCCCTCCTCAAAACTCACTGTCTCTTTTTGAGTCTCATTATTTGCATTCTTATGACTCACATTGCTTTCATCTTCAAACATGATGAAAAGAAAGTTGTTGAATTATTTTATAGAACTGGGGCTGGAGTGATAGCACAGCGGGTAGGGTGTTTGTTTTGCACGTGGCTAACCCGGGTTTGATTCCTCTGTCCCTCTGGAGAGCCCGGCAAGCTACCATGATTATTCCGCCCGTAAGGCAGAGCCTGGCAAGCTCCCAGTGGCGTATTCGATATGGTAAAAACAGTAACAACAAGTCTCACAAGGGAGACACTACTGTTGCCTGCTCCAGCAAATCGATGAACAATGGGATGACAGTGACAATGAGAGTTAATAGAACCAGTGGAGCCTGCACATAGACAGAAATGTGAAAGGCATATCATAGACCTTGCAAGAGGCAAATCTCCTATCGGAAATCACCTGACCTAGTGTTTCTCAACCTTTGTCTCACAATAGTCCCCTTCCAAAGGGACTGAACCATTCGGCATTCTCACCAGCAATGAAAGAATGTCCCTTTCTCACCACACCTGCACCACCACCAGTTGCTTTTGTTCTTTTGGATGTGGGCTAGTCTCTGTGGTGTGAAATGATATCTCATTGTTGGTTTGATCTGCATCTCCTTGATGATTAGTGATGAAGAGAATTTTCTCAGGGGCCTTTTTGCCCTTTGGATTTCTTCTTTGAGAAAATTTCTGTTCATTTTGTCACTCCATTTTTTGATGGGGTTGGAAGTTTTCTTCTTGTGGAGTTCAACCACGAATCACGACCATCCTGTTGTTTGTCGATTGCCTTGAGCAGGCCCCAGGAACGTCTCCTTCGTCCTAGCCCTGAGATTTTTTTTTTAAAGTGCCATATCGAAGCTCAGTCAGGGTTAGGAGAATGAGACCCATCATTGTTACTGGTATTTGACATATTGGTTACGCCACGGGGAGTTTGCCAGACTCTGCCGTGTGGGCAGGTTACATTCAGTAGCCTGCCAGTTTGTCCAAAGTAAGAATGAGATAATAAGATGTCAGCTTCCAGGAGCCTGGTTTCATAGTCTCTGGGTCTTGGCTGTTGATGGGATTACACGGCGCCAGGGGGCCAGTTGGTGGGTGTGACCCTTGCCTACTGGAATATGGAGGATGTGGGTGGAGGATGTACAGCCTCGATCTGAGCAGGCTTGGAGATCTCCGTGGAGAGTGGTCTCAGCATGGTGGTGGCTGGTTCTGGAGGTCTTTAGCTGCCGGAGACCTGATTGGAGCAGGGATGGAAACTCAATCTGCTCCCCTCCAAGAGGCCCCAGCGAGGACAGCCAGGTGCCGGGGCAGGAGATTCTGCAGAGTTCAACCAGTACTTTGTATATCCTTGATTTCAACCCCTTGTCAGATGTGTATTCGGCGAATATCGTTTCCCATTCTGTAGACTGTCTTTGTATTTTGGTCACTGTTTCTTTGGACGTGCAGAAGCTTCTTAGTTTAAGATAGTCTCATTTGTCTATCTCTGTTTTCACTTGCTTGGCCAGTGGCATGACATCTTTGAAGATACTATTAGCTTCATTGTCATGGAGGGTTTTGCAAACTTTGTCTTCAGTGTACCTTATGGATTCCGGTCTGATGTTGAGGTCTTTAATCCATTTTGATCTTACTTTTGTACATGGTGTTAGGCAGAGATCTGAGCCCTTTTTTTGAAAGTAGCTGTCCAGTTTTGCCAGCACAATTTGTTACTCCACTTCACATTTCTTGTTCCCTTAGCAAAGATTAGATGATCATATGTTTGGGAGGAGATGTCAGTATATTCAAGCCTGTTCCATTGGTGTGCAGCTCTGCCTTTGTTCCAGTGCCATGCTGCTTTAATTATTACTGCTTTGTAGTAGAGTTTGAAGTTAGGGAGGTTGATTCCTCCCATTTTCTTTTTCCCAAGAATTGCTTTAGATATTCGTGGGGGCTTATTGTTCCATATGAATTTCAGGAGTGTTTGCTCCATTTCTTTGAAGAATGTCATGGGTATCATTATAGGGATTGCATTGAATTTGTACAATGCTTTGGGAAGTATTGCCGTTTTGACAATGTTAATTATCCTAATCCATGAGCAGGTAATATATTTCCATTTTCTCATGTCCTCTTTTACTTTCTGAAGTAGCATTTTGTAGTTTTCTTTGTACAGGTCTTTACCTTCATAGTTAAGCTGATTCCTAGGTACTTGATTTTCTGTGGCACAATTGTGAATGAGATTTTTTTATGTTACTTTCTTCTCTCTCACTATTTGCGTGTTGGAAAGCCATGGAACGGTTCAGCCCTTTTGGAAAACAATATGGATGATTCTCAAAAAATTAGAAATTGAGCTCCCATTCGACCCAGCAATACCACTCCTGGGAATATATCCCAGAGAGGCAAAAAAGGATAGTCAAAGTGACATCTGCACTTGTTTGTTCATTGCAGCACTGTTTATAATTGCTAGAATCTGGAAAAAAACCTGAGTGCTAGACAACAGATGACTGGTTAAAGAAACTTTGGTACATTTACACAGTGGAGTACTATGCAGCTGTTAGAAAAGATGAAGTCAAGAAATTTATATACAAGTGGTACTACATGGAAAGTATGCTAAGCGAAATGAGTCAGAAAGAGGGACAGACATAGAAAGATTGCATTCATCTGGGGAACATAAAGTAACAAAATAGGAGGCTAACACTCAAGAATAGCTGAGATAAGTACCAGGAGGTTTACTCCATGGCTTGGAGGTCAGCTGCACATGCTGGGGGGAAAGGGAGCTCCGATAGAGAAGGGAGCACCAAATAAAGGGTGTTGGAAGGATCCTCCCAGGATGGGAGATGCATGCTGAAAGTAGACTATAGACCAAACATGATTGCCACTCAATGCCTCTTTTGCAAACCACAGCATCCAAAAGAATAGAGAAAACAAAAAGGAATGCCCTGCCTCAGAGGCAGGATGAGATGGAGGTAGTGGGGGTTTGGAGGGATACTGGGATCAGCAGTGGTGAAGAATGGGCACTCTTGGAGGGATGGGTACTCTATCATTATATAACTGAAACCCAAGCAGAAAAATTTTTAAGTCTTCAACTATACTTCATGGTGTTTCACTAATAAAAAATTTTTAAAAATTGTCCCCTTCCAACCTTGTTTACTCCCAGTCCCCCTGTCTTAGCAGTTGACCTTTAATTCTCATGCTGTGAGTCCTAAGTTATGTGATTTTTCACATGTGGCCTCCTTAGAATATCCTGGGTCCTCAAAATGGCCATATGGCCCCATTTGAAAACAAGCTGATTTAACCAAGCAATATTAAGTTGGTTAAGTCTTTAATCTTTACAATAAAAAGAAATTCTCTGCATAATTAATTTTGAAATTTGGTGATTCTTTAATTTTTAAAATTTTTTAATTTTTTTGCTTTTTGGGTCACACACGGCGATGCTCAGGGATTACTCCTGGCTCTGATCCTCAGGAATTACTCCTGGCAGTGCTTGGAGGACCATATGGAATGCTGGGGATCGAGCCCAGGTTGGCTGCATCCAAGGCAAACACCCTCCCCACTGTGCTATCTGGGAGTGTGTCTATAGCCCTGTAGCCCCTGAAAGTTGATTTTTAATGTAGTTCTATAGTGTACTGAGGTTGTCCTTTTTGTTTGATTTTCATTAGTTGCATTTCATAATCTACTTTTTAAACCTGGAGTAACATTGGTTAACACAACTATGTATCAGAATCTAACTAGTGAAACTCTAGTGTGAATGAATATTATAATACATTATAATATTATAATATTATAATACAAAACACTGTCCTCCCGTTGTTCATCGATTTGCTCGAACAGGCCCAGTAACGTTTCCATTTTGAGACTTGTTGTTACTGTGTTTGGCATATTGACTATGTCACGGGTAGCTTGCCAGGCTTTGCCGTGCAGGTGAGACACTCTCGGTAGCTTGCCAGGCTCTCTGAGAGGGCCGAAGGAATCTAACTCAGCTCAGCCGGGCTGGCTGCGTGCAAGGCAAACGCCTTATGGCTGTGCTATTGCTCCAGCCCATCATAATACATGTTCGTCTTTTTTTCCCAATTAATTCCCATCTCAAAAGGCATCTAGACTCCATGAATTTGGACAGAGGATGCTCCACTCTATAGAAATATATCTAAAAGTTAAGACTTTTCCCCCTTGTATTTGGTCTTATTTTTACCCCCCAAAAACATTAAGTTAAGTTAGCTATAACACTGAGATACTATATTTCAAGCTATTTCTTTTCAAAAATGATTAAGAAATAAATGCATTCTATGTGGAAAGGTACTTTAAACTCAACAGATTTCATTATGCTATCTATTTACATATCTTAATTATTCCTTAAAGCAATTAGTTGAGAAACTTCCATCTTTAGTTAGCATGTAAGATTAAAGAAAAAGAAATTCTGCATTAAAATTTGATCAATCTTAATTGACTCAAATTGGGAAACTATGTGAGTCTTCTAATATAGGTGAAGTCTGAAATAAAAAAGCTTATTTTGTCCTCTAACATGAAGCTTTATTAAGAATTCTAGGTGTATAGCATGCTTGCAACCAGACTTTGAATAATTGGTGAGTAAAGCAAGTGTTCTCTGCCTTGGGAGTTCAGACCTTTGATGTAGATAGCACAAATATAATTAATATAATATTTATGCAAATTTTTCCATGTTAAGTGATTTCTTATCTTCCACCAAAAGAGATACTAAAATAGTCAAAAGACATTTTGTTTATTGCTAGTATTCTCTCAGAGGTGAAGTATGATATTATCTCCAAGTGTAAATCACACTGAGTTCTCACACCTGTAAGAAAGATCTATATCAGAAAGACCAGAGAAGATAAATATTAGTGAGTATGCAGAGAAAAATCAGCCTTGACACAATGTTGGTAGGAATGTAGAAGAATGAAAAATCTATGAAAAATAGTAACAAGTTCATGTTCGAAAAAAGATCCCCATATGATCAAGCAATCGCACTCCTTGGTATCTAACTGAAGAAAATAAGAAAAGAAACTTGAAACAATCTATGCATTCCTATATCAGAGTATTCTATCTGTAAGAACTGTGATAAGAAACCAAACTAAGTTCCCAGTGAGAGGCATGGGAATAAAGATGTATACACACACAATGGAATACTACTCAGTAACTAAAAATAAATGAAACCCTATCCTTTGCAACCGGGATAGGGCTGGAAGAGGTTATGCTCAGTGGACTAAATTGGAAGAACACAGACAATTGCTGAATTAATTCGCTCACTTATGAAATGCAAAGAAACAAAGCAAAGGGCAGACAAAAGCAAATCAAAACAGTCTTGGATTATGGCAACTGAATGAGGCTACCAGAAGGGAAGTAAGGAGGGAGAAGAGTGGGCTGTGTTGGACGCATATTGTAACTTTAGTGGTGGATCTTATGTGAAGAGCCCTTGAACCCATTCTCGTAAAGCATGTCTGCTGTTGTAAACCAACATTACTACATATACTCACACAAAAATAGCCCAAACCAAGTGTGAATTCTTTTTTCCTTTAGAGCAGAATGCAAATAATTACTTAGGTCTCAGATTATGAGCGCTCGTAAAATAGAGTAGGGCACTTTGTAAAAGCAGCCTCTATCAGCTCTGTTGGTCACATGCTTTGCAGTTGCACATTTTCAGATTATTTATCTAATCCAGAGGCTCAGGAAAGAGAACACAGATCTAGAGCACATGACTAAAGGCAGGATGGTTCTCTTCTCAGTCTTTGTCACTGCGGTGGATGATAACATCACTCCAGGGACAGGGAATTATGAAGAAAACAGAGTTACTTTTATTTTCTCAGACCAGTGCTTTAAGCAGGAAATATCTTGCTAAACATAGGTAGAATAGCTCAAGGGAGTATTACATCAGGCTCCCTCCAGATGGACCATAAAGCTATTTTTGCCAGTTGCCCTAGGATAAACGATCACCTTAACCTCTCTGTATATCTTATATCAAGCATCTTCAGCTAGTGTTTGTCTTTAGTGCCTGCATTTTTGTTTAGATACTAAAGTGAAGGAATGGGTATTGGAGCATTGTATGACTGAAATCTAATCATGAACAACTTTGTAACTGTATTTCATGGTGGTTCAAAAAAAACAAACAAAAATAAAAACAAACCGATTCTCCTCCTAGTTCCATTTTTAGCCAAACATCTTGGGATGTTCTCCAGGGATTGCAACATGGGCTGGGTGTGTTTCTGTGATCCTAGCTTTGGAATTCGAGGCTCACTTGAGATTTCCACGAGACCCTGTTCACCAGTTTGTGACACTGGCCCTCACATGCTTCTCATCATGACTTGATGACGTCTCTCTTCCCTCCATGCATTACCATTTCTCCTCCCTTGCTTCAGTCTATGTGTGACTCATGGTGGCAGATGTTATTGATCACTCAGAGGTCGTTTTATTTTTGGGGGGCTCTGAAGTGGGGTTCAGGAGCTACTTTTTGTGATTCTCAGCTAACCTGGCCAGAGGTTCACTGCAAGAACCCTATGATGCAATACTGCTCAAGCCTTGTGATGCTGATGCTGAGGATTATCTGGTTCACAGATTGTGATGCTTGGGGTATCACAGTAGTGCCAAGTATCAAGCTGGGGACCCCTTCACTGGAGGGAGGTACTTAACCCCTGTACTATGTGTCCAGTTCCCATTCTCTTTCTTTTTACCAGTGGGATCCAGTTTTGAAGGGGATCAAACCATATGACAGGTCAATAGTACCTTTCCAGACTTGACTGCATCACTGTAATCCTGTGTTGTTCAGTTGTTCATTGATTTACTCGAGCGGGCACTAATAATGTCTCTATTCATCCCAGTCCTGAGATTTTAGCAGCCTTTCTTTATTCGTCTTTCCCAATGCTGCCATATTGGAGGGTCTTTCAAGGTCAGGGGAATGAGACCCATTGTTGTTACTGTTTTTGGCATATTGAATATGCCACCTGTAGCTTGCCAGGCTCTCCCACATGGCAGAGCCTGGCAAGCTTTCCAGACTTGGTTGGGAAAAATTATGGGCAATGTGATGGAATAAGATATTCTAAGGGCAACCTGCAGGAGAAATCTTATTTGCCAGACATACAGGGCTATGTCTTTTTTCTTTTCCCTCTTACCAAGCTTGTACATTCAATGCCCAAAGGTAGATAAACTGGCTCATGACATGGAAACTGAGCATCATTTGCTTAGGAAAGCAAAGCCATATGAACCCTGAAATTCTTCATCAGCCTCACCTTGGTTATTCCATATAGCTTCATAATAAATTCTATGTTTTGTTAAACCACTGTTACTTCTGTTCACTTGCAGCCCAAAGCCAGTCATGATAATCCTATCGTTTCGGAAAGTTTTTACCTTGTTTTTTGTTTTTGTTTCTGTTTTTTTTTTTTAGGGAGGGAGGCTTTTTTTTTGTACTTCTATATAGAATTTTTTTGTATTATACAGTTAGTAAACACATTATTCATTTTAATAAGAATTTCTTAAGTTCAGAAGTTGAATTTTTCATTTTTGTATCCAAACTACCTACCTAGCATGCTTCAGGGGAAAAGCGCAAACACGTTCTCTGAATTTGAGGAAGGAGTGTTATGGAGGGGATGAGATTTGGGCTATACCTAGTGTGCTCAGGTGCTATTTCTGGCTCTGTTTTAAGGAGCGACTCCTGGCAGTGCTCAGGAGGGCCATGTGGTGCTGGGGATGTAACCCTGGGTCAGAAGCATGCAAGAAAAGTGCATTAACCTCTGTACTATCTCTCCATCCCCCTCTAATTCTTTATTAGTAAAAAAAGAAATGGAATTGGAAATCTTAGAATCTATCCAAGATAGGCCATTTTTGTACTATTTTTTTGAACCTTGGATTATCCTGTGGTTATGTAATTTTTTACATTTTTATTAGTGAGACACCATGAGGTACAGTTGTAGACTTACAAATTTTTGTGCTTGGGTTTCAATTATACAATGATCAAATACCCATCCCTCCACCAGTGCCCATTTGTTGTTTTTAAGAGTGCAATGATTTTTACCATGTCCATTAATCTGTTGCAACCATAAGAAATAAAACTTAGTGTCAAAAATAATAGTTTAGTACCAAAGATAATGACTTAAGGGAATCTAATTTAGATAGACAGGTAAGTCTTAAGCAAATTGACTTCTCCAATGTAGTCAAAAGAAAGGTGAGTATGTCAGAGATAGGTTTGGTGTGAATAATCAAAGACATGTTCAAGAATTGGAGAGATCTTGGTGTAAGAGCAAGATCTTCCTAGTTTTTATGTCTTTTTAAAATTTTTATTAGTGAAACACCTTGAGGTACAGTTGTAGACTTATAAATTTTTGTGCTTGGGTTTCAGTTATACAATGATCCAATACCCATCCCTCCACCAGTACCCATTCTCCACCATCACTGATCCCAGTATCCCTCACATCCCCCATCCACCCCATTCCACCCTACATATCTGACAGGGCATTCCCTTTTGTTCTCTCTCTCCTTTTGAGTGCTTTGGTTTGTAAAAGAGGCATTGAGTGGCAATCATGTTCAGTCTATAGTCTACTCTAATCATGCATCTCCCATCATGGGAGGAATCTCCCAACACCCTTTATTTGGTGCTCTCTTTTATATCTGAGCTGCCTTTCCCCTAGAGTGTGCGACTGGCCTCAAAGCCAGGGCATAATCCTCCTGGTACTTATCTTGGCTATTCTTGGGTGTTAGTCTCATATTTTTTTACTTTATGTTCCCCAGATAAATGCAGTCTTTCTATGTCTGTCCCTCTCTTTCTGACTCATTTCGCTTAGCATGATACTTTCCATGTAGTACCACTTGTATATAAATTTCATGACTTCATCTTTTCTAACAGCTGCATAGTACTCCACTGTGTAAATGTACCAAAGTTTCTTCAACCAGTCATCTGTTCTCAGGCACTCAGGTTTTTTCCAGATTCTAGCTATTGAAAAGAGTGCTGCAATGAACAAACAAGTGCAGATGTCACTTTGACTATCCTTTTTTGCCTCTCTGGGATATTGCTGGGTCGAATGGGAGCTCAATTTCTAATTTTTTGAGAACCGTCCATACTATTTTCCAAAAGGGCTGAACCAGTCGGCATTCCCACCAGCAGTGAAGGAGAGTCCCTTTCTTGCCACATTCATGCCAACACCGGTTGCTTTTGTTCTTTTGGATGTGTGCCAATCTCTGTGGTGTGAAATGATATCTCATTGTTGTTTTGATCTGCATCTCCCTGATGATTAATGATGTAGAGCATTTTCTCATGTGCCTATTAGCCATTCGGATTTCTTCTTTGAGGAAAGTTTCTGTTCATTTTGTCGCCCCATTTTTTGATGGGGTTGGATGTTTTCTTCTTGTGGAGTTCAACCAGTACCTTGTATAACCTTGATATTAACCCCTTGTCGGATGTGTATTTGGCAAATATCCTTTCCCATTCTGAAGACTGTCTTTGTATTTTGGTCACTGTTTCTTTTGAGGTGCAGAAGCTTCTTAGTTTAAGATAGTCCCATTTGTCTATCTCTGTTTTCACTTGCTTGGCCAGTGGCATGACATCTTTGAAGATACCATTAGCTTCAATGTCATGGAGGGTTTTGCCAACTTTGTCTTCAATGTACCTTATGGTTTCTGGTCTGATGTTGAGGTCTTTAATCCATTTTGATCTTACTTTTGTACATGGTGTTAGGCAGAGTTCTGAGTCCATTTTTTTGCATGTAGCCGTCCAGTGATGCCAGCACAATTTGTTAAAGAGGCTTTCCTTACTCCACTTCACATTACTTGCACCTTTATCAAAGATTAGATGATCAGATGCTTGGGGGGAGATGTGAGTATATTCAACCCTGTTCTGTTGGTTTGCAGCTCTGCCTTTGTTCCAGTACCATGCTGTTTTAATTATTACTGCTTTGTATTAGAGTTTGAAGTTAGGGAGGTAGATTCTTCTCATTTTCTTTTTCCCAAGAATTGCTTTAGGTATTCGTGGGGGCTTATTGTTCCATATGAATTTCCGGAGTGTTTGCTCCATTTCTTTGAAGAATGTCATGGGTATTGTTATAGGGATCACATTGAACTTTTACAATGCTTTGGGAAGCATTGTCATTTTGACAATATTGATTCCCCTCATCCATGAACGGGGGATATTTTTCCATTTCCTTGTATCATCTTTTATTTCCTGAAATAGCCTTTTGTATTTTTCTTTGCAGAGGCCCTTTACTTTCGTAATTAAGCTGATTCCTAGGTACTTGATTTTCTGGGGAACAATTATGAACGGGATTATTTTTTTCATGTCGCTTTCTTCTCTCTCACTATCTGCGTATAGGAAAGCTATGGACTTTTGGATATTGATTTTATAGCCTGCAACTTTACTATACAAGTCTATTGTTTCTAGGAGTTTCTTGGTAGAGGTTTTTGGTTCTCTTAGTATCATATCACCTGCAAATAGTGAGAGCTTGATTTCTTCCTTTTCTACCTTGATGCCCCTGATAACTTTTTCTTGCCTAATCGCTATTGCAAGTACTTCCAGTACTATTTTGAATAGCAGTGGAAAGAGTGGAGAGAGTGGGCATCTTTGTCTCGTCCCTGATCTTAGGGGGAAGGCTCTCAGTTTTTCCCCATTAAGGATGATGCTTGCTGTAGGCTTGTGGTAGATGGCCTTAACTATATTGAATAAAGTTCCCTCTATCCCCATTTTGGGGAGGGTTTTCATCATAAATGGGTGCTGGATCTTTTCAAATGCTTTCTCTGCATCTATTGATATGATCATATGGTTTTGTCCTCCCGTTGTTCATCAATTTGCTCGAGCATGCCCAGTAACATTGTGAGACTTGTTACTGTGTTTGGCATATCGAACACATCACAGGTAGCTTGCCAGCCTTTGCCGTGTGGGTGAGACACTCTCAGTAGCTTGCCAGGCTCTCCAAGAGGGGCGGAGGAATCGAACTCTGGTTGGCTGTGTTGGCCACGTGCAAGGCAAACGCCCTACCCTCTGTGTTATCTCTCCAGCTCTGCCTTGAGATTTTTTTAAAAAATCTAAGGCCAATATACAAATCTTGCATGATTGAGTATGTCAGCTGGTCCATAGTTAGCCAACAGCAGTGATTGGTGGGTCCCATGGAAGGTTCTCCTCCTTCCCACTCTGTGATTGAGCTTTAGAGCATTAGCTCCTTAGTACTGAGGACATTTGCACATTTTTTGCTGACTCATGTTCCTTTGGGTTTTTAACCTCTTGCAGAGGTATTTCCTCTTCCTGCCCAGGTTGTCTTTCTTTCCCAAACTTTTGTTCAATTAATTGATTGTTTAGCTAACACTACTAAATTAAGACTAGGTTCTACTCTCTCATACAGAAGCACCAGTCACTTAATAAATGTGTAACTTTGACTACATTATTAAATCTTTTATGGTCCTGGTTAGTAAAATGGTGATAATAATGGGCCTTACTTTGTGAGGTTGTTGTGAGTTTGTTATAAGGTTAAAATGTGCAATACATTATTATTATTGCTGTTACTATCAGAAATAACTTCTGCAACTCTTTTTAAATCTGAATTTGGTTTATCTGCACAGTGTTCTCCTAACAATGTGTTTATCTGCACAGTGTTCTCCTAACAATGTATCTTATTCTTGAGGGAGTATAGCATTGAGGAATCAGATTAGATGGGTTTGAATTTTAGTTCTTCTCCTTAATGGCTTTATAGCTCTGAGCAAGAAATAACCCCTGTGACCTTGTTCTTCTCATAAGTAAAACAGGGATAATGCGAATCTATTTCATCAGATTGTTATCGAATTGTTGTGAGGAATAAATAAGTTAATATACAAAATGCACTTAGGACAGGACCTGACACATAATAAATGCTATCGAAGTCTTAGCTATGCTAATTGTATGTTTATAGGTATACTTTTAGTCACTGAAAAGTGGATTTCTTGCTTTCAAATTCCATAGCTTTATTGAGATATAATCACATATAACATTGTATAAGTTTAAGGTGTGCAATTTGGTTATTTGATGAAGCAATTATCATAGTGAAATAATTATCACAATAAGATTCAATAAAATTAGCTCATTTGTCCATTAAAGCAAATTGGTTTGTGTTAAGAATTTTTAAGGTTTTCTTTCTTTTTTAGCAACTTTAAAAATACATAATACAGTATTGTTAACTATGGTAACTGTTAAAAATTACATCATCAGATCTTATTTATTGTATACAATTGCACATTTTGAATACATTTAATTATCCACAGATCTTACCTACTCACTCACATATACTCCTGGTGATCACCAATCAACTGTGTTTCTACAATATTGGAATCTTGGGTTATGCATGTAAGTGCGCTAAAACAGTACTTGTCAGAGCCAGAGGGATAGTACAGCATGTAGGGCACTTGTCTTATACACAGTAGACTGGGTTCAATAACTGGCAACATATGGCCCCCAGCCCCAATACGAATGATCCAAGAGCACAAAGCCCCTAGCACTGGCTGATGTGGCCCTCAAAACTAAACAAAAAAAATCTTAATACTTGTCTTCTCTATCTGATTTATTTCACTTAGCACAATGCCTCCAAAGTTCATCCTTTTTGTGCCAAATGGCAGTAATGACTTCATTTTCTCTACTTAAAGTTGTTTTATTATTACCATTGTGTAGTTATACCTTGTTGAACATTTAGTCTTTTCATATTTTTATATTTTGAATATAAACCCCCTTTTAACATATGATATGCTTTAATTAGATTTCTGAACCTATCTTTCTGTTTCATCTAGGAACACATGATATGTATATCTCTGTGGTACAAGGGTAGTTTTAACCTCATTGTAGTCTTTTGGATTAGTCTCAGTAGTGTTTCATGTGAATGTGGCTAGTTGGTCTTATTATGAGGGGGACTGATGTTGCAGACCATTTCTACTTCTTTCATGATCCATCTGACTGCAAGTGAACTTTCTGAAGGCAGGGATTATAACATAAGTTTATAAATTTATGGTGATTTATAATTCATCAGATATAAAGTTGATCTTCATCACACTTTCTTGAAAAGATTTTATAAATCTCCCTCTCTCTCTCTCTCTCTCTCTCTCTCTCTCTATATATATATATATATATATATATATATATGCTTAGGGATCACTCCTAGCAGGTTCCTAGAGATCATAGGCAGTGCCAGGAATCAGACTAGGCTTGGTCATGTGCAAGGAAAACATTTTACTCTCTATACTATCTCTTTCATTCCTTGAATAGGTAATTTTTTAAAATTTTATTTCACAAAGGAGCAAAATTATAAAGTGATGTTTTTATTTAAACTTGCTTCAGTTTTCTGTTTAGAAAGAATGATATCATTGACATTCACTATTTCACCATTCTGCTGCTAGTATTTCTTCTTTTCCTGTCAGAGTTGATAAGCACCATAATAAAACTTGGAGAAAAACATTAAACTGCTGACATTTGAAATATCCAGTTAGAAAATCTGATCTTCCCACTATTTTCACTCCCATGGTTCCTGATTGTGTTAAGCAGGTTTATTTAAGGGCAACTTAGGTCAAGACAGAACTAATACTGGATGACAGATTGTACTAAACCTACACTTTGTATGTTTCTGTTACACTGTACTTTAATGGATGAAGCAATGGTTGACCGTCCTTGTATTTTATCATCAGGTTACCAGAGATCCTGGACAAGATGAGTTCTGTTAGAGCCATTGACTTACTAATGGAATTCAATCCTTTCATAAACAATGGCTTTAGTCAGTTTAAGAGTTTTTTAACAAGAACATGTGATTAAGTTTGTATTTTGTGAAGATCAATCTTGGTCCATGGGAAGAAAGATTGAGGGAATAAAGGATGCAATAAAAAACTGGGGAAAAGATAAAAGACTGGGAAGACTGAGAGTCAGAATTAGAAGACAGCTGCAACAACCCAGGTTAGGAAGAGAGATAGGAGCAATAATAGAATGGAAAGCAGAGAAGGCATGTTAAGTTGGGAATGTTAAGGAATTAAAATAAGAAAATTGGGGATTGGAATGACAGCACAGTGGGTAGGGCGTTTTCCTTGCATGCGGCCAACCCGGGTATGATTCCCAGCATCCCATATGGTCTCCTGGGCACCGCCAGGGATAATTCCTGAGTGCAGAGCCAGGAGTGACCCCTGTTCATTGCCGGGTGTGACCCAAAAAGCAAAAAAAAAAATAGGAGATTTGTGGTACTGGGTAGAGTCATTCTTAGAATGACTGCCATGTGTCTAGATTATATTATGGAGCTCAGTAGGATTGTTATTCAGTCTAGAGAGAAGAGAAGAAATAAAATTTATTTGGGAAAGGTAAAAACTTTTGTTCCTGGTAGTGCTTAGGGTCAGATAGATGTGCAAGGCAGGCAGCTATTCGTGGTCTAGAAATGAGAAGAATGGACATGGATGGTCTTAGAGACCATTGTTATAGAAGATATACCTGCAAAGCATATTGTCAAGACAGTAAACAAAGAATAAACTCTAATGTGCTATCACTAAATAGATTATTTTAGGAGATAAGGAGCTATAATTTAAAAGATATTTTAATTGTTTCACAAAACTTATGTGGAAATTCTTAAGTCTATATAAATAAGTATCATTTCTGAGACATGAAAATAAAGTTTCTGATCTATATGTGTATTTGAGCAAAAATTATATGTGTAAAATACATAAAAGCAAGCAAACCATGAAACCTCAAAACTATTAGTCATAATCTAAACCTTCACTTGATCACTTGACATCCGGTTACTCATCAATTTGCTCTAGTGGGTGCCAGTAACGTCTCCATTCATCCTTGTCGCGTGCTAGTGTAGCCCAATGGTGTCTGCTCATTCTAGGAACACAAAGAGACTCAAACCAATTGTTCAGGGTCTTGACAAAGAACTCTGACCATCTTGTAGGAGGGCGTCCATGCGATCTTTTGACGTCCAGTGGAATCCAGTCAGTAATTGGCGACGTAGTTGCTGACCGCCTATCTTCAGTCCCATTCCTTCCCATTCCAGTCATCACATGATGTTCTCGAGGGTGGCACTGAAGACTTTCGGTGAAATGTTATCAGCCTGTCGAACATCTCTCTTGACATGGATGATCACTTCCTTGTAGAATGGGGAGATTCTGGTAGTGAATCCGTAATACAGCTCACAAGGATCCTGATGTATTGAGTTTGAACTTATTGTTTGGCTAGAGCTTCGATGACCATTTCCGTCTCAACAGAATCAAAGGCCTTCTTTAAATCAATGAACATTAGACAGAGTGGCATCTTGAACTCTCAAGAAACCTCAGTGAGCTTGGTTATCGTGTGGATATGGTCGATCGTTGGTCGATCGTCCTGAATCCTTTGCAGAATTGCTCACATGGTTGTCCTTCATCTAGTGTTCTGCCAATCCTATTCAGGATGACTCAAGTGAACAGCTTGTAGATGACAGACAACAGGCAGTTTGGGTGATAGTTGCCAATGTCGTTGATGTCTCCCTTTCTGCACAGTAGTACAGTCCTGCTGGTTTTCCATTGGGATGGAACCTTGAATTCAGACAGGTAGCATGTGAAGAGCCGAGCCAGTGCATTGATGAGTACTGGTGGCAGGTTCTTCAGGTGTTTGGGTCTGACCTTGTCTGGGCCAGGTGCTGTTCACTTCTTTACCAATGAAATAGTGTGTCGAATTTCAGAAGGGAGAACGTTGGGAACGACATCTCCATCCTGTGGAATTTGGTGTGTGGGCAGGTGGATGTGACTATTGAAGAGATCTGAGTAGAAGTCATGGATAATCTTCTCCATTGCCTTTCTGGAAGATGTGATAGATCCATCAGGATGTCGGAGGGCAGTCATCTTGGTCTTGTAGTTGAAGATAGACAGGCAGGTGTTGCGAATGCTTTTCCCGGCTTCTGCCGCATCTGCCAGCACTGCTGCTCTTCTCTCTTTGAGGTCTTGATTTATCTCTTCTCTGCACTGCTTTGCGAGCTTCGATGCTTGTGGTTTCCTGAGGCTTCCGCCAAGCCACGTTGGAGAATAAGCTCAAGAGTTTTCGAAGACAGGCATTTTTTTTTGGTTGCTATCTCTCTTTTGGTGTTCCTTGCACAATCATGGTACTGAACTAGGTGATCGTATTCCTTGTCAATGTTGTCAATGATGGCATCTTCCCATGTTGCCACAATAGTGCCAAAGAGCTCCCAGTTGGTGGTCGTTCTGGGAGTTCTCTTCTTAAACTTTGCACCCATTTTCCCCCACTCCGTGAAGTAGAATTTTCATGAAGGAGAGAGTGCTCCAATTCCATTTGGAATTTTGGGACAACAACATAGGTCAGGCAAAACCATCAATTGAATATGATGTGGTCAATTTCATTGTGGAACATGGGAGACTCCCATGTCCGGCATTTAGATTCGGCCCTCTTGAACTGTGAGTTACCATGGATGGCTTGGTTGACATGATGAACACAGACAATCTCTCACCCTGTTCCTTCCACTCTAGGCCATGGGTCCCGATGTGGAGTTCTTCAGCTGATCTTCTAGACCCTTTCTTGGCATTAAAATCACTGACAATGATCTTATGGAAGGTGTGGTCTTCTTTATAGAATTTCTCCAGCTCCATGTAGAACTTCTCAATTTCTCCTTCATCATAGTTTGATGTTGGTGCATAGACAACGAAGGTATTAACTGCCAGCAGTGAGTCACATCTATTCAAGTGTAATTGTTCAATTCAGGTTGTTAGGCATTTGAATGAGTCAATGCTCATTGCCAAGTTCAAGTTGACAAGGACCAACAACGCCTCTTGTCGCATATTCCGAGGAACAGTTCTTATCCAGTGTCGAAAATGGAGTGATGTGATTGTCAGATCAACGATGTTGTACTTGATCTTTCGTGCTTGTACCATCAGGTCTTTGATGGATGCATTCCATGCTAGCATATGTGCATTGAAAGTACAGACAATCATTTTAGTCTCTTCATTTTGGCAGCCTAGTTCAGCTTTGAGATTTTATCAGCCTCTCCTTCCTCATCCTTCTTAATGCTCCCGTATTGGTGGCACATTCAGGGTCACAGAATGAGACCCATTTTATTTACTGGTTTTGGCATATCGAATATGCCATGGATAGCCTGCCAGGCTCTGCCATGCGGGAGGATACTCTTGGTAGCTTGCCAGGCTCTCCAAGAGGGATAGAGGCTTTTAGGGCAGCTTCTAATCACCCTTGCAGGTGTTCTCATGGTTCAAACCATATTTGAACCCTATCAAATATGGAAAAGCATTCACAACGCCCACCTGTCCTTCGCCAACTACAAGAACAAGATGACTGCCCTCCGACGTCCTGATGGATCTATCACATCTTCCAGAAGGGCAATGGAGAAGATTATCCATGACTTCTACTCGGATCTCTTTGATAACCACATCCACCTTCCCACATAACAAATTCCGCAGGATGGAGATGTCGTTCCCAACGTTCTCCCTTCCAAAATTCGACACGCCATTCGTTGGTAAAGAAACAAACAGCACCTGGCCCAGACAAGCTCAGACCTCAACATCTGAAGAACCTGCAGTCAGTATTCATAAATACTCTGGCTTGGCTCTTCACATGCTACCTGTCTGAATGCAAGGCTCCATCCCAATGGAAAACCAGCAGGACTGTACTACTATACAAGAAGACAGACATCCATGACATTGGCAACTATCCCTCTGTAGGATAACATTGTTCTGTCCTTCCTGCATAGCCTCAGGTAGTTTAGATTTATTGGGTTGCTCCCATCAAAATGCTCCCATCACAGTGCTCTGTATTTATTTGTAACTTCTTTCTTTGTGCTCTGTTGACTTGTAAATATTATTTTTTTCTTCTCCCTAAGTCCTTTGCATAGTTTATTCAGAGCAATGTCCTTTTGGTATGGACACAAGAACATATAATTTTGTAATGTGACTCTCAGTGATATTTCCCTCCTGGGCATCTGTTCTCTCACCTAAGCCTCAGCTGACTTTACTTCCCAGTGCCCCCCAAAGCAGGATCCCAATGAGGGACTGGATGGAACCAGGGCAAGTGGTAAGCTATGTGCTACCCTGGCATCGAGATGGGCCTGGCCAAAGCACCATAATGCTTAACTCTAAGTTAAGAGCTTGGTCATGGACAAATGCTGCCATGATCCAAAAGTAAAACTAGATTTGAACCCTGCTAGGGTTAGGAATGATTCATCTGGCCTGAGCACTGTAGTCTCAGTCTGCGGCAAGATGTTTCCAGGAGAGCTGCCCTACAAGTCTCAATGTTATCTCTTACTGTGCCCATACAAAAATAGCTAGTATTGATATGTTGATAGTTATTGGACAGAGGAAAAGAGAAAAACACCTTAGGAGGTATTTTGCCTTTGGGCAGTCAGGAAGAGCTTTGGAATATCTTTTAGGTGGTCTTCCCTTTGAACTTGGTGGGCTCTCAGGAAGGGCTTTCTTATGTTGATTTTGCTACCTGACTGGGCGCAGAGTCATCCCAGAGTGCAGGGGAGTTGGAGAGGGAAGAGAGCTGGAGAGAGAGAAAGGAGGGCAGCATGATGGACTGCAGAGAGGCTAACAAGGGGGACAGGAGAGAAGAATGTAGAAGAACACAGGAGCAAGCACGTGGAGAGAGAGAAAATCCAGGCTGCGAGATGGAGCGGAGAAATGAGCGGGAGAGACAGAAGGAGACAGGAATGAGGCAGTTGAGACTAGAATGGGAGGCTCAGAGAAACTGGGGCAGGTGCATGGGGAGAATGGAATAAATGGCATCTGATCAATCAACCGGCTTGGCCCTCATTTCTCCCACCATCTGCACCAGTTGGCCCGCCCTGGCTGTGGGAGCAGCACTGGCTAGGGGAAGAGCCATCGCCCCCCCACTCCCCGGCCACCCTCAAACATTTATTACATTGCCTGATCTGCCTGTTATCTGTCATCTACAAGCTGTTCACTTGAGTCATCCTGAGTAGGATTGGTAGAACACTAGATGAAGGACAACCATGCAAGCAATCCGGATTCCTATTGACCATCTCCACAATAACCAAGCTCATTGAGGTTTCTCAGGAGTTCAAGATGCTGCTTGTCTAATGTTCATTGATTTAAAGAAGGCCTTTGATTCTGTTGAGATGGAAATGGTCATCGAAGCCCTAGCCAAACAGGGAGTTCAAACTCAATACATCAGGATCCTCCATGAGCTGTATTACAGATTCACTACCAGGATTTCACCATTCTACAGTGAAGTGATCATTGACATCAAGAGAGCGGTTCAACAGGGTGCTACCATTTCACCGAAACTCTTCAGTGCCATCCTTGAGAACATTATGTGATAACTGGAATTGGAAGGAATGGGAGTGACGATAGACCATCGGCAACTACACCGCCTCTGCTTTGCTGATGACATTGTTCTAATAACACTAACCATGAGCCAAACGGCACAAATACTGGCCAATTTCGACTGTGAGTGTGGAAAGATTGGACTACAGCTGAATCTCACATAGACAATGTTTATGAGAAAAAGTTTTATTCCTGACGTTCCATTCACTCTCAATGGAACACATATCTCTGAATGCAACAGTTAATGTGTACCTCGGTCGAAAAGTCAACATACGAATGATCTGGCACCTGAGTTGAGCAGGAGCAAGGAGAGCTGCTTCGAATGCCTTCAAGAGCATCAAAAAATACCTTAGAGGATGAAGAACCTTTGGCTTCCAGCACATGTCTTTGATTCCACTGTTCTTTCTGCATTATCATACACCTCAGAGTCCTGGGCCCTATGAAAACAGGATGAGAATGCTATTTGGGTCTCCCAAAGAGGAATTGAAAGAACTATGCTTGGAGTATCACACTTTACTCAAATGAAAGAAGGAATCTGGAGTTCCAACCTCCATTGATGGTCAAGAATCAGGGACACTGTCTCGTTTGCGAAGGTGTAGAAAATCAGATGGGCTGGACACGTAATGAGATTTGGAGATGGCCACTGGACTAGAGTCATTACCGACTGGATTCCATGGGACATCAAAAGATCGCATGGTCACCCACCTACGAGATTGTCAGACTTCTTCATCAAGACCCTGAACAATAAGTTTGAGGCTCTTCTTTTTCCTAGAATGAGCAGAAGCCATTGGGCTACACTTGCACGCGACAGGGACGAATGGAGACATTACTGGTGCCGGCTTGAGCAAATCGATGAGTAACGGGATGCCAAGTGATCAAGAACACAGACCATATACAAAAAGTTTTGTAAAACAGCAAACAGCACTTGATTTTACTTCTTGTGTCACACTCTTGATCATTTTTATTCCATTTTATTTCAGTCATTTGTTTCTGTTCCCTCCTTTCTGTTCTTTGGGACAAAACTCCGATGAATTAAATGACCTACTGATTATTACAAACTATTGATGTCACAATTCACAGCCTGAAAAAGTTTCTTTATAAAATCCTCTTGAATCTATATATTGAATTGATCAGTGGGATATATCACTTGATCACTTATCAGTGATCGTTTGTTCACTTATATATCCCAGTAAATGGGATATCTATGTATAGATTAATATGAAATGCTATGAAGACATTAATTTATGACTTTAAACTGTACTATAAAGCTACAGTGATGAAAACAGTGTAGTGTTGAGAGAGAAGCAAACACTCAGAGGTCGGAGAGATAACACAGGTGTTAAGGCACTGTCTTACACATAAATGCCCTAGTGTGATCTCTGAAGCTGTATATCGTTCTCTGATATTTTCAGGAGCCATTTCTGAGCATGAATAAGAATAAGAACCATGAATAAGCCTGAGCATGAAACCAGGAGTAGGTCCTGAGCATCCCAATCATGATTCAAGACTACCCTTCCACCAGCACTACTGGAAAAGCAGAAATTCAAAACCAGCGCAATAGAATTGAGAGCTGAAAAATGAATCTTCACATATATGGATGATTAATTGATAGAAAAGGAGCCAAGAACATAAAATGGAGGAAGGGAAGTTTCTTAAATAAATGGCTCTGGGAAACTGATCAGCCACATGTCAAAGATTGAAATTGAAGCACTATCTCATACTACACACAACAGTTAAGTCAAAATAGATCAAGACTTAGATTCTAGGCTCAAATCTATAAAATACATTGTATAAAACATTGCAATAGTGACCTCAGGGGTGTCTGAATGATTCAACTAAACTGGAAACCAGAACTAAAAAATAAGAAAGGAAAAAGTCACATATTATATCAAACAAAAAAGCTTCATACTTCAAAAGAAACTATTACAAAAAAAACACCACATAGGAGTGATAGCACAGCGGGTAGGGCGTTCGCCTTACAAGCGGCCAACATGGCCGACCGGAGTTCGATTCCTCCGCCCCTCTCAGAGAGCCCGGCAAGCTACCGAGAGTATTCGATATGCCAGACACAGTAACAACAAAGTCTCCAATGGAGACGTTACTGGGCCCGCTCGAGCAAATTGACGATCAACGGGAGGGCCTTTACCTTTTACCTTATATACTTAATTTGAAAAAATATATTTACACAGTGGGTAGGACATCTGCATTGCACACGGCTCACCTGGGTTCAATTCCTCCATCCTTCTCGGAGAGCCCGAGACTACTACTACTACCAATAATATCCTGCCCAAACAGCAGAGCCTAGAAAGCTCCCCATGGCGTATTTGATATGTCAAAAACAGTAACAAAAGTCTCACAATGGAGACGTTACTGGTGCTCGCTGGAGTAAATCGATAAACAATTGGAGGACAGTGATAGTGACGGATGTTTGCACCATGCTTCTGACAAAGGTCTAACATCAAGTATTTATAAAGCACTCACAAAAAACTAACAAACAAACAGAACAATACCATAAAAAAAAACAGGGGAGTTAAACAGATGCCTCTCTAAAGAAAACATACAGATTACCACAGCCACATGAAAAATTGTTCTTAACTACTGATTATCAGAACAATATGAATTGAAATGATAATCACCCCACTAGAGAATGGCCTATATCATAGAATAGGAATAACCAGTATTGGTAGAATGAAAAGGAATAGGAAACCTCAATTATTGGTAAGAATGTAGCACTGTAGCCTGTCCTCCCTTTGTTCATAGATTTGCTCAAACGGGCCCAATAACGTCTCCATTATGAGACTTCTTGTTACTTTGTTTGGCATATCAAATACGTCACGGGTAGCTTGCCAGGCTTTGCTTTCCAGGCAAGATACTCTTGGTAGCTTGCCGGGCTCTCTGAGAGGGGTGGAGATATCGAACCTGGGTTGGCCTGGTTGGCCACGTGCAAGGCAAACACCCTACCCACTGTGCTATTGCTCCAGCCTGGTAAGAATGTAAACTTATTTAAACCGCTCTGGATTTCAGCCTCGATGATTTCAGCCTCTTTATATTTCTCATAAAGTATGCAGAAATTCCAATTCTATGTATCTATCCAAAGAATATCAAAACATGAATTTAACAAGATACATGCAAACAATGCTCAATGCAATACTAGTTATAATAGCCCAACCTGTGGAAAACTCAAATGCCTAACATATGAGAATATAAAGAAGTTGTGGTCAATATATACAAAAGGATACTACTACGCTATAAGAAAAGATGGAGCCTTGTTTTTTTTTTTTTTTTTTTTTTTTGCTACAACCTAGGTCAAACTAGAGGACGATATGTAGAGTACAGAAGGAGATAGATGAATGTTGGATAATCACATTTCAGCTAATATACAAGGACACAAAACTAGGCAATAAATGATATCAAAGAATAAAGCACCCAATCGCCACTACCAGACACAAGAAAATAATAGATTTCCTTAGGGGGTAGTGGTAGAAGGGAAGGGTTTTATGGTCTGTGGAGAAGGGTGACTGGAAATTTGGTAATGGACATAATATAATGACATTGTACTCCTAACACATCTAAATGTTAGGACACTTCTAAATTAATTTACATCAATAAATTAATAAAAAAGTGGACACATCATAAGACAACACCCATTTTCCATTATTACTGAACCATATTTGATGGGGTTCAAATAAGGTGTGAACCATGGAAACACCTGCAAAGGCGATTAGAGGCCACCCTATAAGCCTCTTTCCCTCTCCAAGATCCCGGCAAGCTACCGAGAGTATCCTGCCCACATGGCAGAGCCTGGCAAGCTATCCATGGCGTATTCAAAATGCCAAAAACAGTAAAAACAATGGGACTCATTCCCCTGACCCTGAAAGAGCCCCCTATATGGCAGCATTAACAAAGATGAACAATGAGAGGGTGATAAAATCTCAGGGCTGAACTAGGCTGTCAAAACAAAGAAGGACTAAAATGACTGTCTATACTTTCAAAGCACATATGCTGGCATTTGAAGCATCTATTGAGGACTTGATGGTGCAAGCACGGAAGATCAAGTACAACATCATTGGTCTGACCAAGACAAGAAGGCATCAATCTCATCACGCCATTTTTGACACTGGAGAAGAACTATTCCTCAGAACATGCGACAAAAGAGGCGTTGTTGGTGTCAGTGTCCTTGTCAACACAAACTTGGACATGAGCCTAACAACCGAATGCCTAAAAACCCATATTGAATGATTACATGTGAATAGATGTGGCTCACTCCTGGCAGTTAATATCTTCGTTATCTATGCACCAACATCCAACTATGATGAAGAAGAAATTGAGAAGTTCTACATGGAGCTGGAGAAGTTCTATAAAGACTACATCTTCTACAAGATAATTGTCGGGGATTTTAATGCCAAAATAGGACTGAGAAGATCAGCCGAAGAACTCCATATCAGGACCCATTGCCTAGAATGGAAGGAACAGGGTGAGAGATTGTGTGAGTTCATCTTGTTGACCAACACCATACATGGTAACTCACAGTTCCAGAGGGCCTAATCTAAACACTGGACATGGGAGTCTCCTGGTGGACTCTTCCACAACGAAATTGACCACATCATATCCAATCAATGAAATCTATTCAAGGGAGAAATTCCAAGTGAAGCTTTTACTTTATGTTAAGGAAAAGTGAATTTCCCATTAACCCAGTGGGTTCTTATAGAGATCCACCCCCAGATGAGGCACTGTCCTAGTAGTTGAGGAAAACAACACAGGCAAGAACCAAAGTCAGTGGGACTTGAAACTTAGAGGATTTGGGGGTCCTCTTTAAAAGAATGTAAAATAGCAAATATAAAATTAGGTGCTGAGGTGATCATTTTCAAGCAATGAAAAGAGATGTCACATCATATTCTTCAAGGCTTGATTTCTTCTCTTTTCAGATTCTATTAGTCAATTTTCCACACATGTATAGTCAACTTTGTCCCTCTCCTCCCTGGAACATTCTGCCACTCCACTGCTCATGGGGGCCTCCACTAGCAAATGGACAGGAACCAGATATTTTATTAGCTTCTAAGTAAATGCACCTTTGTTTATTTTTGTGTAAGCAACTAACCCTCTGTGTCCTCTGGGCAAGGCAAACTCAAATTGAAGGACTAATCATGTAATTCATTATTCAATTATTCTGTGGGACTGAGAAGTACAGGGAAAGAGGATGACAAGTACCAGGGAAATAAACCTTTGCTGCATCACAGGGAAGACTCAGGTTGTTACACTGGAAAAGTCAATGTTAAAGTTCAAACTTGTATGCTCAAACTACAAGGAATATCCAATGATTGGAGCTCTTGGAAGACTATTACCACTGAATTATTTCAAAACATGTCCAGAAACTTTGTCTAGAAACTGTTAAAACAATTTGAAGTAAGACCCAGGAGACAGCTCAGAAAGCTAAATGAATGCCTTGTATGTGGAGTGCCAGAGTTTAATTCCCCAGATTTCATCGTCTCCCAAGTACTACATGGACCAACCCCTAAGCACAGATCCAGAGTTGGCCCCAGAGCGCGGCCCCCATGATTCATACCCAAACATATGTACTAAGTTTAATAATACTGCTTAAGGCTTACATTTTCATAAATATTTTAAATTTTTGTTTCTTCAGGACATTTTTATTATTTTTATCAAGGATAAATTTTCACAGACTGGGGAGGAACTGTTTCCCCAATCTTAATGACGTATTAAGAAATACTATCAGAGATATAACCCCGTGTCCCTCTATTTTCTTCTGTTCATATTTAAAGAAAGAGAAAGAAAAATAATAGTTGGAAAGACTCAATGTCAAAAAGTGTTGTCTTTGAGACAAAAGTTTATACTAAATTAGAATCACTAGTATTGGGGCTAGACAGATAGTACAGCAGGTAGGGCACTTGCCTTACATGTGACCAACTTGGGTTAGATCTCTGGCACCCCATATACATCTGACCATATATATAACCCCCAGAACCCTACCAGAAGTAATTTCTGAGCTCAGAGCCTTGAGTAACCCCTGAGCATGGATCTGTGTACAGTCCTCAAATAAAACAAACAGAAAAGAGTCACTCATGGTATTTTTTGAAGTTTAGAAAAATTAAAATAGGACATGAAAAAATTAGGACACAGTAACTTTCTGAAAACATAACATATAACTAAAAAGAAGTCTCAACATAATGTGAGTTGATATAAAAGGAATGAAAATAACAGTGACATTTTTCATCTAGGAACTAAAAGCCTAAAGAATACAGGCACTACCAATACTGGGCTTCTCACTGGTTGAGGGACCATGAATAATATGGTACCCTTGTTGGCTTGTAGTCTTTCCCCAAGTGTTTGGCATTGCTGTCTCCATAATGTCATACGATCAGGCACAGAGGAGACGCTGGATTTGCTCAGTGCCTGGTGGGTCCATCTCCTTATCTCTGGTATGCAATCAAACAGAAATTCCACTGGATTATCCTCCATCTCCATGTAGAAGAAAACAAATGGTGACGTGGTGAGACAGTTCCCAAGGAATTCAACAGAACATCTGTTGGAAATCAAAGAGCAATATAGTTCAGTTTTCAAAATCCAGAGCAAATTTAACTTTCTGGTATTTGTGAACTACAGAAGAATGTGCTTCTAAACATTCAATTTCATTTCACTGTAGTCAGTAAAAGAATGTGCAAGCCATTAAAGGAAGAGCAAGGCATTTTCATCTTATATCAAACTGTGCAACTCATTTGAAAAATGATACCTAGGTATTTAGGAGAATTTAATCTTTTCACCTCATTTTTACTAAATTCATGGACAGAAAAGGAGAAAAACAATATCTGTTACATTGAACATTTCTTCCTTTTTCTCATTCTGTTTTCAACTCATCTCATGATTTTTAAGGATAATACTTTTTTCACATAGGTCCTGATTTCTTGAGTAATATTTATATAACTCCTCCTACAAATAAATGATAAAGATTTGGTCATTTTAGGAGAGTATTAATGTGGTACAAAGCACTTTTTGCTAAGCTGCTTATCATAAAATATTTAAATTATAATTTCTTTCAATTGAGCTAACTAACAGACTATTTAATCATATATTTATCTCTGTATCCTTCTAATTCTTGCAGAGTATATAACATTCTTTTAAAATTAATCCACAATTTTGTCAATTGCCTTTCTTGACAGATTTAGAACATAATATATTGAGTACATTTAAAAGTGCTCCTATATTTACAAAATAGCTGAAATGGATAACTTTTTTATTGTAGCATTTTTCAGCCATTATGTCATAATTGCTTAATTTAGACAAAGTAATGCCATGTCACACTTATTAATTTAGCAAAGATAAATCACATTTTTGTTAGGTTGTTTTTTTTCTATGTAGTTAGAATTATACACTCTTAAGGACTTTATAAATGGGATATACTTTAAACTGGATTTGAAAAAAATAAAAACTAAAGTAAATGCAAACACAACTGAGATTACCTATTTTTCTGCTTTAATTATTTTTGTCTGTGAAAGCTATTTGGGTTTGTGAGAACAGGAAAAGTATTAGAAGAATATTGTGTACCCAAACTTGGACACATAGATTGTGATTGGTTTTCTAAATCATGACAATTATACCTAACAATAGGAAAGGAGATGCTTGCTCAGGAAGATTACTCGGTCTCTGTTGGAATCATGAGTATTCTCTGTTGTTGTACTATAACACAGAAATGGAACTTTTCTTGGATTAATTGATGGAGACGTTATTTTCATCAATCCTACCTTTGTGTGTGTGTGCTCTCTGACCACACTATTCAGAAAGTGTAGCAATTGTAGAAAGTTTTGTGTTGGGTCAGTTCTTAATCACTCTCCTGAGAGCATCAATGATTGAATGAATTACTCTGGGAAATACTTGGAACATTGTTTTGAGGTAATCAAATCCCTTGAAATATTTGGAGATTTGCTTGATGTTCAATTGTTCCATGGACTTAGATTGTATAATTAGCTGGACAAATTCATTTGCCAAATCTGGGGGTGAATTTTTATCAACACAGTGATAGCACATACTTGTAATACACATTTCTTCAAGCTACCGAGAGTATCTCGCCCGCAGGTCAGAGCCTGGCAAGCTACCCATGACGTACTCAATATGCCAAACACAGTAACAACAAGTCTCATGATGGAGACATTACTGGGCCCGCTCGAGAAAATCAATGAACAACGGGAGGACTGTGATTCCGTGAATATTTTAAAGACATTTAAAATGGAAGAAAGTTGATGTTGTGTTGTGATATAACTGCAGAAACACACAGATGTCACAAAAAGTTACCTTCAGGGCCCAGTATGTAAGTTCAGGATGTGAAGCTCAGAAGTATGTTGAGGTAAGATTTATCGTTCTAAAAAAAAACCACATGGTTTTATTATTTTGTGGGAGGGATTGTTTGTTTTTGGACTGTACCTAGGTGTGCTCAGGGTTTAATCCTGAGTTCTGTGCTCAGGCATCACTCATGGCAGCACCATATGTGGTGCCAGGGATTAAACCTGGGTCAGTTTCATTTAAGGCAATTGCCTTACCCATTGTACTTTCTAGCTGGACCGGTTACTGTCACTATCACTGTCCTCCCATTCATCGATTTGCTCGAGCAGGCACCAGTAACGTCTCCATTGTGACACTTGTTACTGTGTTTGGCATATCAATACATCGCGGGTAGCTTGCCAGGCTTTGCCGTGTGGGCGAGATACTCTTGGTAGCTTGCCGGGCTCTCCAAGAGGGGCGGAGGAATTGAACCTGGGTCGACCAGGTCGGACTCATGCAAAGCAAATGCCCTACCCACTGTGCTATCGCTCAAGCGGAACCGGTAGCAAACAGATATGAAAAATTTTGAAAATGAAAGACATGATGGCATCTTAACGACATTTTACTGATATAGTTCATCTGAGCTAAAGAGCCTAAAAAAATAAGTAGATTCAAATTCTTATTTTAGTTGGTCTCAACTGGGCTATTTTTGACACATAATTTTCAAATTAGATATTGAAATAAGAGAAATGTGATTATTTCACAAAATTAAAGTGAAAATAATTTGCTTATCAATAAGAAAGCTATGAGATGGGAAATTATTTGGAGTGAAAAAGTATATTTTTGGTAATCTATATCCAAACAGATAGTATGACACAATCATTCTCTAAAACCTTTATAAAATCTAGATGAAGAAGTTATTTATTTATGCCCTTAAAAGCAATCTTTTTTTCCCCCCAAGACATGCGTGTGAGAATTTATTTTCTCCTTAGACCAAACACATTACATAGCACAGAAGAAAAGAAGAAAGAGATTAAGGGGAAAAGCTACTCAGTAAAGACCAGAAGCCTCTCCAAACTGAATTTTAAGTGCTGCTTCTGATGTAGGTTCCCTTTATTTCATTAAAGAAGGGTATTAAGTGAATAACACAAGCATAATAACTTCACACAGCCCTTTTCACAAGATATTCTTAGGGGCTTGCATTTTTCTAAGTCTGGTGTCTAATAGTGGAATAGAACTGATGCAGATGGAGTAGAAACAAATTGTATGGAAGTGGCTGCAATGAGCAATATGGCATAATCTTGGACACAATGTTTCCATTGTATGTGATGCATTAATTCATTTGCAGATGCATTCACTTGCAAATTACCCACCGCTCATATCCCTTTTCAAACTAAGAATATGTCATTCCAGGAAGGCACATCCATGACCTGTGGATTCTTTAAAAGCCTTTCCTCATTCTGGTTTTGCCTAGCCTCAATTATTTCCTTTAAGAGGATGGAAGAGCCTCAGCAAGAGTCACAGTTTCATGCAGAATCTGAAGGCTGTTCAGATATTTCATGGCATGTTCATGCGCAGATAAATTGATATGAATGAAGTTAATCACAAACGGAATAATTTCAAAAAAAACGGTTGAATTTACTTTGTCTCAATGTGTGTGCAATAAGCAGTAATTAGACATACTTAACTGCCTAACTTTTATTTCGTGGATATTATTATTTTGGGACCACATATGGCTGTGTTCAGGGCTTACTCTTGGCTTTGTGCTCAGGGGTCACACCAAGTGTGTCAGTCCGAGTGGACTTCATGCAAGGTCCTACCCACTATACTATCTTGCTATCCCCCTTAGTGGGCATTCAAATACATGCTTTATTTTCCAGGTTATCTAAAAAATCCTAAAAAAGGGAAAAGAAACAGAGAGGAAAGTGACTGTATTATAAGAATCAGCAATAGGATAGAATAAGATTCTACAAATACCAAGAATCAGTTGTTAGCTTTTTACTAGTAACTTGCAGTTTCAATTTTAGCCTGGTCATGATGAATCTTCTGCCTTTTATGTGCCGAAGCTGGTCCCTGGGTCCCTGGGTTTTAGAAGTGAATTAAACACACTCCACCTGCGAACAGTAGTCAAGGCATCTGGGCAGAATAAAGCTTGGTTCTGCAAGGTAACCCATCCTTGATAATGAAATATCTGGGAGAAAGCTTAAGAAGTGATAGTTATCAATCAGCTAGGAACTATACAGAGGCAGAGAGCGAAGATGTTTCCACACAGGTAACTTAGAAAAAAAATATGTGAAATGAACAAATATCTTTAACGTGAGTGAATGATCTTGGTTCTAGAATTCTAGCCACTCTATCACACTCCAACTTTATTGAATGATCCTTTGTGCATTAATTTAAGTATATAATCTACTGTTTTTTTTTCTTCTGTTGTCATTTTTTGCTGCATACAGCCATACCCAGGGTTTACTCCTGGTTCTGTGCTCAAGGTTGACTCCTGGTGGTGTTCGGGGACCTTATGTGAGCTGGGGATCAAACTCAAGTTGGCTGCTTGCAAGTCAAGTGCTCAACCTGCTGTTCTGTGTCTCCATCCCTGATCTCCTGTTTTTATTTAGATATGGTTTTAATTTATTTTTATTTGCTCGAGCGGGCCCAGTAACGTCTCCATTGGAGACCTTGTTGTTACTGTGTTTGGCATATCGAATACTCTCAGTAGCTTGCCACGCTCTCCGAAAAGGTAAAGGCCCTCCCGTTGATCGTCGATTTGCTCGAGCGGGCCCAGTAACGTCTCCATTGGAGACTTTGTTGTTACTGTGTCTGGCATATCGAATACTCTCGGTAGCTTGCCGGGCTCTCCGAGAGGGGCGGAGGAATCGAACTCGGGTCGGCCATGTTGGCTGCATGCAAGGCAAATGCCCTATCGCTGTGCTTAAGAAACTGATTTATAAACTTTCTCATGATAGAGATGTTTCAGTCTTACAGTGTTCCAGCATCCATCCTAACACCAGAGTAAACTTTCCTCCATCAATTTGTCCAAGTTTTAAAAGCTTCTGGAATGTTATTTGTATCAGTGTTGGTACTTATTTTAAAGAAAAGCAGAAATTATGGGCAAAATTTAATAATCCACTTTTTTGACACGTTCTTCAAGAAAAATATTAGAACAAGTCATATATAAAGAACCATGCATACTAACACAGATCACTGGAAACTCCCATTTGCACAACCTTCCAACTGTATTTTCTTTTATTTTGTGGGCATTGGGTAAAATAGCTCTACAGCAAAATATACTATGATGGGTCTCATAATATTCTATGGGTAAGTAGGGGCATATTGGGAAGATGCTGGACATGATAGTTAAGTAATTGCAAAGTTATTAGTGGCTTAATGATTACCGCTTGGATGGGAATTGGCAATGAGTTAGTTACTTGCATCTTGATTTTCTCATGGCTCTTCCACCATCAACAAAGAATTAAAAGGTTAAAAATATTTGCAAAAAAATTAAAAGATTAAAAAAATTAAAATATTTGCAGTGCCACAGTAACATTTTTCTCTCCGTTTAAAGAGACCCCCTCCCCCCACCACCAAATAATGTCTGTAACACAGCTGGCATTAACATATAAGTTCTTTCATCTTCATAGAATTTCTTTCACCCAGGCATCTTATATTTCAGTTTTACAGATGAAAGAACAAATCCAAATAAAATACAAACTTGAATAGTTAGGAGTGACATTAGCAAAGATGTATCTTCGGACTCCAAATTTTGTTTTTCCCCACTGTTCACACTATCTGTGCAAAAATATTGAAGCCAGAGAGATAGCAAGGAGGTAAGGTACTGCCATGTGGTGACCTCTGGTTCCATTTGTGGCATTGCATATGGTCCCCCAAGAGTTATCAAGGTTTAGCTTATGCACAGTAATAGCCCCTAATCACCATGTCCTCCAAACCAAAAACCATGTTGAGTGCACATTATACTTCTGTCACTATCTCAAGTTTGATCCCACATGGGAGGGAACATCTCTGTTAACTAGGGAGGGAGTAAATAACCTCCATTACTTCTAATAGATCACTTTGCTAAATTGAAAATATGATAGCATCTTAGATTATAAAACAACATAAACACTGTTCTTATTTACTTCAAAAATAAGTTTTTAAAAGTCTTGGGAATAATTTTAAACTTACATTAAAGTTACAAAGATAGTAGCACTGTAGTACTCTCTTCCCGTTGTTCATCGATTTGCTCGAGCAGGCACCAGTAACGTCTCCATTGTGAGACTTGTTATTACTGTTTTTGGCATATCGAATACGTCACAGGTAGCTTGCCAGGCTTTAGTTTTCTGGGCTCTCCGAGAGGGGCAGAGGAATTGAATCCTGGTCGGCTGTCTGCAAAGCAAACGCCCTACCCTACCCTGCTATCGCTCCAGCACCCAAAGATAGTACAGAGTTAATTTACCATTCACCCAGGTCTTTGTCATGTTAACATCCTATACGATACATTTGTTAAAAATGATGTTCATAGCACTGTTATAAATCAAACTACAAGCTTTATTTAGATTTTGCTAGTTTTTCTACTAATTACCTTTTTCTCTCTCTCAAGATCTAAATCAAGATCCATGTTTAGTTTTCATGTCTCCTTAGGAACCTCTGCTCTGTGATGATTTCTACATCTTTGTCATAACTAAAGACTTTGACAGCTTGTAATAATACTGACCAGGTGCTTTTCTAGAATGTCCATCAGTTGGATTAACGTGGGATCTATGTCATTATTATCCTGGGGTTATAAATTGGGGGGTGTTACCCCACAGATATGAAGTGTCTTTTAAAGTCTCCTGACACTGCAGGGGAGAAAAATGATCTCTTATCTACCCATTTTACATTCTTGGCTGGGTCTCTAATGAAAGACAGATTAGCAAGAGAAAAGCAAACAAATTTGTTTAATATACGTTTTATGTGACATGGGAGACATCATAGGGAAAAGAGATCTGAACAAGCAGTTAAACATGAATGTTTTTATGGTACATTTTATGGAGAGTGGAAAGCAGTGGGAAAATTCGATGGTTCAAAACGGGTATGAACTGAAATGTCGTAAATTGGGGCACATTTAACAACACTTGCTCGTTGAGATTCCTCTTGGTGTTACTACATTATTGCAGCTAAAAACCTTTCTTGTCATCAGGGTATCTAGAGATACTGTCTTACCTGGGACCCTTCTGATCTGTATCAGAAGAAAACCATAGAATTCTTTCTACATCTGCTGTTGTTCCAATTCCTTCCATTTAATATGTTAAATATGTGAAGTTGGCCTCTGTAGGGACAGCAGTATGCCATGAATTCTGTCCATATCAACATGAACCACCACTAGTGATGTTAACTTTGATCACTTGGCTCAAGTGTGTTTGCCAGGTGTTTTCATTGACAAGTGACTGTTATGGGTTGAATTATGTCCTCCAAAAAAAGAGTGGTCTGTTTTGAAACCTTTATTCCAGACTTCTAACCACTAGATATAAGAGACTGATATTTTAAACCTCCCAATTTTTGGCACTTGGTTTTCTCAGAAAATCATATACTTCTTATCATGTTGCATCCTCTGTCTTTTGTAAGCAAGTCGCCAAATTTAGGTCACAGTCAGAGGTGTTCATTTTGTTCATATGGGTACATGATGAAAACAGAGCTCCTTAGGTAACATTTTTTTAATAGAGATTATTGCTAGCTCTCCATATCTCAATTAATTGTTGGCTAAAGGAACACTCAAAGATCAAAAGGTTAGAAAATAATGAAGATTAAACATCTAACCATTACATTCCTTCAAATGGCCCTTTTTTGTTATAATACAGTCACACTCATTTTATGTGGCTATTTGTTTAGTACTAGATAAAATAAATTAATTTGATTTTAGAAATGCAGTTGTGAAATCAGGTCTTTCACATGAAATTCTCCCCAAATGCTTTTTATTTAACAATATATAATTGTATTGGAAAACATTTAGTTAAACTACTAGGACTTTCAGCAATTCATACATTTTTTAAAATAAATTTTGGGGATACATGTGGTGGTGCTCAGGGGTTACTCCTGGCTCTGTGCTCAGAAGACCACGAGTGGTGTCAGTATTGAACCAGAGTTGACTACATCCAGGGCAAATGCCTTAGCCCTTGGACTATCTCTCTGGCCCCTATTCATGGCATTTAAAACTAAAGTTGTAATTCTTTTCTCTTACTGAAGAAAAGGAGAAATATCAGATTAAATCTATTTTGTATAAAAGTCCCCAAAGTAAGCTGTGGTTCAATTGTGTTTCCCCAAAGTAATCTGCAGTTCTAACTGTGCTTGCGGTAGCTAACACATTTAATTTTTCTTGACATTCTTCCTTTCTTCCTTTCTTTATTGTTTTCCTTTATTTACAAGAGAGCCCTCTTTGTGGAGCTAAATGCATATCTATTTGCTTTAAGTATGCATTAAGTCTGAGTGTAGGAAGAAAAATAGAAGAAAGTCATCAAGTTCTTTTTTTGCTACACTGTTTGCAGTAATAACACCTATTTTCTGAGATTCTCGAGCATTTCATTAAATTTACTTTAAAATTTAATTATGTAAAACTAGTACATTAGAGCTTGTGAAATTATCATGGCTTGGAAGATGATCCCTCAAGAGTTGCATACCCAAGGGAGCTGAAAGGTTGCATTCCCAATTACCAAAATATACTTAATGTGAGCCCATTCCTCTTCCTGCTCGATGGAGCTTTTATTGGAACTATTCCAAAGCCTTATGAATATGTAAGTCCCAAATTGTCCATTTAGCTTAGCAACAAAGAAGTGTTTCCTGTTACATTACACAATATTAGCCATCAATTACTTTTAAAAAAGTCTGCTGCTGAAGGTTTTGAATAAGCATGCAAATAGAAAAAATAATGTCCCACATCTTTGTTATATATTAGGTAAATTGGAAATTAGCTTATGATGCACCAAAGCATGGGGGAATATATATATTTAGGATATAGATACCTATAATGTTTCATATAGAATAGATTTAAATTATTTTATTTTTGAAATGGTGAACAAGTACCTTATTATTTTTATACAAATTGATCAGTTTGAATTTTATCATAGTACATTGACCATTAATGAGAACTTATTTGGTAAATTTGATTTGAGATAGCTCTAGGCAACTGAGGCATCTGAAAAGTGAGAGGGAAGACTAAAACTAGGATTTTGACAAAAGGAGGTTTTGTTTTCTGTTATTCCTTCTTATTCAGCACCAGGCTATGTGAAACTTACTAAACTGCCCCAGTCTAATAGTCTCTGTGTTTGTGAAGTATGTATATATTTTTTACTCAATAATTATGGACAGTTCCTCATTACAAAATGCAGTTTCAACAATTGGTCACATAAGTCCTGCCTAGGAATAAGAGGCAGTGGCATGCAAGACTCAAACAGAGTTAAAAGCAGTGATGTGTCTGGGGTCTGTTTCATCTACTGACAACCATGTTTCTTGTTTAACATTTGGTCTGAATTAGATGAATTGTGCAGGGGAAATTCTGAATGCCTTTTCAATAAGCTATGTTTCATTAGTTGCCTATAACATGAAACTAGCTTAGCATCCAGGTGAGAAAAAACAAAAAACTATCCTTCCATTTTGTTATTTTCTTAAGGGAAAATAAACTTTTTTATTTTGAAAGTAGAGAATCTTGCCCAACTGACCCTCCAACCTCCTCCCCAAAAATCTCAAACAACTTCAAAGTGTATAAAATCACATATTTTGCAGCATTTCTTTCTTTAGCAATTTGAGCAGTTGGACCCAGTTGTTTAATCCATGCTAAAGAATACATTTCCCAAATCTATCAGTTACCCAGCCATATTGCTACTGAGTCATATATCATAAAAGTCTGGCTACAGCAAGTTTGGACAGATTATTTAGAAATATGACAAGTATCTCTGAATAATAAATAGGAGTCCTGAAAATGGGAAAAACAAAGAAAGGGTATCTTCTTTAAAACCAGCCAATATTAAATTTCAAGTATTTTCAAATATTTATACTTTTCTAAGATAGAACTTTTGCCTTGAATGAGACCAACCTGACTGACCCGAGTTTGGTTCCTCCACCCCTCTCGGAGAGCCCAGCAAGCTACCAAGAGTATCTTGCCCACACGGCAAAGTCTGGCAAGCTCCCTGTGACGTATTCAATATGCCAAACACAGTAACAACAAGTCTCACAATGTAACTGGGCCCACTCGAGCAAATTGATGAACAATGGGAGGACAGTGATAGTGACAGTGATATTTTTATAGGGAAGAAAATTACCTGCATGAAATAATTTTCAAAGTGCCAATTTTGAACATGCCAGTTGCTTTCTTAGATTAGAATGGAATTTGTCACCAAATATTTAACATATTAGGGGAGTATTTTTTCTCATTTTTTAAGAGAGGTCAAATTGCTTTCATTTTCCTTTGGACCTTTATATTCTTGAGAGAGAGAGAGAGAGAGAGAGAGAGACAGAGAGACAGAGAGAGAGACAGAGAGAGACAGAGAGAGAGACAGAGAGAGACAGAGAGAGACAGAGAGAGAGACAGACAGAGAGAGAGACAGACAGAGAGACAGAGAGAGAGAGAGAGAGAGAGAGAGAGAGAGAGAGAAGGAAAGTGCCTGACCTAGAGGCAGTCTGGGGATGAGAGGGAAACTGGGGTCATTGGTGGTGGGAAATGGACACTGATGGAGGGATGGATGTTGGATCATTGTTTGACTGAAGCTGGATCATGAACAGCTTGCAACCATGTATCTCATGGTGAATCAACTTAAAAAAAATTCAACTTTGAAAAGACTTGCAGATACTCATTTTTTTATTAAAGAACTGTGATTTACAAAGTTATTGATATATGAGTTTTAGGAATATAACATTTCAATACCAATCCTACACAAGGGTCAACTTCCCTTCACCAGTGTTGCCATATTCTCTCCCCTCACCAGCCCTCACTCTTATTTCTGCCTGTCAACTTGAAAGATAGATTACAAAGTTCCAGTGGTTGCAGCTTAGATTTTATGTTTTCAGTGTTGTTGAGTCTGTGTTTTGGGTAAATGACTGTAGTACTCACCCATATTACCAGTATAACTGAAACTCTGATGCTTGTTCACCCATTATTTCCCATTCTCTTCTTCCCCCTTGAATTCTTTTATCTTTGTCCTTCTCCTATCTAAAAACTGGGGTCAAAAATAAAAAAATAATAAAATAAAATAAATTAAAAAATAAAAACTGGGGTCAAGGGTGATCTAGGACTCTCCCTTTTATTGCAGTCCATTTGCTCATGCAGCATTTTATATACCATAAATAAGTGAGATCATCACGTGCTTGTCTTTTTTCTTCTGGCTTACTTCACTCAATGTATCTTCCAGCTCCAAACAGATCGCCACATGCATGATTTCATTCTTCTTTGTAGCTGCATAGTATTCCATTGTGTATATATGCCACATCTTGGTAATCTATTCTTCTGTTCTTGAACACCTATGTTGATTCCATGAATTGGCTATTGTTCTGAGTGCAACAATGGATAATGGTGTGCATATGTCCTTTTGAGAGAGTGTGCTTATGTTCTGGGGATAGATGCCCCAAAGTGAAATAGCTAGGTCATATGGCAGTTCCATTTACGGAGAACTCTCCATACTGTTTTCCACAGGGGTTGTACCAGATAACATTCCCACCAACAGTGGATGAGAGTTACTTTTTCACCACACCCATGCCAACACAGATTGTTCCTACTGTTTTTGATATGTGCCATTCTCACTGCTGTGATATGATATCTAATTGTCCTCTTGATCTGGATTTCTCTGATGAGTGATACTGAACCTGCGTCTAATGCCCATCCACCTGTTTTCCTCTGAGAAGTGTCGATTCATTTCCTCTCCTCATTTATTGATAGAGTTTTAAAATTTTTAGTTGACCTTTGTGAGTACTTTATATATACTGGATATCAAACATTTATCTGATGTTTTGACTGCAAATTTTTTCCCCATTTTTGCATAAAAATTCTTTACCCTCATCCTGGTGACTCCTCTCTGTTCTCTCAATCATATCTTCCACTATCCTCATCTTCTTCAAATAAAGCATTACATGCAATATATATCTATTCAGTTTATAGCATGATTTCAATGTGTCTTCCAAGTGTAATTCTCATTTATACCAACTACTCTTTTTTATTATTTTAAATTTTTTTTATTGAATCACTGTGAGATAGTTACAAGCTTTCATGTTTGGGTTACAATCACACAATGATCAAACACCCATCCCTCTCCCTCCACCAGTGCACAGTCCCTACCACCAATATCCCTGGTATACCCCCCCTTTCCCACCCTCCCCCTGCCTCCATGGCAGACATGATTCCCCATAATCTCTCTCTACTTTTAAGCATTATGGTTTGCAATACAGACACTGAGAGGTTATCATGGTTGGTCCTTTATCTACTTTCTGCACACATCTCCCATCCTGACCGATCCTCCAACCATCTTTTTCTTAGTGATCCCTTCTCTATTCCAGCTGCCTTCTCTCCTTCGCTCATGAGGCAGGCTTCCAGCTATGGAGCAATCTATCTGTCCCATGTATCTACTATCCTTAGGTATCAGCCTCATGTTGTTGTTTTATACTCTACAAATGAGTGCAGTCCTTCTATGTCTGTCCCTCTCTTTCTGACTCATTTCACTTAGCATGATACTTTCCATGTCTATCCATTTATAAGCAAAGTTCATGACTTCACCTCTCCTGAGAGCTGCATAGTATTCCATTGTGTAGATGTACCAAAGTCTCTTTAACTAGTCATCTATTCTAGGGCACTTGGGTTGTTTCCAGATTTTGGCTATTGTGAACACTGCTGCCATGAAAATATAAGTACAGATATCATTTCTACTGTGCTTTTTTGCATCCTTGGGATATATTCCCAGAAGTGGTACTATGGTGTCATATGAAAGCTCAGTTTCTAGTTTCTGAAGGACTGTCCATATTGTTTTCCAGAAATACTGGGCTAGTGGAGATTCCCACCAACAGTGAAAGAATGTCCCTGTTTCTCCACATCAACGGCAGCACTGGCTGCTTCTGTTCTTTTGAATGTGTGCCAGTGTCTGTATACCAACTATTCTTCATTTCCCTTATGTATTAAATGGAAGTAGAGTCTTTAACCCATATAATTAAATTTAAATGAATTTAAGACATGTAAATTGTTTATAACAATATTCAACACACAAAAAATTCTGAAAAGATATTGAGTATTATTGTTATTAACCATTTGTACCATGTTTGTTTTTTTTTTTTTTTTTGCAATCTAGATTAATTCTAGAAAACATGTTTCCTCAAGATCTTTGCTTATCTTTTTTTCCTTATGAAATTCATTACAACAACCTGGGTATATTGTTTTTCACATATTCTATTTAAATTACACAAAATTTCAAGGAAACAATGTATCATGGATTGAGTGCTTTCCCACAGTTGTATGCTGAAACCTGATTCTCAAGGTGATGACATTAGGAGATAGAACCATTTGTAAATGCTTAAGCCGTGTGAGTGAGAGACCTTATACATGGAATTAATGCCCTTATAAAAGTGACCAAAAACAGTTAGCTTCTTCTGCCATATGAAGACTCAGTGAAAAGGTGGTCATCTATGAGCCAGAAAATTGTTCTCATTAAGCATCAAATATGCATGAACATGATCTTGGACTTCTCGGTATCCAGTCCTTAAGATAGTAGTGTGTGTTTGTGTGTGTGTGTGTGTGTGTGTTTATGTAGAAGCCATTTGGTCTTGATTTTTGTTAAAGCTGCCTAAATGTACTAAGATATCTTCTCAAATTTTTAATCTTACAATTGTATTTGTACACCTTCTTGTAATTTGCATATTCTATTAAAAAATTAATTTGTCTGAATATATTTCTAAATGGCATCCTTGAGGGTAGGAATTACATCACAGTTTTATCATTTTAATTTCTAACCTTCTGCTTTGCTTGGAGTAGGTTGATACTCATTTCCCTTAATTAGAGATGAGAAAACAATTTATCATAGATTTTTAAAAATAATATTAGCCAAGACAAATGCACAAGAAATTTGGCGTGCATTTGATTATATTATGGCTAGCATTTATTATGTATCTTATAAGATACACCTAATGCATTTTATAATGAAGTTAAATATATGTTTGCTTCCTAATTCCAGTTTTTTCATGTTCTTATTCTTCCTATTTCTTGTGTTCTTTCTTCTCAGTTGTCCATGTTAAATTTTGTTCTAAACAAAAAATTCCCTTTTGTTCTACAAAAAAAGTAATGCCCTGCCACAGAGGTGGGGGGGGGGGGATGGAGTGGGGGTGGTGGCAGGGAAACTGGGATCATTGGTGGTGGAGAATGGGCACTGGTGGAGAGATGGGTACTTGATCATCGTATGACTGAAATTCAAACACAAAAGTCTGTAAGTAAAAATAAATGCATAAATAAATAAAAAATTGTTCTAACTTGATAGAGACAATATCCAGATGTTCCCCAAAAGTATCCCAAATAGTGTTTTAGGCATATTTTTTCTTAATTTATTACCTATTTATAATCCAAAGTTTATATGAAAAAATTAGTGTCCAATAAGAAGTAACTTTTGGTGCTCAAAGGATGAATGAGGTCTAACGCTCCTTTAAGTTTCAGCATGGATTGGCTTGGTGGAGGGGAAAGAATTGGTAGGAGATACAGATAAGGAGGTAGGAGATATTATCCTCATCTGAAATTTATTCTGTTTTGGCCAAAGAATTGATTGGGAATATGGTATTTGGACTGGATCTTATCAGTGAAATTTGGTTGGATTTGATAAGCACCAGACAAAAGGAGTAATAGAAGAGCTTCCCAGGGAATGAACCATGTGGACAAATCTCTTTTGGTGGGAAGACAAGGGGGTATGCTTAAAGGAAGAGTTGGATTAAAATATACTGAAAACACAAGGGAGCTGGTTGTCAAAGTCTTGAAATATTCTGTTTTTTTCTGTAACCTTTGTACGGCCCTTGAGTGGTGTCTGTATGATCAAACCAAGTTAAGGAAAAACATAGGGGAAAGCACCATTGAAGCAAACCGTTTGGTTAAAGCTTCTGACCTCAAATACCATCTCTGTAAATGTTTAAAGAAAATCTAATTTGGATGTAGATTGTATTTGCTTTGCCACCAGCAAGCCTGTGTTAGAAGCTTGAGGTTGCTTTGTAGGTGAGGATTTTCAATCCCACCCAGCCCGGGAGGATATCAGTCCAATGAATAACCCCAGGGCAGCTGCTTCACAAACCAATTACAATGCTCCAGAGATCTGAGCCTGGGGCGGGTGGCACTCTAATTTCAATTACCATCTTTGTTAATGAGAAAGAAATACAGAGGCAGAGAGGGGGATGCTTTTTATTTGTGGTCCCTTACTTAGTTTATAGTCCATCTGAAACTTGAGAGCAAAGCTGAAAATCTGGAGAGTGAAATTCGTGGAAAATGTGATTATTGACAATAGTTAGGTCGGGTGAGTTTGCTGCTAAAGTTTATTCCAGTCTCCACAATTGCCTGAAGAAGTCATGGGGTTGTTCTTTAGGAGCTATTTCTGTGGACTTTGTACGTCAAACTGTTAGGGAGAGTCCTCTAATTAAGTCTTGTACAAAAAGTAAAGTCTCTAATTCTGTTTCTAACAGAAAATTCTGCAGTCTGACTACTCATCTCAAAAGCAGAAAAGCAACAAAGCAAGATTTGCTTCGTGGTGCAAACAATCTTGGAAACAGTGTGCCATTGGTTACACATGTTAATTCACTCTGAACTGGTATTTTTAATGTGTGAACTAACAATACCGCATTCGCCCAAAGGAAGACCCGAGTTCCCCTCTGCTGTACCAACTCTCTGATCTTCTCAGAGAGCTGAGTACCTGACCTTAACAAGATGCTTCATGTGATAAAAGGTGAGAGGGTAATAATTTCTGCCTGGACTTAAAGCTAACAGTACTCAAATAAAAAGAAAAATGCCTTGTGATAAAAATGGTAAGAAACTCAAAGGGCTTTTAAGTACTGTGAAGTCATCACTTGTAATAATATATTCAGTACAGATGATAGAGAAAATTCTGTGTGGAGTATATTCAGGTTTTACACATAGGTATTTGAAGGCAAGTCTCCCTAATCTAGGGATTATATCAACTTCCTTTAATGAAGAGGAAGAAACACTTTTATTTAATTTGAATAGAACCTGTAAAATGCTTTTTTATCATTTTATATGCATTGTGATAAGAAACTAATGTGCTTAAGAGAAGCTGCATTTTTCTTTTTTTTTTGTTTTGTTTTGCTTTTTGGGTCACACCTGGTGTTGCACAGGGGCTACTCCTGACTCTGCACTCAGGAAATACTCCTGGCAGTGCTCACGGTACCATATGGGATGCTGGGAATCGAACCTGGGTCGGCCACATGCAAGGCAAATGCCCTCCCCACTGTGCTATTGCTCCAGCCCCTGCATTTTTCTCTTTTAGGTCAATAACATGACTTCTATTTGTTAATATTTACCTTGTAAATGCTTTCTATAAATTATTCACAGCAAAATCATGTGCTTGATCTGTCCGCATTCATTTTACATGTGATACGGCTGTGACAAAACATGTCGAAAGATGTCCTCGAAGTTACAAGAAATAAAGCAGAGTTTGTCTTTGTATCCAAGTTAGTGCGAATTTAAAATCTGAACTATTTCCCACAACATTTAAATGACTATTAAGCGGCATTTTAAGAACTTCTGTGGGGATGGTATATACAGTTTTCCTTTGGTCAACAGTGGTTTTGGCTTTGGCTGCACTTTCAGTAAAGTCCTATTAATTGGGACCTCTTAATATCGGAAGCTTGATATTCATAGGCATAAAATCACTGTCATCTAAATTAAATTAGGATGATTCAACTTGTAATTTTCAAGTTGCCTTTTCAGCTTCTTAATTTGATGTCTATACCTGCAGGTTAGAAATGAAACAAAACTAAAAATTGAAACAATTCCACTTGCTTTGAAGTCTGGCAATTTAGTCTGAGTTGCTATGTATCTTCCCTTCTACTACTCTTTTTTTCCTGTTCATAAAGTAGTGTAATTGTGAGGGTAACAGTCCTTTATATTTAGGACAATCTTTATGTAGCACGGCTCAGCCATTTAGAACTTCAATGAGGCTGAATATCACAGTTTGAATAAATATTTTGCTTTATACTGAGTATGATAGTTGGCAGGGTAGTATGAGGAGTATTTCAGAGTACCAAAGTGGGTCCTGGAAGAAAGATCCTAGAAAACGCTTACCCCGTGTGGTATGTGGATACAGCAGAAAATTCCTAGCTGGTAGTAGGGGGTGCACTCTGAATGCTCATGGTTCTGTGCTCAGGGATCATTCCTGACAGTGCTCAGGACTGAATCTCGATTGGCCAGGTGCAAGATCAATGTCTTAATAATTACTATCTATCTCTCTAGTACCCAAATTCTCTTGAGGGGTCGTGGGGAGGCACACAGGTTATTGTTAGTATTTACTTCTGGCTCTGTGCTCAAGGATCATTCCTGGCAAGATTCAGGGATCCATATGGCATTCTGGGGATCGATCTCCTGTTAGGCACATATAAAGTTAAGTGGCCTACCTGCTCCCTGTTCTATCACTGTAACTCCTGCCCCCAAATTTTTTATCAGAATGTAGACACTTATTTTCCCATGTTTCCACCCAATCTCAGTTTTGCAGCCTCCAAACCTAGACGAACACATTTCTGTTAGTTACAATTCACCTGTCTGAGGTGCTTTGCAATACCATCCCCAAAGGTTAAGATACTAACGTCCCAGTTTCCAAGCAGACTTTGCTCTTCTCTCTCTCTCTCTCTCTCTCTCTCTCTCTCTCTCTCTCTCTCTCTCTCTCTCTCTCTCTCTCCTCTCTCTCTCTCCCTCCCTCTCTGTCTCTTTGGAAGCATTCACTAGATAGTAATTTTTCAGCTCTGAGTCATGCCTCCTTAGCTCACCAGATACCTTGAATATCAACTAGCGCTAAAGGCTATTTCTTGGGTTTGTCCTGTCAATTTCTAATTTAGGAAAATAGGATGCAGCAACCTCCTTGTGCTATTTATACACATTCAATAATTCTGCACCTTCGAAACCCTTAGGGACATTCAGGAAACTTCCCACTTTTGTGGCACTTTCTGTGCAGGTTCAAGGTCATGAGAATTACAATTAATTTACATGTTAGGCCCCTATGTAAGAAGATGTCACTTCTTGGCACTACTACTGGATGATAAAGCAAAGGGCACCACAAGGCCTCCACTGTTCTGGATACATTTAGCTAGGAATCCCAGTTAATTACCCACTGTTTGCCTTTACATTTCTGTAAACTTATAAAAAAGAACTGACTCTTTTCTCTGTGTCAAAAGAAAAATATTTCTTCGGGATAGGAAAGCTTTTTTGCATGTGTTCAGATCCTTAAATGAAAATTATTTAAAAATACCTTTTTGGCCCTTGTTTTCCTTTCCACTTTACTTCTTAAAAAACAGTCTAAGGCGAAAAGCAGGGCAACTTTAACGCCTACACACTGAAAATCACAAAATGTAACTTAAAAAATTAAAGTGCTTTTATTTTAAGTGCTTTTAAATAATTAGTCCACTTAATCCTTATAATAAGCCTGTGATGTAGAATGCTGCTGCTATCCCATTTTCTAGATGTGACAGAAAATACCATTGGCTGAGCAGTGACAAATACATGAGTTTTATAGAAACGTTTAGAAAATAGCAAGAGTAGAAAGTGGGCTACTAGCTTCTATAAAGAGCTTTATTTTCTCTGCAACTTTTTCTTCTAGGTGTAATTTCAATCTGAGTAAAATTTGTATTATGAGCAGTGTCTTCAAGGTTTCTGCTGGACAAGCTCCGGAAGTTAATTCTAGAGACAAACTTAGTGTATTAAATTCTGCACTATAATGAGTCATATTATAGTGGAGCTCCAGCATGGGTTCTTTTTATAGTTAGAGCAGCAAATTAAAGGAGATTTCATTTGCTTTTAAGCTACTCTCCAATTTAATTGTTAACATTTATATAGTAGGTGGTAGCCTAACCTATTGGAGAGGAAAGCCAAAGCTATTGAACTCTTCTTGTTCTTCAATGGAATATCCTGTGATTTTAGGTAAATTTCTTCATTTTTTTTTGATTTTTGTTTTCTTTTCAGTAAAGCAAGAAGAGTGCTCATTTTTTCTATTTATCTCCTAGGAATAGTCTATGAGAAGACTAAATAGCAAAAACTATTTTAAAATGTTTGCCCAAAGTGAATGGATGGAAAGTAACATGGGCAAAAACTAAAATAGAATTTTTTAAAAAAGGTTTTAATTCCTACTTTACCATTTACAGACCCCATTCCTGACACATATTATTTGAATTAGTTGAGCTTTGATCCTTCATCTAGTAAATGAAGCCACTCATATCTCTTGTGTCTTTGAAAAACATAAATAGCCTTTATCTTAATGCTTTTATAGACAAATGATAGGGATATTTAGAAATAAAATTGGTTAAAAGGATTCTAGTCAAACCTATTCCAGTTTTGCAAGAGAAATAATTGTCTTTAGTCTTTTTTATTTAAATCACATTAGTAAATTATGTATCTTTGCTAAGGAAATCCAGACTCTTAATTGGGAACTTCTGGGCTTCCAAAAGTCTTGGTTAAATTGGATGCCTCTGCAGATTTTCTTTAAAGTGCCCTGTAATCATTACACAGAGAAGGCACTTTTTATTTACTATGAGCCAAGAAGAAATAGCTTCAAGCTCCTACTCAAGTCCTTCTTTCTCCTCCCTATTTGAATTAAATTTAAATTTAGTGTAAATTGAATTTACTATTATGTAACTGTAAGACTGGTGGGTTGGCATGTAAAGTGAAGTAAGTCTGAGGGAGAAGAACAAATACTAGATGACCACATTCATCTGTGGAACAAAGACAAAACAAGAGAATAGACAGTGTTAAACAATAATAAACCTTTGTCCTTGGATTCCAAAACTTATCAATAGACTGTGTGGGGAGGGATGCAGGTGAATAGTGAATACAGGAGCAGAGGTGACATAAAGATAGTGATGGGCTATTTCCAAACTCATGTTCTCTCTTGAATACATGTTTCTAATATTTGCTCTCATTACATCTTCTTCTTTTTTTTCTTTTCGGGTCACACCCAGCAACACACAGGGGTTATTCCTGACTCTGCATTTAGGAATTGCTCCTGGCAGTGCTTGGCAGACCACATAGGATGCTGGGAATAGAACTCAGGTCAGCCATGTGCAAGGTAAACACCCTACCCTCTGTACTATCACTCCAGCCCCTCCTCACATCTTCTTAATATCTTTTAATAACCTATTTTGCTTCATACACACACAGGGATTGAGGGTCATGGGTCATAGACACTTGAATGGTGGTAGTGTACAGTGATTGTGCATCAAGACTATAAACTTAAAGACTATGTAACTTAAAAACTATAATGAAAAACATTTTTAATTATATTCACCACATTTCCTTTAAAAATTCTCCCTTTATCCAAAGGTAGTAGAAACAAGGACCAGATGATTGATCCTTAGTAGGAATCATGCCACCAAGGGGAGAAGGAGTGTAGTTAGGACAGAGAAGGGACCACTATGACAATGATAGCTGAAAATGATCACTATGAACAAGAACTGAGTGCTGAAAGGAAGTAAAGGGATATACACGATACTCTTTCAGTAACAGTATAGCAAATGGAAGTGCCTAAAAGGCAAGTGAGAAAGAGAGGGAGAGAGAAAGAGAGAGAGAAAGACAGAGAAAGAGAGAAAGAGAGAGAGAAAGTGTTTGTTATAGAGGTAGGCTGTGTAGCAAAGGAGTCAGGTGAAAGGGAAACTGGAGACATTGATGGTGGGAAATGTACACTGATGAAGGGATGGGTGTTGGAACATTGTATGACTGAGACTCAGTCATGAACAACTTTGTAACTGTATATCTCATAGTGATTCAATATAAATAACTGAATGAATAAAAATAAATTCTCCCTCTGTGGTCTAGAGAGATAACACAGCCAGGTATGGCATTTGCCTTGCATTTTATGGATCTGGATTCAATCCCAAAAATTCCATGTAGTACCCTGAGCACTGCCAAAGATGATTCTAGAATACACAGCTAGGGAGTAATGCCTGAGCATTGTTAGGCGTGTCCTCCACCCACCGACCTCTCTACCCAAATAAAAAAAGTCCAAAAATCTACCTTCTGAATTTCTTATTTAATGTGCATTTTAGGATGAAAGTTGGTTGCGTGCAAGGCAGACGCCCTAACTGCTGTGCTATCGCTCCAGCCTGGAGCGCTCCAGCCTGGAGCGATAGCACAGCGGGTAGGGCGTTTGCCTTACAAGCGGCCTGTTGGCCGACCCGAGTTCGATTCCTCCGCCCCTCTCGGAGAGCCCGGCAAGCTATCGAGAGTATTCAATATGCCAGACACAGTAACAACAAAGTCTCCAATGGAGACGTTACTGGGCCCGCTCGAGCAAATTGACGATCAACGGGAGGGCCTTTTAGGATGAAACCTAGAGTCATTAATTCATTTCCATCACCTTGTTTGGTCTTCTGTCCTGTTTTAATCATTGTAGTCTATCAATCATATGAACCAGTGATTTATTCTTCCTCGAGTTTTGTGCTCTTTTGCGGGCATTTTTTTAAAAAAAATACCTGAACGAATATGAAAGACAATGAATAAATAAATATGCAATGGGAAGTAGAAGAATTAAGACACCGAAATGGCCATTCATAATATATCCTGTCAGTGCTAATCATAACAGCCTAACTACTCCTTTTTATCCCTAAAACATCTTTGAAAAATAGTAGCACGTTCTTATTTATTTACTGGTTGACATTGATTTTAAGGTAAATCAAGAAAATTTATAAACTTTCATTCAAGCAAGATAGTATCAATATGTAATAAAATATTCTATTAAATAAACTTAAAATTTGGAGTAAAATACATGAATTTTTTGTTTGGGGACCACACCCAGAAATACTCAGAGGCTACTCCTGGCTCATTGCTCATGGTACACTCCTGGCAGTGCTCAAGGGACCCTGCTTAGTGCAAAGGATCAAATCAGGGTCATTCACATGCAAGAAAAATACCTTATACCATTATTATCTCTTGTGCCTCCAAATAAGTTAAGCTGGAGGAGTTTGCTGTGTGTGAACATGTTGTGTTGTGTGTGTGTTGTATGTATAGGATATTGTTATAACATATACTATTATCAAACTTCCAGTAAAATCAGAGATTCAAGACTTTCCTCAACAAAGTTCAAGCCACTTAGCACTCTTACAGCAGATATTGTACTCAGTGGTGAAAAACTAAAAGCTTTCCCTTTAAGATCAGACACAAGAGATGGTTGTCTACTCTCATCTCTGCTATTCAATGTAGTATTGGATGTCCTTGCCATAGCAAGTAGGCAAGAAAGAGGATATCAAGGGCATCCAGATAGCAAAAGAAGAGGTCAAACTTTTGCTATTTGCAGATGGCATGGCACTATACTTAAAAAAACCTTAAAGACACTACCGCACATGCTTCTAGAGACAATGAACTTGTGCAGTAAAGTGGGAGGTTTGTAAAATCGACACAAAGAAACCCATGGATTTATTTATTGAAACAATGAAATAGAAGAAGGAGTTTTTTTTTTTTAAAAAAGATCCCGCTCACAATTGTGCACCAGAAAAAAAATCAAGTACCTAGGAATTAACCTAACAAAAGAGGTTAAATAACCATACATAGAAAACCATAGAACAACACTGAAAGAAGTAAAAGAATGTGAGGAAATGGAGACAAATCTCCTGTTCATGGATTATGAGGATTAACATTCCCAAATGGCAATATTGCCCAAAGCATTACACAGATTCAATGCAGTCCCTATAAAAATACCTATAACATTTTTCAAATAAATTGATTGAACACTCCTGAAATTCGTATGGAATAACCTCCATTCCCTCAATAGCCAAAGCAATCCTAGGAAAATAGAAAATGGGGGACTTTGCTTTTCTCAATTTCAAACTGTACTATAAAGCTGTAGAAATTGTACTACATTATGGTACTAAAAACAGACTCTCAACCAGAATAGTGGGATGGAATTGAGAATCCAGAGACAGATCCTCAGGTATATGGACAGTTTACCTTTGATAAAGGAGCAAGGAAGTGGAGCTAGGAAAGCCCCCCTTAACAGGTGGTGGTGGGAAAATTAGTGGATCACATGCAAAGAAATGAACTAATAACCCATCCTAACACTGTGCACAAAAGTCAAACCAAAATGGATTAATGACATCTATATCAGACCTGAATCCATACATCATCCTGAGGAAAGCACTCAGAAGGCTCCATGACATTGATGCTAGAGAATCTTCAAGGATTCAGTGCCATTGGCCAAGCAAACAGAAACAAAATGAAACAAATGTGATTATACAAAATTAAAAAGCTTCTGCACCTCAAAGAAAATATTGTCCAGAATACAAAGCACCCCTTGGGCTGAGAGAAAATATTTGTCCACCATCCATCTGATAAAGAGTTAATATCCAATATATAGAAAAGTACTTGTAGAACTTTACAAGAAAAAAAAAATTCCAACCCTATTAAAAATGGGGAGAAGAAATGAATAGAAACTTCCTCAAAGAAGACATACAAATGGAAGGCATATATGGAAAAAATGCTCTGTGCAACTTATCATCAGGGACATGCAAATCAACACAACAATGGGATATCATCTCATTCCAGCTAGACACAAAAAGTAAAAACAACCAGTGCTGGTATGGATATTTGGAGAAGGGGGCATTCATTCACTGCTGGTGGCAATATTGACTGGTTCAGCTCTTTCAGAAAACAATATGGGCACTTTTCAGAAAACTAGATATTGAGATTTCATATGACTCAGTAATTCCACTTCTTGGCATATACTTTATGGGTCCCAAAACTCTGTTGTGAAAAAACATTTGTATGTTTATTGCAGCCCATTCAAGGTAGCCCTAATCTGGAAACAACCCAAGGATCCAAAAAGGATAACTGAAAAAAGAAATCTATGTTACATATATGCAATGGAACACTACTCAGTTTTAAGAAGAGATGCAGCTTTCTGCTACATGGATTGATCTAGAGAATTCCATGTTGAGTCAAATTAGTCAGAGGAAGAGGGACAGTCACAGCATATTTCTCTATAGACTGGGTTCATGAACCCAGTCAAGCAGGTATCGGCAGTAGGACATAGTGTCTGACTTTGTTATTAGGGAGTATATACCTTACTAATGTGCTTTTCCCTTTTAATACAATTTACATGATATAAGAGTCACTGTGTGGGAAATAGATGATGGAAAGAATTCCACAAGAAGGTATGTATATGTAAGGATTGAGGGAGTTGGAGGGATACATTTGACTCTGTCACAGAATTCACTATGAGGCTCATCTCTCGTTAGGTCCAAGTAGACCTGTGCTTCAGTTTTGAGGGGGAAAATTGGAAGAATTATTTCCAATTCTGCTGGTAATTCTATTTCATTGTGTCTATTGTACAGAAATTAGTTCAATACTTTGCAATGGCAGCGGTTCAGGTGGTACCTATTCTTCCGGTGGCGTCTTGCAATGTCAGGGGACATTTTTGATTGTTGTGTTTGAAGGATTATTCTTGCCACTGATAGCTAGTGAGTGGAGGTGCAGGATACTATTCAGCATCTGACAGTCCCTGGCCCTACACTCTGGTCATAAGCACACCAAAGAATGCCCTGATCCCAAATGTCGGAAGTACTGTTGTTAAGAAATCTTGAGAGAGGGGAATAATCTTCCTGGCTTGATCACATAAACATTAGCAATTATTTGAAATTGTGTGAATTCTTAACTGGAAACAATGTAGGCTTGGTGTTAGCAGCAACAATGGTCTTAGCAGCAATGGTGTTGGAACAGCTTCTGGGTGCGTTTTTATCCTATTGTGAGAGAATCTGGAAGAAATAGAGGCGTTATTTATACAGAGTTATCTCCGAGGCATTCTCCAGTAGCTTTCAGAAATAATGAGGAAACAGGCTAAGAGGAACTCCAGAGATTTCTCCTATTTTTCACTTCATATATTTTCTCTTCCTTTCACCCTCCCTCCTATCCTCCTTCCTTCCTTTTCACCCTTCCTTTCTTCCTTTATTTTTTCCTTTCTTCTTTCAACCAAACATTTGACTCTGTCACAGAATTCACTATGAGGCTCATCTCTCGTTAGGTACAAGTAGACCTGTGCTTCAGTTTTGAGGGGAAAATTGGAAGAATAATTTCCAATTCTGCTGGTAATTCGATTTCATTGTGACTATTGTATAGAAATTAGTTCAATACTTTGCACTGGCAGCGGTTCAGGTGGCTGAGAAACAGCCTCGTTCCTGATGCCCCATTCGCTCTCAATGGAACGACCATCTCCGAATGCAATAGCTATGTGTACCTAGGTCAAGAAGTCAACATGACAAATGACCTGGCACCCGAGCTGCGCAGGAGGAAGAGAGTGGCTTGGAACGCCTTCAAGAGCGTCAAAGAAATAGCTAAGAGGATGAAGAACCTCCGGCTCCGGGCATGTCTCTTTGATTCCACTGTTCTTCCTGCATTAATATACGCCTCAGAGACCTGGGCCCTACGCAAACAGGATGAGAATGCTATTCGGGTCTCCCAAAGAGGAATTGAAAGAGCTATGCTTGGAATATCACGATTCACTCAAATGAGAGAAAGAATCCAGAGTTCCAACCTCCGTCCACGATCAAGAATCAGGGATGCTGTCTCGTTTGCCAAGGTGTCAAAAATCAGATGGGCTGGTCACGTAATGAGATTAAAAGACGACCACTAGACTAGAACTGTTACCGACTGGATTCCACGGGATGTCAAAAGACCGAGTGGCCGCCCACCTACCAGACTTCTTCATCAAGATCATGAACGATCGGTTTGAGGCTCTTCATGTTCCTAGAGTGAACAGACGCCATTGGGCTACACTAGCACGCAACAGGGACAAATGGAGGCGTTACTGGCGCCCACTCGAGCAAATCGATGATTAACGGAAAGTCAAGTGATCAAGTGATTTCAACCAAAATAATTATACATCTATTACTTGTATATTTTTGTAAAGATGAAATATCAAAATGTAATAAAGTTACTTCAGAAAGTCTACAATGTTATATGGTATCTATTCATCGATTTACAATAGTAATATAAACCAAGGGCATAAATTATCTATATTAAAGGGGTTGACTGTATTTTCTTTTTTTTTTTAATTTTACTGAATCACTGTGAGATAGTTACAGGCTTTCATGTTTGGGTTACAATCACATTCCCCATAATCTCTCTCTACTTTTGGGCATTATGGTTTGCAATACAGGCCCTGAGAGGTTATCATGTTTGGTTCTTTCTTTACTTTCTGCACACAATCTCCCATCCCGATCCGATTCCTCCAGCCATCTTTTTCTTAGTGATCCCTTCTCTATTCCAGCTGCCTTCTCCCCTTTGCTCATGAGGCAGGCTTCCAACTATGGAGCAATCTATCTGTCCCATGTATCTACTATCGTTAGGTGTCAGACTCATGTTATATTGTTTTATACTCCACAAATGAGTACAGTCCTTCTATGTCTGTCCCTCTCTTTCTGACTAATTTCACTTAGTATGATACTCTCCATGTCTATCCATTTATAAGCAAAGTTCATGACTTCATCTCTCCTGACAGCTGCATAGTGTGTAGGTGTACCAAAATTTCTTTAACCGGTTGACTGTATTTTTCTCAAGACCACTCTTTTGCTTATATCTTTATTTTCAATATGTTTAATTCAATAGCACAGCAGGTAGGGTGTTTGCCTTGCACGCAGCCAACATGGGCCGACCCGAGTTTGATTCCTCCGCTCCTCTCGGAGATCCTGGCAAGTTACCGAGAGTATCTCGCCCTCACGGCAAAGCCTGGCAAGCTACCCGTGATGTATTTGAAATGCCAAACACAGTAACAACAAGTCTCACGATGGAGACGTTACTGGGCCCGTTCGAGCAAATCAATGAACAAAGGGAGGACCGTGACCGTGACTGTTTAATTACTTAGAAATTTTTACAGTTTAATCACAGGGAGAACTAAGAAGAATGTGTGGATTATTTCAGGGCAAATCCATCATCTGTAGTAGAAAAATAACCCTAAAAGTCTTGTACTGTTGACTAACCGCTCAGCTTATAGCTAGAGATAGAGAGAAGACTTTTAACTAGGAAACAATTCACAATATGAACTGAAAACAATGACAATTGTTTTTCCACTTTGAAGTAAAACAGAGATTGGGGAAGCACTGAATCCGGTAAGAATAACTTTTATAAAAGATTTCTAATTCTAAATTTCTAATTTATGTATATCTTTTTGTTATTAGGTAAGTAGTAAGTAGCTCTTCTTGATATATCAATCCCTTGATCTTTAAGAAATGTTCATCCATGGGCTGTAGAGATAGTGCAGCGGGGAAGGTACTTGCCTTGAACATAGCCAACCTGGGTCTGATCCCCATTGTCCCACATGGTTCCCAGGTACTTCCAGGAGTGATACTTGAGTACAGAACCAGAAATTACCCCAGAGCAACACTGGGTATGGCTCAATAACCAACCAAAAAGGGAAAGAAATGGCCATCCCTTCCCCTTATGGCCTTTTCTATTTTGTGGTCTACGTTGTCTGATATAAGTATAGCCACTTTGGCTTCTTTTAAAGGGGATTATTTGCTTGTAAGATGGTTTTCCAGCTTTTGATTTTGAGTCTGTGCTTACCTGACTGTTCACATGTGTCTCTTGCAGGCAACAGAAAGGTGGGCTCAATTTTGTTTGCAGTTAATTTTTATTTGCTTTCTTGAGTGAGGAGCAACCTAACTAGCTTACTGACTAACCTACTAATAGGAGTAACCTAACCTATTGTTTTACTGACTTGTAGGTAGTAATACCTGTTTGGGTTTGAAAATTCTACTGCTGAGCTATTTTCCTTATTTTGAGATTAGCTGAACTTTAGGGACTCCTTTTAAAATTAATTTTTAACAGTATCATTATTTGCCAAAATTAAGGATGATAAATCTATTAGTTAAAGATTTATCTCCTTAAAGATAGATTCTCTCTTTCTATTGACAAAGGGCTTTATGGTATAATTCTTTTGCAGAGGAAAGACTAATGCTTGAGATGGCATAACTACATTTAATTTACCTTTTCTTATATAGAGTGTTTTGCTTTTAAGAATGATACTGCACTCGGGGCTGGAGCAATAGCACAATGGGGAGGGTGTTTGCCATGCACATCGCCGACCCAGGTTTAATTCCCAGTATCCCATATGGTCCCCTGAGCACTTTCAGGAATAATTCCTGAGTGCATGAGCCAGGAGTAACCCCTGTGCATCACTAGGTGTGACTTAAGAAGCAAAAAAAAAAAAGACATACTGCACTAAACATTATTTGTAGTGGAAACCTTGGATCATACTTTATATGTAATTTACTTTTCTTGTATCCAGTTAAAGTTCTCTTCTCAAAAGAGAGGCTGTTTTTCATTACTACTAAGAGAACTTCATGTAGTTTACCATATTATCACTTACTACCAATACTTGACATTTATGTTTTCTATTCTATTAAGGCTATGTCACTAGGTTTGAAATTTTATAAAAATGGTACTAAAGGGTTTAATCTACTTTTAAGCTTTTAGTTTAAGACATTTAGGTTTCTTTTAAATGATATTTTAAATATTTTTCATTTTTCTAATGTGTCACTGTGTTTTAATATTTATATGAAATAGTTTTTTGGACATTCTAGATATTATAAGTCTCTCTTTTTAAAAACTAAAGTTCAGGGGGTATGGTGCCACCAGCAGATCAACCTGTACATCAAGTGTATCAGCAGCCTGATGGCGCCTCCAGGCTTCTCGATACCCCCAAATGCCACTGTGCCTTTAGTCAGACCCCAACAACTTGCAGCCACGTTTACCAAGAAATTAAATGGCCAAAAGTTAGGTATGTGGGAACCAATGCCACAAAACACCTCCTGCTCAGCTCACAAGCTCATTTATTGGCCTTATTTTAGAAATCCATAAATAAAAAATCTCAAAAGAGATCAAAAGCTGCAGTTAATCTCAGACCTGCATATGGCTGTACAGAACATGATAAATCAGTTGGGGGCAGGTTAGGCTGTTGCTTGACCAAGAAGAGACCCAGCAGCAATCCAAATCTCCACAATCTAAAATCATCGCCATATCCCGGGCCTGACTCCACCCTCTCAGCACAGACCTCACCAAGATATAATCTGCTGAAAATTCAGGCATGTGGGTTTTGTGACCGAAATCTCCAGGCTTTCTTGGAGTTGGGATGGACTATCTTCCTCCACTTCCCAATACTCCTGGAAGCACTGGCAATCATCACCATGAACCAACTCCAGTACTACCATGTAAGCTCTACTATTGGTCTTGCTTCAGAGACCCATAAATAAATCTCGAAAGACATCAAAAGCCATAGTTAATCTCGGACCCATGCATGGCTGAACAGACTGGGGCAAATTGTAGGGGGCAGGTTAGCCTGGTGCTCACCCAAGCAGAGCCCCCAGCAGCTGCTTGCTTCCACAATCCAAAATCGCAGCCATAACCCTGACCTGACTCCATTGTCTTGGGACAGACCTCACCAAGATAAAATCTGCTGAAAACTTTGGTATGCGGGTTTTATGACTGAAATCTACAGGCTTTCTTGGGGTTAGGATGGGCTACCTCTCCCCACCTCGCTGTACATCTAGAAGCCTTGACATTCACATCCACACCCCAAAGCTGCCACCCAGTTGAAAAACTACTCCAGCCTTACCATCCCTGTAAAAAATACTGAGTGCCCTGAACAAGCACCATGACGTCTTGGTACCTGTATTTCAAACCATAGTGCACAAAAGGGATGGAGTGATAGCACAGCAGGTAGGGCATTTGCCTTGCATGCGGCCGACTGGGGTTTGATTCCTCCACCCCTCTCGGAGAGCCTGGCATGCTACCAAGAGTGTCCCACGCACATGGCAAAGCCTGGCAAACTACCCGTGACGTATTTGATATGCCAAAAACAGTAACAACAAGTCTCACAATGGAGATGTTACTGGTGCCTGCTCAAGCAAATCGATGAACAACGGGAGGACAGTGCAGTGCAGTATAACTTTTAGAAAAAAATTTGTAAGTAAACTCTTATAGCTGAGTATATTAATCACCCTCCTACTATATTCTCCTAAAGCCCAAAACAAGATCCTATAAGACTCAAAAATGAGAAAATAAAAGAAATAAAAATGGAAAAGAAAGAATGTGTGTGGAGTGGAGAAGAAAGGCCAACATTTCCGCAAGGCAAACATAGAAACAAATAAGGTTGAAGACAATAGCATGAATGTTAATGAACATAAAACCATATAGAGAAAATCTGTTAAATGCAGGGTTGAGGGAATTGAGAAGACATTTCCCTGACAATTAGCTCCTGTTGCCTATAATTTTAAGAAAAGTTACCGCAGGGTGGCCCAAATCAGTCCCCACATCTATTATGCAGATATATTACAATTCCCTGTTGACATTTAATCTAATTCAGCAGAGTTGGTTCCACAATATCATCAAGATAGGTAAATGAATACCTAAAGCATATGTGAAAGGCTGAGAAGTGATTTCAGCCAAGAACTATCTATTCTTTGGAGACTCACAGATCTGTGAGAAGGGAAAAGAAGCTATATAACTGAATAGCAAAATGCTCACAAAAGAGTTTACTAACTTTAGGCTTTCATCCTAAGCTTCAACATGTGTTTTATATTTTTATTTATGATGATAAAAAGGAAAATTTTATAATTTTAAACTGAGGAATAATTTACCTTAAAAGTCTTTATATATACATAAACACACATACATATATATTTACATATATATATATATATATACTGAGACAAAAAACATGCTGGCATTTTAATATATGGCTGGTAATGAATATTGGCTTATGTAAGATTTATTATATCACTGTATCACTGTCATCACTCAACCCGTTGTTCATCAATTTACTTGAGTGGGCACCAGTAACATGTCTATTCCTCCCAGCCCTGAGATTTTAGCAGCCTCTCCTTACTTGTCTTTTCCAACAATTGGAGACTCTCCAGCGTCAGGGGAATGAGACCTGTTATAGTTACTGGTTTTGGCATATTGAATATGCCACAAGGAGCTTGCCAGACTCTGCCCGTGTGGGTGGGATACTACCAGTAGCTTGCCAGGCTCTCCAAGGTGTGTGTGTGTCTGTGTGTGTGTGTGTGTATATATATATGTATATATATATGTATATATATATATATTTGTTGCCTACTGTCTGAACTCCATCAAACATGGTGTGGGAAAATGGGTAGGAACTGTCTTATGATGTGTGGTCTGGAAAGTGGCCTGGAGCATGGTGGTGGTTGGGTAGTGGAGGTCGGCTGCCGGGGCTGGGTTTCTTGGGGTAGGGAGTGCTCTCACCCACCCCCCTCTGGGGCACCCTGACTGAAAATAGCCTGGTGCAGAATTCGGTGTCATGGCTATGGGGGCGTCATTTTAAACCCAATTTATTATATATATATATATATATATATAGAGAGAGAGAGAGAGAGAGAGAGAGAGAAGGAAAAGGAAAACATGCTGGTATTTTAACATATAACTGGTAATAGATATTGGCTTGTGTCAGACTTATTCTTAGACAATGACCTAGCAACTCTTCTATCAAGAGATAGAAGAAGACCTGTTTGCTCAACATTCACCCTTTTTACAGTGAGGAAAAAGAGTATTCCCCATCTTTTCCCTTCTTCAAAGACCTAGAAATAATATAGATTCTGTGTTATGTGATGTTAATGGTCACATACCAAAGACTAGTATGAAACTAATGAACAAGCATAGAATTTGGCAAGGACTGTAAGAGCTTATGATCTGAAGAGAAGGAAGTACCTTGGAGAGAGAAAGAATTCTGTCTGAAAAAATGGTCAGCATGAAGGTTTCCCTTCACTAAACATAAAAGGATATAAAATATATAGTAGACGAGAAACATTTCTCCACACTTAAATGTGTATCTTGAAATGCTTTGCTGCTATTTTTATTTATTATTTTTATTAAAGTGAAATTACTTTATAATTATATCTCAGGTATTATTATTCTGTTAACTAATATATATATATATATATATATACAGCACATATACAGCATTTTATCATGACTAAAAATCTTGTTTAGCCTTCAGCTGATTTACCCCTTTATCCAATTTATATATGCCATCTCCCTTTTTCTAACATCACCCAACTTATCCACATTTTACTTTAGCCAACTTTTAAAAGACAAACTATAAACATCTATTAGAATTCTTTCCAGTTACCCTGAAATACTCTCTACTTCTGAATCTCATCACTGCCAGGGTAGAATAGCCTCACAACCTTACCCAGAAAAATGAATATAGTTTAATGGAACTTTTGTCTATGTGGACTTCCTTTGGCTCACTCAGTCTGAATGAGTACTTTGCCAGTAATTATTTGGTTGGCATAAGGGTCAGGTCAGCCTTGGGCTTCCTGAGAAGAGAGATTCACTGGGCATAGAAAACGTATGCACAAAAGCACTGAGGTCAGGAATTACACACTAGAGGTGGTGCCACGAATCATGACATTGCTACTGCTATACCATTGCTTGATGTGGAGCAATACAAGGGATGGAGTTCATGTCTGTAAGGAAGGTGCTCTGTTACTGAGGCACATCCTTCATACCACCTGCCATACCCACTACCTGCCCTGGTCTCCAGCATGTTATTGTGAAGTTGTGTTGAAGAGAGAAAAAGAGTACAGGTCTTAGAGTGACAGTGAGTATAAGGATTACAGAATCTGTTGATGGGGATTTGGAGTTATTGAAATACTCATTAATCATATTCAAGATTGCCTAGGGGAAAATTGTATCTAAAGGGGGTATAAAGGGGCTGGATCAATAGCATGCTGTGTGTAAGGTGTTTGCCTTGCATGCGACCAATCTGGACTCGAGTCCCAGCATCCCATATGGTCCTCTGAAAACCACCAGGAGTAATTCCTGAGTGCAGAGCCAGGAATAGCCCCTGTGCATCACTGGGTGTGACCCAAAAAGGAAAAAAAAAGGAGTATAAAAACTATATCCAAATAGTTAATGATATTGAGCCACATACCATGCAATATGCCTTCTAATTTAGTCATTTAACAATTTCACAAGTAGTTTTTGATTTAGGGTGCTATTTTATAGTTAAGAAAATAAAGAAATATATGAAGGAAACTTGAAAAGCAACAGATTTGGGGGGGAGTCGTCCAAGGGAGAAGAATCAATGGACGTGATAGACCTGGAATAATGGAGCATAATTAGGAAGAAAATATCTAGATAGGAAAAGAGGACAGAATTTCAGGGAACAATGTTTGTAGGGATAATATGGAGAAGAGTTTGTTAGGACTCTATAGGAAGTAGTAAGAAATTTAGGAGAAGGACCAGAAGAAAATGCTAGTGTTTTGAAAAGAAATTGCTTGGTAGATAATGCCTCAGATTGAGATACTTCTGGATAAAGAAGCCTGGCAATAAACTTTGGAAAATCTTGTTCTATATACTATTACCAGAGTGGAATGGTAGACAACTGAGGACAAAAGGATGTCGAGTGAACTAAATGAATGGAGAGGAAGTTGGAGTTGTGAAGAGCTATGTGACAGGAGTTACCCAAGGCTCTCAGTGGTGAGATGGAGGTGAAAAGGCAACCAATCCCAGATGCTAAAGAGTGGAGAAATTTCATAAATTTTTTCCAGAAAGAGGACAAATGAATAGACACAACAAAACCAAACTTGGATATATAAACAAAATGGTAATTATTGAAGGGGAAGAAGGATTGGAAGTGGGAAAATTGGGTCATCAATGTCATCACTGCCATCACTGTCATCCTGTTGTTCATTGATTTGCTCAGGTGGGTTCCAGTAACATCTCCATTTGTCCCTGTCACATGATAGTGTAGCCTAATGGTGAATTGGGGGCTCTTTCAGGGTCAGGAGAATGAGACCCATTATTGTTACTGTTTTTGGTATATTGAATATGCCACAGGTAGCTTAGGATCTGCTGTACAGGTGGGATACTCTCGGTAGCTTGCCGGGCTCTCTGAGAGGTATATATATATATATATATATATATATATATATTTATATATATATATATTTCCCTCTATGATTTGTTTCCTAATGTCTGAACCCCATCAAATATGGTGTGGCAATTATTGAAAATGGGTAGGGAGTGTCTTATGATATATTTACTCATATGTGAGGCTTGGCACGAGTATGTGAAAAGTGGCCTGGAGCGTGGCAGCAGTTGGGTAGTGGAGGTCGACTGTCAGGGATGGGTCCCTTGGGGTGGGGAGGGTTCTAACCTGCCCCCTCTGGGGCACCCTGTGGTGAAAATAGCCTGGCACGGAGTCTGATGGCATGGTTATGGGGGCCTCATTTTATGCTCTCTTCTGGGAGAAGCAGCTGTGAGTTCTGGAGGGTGTCTGATAAGAAGATTATCTAGCACTGGCAGGAGGTGTCTTATGGGTGTGACCCTGAGTTGCTGGAGACTGGGGAAGCAGCCAGAGGATCTCTGTTTCTGAATCCCGTTGAGCCCAGAGTCCAAGGTCACAAAGTTCCGCATTACCTGGGTTCCGTGGGATTTCACTCATGCATGAAGCCTGGCCTGAGCATGTGGAAAGTGAATTGGGTAAAGAATGTCAATTATACGACAATGTGGATAGAAAGTAGATTTGGCAGAAAGATTGTAAATATCTGGAGTATACAGACATTGAGCAAAAATTCATCTCTCTGAAGCCATTAAAATTATATATAAATCAAAAGTTCTTCAGTTATTATCTAAAACTAGAAAAGAATCATAGATAAAAGGTAGAGATTTGTCAGTAGTCCTACTGAAATGAAAATTTTTAGAAATTCATTTTAATGAGTTTTATTGATAGAAGATATTTTAGGGACAAAGTATTACACACCACCCTCCACAAAAGGGCAAATATCCCTCTGCCACAATTCACTGGACTGTCAGTCTGGAAATCCAATTGGGTGTAATTTAGATAACCAGCAATCTTTATGTGTCTTACTAATTGCTTCACTACTTGAGGTTATTGTACTAAAATGACTTTGGTGAATGAGATGTTCTGGTATTCTTCTGGTATTTCATCACATAAGAAGTGATGAAAAATGGTGATAGATTTGATAATAAATACTGTATCTGATAGAAAAGTGTGGTAACAAGAGTGCAAAAAAGAAAGAAAGAAAGAAAGAAAGAAAGAAAGAAAGAAAGAAAGAAAGAAAGAAAGAAAGAGGAAGGAAGGAAGGAAGGAAGGGAAAGAAAGAAAGAAAGAAAGAAAAAGAAAGAAGGAAGGAAGGAAGGAAGGAAGGAAGGAAGGAAGAAAGAATAGAAAGAATCATTTGTCTCTGTATAAAGGTCAGGAGATGCCATCACAGATGATGAAGATCCTAAAAGGTATCGTTGAGTGAAAGGTTGTAGGAGACAAATCCAGACTACAAGAAAGGGCAGAAGGAAAGAACATCTTCTCTGGCCTTGTAACCAGGTTTCAAAGGCCGGTGGGTGGTTTACATAAGAGGGAGGTTTTTGTATGAGGAAGAGGAATGTAAAGACCTAAGAGTATGTAGAAGTTAGACATAGAGAAGCTTTTTATGCTAGTTCTCATGTAAAACTGGGGCAGGCTATAAAGTGTTATATATTTTTTTCATAAAGAAAAATAAATAAATGTAGTATATCTGCATAATAAGACTTTGTACTGAAATGAGCCTCACTATGGTGCTTTCTTCAAAATTAACAGATAGAGGCATAAAGTGTTACAGAAAGTAGTTTCATTTAATTTACTGTATTTCATTTGTTTAACTTGGCATATGCAATTGATGTTTCTTTTGGTATGATAACTATCTACAAATTACCCTGCTTGCTTCCTCAGAAAATTCACCCTTTTGGAAGAGAAAAGGATTCACAGATTATATTCGACTTTCAGTTTTTTATAAAATGTATATTTATGTACATAAAGCATACAAATGAGTATCTCAAATCTACATCTGTCTAATAATATATTGATGATTAAGTCAAATTAAACAATAACAACAAAAATAAAACAAATGAAGGCACAAGGAATAGAGACTAAACTAGCAACTACATAAAATTCAAGAGAAAGTGAAAGATTTGAGACTCTTGTATGTGATAATGGTTAAATATTAAGTTACTTTTTTTCTCTAGAAGAGAAGACTTTGCTTATAATAAGACCATTTAATATCATGCCTCAGTGACATTTGTAAAAAAATGAAATGCCTAAATAGCACTGCACCACAGAGAATGAGGAAGAAAATAAAGATTTTTTTTTCTGTCTCATCAATTCTAAAGTAAGTTACTTTTGCATATGGCCTGCCAGTATGAGTTGCTTACATATATACCAATTAAAATTTAGTTATTCGTGATTTCTCAATCATTTTCTGGGTAGAATGCCAACCACGATATATTTGAGCACAAAATTGATTTCTCTATTACATGGATCCTCTAAACTATGTTTTGATAAGGAACTGAATATTTCCCTCAGGTAATAATTTATTATGTGAGTAGAAAGGATATTTAAATATAATTCTGAAATTACCCACTTTCAATTGATAAAAAGAACAGTGACTTGTATTTTGTTTTCTACCTGGCTGTTACTAAGATACTTTTTACAGTAAGAAGGTCTTCTCTGAAATATTTCTAGCTCTGAAGAGCCAGATCTAGTCTTCATTGGAGGCTAATCCCATGTCGTCTCTGCTTCTCACCAATGCTTCTCTGATGTCACTATTATTCTGGGTTAAGCACTGTCATTTAAGTATAAGTGTCTTTAACATGTCCGGTATTCAATAACTATCTCCTTTTAGAGATAAAATTATGGAACTGGAAATATAATCTAGGCTGTAAGGATTTGCCTTACATGTGACTGACCTTGGTTCGAATCCCTGGCACCACATATGATCCCCCTGAGCACCGCCAGGAGTGATTCCTGAGCAAGAGTCAGAAACATACCCTAAGCACCATAAACTATGGCCCAAATTCTCCCTCCATTCTCCTCTCCCCCACAATACATCTGTTAGAATGAAATTCTAGTTGTTTGGATAAAAAGCTCAATGACTAGAAAAACAGTGACCTAACTCAGGATCGAGCAAAGCTTTCCTATAGAGTGGTACAGGAAAGGGGAGCTGGGAGATTATTGGAAAGATACTGTGACATATTTATTTTGCAAGTGGCCAAAGACTGCCTTGTCTTGAGAAACTCTTTATGACACTGAACTTCTTCATGAAGAAATGCTATAAATGGACTTTCCAAGAGGAACATCAAAGGCTTTTTTCACTTCTGTTACAGGCTGTTTTTCAGTTAAGTTCATTCAACAGAATTCTTGGCCTACTCATGTAAGTAACATGTCTATATTGCCTAAATATATGACAATTTATTTCTCTTCTCTCAGATCTGTGGAAAGTTCACAAAGGCCAAATTCTTCCCTTATGCTGCGGAAGAGCATGATTTGTTTTATGAATGTGATTCTCAAATATACCAAATATAGTGTGGGCTTTCAGCAAATGCTGTAGTTTCTCCCCTAAATCTCTGAGCTACAGAATTCTGCTTGGTAAGCACCACATTTCTGCAACAATTCTTGGATGGAATTCTCTCAAAATGAAGCAAGAGATTTTCTTTTTCTTTTTAAAATATCGTTCCATTAATCAATTGCCGAAATCTTTGGGTTGTCCAAAGTTTTGCACTCAAATTTGTTTGAAGGAAATTGATATTAGTGACTGTGTTTTTCCTACTAATTACTATTTCTCAAAACTAATATTAGATACCCAAAATTGCGTTTTAAATTGTCCTCCCCAGCAGGAGTTTATTTATTGAATAACTCCATGTGGAGGATATCAATATCATATTATTTTCCTTACCTTTCATTTTTACAAATTAAGATAACATTGACTTGCAAGATTATAAATGCTTATATATTTTATAGCACAGTGGTAGGGCGTTTGCCTTGCATGCAGCCAACATGGCCACCCGAGTTCGATTCCTCCACCCCTCTCGGAGAGCCCGACAAGCTACTGAGAGTATCTCGCCCGCGGCGGCAGAGCCTGGCAAGCTCCCTGTGACATATTCAATATGCCAAACACAGTAACAACAAAATCTCCAATGGAGACGTTACTGAGCCCGCTCGAGCAAATGGATGAACAACAGGAGGACTGTGACCATATATTTTAATAGTCACCACACGACACCAAAGTGCCAGTATCCTTCCATCACTGACCAAAAGTCTTCCCTTCCACTCCACTTTTGAAAACTCAATTCTGTCATCAGTTGAAGTATTTGTTTTCATTGAACATTGTCTGTTCTTTTGTGTTGTTTCTCTTTATACCACATCTGTCACTCCTGTTATAGAGATGAGGAGAATGAGAAATAGAGAGATTTTACAGCCAAAGGCTTTACAGTCAACATATGACACAACTAACATCTGATCTCAGAGTTACTGACTCCAAATACTGTGCTCCTGCCACCAAAGGCAAGCCGCATAGCCTCCCCACGTCTGAAATGTGGGGAAATATGACAATGAGAAAGGATATGCACAAAGATTGTTTTCTCCTGGCAAAAAAAAAATACAATGTTTTTAGGAAAAGGAAAAGAACATTTATTGGGAGTCTAATTAATGCAAAGTTCCTCAAGTAGCTTTTCAAGTTTCTTTTGATGTTGCCAGTGAAGAAGAATCAGCCTGATAATGTAAGTCGTGTTTCCTTTGTCATAAGTGCACCAAAAAATCCTTCTTAAATCTCTAACTTAAATGTAGAGCATTTCAAAAACATGTAAAGTCTCAGTCTGAGATTCTTCACTGTTATGGTACATGTTGTCATGCATTTAGACAAGACTTGAAAAGTTATCATCTCAAGATCAAAGTGCTTTTATAAGAAAATAGATTGGGAGCATAAGGAAATATATATTTATAATGTTTTGAATGAATTTTTCTCACTGAGATCCTTATAAAAGTACTGGTGGAAACTCTGCAGGTAAGTTAAAGAACAGGATTTGATTGAATAGCATTGGCTAAACTGTCAGAGAAAAGGGGTCCACACTTTCATGACAACATGATGCAGTGTTTAGGGCCACAGATTCTAAGATCAGGATGATTTGATGAACTCTGCCTCTGCCACCTATTGACTTTCCTTGGGCAAAATACATTTTCTTGTGCCTTTAGCTTTCTTATAATTTTTAGATCTAATTGTACACATGTTATGATGTTATTTTATTTTTTTAATTAATTTATTTGTTTTTGCTTTATGAGTCACACCCGACAATGCACAGGGGTTACTCCTGGCTCTGCACTCAGAAATTACTCCTGGCAGTGCTCAGGGGACCATATGGGATGCTGGGAATCGAACATGGGTTGGTCGTGCGCAAGGCAAATGCCCTACCTGCTGTGCCCTACTCTAGCCCCTATGGTGTTATTTTAATTGAGTGGCTCGTATTTGTAAAATGTTTAAAATTTTTCATTTCTAGGCAAAGTGATTAAAAATAGTTATCTTATTATCCTCAAATATTAACTGCTTCTATTTACTAAAATGATGAAGTTAGAAATTTGAAGATGATCCTCATTGAGGGTGGGTCTCTCTCTAGTCTCTGCTTTCCAGTTACCATCTTCCTTCAACTACCTGTTATTAGAAATATCCTGAGCCATGAGCAACAGTATATCAGGTAGGGTGCTTGCCTTACCTGCGGCTGACCTTGAGTTTGATTAAATTACCAGGATGGTCTTCCCAGCTCCAAGAGTTAGCCCTGAGTGCAGAACAAGGAGTAAGCCTTGAATAATGCGGGGTATGACAACCACAAAAGTCTTTCTGTTTACATAGTAATAAGAATCACCCCAATTATAGGTGCAACTTTTTAAATTTAAAATTTGGGTGGGGGGCAGGGCTGGAGCAATAGCACAACGGGTAGGGTGTTTGCCTTGCACTTGACCAACTCAGGTATGATTTCCAGCATGCCATATGCTCCCCCAAGCACCACCAGGAGTGATTCTTGAGTGCAGAGTCAGGAGTAACCCCCAAGCATCGCCAGTTGTGACCCAAAAATCAAAATAAATAAATAAAATTTGGCGGGGGTGGGACGGTTCCCTAGTGATACTCAGAGATTTAAAGACTTCTCAGGATCCCCAGAACTATGTTCAGTGGTATAAGGATGGCTATGGGGTACCAGAGATCCAACTTGGGTCTTTGTGTATGTCAGACATGTGCTCCAGACCTTTCCACCCAAGCCTCTCTAGATCTAATTTTGTTCAAGAGACTTTCCAAGCAGAGCTCAGGGCACCCGGGGATGTTCCTGGGAATATGTGGAGAACAGGAGGATGATTCAGTGCTTAGATCATTGATCGTCTCCTGGGCCCAGGAACAGACACTATCTAGACCCAGCAATGCTGGCCTGTCACCAAGACAATACTTGGTGATACTGAGGATTAAAGACTGGGCCTTGACCATTTGCCCCTGACCCTTGAGCTCCCTCTTTCATCCCTCTGGTAGTATAATTGTGCTTTAAATAAATCATATGGTATGTTTTCACTGTCACTGTCCTCCCATTGTTCGTCAATTTGCTTGAGAGGGCCCAGTAATGTCTCCATCATGAGACTTGTTGTTACTGTGTTTGGCATATTGAATACGTCAGGGGGAGCTTGCCAGGCTTTGCTGTGCAGGCGAGATACTCTCGGTAGCTTGCCGGGCCCTCCAAGAGGGGTGGAGGAATCGAACCCGGCTTGGCCGGGCCAGCTGTGCAAAAGGCAAATGCCCTACCACTGTGCTATCGATGGTATGTTTTAAATAGCAAAATATCTGGTGACCTGTTCCTGGTTGCCACTGTGTAGGCCAATAACATTGATCTGTTGTTGAGTGGAAAGTCTTTGTGTTGGAATATCGCTCTAAATATTTTAGGCCTAACATTGGTTTGTCCTTTCCCCCTTGCCACAAGCTTAGGTTCATTGTGTCACACCCATCACAGTGTCCCCAAGTCACTCCCATTCCTTTGTTTATCTGTAACCACTTCTCTATGCTCTCTTCCCCAACCAGTTGATCAGCTTTTCCTCCTAATTAGACTGTGTTAATTTTTAAGGTCAGATCCTTCTAGGACACTGAACTTGTACCATAAGCTAATATTGCCTTTCTCCTCTCCTTATATCTTTTGAATAGTTTACTTTAAAGCAATGTCCTTTTTGTATAGACACAGAAAGACAGATAATATTGTACTTTTGTAACTTGGAATTTAATTGACTTCAAATATTATTCACTCATGGGCATCTGCTTTCTTCACTTAAGCCTCAGTTGCCCTTAGTTCCTAGTACCCCAAAAGTAGGGTCCCGACGAGGGACTGAATGGACACAGGGCAAGCTGTGAGTTACCCTGGCATTGAAATGGGCCAGATCAAAGCGCCACATTTTTTTTCGCTTTTTGGGTCATGCCCAGCCATGCGCAGGGGTTACTCCTGGATCTGTGCTCAGGAATTACCCCTGGCGGTGCTCAAGGGACCATATGGATGCTGGGAATTGAACCCGGGTGGGCTGCGTGCAAGGCAAACACCCTACCCTCTGTACTATTGCTCCAGCCCCAAAGGCGCCACATTCTTAACTATAAGTTAAGAGCTTGATCATGGACAAATGCTGTCATGATCCAAAAGTAACAACAAGACTAGGACCCTGCTAGGGATAGGAAAGACTAATCTGGCCTGAGCACTGTAGTCTGAGATTGAGATGATCCCAGAAAAACAATTCTATAAGCTTAATGTATCTCTCTGTCCATACAAAATGATTCATATGAATGCTTATATGTTTGTTGGACAAGGAGAGGAGAAGCACACCCATAGGATTCCACTCTAGGGTGGGTCGACCTGCTAAATGAGAATCTGTCCTAAAAACGACTTTCCCCTAGGGAAAGAACTTTATCCCTATTGATTGTGACCACACCTATGTGTAATTGTTAGCCCAACCCCTCATGCTGGGGGATATAACTAGACTATAAGAGTGGGCTGGGGGAAGCAGAGGAGAGAAACAGGAGTGAATGGAGAGAGGATTGGAATAAACTGCAACTAAGACCAACTAACCTGGCCCTCATTTCCTTCCTTCGCCTGCCTATCGCCTTCAACTTCACCAGGGTGGGGGAAGTGGCGTGAACTACCAAACGCGGGTGATGGAAGAGATAGAAAGCTGCTGCTATTTTTTTGTGTTTGCACATTTCTGGAATGCTCCTCTTTACTGTACAGGAAGACAGAGATGTGGTTCTGAGTTGGGGCCTCCTCTCTTTGGGGCTCCCTTTAAGTATACTATAAAAGAACAGCATGGCATATGAAGGAGAGAATTCCAACTCGCACATATAACTGTGCCACATTTCTGTCCAGACATCTTGATTTCTCTTTTCTGATGACTAATGGAAGTTTGTATATATCAGCAGAGATATACCACAGAGATAGTAACGTGAAAGCAGATGGGTGTGCATTTTTCCTGTCCCTTTTAAAGGTCTGTGTTGATGCCAGATTAATGAATATTTTTTAAAAAGACAAGCTCTTAGCCAAATTTGACTTTGTTTTTATGTAGTACGGGTTTTCATCTTAACATCTGTTGTAATAACTAGTGTTACAAATATGAGTACTGTCTCTAGGACAGTGCTTTAGTCAATATATCATAAAGTGCCCAATTAATTTGTTTCATACTACAGTGGCTGGAGCAATAGCACAGCGGGTAGGGCGTCTGCCTTGCACGCAGCCAACATGGCCGACCCGAGTTCAATTCCTCCGGCCCTCTCGGAGAGCCCGGCAAGCTACCGAGAGTATTCGATATGCCAGACACAGTAACAACAAAGTCTCCAATGGAGACGTTACTGGGCCCGCTCGAGCAAATCGACGATCAACGGGAGGGCCATACTACAGTGGAATCAAGGTTGCTTTGGTTTTGTATTATAAAATTAGTATATCCCCACATCTGAGTTTAAATACACACATATGCAAATACATGTATATATAATATGCACAAACACACATAGAGTATATATGTGTAATTATATATTTTACACCATCCCACTCTAGATTGTACAGATATGTATTGTGTCTTTTTTAAAAATCCATCTCAACTACTTTGTCTTTATTTCTACTTGGTTGTAATAACCTTATTGTAGCAATTCAAGATCCATGTTTTATAAAATTTCCAGTATTGTAAAATGTTTTAGAGCATACCTTTTTTTAAATGGTCTAAAATGTGAAGCAAAAGCAAAATTGAACTGTTGGCCTTCCGTGTGTTACCTGATTTCAAAAATGCAGTCACCTCTTATCAGCATCCTCACCGTAATGGTAAACTGTTATACCTGATGAGCCTACTCCGACATCATTATCCCTCAGTCCATAGCTTGCATTAGAGCTCACTAATGGTATTTCACATCCTATGATTTGACACACGTATAATTTACATGTACCTATTCTGTAGCATATCATGCATAGTTTCACTGCCATAAAAATTCTCTGCGCTTTACCTATTGATCCTCCTTTCCTTCACATACCTGACAACCACTAATCTTTTGACTGTCTCCATAATTTTTCCTTTTCCAGAGGCCCTATGGTTGAAATCAGACAGCATATTGCCTTTTCATACAAACATCTTTCACTTCATAATATAGATTTAAGTTTTCCCCTTGTCTTGTCATAGATTGATAGCTCATTTCTTTTAGTACCAACTGAATTACTATTCTGTCATCTGAACCAACCAGTTTACTTATCTATTCACTGACTTTGTTGCTTCCAAATTTTGGCAGTGATGAACAAGGCTATTGTAAAGATACTTGTGTAGGTTTTTATGTGGATGTACATTTTGAGTACCTTTGGTTAAATAACAGAGCCATGAATGACTGATCATATGGTTAGACTATACTTCGTGTTAAAAAAATAATGTCAAGCTCTCTTCTAGGTTGACTGAACCATCTCTAGTTGTATTCACACTGGTGATAACAGAGTTCTTGCTTCACGGCCTTGCCAGTTATTTGGGGTCAGTGTTCTGAGTTTTTGCCATTTTAATGAGTATAGCACAGTGTTCTCCCTTCTCTGTGGACGCATGATATGGAGTATCTCTACATATTCTTATCTGCCATTTGAGTACCTTTTTTGGTGCAATGTCTGTTTAGATCTTTGTCCCATTACACCCAATTTTCAACAGACTTTCAGAGGTATATTGCTCTCAATTTATAATTTACTCACACCATTCTCTGTCTTCATTTATTTTTACTGGGTAGCGCCTACCTTGGGAGAACAACCTCGAATATTTTTTATTTGGAGTGGGTTGTGAGGTATGCATGCCTCTGATTCATAATGGTCTTTGGTTTTTATTGGCTTCTGCGAAGACGTAACTTATCTTTCATATTTGGGGCAGCTGCACTTCCACTTGTGGCCTCTAGTTGTCTAGTTGTCAACTATCTAAATTCCTCTTCTGCTCTTTTTTTTTTTTGCTTTCAGGGTCATACCCAGCAATGCACAGGGGTTACTCCTGGCTCATACATTCAGGAATTACTCCTGGTGGTGCTCAGAGGACCATATGGGAAGCTGGGAATAGAACACAGGTAAGCCACATGCAGGCAAATGCCCTCCAGAACCTCTTCTGCTCTTCTTTGATATTGAAAGGTGGCATTAATCTCCCCTGGCGATTCCAGCTACACACCTGTTTCCCAGCATCCTGTAACTACACCCCGACTTTCATCTGGATTGTGTATCAAACACTAGGGATTCACACTGGATCTTGGGCTTCCCTCAAAGATTTCAGTGTCCTCAGTTGAACCTTGGGGGGATCCAAGCACCTGCTTCTTCTCTTCAGGGATTATATCTGTTCTATTTGATAGAAATTTTTGTAATTCTAGTCTTCTCTCCTAATTACATCCAAGGACTCAGAAGGACTGACTCATTATAGGAACCCCAATGAAATTTACTGTGATTTCTCCTCTCACCCCAGCCCATTGTTGGTCTTCCTCCCTCCACCTTATCCTGATTCTTCCCATAGTTTGTTTTATGATTATATCTCTATATCCTAATTCCTCTGGATTTTTCCTCTCAATATTTTAAAGTCAAACACTGGAATTCATAAGAACAATTTTTCTTATTCACTAATGTAACTCTGGCAGTCAAAAACCATTGTGACAGAAATGAATGTTATATTGGCTATTTTCCAAAATCTACTAAAGATATTAGAATCCAAAATGATATTTCTTTGCTTCATTCATTTTGTTCCTATCCCTACTACAGAAGAAGCCTCTGTTTTTAAATGGCAAAATGAGTTAGGAGGAAAATGGATTTGACAAACACTTGGTTTAAATAATAAAACTTATTCTTCTTTATCTCTATGTGTATTATACTTCCAAGAATATCCATTGTTTTGCTATCTAGAAGACCTCCACACATCTGGAGAATATTTCTTTTTCTCTTTAGGCAATATGGGTTCTAATGGAGCTCACGTTTTATTATAAATCTCATCCATGTGCGTGCGTGCATGCGTGTGTGTGTGTGTGTGTGTGTGTGTAGTGAAGACTCATATTTAGGAGTAATCAGAAACTTTGCACCTTTGTAGAAAAAAAATTTAACAGAGAACATTGAGTAGATATTTGGGAATGTGAGAGTTATATATAAGAAAAACAGGGATGGAGAAGAATGAAACCAACACCCAAAGGACATGGAAATAAGGGCAAGAGAAAGTTGTAAAGGTTCTATTTATTTTCTAAAGTGCTTTCGATATCAGTCCAGGATGGACATTGTTGCTAATTTGTAATACTAGATACCTGTGAATCTTTTTCTTTGGAGGTGGGTGTGGGGTAGAACTGACATGCTCAGGGGTTACCCCTGTTTCTTTACTCAGGAATTACTCCTGGCAGTATTTGGGGAACCACATGGAATCCCAGGGATCAAATCCAGGTTGATCACATGCAAGGCAAATGCCCTACCTGCTGTACTGTTGCCCTAGTCTCACCCATGAATCTTTTTGTGAGGGCCTTACTAAGCGGTATTCAGGAGGCAGGGGCCCTTCTGGGCAATTCTAGGCCAACTGATCTAGTGATTCTGTGAAAAAGCCTAAGAAATATACTGTTTCATGGGTTTTGCTGTCCTGGGAATGAGCTGGGTCACTATGGCAGTGCTCAGGGACTTCCAGGACCACACCCGGCAGTATGCAGTGTGTGATGCACAATGTGGTAATGGACATTGAACTGTCTCCACAGCATGCACTTTAACTCCATTGCTGTTTCTCCAGCTCAGAACCTTGAACAGTTACTTACTCCTTCTAAGCCACACTTAGCTTTCCTGTAAAACAATGCCAGAAGTGCCCCCTTTAATGCTCTAAGAACATACAACTGTCAGTTGTTATTCTATAGCTTGTCATCTGATGATCTTGGCAATAAATCTAGCCTTAATCTTAAATTAGTTTTTCATTTTTCTCATAGATGACTTAAACGGATGATTTTATATATCATGATTTTAGTGCATAACACTTTTTGGACTCTGGGAGTAAAAAACATAGATGAAATTGATGTATTATTTAATCAGAGCAGGGTAGGCTTAGCCAACTTCAGTTCCAATATTTAAATATATCTTATCTCCACAGTAACTTTATGAAATAGACAGTGCATGTACAAAATCAATGACTAATAATTGCAGATTGCCAACTTAAATTTTTCAGTGGTAGATGATTTTTTTTCTTTTTTAAAATATTGTAGGAAAAGAAGTTACAAATGACACAATTTATTTCTTTAACATCAATTCGAAAGAATTACAATCTGCTTGGAGTCTTCTCATAGTCCGTTTACCCTTCAAGCATAACCTTGATTTGGTGGAGCACTAAAATATGTGAGTAACATTTATAATATTTCTGAAGAAATGCTTTTGACTTTAACTTCATCAGTTTGTCATCACAAAATTGCTTTGACAAATTGAGTGGATATTATCTTTATCTGATAGTAAATGGAGAAAATGCAGGCCTTGAGAAAGGAAGGTTATATCATCATGGTGTTTGTATTCAGGGAGAATTTTAGTCTTTCCAGCATGTGCTTTTAAGACAAGCTTTGTGTGTGACTGAAGAAACCAATGTGGATAAAGGCTAAGGGCTTCACCTATCCTTTCTCTTTAAGACTGTACTTTTCCTTTGTAACTGAATGACAGAGTTTCTTGGTGGAAAGAAACAGTCCACTCCTTACTCATACTTTTGGGGAAAATTGCTCTTTTGAAAGTTTGAATCTAAGGATTCTGATAATAAAAATAATTGCCTGTTTACTAGAACATTTGGATTAGACATGCAGAGAGAAACATCGTTCATCCCTTTCTGTAGGAGCAATCACTATTAACAATCACCATCTCCAAAGATATGATGATCGGGCATATCTTGTACATGTTCTCATGAATTCTAAATAAAGAAACCTAAGCAAACTTCTTTAGGATCAGAAGTGGTGATATTGACTGAGAGCACTAAGATTATGGAGGAAGTAGGTTTTAAGCACAATGTATTTCAACCATATCATGGTCCTTAGCTCAACTCTCTTTTGTGTTTTGGGCAGTATTCTGAATGTAGCAAGTGTTATAAACCCCCGCTTCATGCCTTTCATCATTTAAATTTTTATTTTCATTTTTCTTGAGCCAACCTGCTATTTGATTTAACAGTGATTGAGAAAATTCAGGTGAAAAAACTTTCAGACTAAAAAATTATTTCAAACTTAAGTCCCAATGCAACATAAATCCATGTTCACATTCTCTCCTTCTTTTTGCTCTCTGTCTTTCTTGTCTCTCTCTGAATGGACCAAGGCTTTTGTTCAGAAGAAAACCTTAGTTTGCCTGTGAGCAAACTGGACTTGGTTAGACAACTCAAATTTCACGAGAGAATATGAAAAAAAAGCTTAACTCACAGTAGCTCTGAATTTACCTGGCAGCCTAAAATAACTCTAGATACTTCCTTCCTCTAGAGAGGGAATATAATTCCAAACTACCAATCTCTCAATATTTTACAAAAGGTCGGCAGAGAAAAACCAAAGGTTTTTGGAGGATTTTCTGAGAGGAAAGGCAGCAAATTTATTTTGGTGAATCAGTAATTTTCAGTGGATTTTGGGCAAGGAGAAGCAAAAAGGAGAGGAATAAAACAAGGGGCCTAAAGTCCACTAGTGAAGAGTGCCTGGTTTCTAAGAGAAAGGTGGTGACTTTGGTGATTCACAACACTACTATCCATTTTCTTTACTGATGTAGATGTGGATGGAATTAGGAAGCACTGCCTGAGTGATGCCAAAGTATTAGTATCAAACTAGAGCTCTCTTGATCAAATCCAGTGAATAAATCTTATTTCTGCATACATGCATGCACATGCAGGCATGCTTACACCAACCACCATACACATAGGCCTTAAGAGAAATGATAAAATTTCCATCAATCTGCATATTCCTGGACTCAAAAGGTTTTGCCAATATGAGGCACGTAACCTTGTCTGAAAATGGATGCCTGGAACTTTTTATCACTGTTACTTCTCTTTTTTCTTTGTTTCACATCTGGTTCTACCATTAATAGAGCTTCCAGTCACTTGTTTGACAATCTTTGTCAACAGTCAAATACTAAGTTAAGCAAAATAACCAATACAGCAATGTACCTGGACCACATCATTTTCATTTTCAGAAGTGGCTTTCTGGATTTCTTTTAATCTGATACTAGATGCCAAGAAACATAAGGAAATGACCCTATAGAACCCATTTCCAAATTTATTAGGGGGATATTTTGTTCATTATTTAGGGCATTTTATAAATACAGCGATTAGAAGGATGTACACTGGAGCCAGACTTCCTGGAATCCAATTTCAAACCCACATTTCTTAGCAGAAAACCTTTGGCAAGGCATTTATCTTGCTATGATTCAATTTTCTTTCTTTCTTTTTTTTTGATAAAATGTCAGATAGCCGTAGTATTGCTCATTTAGGATTTTTTTAAAGAGCAGATATATTAATTTATGTAAAATGTTCAAGACAGAATTTAACATAGACAAATATTTTAGAAGTGATACTGTCAAAGATATTATTACCTCCTGTCTCAGAATTAAGAATAGCTGCATCTGCTGTTACCTTAGTTTCTATTTTATGGAGAATCTAAACCTTGTGAAGACCCATATTTGTTTCTTTTTTATTGGCTTCTTGAAAGTTTTATGCCAAATTGGATGCATCCATTTAGTAATTTCCATATATCTTTTGTCCTCCCTCCATTTTATTTTCCTAGATTTCAATTTTCTTCTGTATAAGTCTTAATTCTCCTTCATTATTATGATCATGCTATATCATATGCACCTTGCATGTCATCTGCATTCCCTTTACAAACAGTACAGTCCCCAAATGAACAAAAAACAAATATGTGAATGGTCTGAAATGGACAACTCCAACCAGGAAAACTATTTTTCAGCATAAATTTCATGTGAAGTTGGCTTTCTTGCTGACATTCAGTGTTTCCATTTATTTTCAGCTGTCTTTTAGCTTTAGAGGTGAGGCAACAGTCGTCTTCAATAGCAGTAAGTACTCCGGCAAGCGCCTGCAGTCACATGCTTTCCCAGATGTCTTCAAGGGTGTTGCTTTGCTGCAAAGTGATTTGTAGCTCGTGTTTAAACCTGACATCTGAGTATTTTATGAACATTTGACCATTTTAAAGTCATCTATGGCAATTGTTTGTATATTTAAATTTGATCCATGAGCGGTTACTAAAAGTAAACATACTCTATATATCTTGTGTAAAGTAGGCTATTTCACTGATATAAATAAACCGCTTTGGAAATGGTCACCCTCCGAAAATGTGCTCTTAAGAGACTTAATAGGCTACTTAGAGAACTTTACTCTAATCATTTGATACAATGAGTATGAGAAAACTTTATGATCAGATACCCTTAGGCTAGTAGAAAGGCAGGGCTTTCATTTCTCTCCTTTTTAATTTGGTCGTAAATGAATGAGACAATTTTAGTCTCTCACCAGCCATTTTAAATCAGGGGGAAAGAAATCACTCTATAGGCATCAGTATGAGGACTCTGCTTAGTCACCAAAGTGAAAGAACCAAGAGGGAAAAAGGAGTGTCATTCATACCTTATGGAAGTGTACTCTGTGCCAATGTTGCTAGAATCCATGCTTTGGGTAGGATCTTTGGAACTCACAGTCATTAACACTTGGTGTTTTGAAAATATCTTCTCCTACTAATCTCATGCAGATGTCTCCCACTGGCAGAATTTAACTGGAGTATTCAATTGGCAATGGAATCTGGGATGTGGAATTTCAGACTTCAGTTACTGTCATACATCTACCTTCCTTCCTTCCTTCCTTCTTTCCTTCCTTCCTTCCTTCCTTCCTTCCTTCCTTCCTTCCTTCCTTCCTTCCTTCCTCTCCCTCAATCTCCCTCCAGCTCTCTCCCTTCTGCTCTCTCTCTCCCATTCTCTCTCCCACTCTTTCTTTCTTTCTTTCTTTCTTTCTTTCTTTCTTTCTTTCTTTCTTTCTTTCTTTCTTTCTTTCTCTATCTTTCTTCTTTCTTTCTTTCTTTCTTTCTTTCTTTCTTTCTCTCTCTATCTTTCTTCTTTCTTTCTTTCTTTCTTTCTTTCTTTCTTTCTCTCTATCTTTCTTCTTTCTTTCTTTCTTTCTTTCTTTCTTTCTTTCTTTCTTTCTTTTTTTCTTTCTTCTTTCTTCCTTTCCCTCCTTTACTGTATATAGTTCTATCCTCAATCAATTTATAACTAGCTCTCTTAGTTCCTTCATTTCTTATATACTCTATATTCATGTGAGAATTCAGAATCTTAAAACATTCTGAATCATGTAAAAATATTTCTGACTACAATACCATGCCAGTTATGTCATAAAACAGAACTCTTACTAAAAATATTCTGTTATTACCATCTTAGATGGTTTTTGCCAATCATTATATTACAAATTTTTTGATAAAATAATAAATATATTATTATAAATTGAGCTTCAAAAAGTCTATGTTTTCTGAAGTAAAAACAATTAAATTCTTCTATCTGAAGAATTTTTTCTCCCAGTCTTATTTACTTGGATCCGGTTTTCATTTTGGTCTTTTGATTTTTATAAATGTGTTTGTTTTTTGCTTTTCTGTGTCAAAATATGAATCCAAGCATTTGGCTCATACATCAAAAACTCTGGTTGATCAACTTTCATCTTGACTGCCAAGACATTCATAAGAATGAGAGATTCTAAAATTGCAGCATCAAATTATATCCAAAAAGACTAGGTGTTGTAGCAGTGACAGAATTGCTTGGAGCTGCACCATCATGGCTGGACTGGCAAGTCAACAAACTCTAAGGGGGCTGATGCACACATCCTCAGCCCTTTGTCTTCAGGAAGGGTTTAGGTGGGTTTTTTTTTTTTGCAAATGGTTTACAGAGCTTAGGGGTGCTCTGGCACATACTGTGACTCTTCTGTAAGTGTTTCTGACATTACTGACATAGTCCTGGATGTTTTTGACAAGTTTGTCAGCCTAATGAATGGGCAACTAAGCCATAAAACACAGTAAGAATAGTACAAGTTGTTCAGTAGAGGAGGCAAGATATTGGTAACCAAATAATGGTTTCAGAGATATTCTGCTTGCTGATGACACTTCAGGTCAAACTGAAGAAAAATCATCTCTGGACTATATACTCATTTAGAGGGGATATATTGTCTCATTTGCTTTAGGATACCTCTTTGAAAGTAATTTCTAAATTTATCTTCTCATTTGATTATCATGTTCTTTTGTGTATGCTATGGCTGGAATGCTTAATGCACTAGGTCCCTTGATGCCTGCTGGCATTATCTGAAAGGTTAGGTTACTATGGTGAGTGTCTTCCAGAAAATGGAACAGTGACTAAGTAATTTTGCTGAAGTAAGTATTAAGCAGTGTAATTAGCATTGTTTGGAATTTTTGTATCCCAGGGTCAGTGTTTTGTATGGAAATCATAGGGCCTGTGACACTCTCACTCTGTTTGAGTAGAATCATAATTAACAATAGCGTTCACACTATAGTTTGAGGATTGTGTACAAAATTAGTAATCACACATGCCTGTCACTGTCACTGTTCCTGTCCTCCTGTTGTTCATCAATTTGCTCGAGAGGGCCCAATAACATTGTGAGACTAGGTGTTACTGTGGTTTGGCATATAAAATATGTCACAGTTAGCTTGCCAGGCTCTGCTATGCAGGTGAGATACTCTCAGTAGCTTGCCAGGCTCTCCAAGAGGGGCAGAGAAATCGAAGACCGGGGAATCGAACCAGGGTTGGCCTGGTCAGCCACAGGCAAACGCCCTACCCGCTGTGCTATCACTCTAGTCCAATCACACATGCCTACAGATAGCACTATAGCACTATCCTCCCGTTTGTTCATCAATTTGCTTGAGTGGGCCCAGTAACATCTCCATTGTGAGATTTTGTTGTTACTGTGTTTGGCATATCGAATACGTCATGGGTAGCTTGCCAGGCTTTGCTGTGCAGGCGAAATACTCTCAGTAGCTTGCAAGGCTCTCCCAGAGGGGTGGAGGAATTGAACTCGGGTTGGCCAGGTTGAACACATGCAAGGCAAATGCCCTACCACTGTGCTATCGATCCAGCCCACCTACAGATAATTAAGAAAATGATATTTTAGAGGTTGGAGAGAAGGTATAGTGGATAAGGCACTTGCCTTGCACGTAGCCAACTGGAATTGGCTCCTTTGCACCTCCATATGGTCCCCTGAGCAATGCCGGGAGTGATTCTTGAGCACAGAGCCAAGAATAATCCTTGAGTACATGCCAGGTATGGCACCAAATACTGTCACTGTCACTGTCCTCTTCTTGTTCACTGATTCCTCGAGCGGGGTCAGTAATGTCTCCATTGTGAGACTTGTTGTTACTGTGGTTGGCATATTAAATACTCATGGGTAGCTTGCTAGGCTTTGCCATGTGGGCAAGATACTCTTGGTAGCTTGCCGGGCTCTCTGAGAGGAGTGGAGGACAAAACAAAGAAACAAAAAATAATTTACCTCTATTATTCTGTCTCAAAGGTATGTGACTTGAGTTTGCACTGAATGTCTACTTGGGTATCTAAATTGGGTGAGTGGGATTGGAGAAATAGTTCAGGGTAGGGTGCTTACCTTGCATGTAGCTAACCTGAATTAAATCCCTGGCATCCTGTATGGTCCCCTGAATTGCCAGAAGTGATCTCTGAGCACAGAGTTAGGCATAAGACCTGGACACCACTGGGTGTGACCCAAAAACAATAAGTAAATGTATAAATGAATAAATAAATAAATTGGATGAAAATAAAAATGCACAAACACATTATTTTCATGTGTGGGTCAAATCCCTGGTACTTCAGAAAATCTGTTCTTCTGACTTAATAAATGGATTAGAACATCTCTAAAAGCAGAGGGATCTAAATTTATTTTCTTAAAATCTGTGATTTAATAATATTCTCTACCCAGAATGTAAATGTAGAGAAAGAAGAGCTTAACAATGACTAAGTTTTCAGGCGTTCTACTAAGAAGTTATTAGTTTATTCTGCTTTATCAGGGGGTTTTAATGTTGCATTGATTCACTTGAAGCCCATCACCATTTTGGTTCCTGTTTTCATTCATTGTTGAAAGCTAGAAGTGAATTAAAGATGATCACATCCTGGGGGTATGGTGCAGCCCACAGGTCAATCTGTACCTGTAAGGCGAGTGCATCAGCAGCCTCATGGCACCTTCAGACTTCTAGATACCCCAAAATTGCTGCTGTGCCTTTGGCCAAACCCCAAAACCTTGGGGCAAAGTTTTCCAAGAAGGTAAATGGCCAAAAGTTAGGTATGTGGGAGACACACCCACAAACCACCTTCGGCTCAGCTATATAATTGGAGGCATGGCCTCTCTGGTTCCAGATTGAACTGCTTAACAGCCATGATCCCAGGGACTCAGAAAAAAATATCAAAACCCAATGGCTTTTGGCAGAAATGCGTCTGGTCCCTGCAGTAGGCTACCAGTGCTGGGAACCCCAGGTGGGAGTAGGTTTTGTGCCTTGGCCTGTTCCCCCTGGCGGCCTGGTGGCCATCATCCTCCAGAGGCCATTGGACAGTGAGGTTTGGGCCCGCAGTGACGAGACACACAGGGCCTCATGGGATGGGGGTGGTGCCGGCCCTTTCCTCCCTGTCCCAACAAGACCCTGAGTCGCTTCCCACAAACGGCTCCTGATCAAGCTGCTTAATGGCCATGATCCCAGAGACTGAGAAACAAATCTCTAAACCCAGCAGCTTTTGGCAGAAATGCTTCTGGACTGTGCAGTAGGTTACTGTTGCTGGGCCATCCCAGGGGGGAAAGGGTGTTGTCCCTTTGCCTGCCCCCCCTAGGTGGCTCAGTGGCTGCCATCTTCCAGAGACCATTGGACAATGAGGTTTGGGCCCACAGTGACGAGACACGTGAGGCCTCATGGGATGGGGGTGGACCGACCCTTTCCTCCTTGTCCCAATGAGACCCTGAGTCACTGCCCATAAATGGCCTCTCTGGCTCCTGATGAAGCTACTTAACAGCCATGATCCTAGAGTCTCAGAAACAAATCTCGAAACCCAATGGTTTTTGGAAGAAATGCGCCTGGTCTCTGCAGTAGGCTACCGGTGCTGGGCCACCCCAGGTGGGAATAGGTTTTTTGCCTTGGCCTGTTCCCCCTGGCAGGTCGGTGGCCGCCATCATCCAGAGGCTACTGAACAGTCAGGTTTGGGCCCTCAGAAATGAGACACGAAGGGCCTCATGGGATGGGGGTGGAGCCAGCCTTTTCCTCCCCACCCCAACAAGACCGCGAGTAGCTGCCCATGAACGGCCTCTCTGGCTCCTGATCAAGCTGCTTAATGGCCATGATCCCAGAGACTCTGGAACAGATCTTGGAACCTAGCAGGTTTTGGCAGGAAATATCCCCAGTTAAAATTTCGGAATTTCAAAATTGCGCAGCCACTACTGCAACCATGCGACATCATAGATTATTCATGACCAGCAATAGAAAACAAATTGTCTACTATTGTCTTTTTGGTAGACCTGAGTGTTGGGGTAAAATCCCAAGTAATAATGGTGGGTGTGGTGTCGAAATGTTGAATGTGATCAAAGTATAGAGAGAGTGATTTTGAAATCATCTGCCCCACACGTAGGGGGAGGGTATGGGAAGGGGGTATACTGGGGTTTTTGGAGATGGAGAATGGGCACTGGTGAAGGTACAGGTGTTTCATTGTATGACCAAGACTTAAACCCGAAAGCTTTGTAACTGCTCTCATGGTGATTCAATAAATAAAATTATAAAAAATGGGGTGGGGGAAAAGTAAGGTGGAGTTCATGCAAAATTCAATATGCTTAATCAGTGGCTGAATAAATAGCAATACTCCTACATAAAAAAATGATCACATCCAGCGTTTCTGATTTTCTATCAAAGAGTGGTAGTTATAGGTAGTATATGGAATAATAGAAGTAGGGGAATGATCTTGGGAATGTGGGAAAAATGAAATATCTATAGCTCTCTGCCTTCTTCTTCTTCTTCTTCTTCTTCTTCTTCTTCTTCTTCTTCTTCTTCTTCTTCTTCCTCCTCCTCCTCCTCCTCCTCCTACTCATCTTCTTCTTCCTTCTTCTTCCTCCTCCTCTTCCTCTTCTTCATCTTCTCTCTCTTTCTCTCTCTCTGAAACTTAATTTTGCGCTGTGATACAGCATTTGTGGCATACCAGCATCCTTTGTTTTTCAGAAAAGCTACGTATATGACCAGCATCCACAAGTCTACTTCATAGTCAACCAAACGCAGGATCAAGACCTCCTGGAACTTGATTTCATCTCTCTCTTTAAAAATAAAATAATTTTAGAATTTAAATTTTATTTTTCAGTTCCAGGGATCAAATCCATGTCTTCCAAATGCGTCCTTTGTTCCATTGTTTTGGGGCCACACACAGTTCTGCTCAGGGCTTACTCCTGCTTTTGAGCTCAGAGATAACTCCTGGGTTGGTCTGGGTAGAAGACTATGTGGTGACTGGGAGTAAACCCACGTTGGTTGTGTGTACCGCAAGGAGTCAATCGGCTGTATTATCTTTCTGACTCCTAGTTCTTTCTTTCTAATTCATTTCATAGCTTAAGATTTCTGATGACTTTGTAGAAAAAAAAGAATAAAGACCTCATACTTTCAAAGGACCTAATGTTTAATTAAAGAATAGATATATAAATAACTATAATGCAGATAAATATGCAAAGAGTCCCTGAATCAAGAAACACTGCTTTTTATCTTTAAGTCAACTGAGTTTTAATAAACCCTCAATTTCTTTAAGAATTTTCCTTCGATATTAGCATAGACGGTCTGCTCCCAGCAGCCCGGAAGACCTCCATTACCTCCATTACCTCCACTACCCAGCTGCCGACATACTCCAGGACGCATTCTGGACACTCAGGCCGAGACTCACAGATGAGTGAAGCCCCACAGAGTGAGGGAAGCGGAACTAAGACCTCGGACTCCAGGATCAACAGACCCAGGAACAGAGATCCTCTGCATGCTCCCAGCAGTGCGGCAGACTTCCATTACCTCCACTACCTCCACTACCCAACTGCCGACAAGCTCCAGGATGCGTTCTGGACCACGTGGCCACAATGCAGGTACGGGACACATTATTAAACACATAATACAAGATTACCGCACCATATTTGATTGCGTTGAAATATGGTTTTAATCATGGGAACGCCGGCAAGGATTATTAGAAGCCGCCCTAAGAGCCTCTATCCCTCTCAGAAAGCCTGGCAAGCTACTGAGAGTGTTCCACCCACACGGCAGAGCCTGGCAAGCTATCTATGGTGTATTTGATATGTCAAAACCAGTAAATACAATGGGTCTCATTTCCCTGACCCTGAAAGAGCCACCAATATGGCGGCATTAAGAAGGATGAGGAAGGAGAGGCTGATAAAATCTCAGGGCCGACCAAGGTTGCTGAAATGAAAAAAGACAAAAATGACTGTCTGTACTTTCAAGCACCTACGCTTGCATCGGATGCATTCATTGAGGACCTGATGGTGCAAGCATGAAAGATCAAGTACAACATCAATGGTTTGACTGAGACAAGAAGGTATCAATCACATCACACCATTTTCGACACTGGGGAAGAACTGTTCCTCAAAACTTGCGATGAAAGAGGCGTCGGTGGTGTCAGTGTCCTTGTCAACATGAACTTGGCCATAAACATTAATTCATTCAAATGCCTAACAACATGAATTGGACAATCACACTTGAATAGATGTGGCTCACTGCTGGCAGTTTCTATCTTCGTTGTCTACACACCAACATCCAATTATGATGAAGGAGAAATTGAGAAGTTCTACATGGAGCTGGGGAAGTTCTATAAAGAAGACTACACCTTCTACTAGATCATTGTCGGTGATTTTCATGCCAAGAGAGGCTGGAGAAGATCAGCCAAAGAACTCCACATCGGGACCCATGGCCTAGAATGAATAAACAGGGGGAGAGACTGTCCAAGTTCATCATGTCGACCAAGACCATCCATGGTAAATCACAATTCCAGAAAGCTGAATCTAAGTGTTGGACATGGGAGTCTCCTGGTGGATGGTTCCACAACAAAAGTGACCACATCATATTCAATCAACGGTCTTGCCTGACCCATGTCATTGTTGTCCCAAAATTCCAAATGGGATCAAACCACCATCTCCTTCATGCAAAATTCTAATTCACAGTGTGGGGGAGAAAGGGCTGCAACGTTTAAGTTTAAGAAGAGAACTCCCAGAACGACCACAAACTGGGAGATCTTTGGCACTATTGCGGCAACATGGGAAGATGACGTTGACAACATTGACAAGGAATATGATTGACTGGTTCAGCACCTCCATGATTGTGTGAAGAATGCCGAGAGAGAGGTAGCCACAAAAAGACACCTGTCTTCAAAAACTCTCGAGCTCATTCACCAATGTGACTTGGCACAAGCCTCAGGTAACCGGAAGCAAACGTCTGAGCTCGCAAAGCAGTGGAGAGAAGCGATAAAGGAAGACCTCAAAGAGAGAAGAGCAGCAGTGCTGGCAGATGTGGCAGAAGCTAGGAAAAGCATTCACAACACACGCCTGTCCTTCACCAACTACAAGACCAAGATGACTGTCCTTAGACGTCCTGATGGATCTATCACATCTTCCAGAAGGGCAATGGAGAAGATTATCAATGATTTCTACTTGGATCTCTTTGATACCCACGTCTACTTGCCCACATACCAAATTCCGCAGAATGGATATGTCATTCCCAAAGTTCTCCCTTCTGAAACAGACATGCCATTTCATTGGTAAAGAAGCAAACAGCACCTAGCCCAGACAAGGTCAGACCCAAACACCTGAAGAACCTGCCATCAGTATTGATCAATACATTGGCTCGGCTCTTCACATGCTACCTGTCTGAATGCAAGGTTCCGTCCCAGTGGAAAACCAGCAGGACTGTTCTACTGTACGAGAAGGGAGACATCCACGACATTGGCAACTATTGCCCAATCTGCCTGTTGTTCGTGGTCTACAAGCTGTTCACTTGAGTCATCCTGAATAGGATTGGCAGAACACTAGATGAAGAACAACCATGTGAGCAAGCCAGTATCCAAAAAGGATTTAGCACAATCGATCATATCCAGACAATAACCAAGCTCATTGAGGTTTCTTGGGAGTTCAAGATGCCGCTCTGTCTAACGTTCATTGATTATAAGAAGGCCTTTGATTCTCTTGAGACTGAAGTGGTCATGAGGCCCTAGCCAAAAAGGCATTCAAAGTCCTTCATGATCCTTCAGTCCTTCATGATCCTTCAGGATCCTTCATGAGCTATATTGTAGATTCACTACCAGGATCTCTCCATTCTACAGGGAGGTGATCATTGACGTCAAGAGAAGGGTTCAGAAGGATGATACCATTTCACCAAAACTCTTCAATACCACCCTCGAGAATGCCATGCAATGGCTGGAATGGGAAGGAATGGGGGTGAAGATAGATGGTCGGCAACTACATCAACTCTGCCTTGCTGATGACATTGTTCTTATAACACCAAACATCAGCCAAGCAGCACTAATGCTGGCCGACTTCGACCGTGAGTGTGGAAATGTTGGACTACAGCTGAATCTCATAAAGACAATGTTTATGATAAATGGTCTTGTTCCTGATGTTCCATTCACTCTCAATGGGACAAACATCTCTGAATGCAACAGCTATGTGTGCCTAGGTTGAGAAGTCAGCATGATGAATGACTGGCACCTGAGTTGCACAGGATAAAGAGAGAGGGTTGGAATGCCTTCAAGAACGTCGAACATAAATATCCTTTCCCATTTTGTAGATTGTCTTTGTATTCTGGTTATTATATCTTTTGAGGTGCAGAAGCGTCTTAATTTAAGATAGTCCCATTTGTTTATCTCTGTTGATATCAAGGACATACAAATCACTGGTTGAACTCTTCAAGAAGAAAACATCTAACCCCATCAAAAATGGGGTGATAAAATGAACAAAAACTTTCCCAAAGAAGAAACTGAATGGCTAAAAGACACATGAGAAAATGCTCTACATCACTAATCATCAGGGAGATGCAGATCAAAACAACAATGAGACATCATTTCACACCACAGAGACTGGCCCACATCCAAAATAACAAAAGCAATCAGTGTTGGTGTGGATATGGCGAGAAAGGGACCCTCCTTCAGTGCTGGTGGGAAGGCCGACTGGTTCAGCCCTTTTGGAAAATAGTATGGATGATTCTCAAAAAATTAGAAATTGAGCTCCCATTTGACCCAGCAATACCTCTCTTGGGAATATATCCCAGAGAGGCAAAAAAGTACAGTCGAAATGACATCTGCACTTCTATGTTCATTGCAGCACTATTCACAATAGCCAAAATCTGGAAAAAAAACCGAGTGCCCGAGAACAAATGACTAGTTAAAGAAACCTTGGTACATCTATACAATGGAATACTCTGCAGCTGTTAGAAAAGATGAAGTCATGACATTTACATACAAGTGATACCACATAGAAAGTATCATGCTAAGCAAAATGAGTCAGAAACAGAGGGACAGCCATAGAAAGATTGCATTCATCTAGGGAATATAAAGTAACAAATTGGAAGACTAACACCCAAGAATAGCCGAGATAAGTACCAGGAGGTTCACTCCATGGCTTGGAGGCCAGCCGCACATGCTGAGGGAGAAGGCAGCTCAGATAGAGATGGGAGCACCAAGTAAAGTGTGTTGAGAGGACCCTCCCAGGATGAGAGATGCATGCTGAAAATAGACTATAGAATGAACATGATAGCCACTCAATTCCTCTTTTGCAAACCACAGTACCCAAAAGGAGAGAGAGAACAAAACGGAATGCCTTGCCACAGGGGTGGGGTGGATTGGGGGTTGGGGTGGTGGGAGGGATGCTGGGAGCATTGGAGGTAGGGAATGGGCACCGGTGGAGGTATGGGTCCTCAATAATTGTATAACTGATACCCAAGCACAAAAATTTGTAATTCTACAACTGTACCCCATGGTGTTTTAATAATAAAAATAAAAAAAAAATTTGAAAAAAAAGAACGTCAAAAAATAGCTAAGAGGATGAAGAACCTCTCGCTCTGGGCACATTTCTTCGATTACACTGTTCTTCCTGCATTAACATATGCCTCAGAGACCTGGGATCTACGAAAACACGATGAGAACACTATTCGGGTCTGCAAAAGAGGAATCAAAAGAGCTATGCTTGGAGTATCACGCTTCACTCAAATGAGAGAAAGAATCTGGAGTTTTGACCTCTGTAGATGGTCAAGATTCAAGGATACTGTCTCGTTTGCCAAGGTGTCGAAAATCAGATGGGCTGGACACATAATGAGATTTGGAGATGACCGCTGGACTAGAGACATTACCGACTGGATTGCACAGGATGTCAAAAGATTGCATGGCTGCTCACCTATGAGATGGTCAGACTTCTTCGTTAAGACCCTGAGTGATCTGTTTGAGGCTATTCGTGTTCCTAGAATGAGCAGACACCATTGGGCTACATTAGCACGTGACAGGGATGAATGGAGACGTTGCTGGCGCCTGCTCAAGCAAATCCATGAGTAACGGGATGTCACGTGATCAAGTGATTAGCATAGACAGTGTGTAAACTATTAGAAGAGTTGGTTATTTTATAAAATTCTCACTGAATGCTCATTTTTTCATCAAAATAGGCTAGTAGAATATTTTAATTGAACACAAATGAAATATCTTCTTTTGTCTTTCAAATGTGTCCTATTGCTTCAGTTTCTCTAATATACCTTATTTTCTTTTGAATGCTTTGACACATATTTTTGGCATTTCAGCCTGAGATGTTCTTTGCCTGGTACAAGTTGACAGTGGAGATCACATTATTGATATTTAATTATTTTACAAAACAAGTAACTCCTAGGTTCCTGGCTGTAAGGATCACTCAACAGTGACATGAAGGACTACAATTTCTTTCACTCCTCAATGTGTTGGCTTTCCCCACATTGTTTCTTTCAGTGCATTTTTACCCGATTGTGAGAAGCTATTGTGGTTCTGGCCACACAACCCTAGAGGCAAAGGAGAGAAAGGGAAAATATAAATCTAGTGTTTATCTGTTAAGAATTATTGATTCTTTGAATATTATATTTTAATTAAGTTTATCTCAATGTATTTTGGTTCATGTGAAAATAACCTATTTATTAGATATGATTGTGATTGTGATAAAACCTAGCCTTTCCTTAGCATATATCCTATATGTGATGTGAAAGATTCATTTCAATTTAAATGCTTTTCACCTCTTTCTGTAAGATAGATTCTGTTGGTGTTGCCTGACTACTCTTACTAGACCACTTGAACAAATATTCTGAATAGTTGTCTCTTTGGTCATCGCATATCCCACCCCGTCCCACCCCCCACCCCCTACCCCATGTTAATCATGCCATAGCCAGAGTGATTGACTCAAAATGCCCACACTTTTCATAGGAAAGCTTAGGGAAAGAAAATGGTATTACAGTAACTAGAAAAACTATCATTGGCATCTGCATCTGTAGGTTTGCCAGTGGCTGGGCCCACCCTCATCTCAATAGCTCCATCTGCAGGGTACCATTTATTTTCTGAAGTGCCATTTTATTTTTTTTCTTACTAATTTTTTTAAATTTATTTATTGAATCACTGTGGGAAAGGTTACAAAGCTTTCAGGTTTAGGTCTCAGTCATGCAGATATCAAACACATTTCCCTTTCCCAATACTTATTTTTTACCATGAAGAACCCCAATAAAACCCCACCCCCACCCCTCCCAGTCCCTGTGAGGCAGATGAATTCTAGTTAACACTCTATCTGCTTTGATTAGATTCATTGTTTCAATAAAAGATTCACCACTATTATTTAGAGTTTACCCCCCCCCCCCAAATCAGACATGCTGAAAAAGCATTGTGAAGTGATTTGCTTTCTACAGCTGGGTTCAAGAATTAAATGTTGGTTTTGGATTTCTGCTATTTTACCTATTAACCCTGGAAGTATTTCTACTGAAAGTCAGATAGTTAAGAAATTGGTTTCTGTGTTCTGGAGTCGTGGCCGTGCTGGAGAGCCGCTCGTGAGGGGCAACTGGTGGCCTCGGTAGGGCGTGGAGGGCGGACCGAAACGCCCCCCCTTCCCATCAGGTTTTAGTCGCCCCCACACCCCCGGCTCATACCTGCTGTCCACAAGGCTCCCATGTGGCCACCATCCTTCTTTCCAGAGAAGAGAGGGCGAATGGGGCAACACCCTTTCCCCTCCGGCAGACTTGATGGCCTGGATTAACGCATAGTCCGTTCACTTTTCTGCTCCAAGCTGCTGGGTTCTGCAAGTCACTACATTTCTTGCTCCAATGCAGGCACTTCCTGGTGGGGGCCGGGGCTGGCTGTTCTCCTCTGGTGCTCACGGCTCAGGTCTTTCCATGGAACCTCCTGCCTGATCTACAGGAAAAACAAAGGCAGGAGGTGGTGACATGCCCTCTGCCACACCATCCTCAGGCATAAGAGCGACAAGATGACCCAGTGCAGTGACAGGAGCGCACAGGCTTCTCGGGTCTTGGATTATTTCAGGAATGAGACGTGGGATGTGGCTCCGAGCCTGAGTGCCCGACTCTCTGCTGTTTGAGGCCGTAGGACTTCAAGCTCCTGGATCCAGGCATCTGTGCCAAAAATCAAACCCCAAATGTGGGATTCAGTATTACCACATTTTGATGCAGTACAACAGGATCATCGATTACACGTGAGCTGGAAAGGTTTGCATGTTCAGAATAAATTATTATGCCAGTGGGATTTTCAGTGGACCAAGCATGTGGCTTGAATGGGGGCACCTGGCATCCTTTGCTGTCAGCAGATCTCCAGACTCTGGACATCACAGGAAGGAAATTCACAGCCTTATGCCAAGAGTAATAGGCTCTTACCATGGCCACAGAAGCACAAGGACTTAATGCAGAATCCGGCAGCTTGGAGCAGAAAAGTGAAAGGACTATGCGTTAATCCAGACCATCATGTCTGTCCGGAGGGGAAAGGGTGTTGCCCCATTTGCCCTCTCTTCTCTGGAAAGAAAGATGGCGGCCACATGGGAGCCTTGTGGACAGCAAGTATGAGCCGGGGGTGTGGGGGCGATTAAAACCTGATGGGAAGGGGGGCGTTCCGGTCCGTCCTTCACGCCCTACCGAGGCCACCAGTTGCCCCCCACGAGTGGCTCTCCAGCACGGCCACAGCCCCAGAAGCACAAGGACTTAATGAAGTGCCATTTTAATTCCTTGCCTTTCAGCATCATCTTCCAATCAAGGATCATTTGTATATATGACTCCTTCTACTACAGTGTTACCTGACTTCCTGTCTCATTTCCTACCCCTCCAATGTGCTGCTCTTTACTTTTTGGAGTTAGACTAAGCTGAGTCCCTCAGACCTCTGGCCTTGAAGAGAGACTGTGCTTTTGGCTTATCTTTCTTCTGTCACTTACAATGTTTTGCAGTTCAACACTTGTTTTAAAGACTGGTCAGTATCCATCTTTCTCCCACTGATGGTGAGCTTCCTGGAGGCTAGGTGATATATATGCACATATGTTTTAAAATTCATCTTTCTGCTCACAACACTTAACATGAAACTTGGCATATAGTGATTACTCAATATATCTGTGTTGACTAGTTGTATCAATAAGTAAATAAATAGATTTACTCTGCCATCTAATCTGATGTCTATCACATAACCTTTTGCAGTTGTGGGGTTTAAGAGGCTAAAGTAGCTATAGGTTATACTTAGAAATAAATAATTTTTGGACCTCTGCATTATGAAACTAAGAGTTTGGCTGTCTTAACCGATTCTCTGAAAAAATAGATATGCAGGACTGCACTCATTTGTGGAGTATAAAATAACATAGCATGAGACTGAAACCAAGAAAAGTAGACACAAGGGTCAGGAAGATTGCTCCATAGTTTGAAGCCCACCTCATGACTTGGGGAAGAAGACAGCTGGAATAGAGAAGGGGTCACTAAGAAAATTATGATTGGAGGGATCGGTTGAGATCGGAGATTGTGCTGAAAGTAGATAAAGGATCAAACGTGACAGTCTCTCAGTATCTGTATTTCAAACCATAATGCCCCAAAGTAGAGGAAGTATAGAGGGAATTGTCTGCCATGGAGGCAGGGCGAGGTTGGAAAAGGGGTGTATACTAGAAAGATTGGTGGTGAGGAATGTAGACTGGTAGAGGGATGGGCATTTGATAATTGTATGATTGTAACTCAAGCATGAAAGCTTGTAATTGTATCTCACAGTGATTCAATAAAATAGCACTGTAGCACTGTCCTCGATTTGCTCGAGTGGGCATCAGTAATGTCTTCATTGTGAGACTTGTTGTTACTGTTGTTTTGCATATTGAATATGCCACGAGGAGTTTGCCAGGCTCTGCCATGCGGGCGGGATACTCTCAGTACCTTGCAGGGTTCTCTGAGCGGGACGAAGGAATCGAACCCGGGTGGGCTGTGTGCAAGTCAAACACCCTATCCGCTGTGTTATTGCTCCAGCCTGACCTCTATAATATTCTCTATTGTAGATTTCTATTTCCAAAATGGAAGCTTAAGTAAATTCTAATCTTAGAATCAGAGAGATAATACAGTGGGCAGGGCACTTGCCTTATATAGCCAACTTGGGTTTGATTCCCAGCGTTCCATATGGTGCCCCAAGTTTGCTAGGAGTGATTTCTGAGTGCAGAGTCATGAATTACCCATGAGCACCACTGGGTGTGGTCCAAACACAAAAACAAAAATCAAAAACAAATAAATAAATTCTACTCAAACAGATTCAGAACATGAGTTTAAGCAAGTACAAGATATGCAGTTTTTACCAGCATTCCTTAATGGAATTTTTTAATAAAAAATAAAAATATTTCTTATTAATTTTTTTTAAAAAAAACCACTGGATTGTACATCTTAAATTATGCTGAGAGGGGGAGTCACACAGACCGATGCTCAGGGCTTACTTCTAGCTCTGTGCTCAGGGGTCATTCCAGATCGTGCTTAGGGAACATAAGTAGTGACAGGGATTGAACCTGGGTGTGCCACATGCAAGTTAAGTGTTTTACCCACTGTACTATCTCTCTGGCCCCCTAAATTAGTGAATTTTCAGTGAACTATGTCTCAGTAAAGCAGCTTAAAGTTATTGAGGCTAAATGTTTCTGCCATAGCAATTGACACAAATGGACTAACTGACTCAATTTTCCCCAAAATATTCTAACATTCAGATTGGAAGAGGCAATTATTTTCTAAATCATAAGTAGTATTAATCAACGGTCTGAAGAGTACTAATTGAGCAGGGCTTTAATAAAATGATATTCAAGAAGAGTTTGATAATTAATGCTTCAAGAGTTAAATATAAATTCTCCTTTGTGCTCACATAAAATATTATGAGAGATTAGATGATTCAATAAAATAAAAAAGAAAAAAACAAAAAATCTTCTAAACAAACAAAAAACAGATATGCATTATGTTCTTTATATATATATGGTTTTATGTCAAAGAATTTCTCCTTCCTTCCTTCCTTCCTTCCTTCCTTCCTTCCTTCCTTCTTCCCTCCATCCCTCCCTCCCTCCTTTCTTTCTTTCTTTCTTTCTTTCTTTCTTTCTATTGTCTTTCTTTCTTTCTTTCTTTCTTTCTTTCTTTCTTTCTTTCTTTCTTTCTATTGTCTTTCTTTCTTTCTATTGTCTTTCTTTCTTTCTTTCTTTCTATTGTCTTTCTTTCTTTCTTTCTTTCTTTCTTTCTTTCTTTCAATTGTCTTTCTTTCTTTCTATTGTCTTTCTTTCTTTCTTTCTTTCTATTGTCTTTCTTTCTTTCTTTCTATTGTCTTTCTTTCTTTCTTTCTTTCTTTCTTTCTTTCTTTCTTTCTTTCTTTCTTTCTTTCTTTCTCTCTTTCTGGGCCATACCCTGCAGTTCTCAAGGCTTACTTCAGCTATGTGCTTAGGGATTACTCCTGTTTGTGCTCAGAGGACAGTAGATGGTGCTGGGAACAAATCTGGGTCAGCTACATGCTCTGGCCCTGAGATGTCCAAATGTCTTGTGGGATAGTCTTTTGGTGTTCAAAGTGACAATACTACAAAGTTTAGGTGATTTCTTCCCTGGCATTTACATTTTTCTTCCCCTTCTCTTTCCCCTTCCCTTTCCTTCCCTTTCTTGTACCCAGGTCATCACACATATAAATATGATGCAAGTACTCTATCTTTGAGCTACATGCCTGACCTGACAATTTTTTGAAGTTTTATATATATATATATTTAAAATACAGCGCTGATTATGCATGTGTTTGGCAATGAAACAAAATTTAGAACATGTATAATGCAAAAATATTGTGCCATTTATTGATTCCGTGAAAAATTATTGTTTGTTTCCCATTTGTCTCCCATAAGTCTTTTTTTTTTCTTTTTGGGTCACACCTAGTGATGCACATGGATTATTCCTGGCTCATGCACTCATGAATTAGTCCTGGTGATGCTTGGGGGACCATATGGGATGCTGGGAATCGAACCCAGGTCGCCCATGTGCAAGGCAAATGCCCTACTCGCTGTGCTATCACTGCAGCCCCCATAAGTCATATTTTTATTGTAAGAAATGTATCTGTGCATATTACATAATCTCTGATTTCAAGGAATAGGTCGTGGATGAGAAATTTAAAATAGAGCAGGATAGGGATTGGAGGAATAGTGCAGGGGTTAAGACACTTGCATTGCACATGAGGTATGTTCCCCTGAGCACCTTCATGAGTAAGCCCCGAGTGCAGAGACAAGAGTCAGCCTTAAGCACCATAAGATGTGGTTCAAAGCTCCTTCTCTCCTGCAAATAAAATAAAATAGAGGATGATAAGTACACAAATGCTATGTTCAAAGTAACTAGAGACAGAGTGACAACATTCATTACCAGTCTCTCTCATAATTTCTGTTATAAGTAAGAGAAGAATTGAAGGAAAGCTCTCTGGGAAAAAAACAAGATTAGGATTGAATTGTGAAGAGAAAATACTATCTTTTAACTGATTTTTTTTCAACTTTTATTTAGGCACTGTGATTTACAATGCTGTTCACAATAAAGTTTCAGTTAGACTGTTCCAATACTACATCCACCCCATTGTCAGTGTTCTTCCAACTGTGTCTCAGGGCTCATCCTCCCCTACCCTATCCCTCTTCATTCACCCAGATCCTGACTCCAAGGGTCTCCTGCCATTGACTGTTTGTTATTTTCTTAATGTTTAGATAGTTTATGATCATAATGGCAATTTTCTAACTGCATCAAATTATTTAAGTAACATTATTATTTTCTCCTTAATTCATAACCAACCCCCCCATCATCTATATATGCACTGATGATTTCTCTCATTAAATCTAAGTGAGCTGCCACTTTGCAGGGATTTTTCTGGTAGGCAGAAAAGAAACTCTTGAATCAGAATCCACAGTGAGCTGTCATTTATTTAGTTTGTTTAGCCCAGGTAATCAAAATATGACCCTAATATTTGGAAGACTCCAAGTGCTCATTCATAGGTAATCTTCCTGTTGGGAAATGCTCAGATTGAATTTCATTATAATATATTAATTTCCATTTTTGGAGCTTTTCCTAAGAGCATTGCAAAAGTATTTGTTATTGTTCACATAATCCTTAGATATAGATAAAATAATCTCTCTTTTGTCCATAACTTAGAACTTTGCATAGTCACATACTCACTTGAATGTTATAAAAGCTAAAATAATGCTCAATTGATTTTGTCTTAAAAGGGATAAAGGATGAGTATTAAGTAAATAAACTCTATTGGTGATTGACTTCATGGGGTCTAATTTTACTTCTTTTCCTTCTCTTAAATATGTCATTTCTTTTACTTGAGAAATTTTTTAAAGGCAGGCTATTTTCATCCAGAAGGGTTAACCATCTTTCACTTAATCACTTAATCACTTAACTTCCCGTTAGTTGTCGATTTGCTCGAGCGGGCGCCAGTAATGTCTCCATTTTCCCCTGTTGCATGCTAGTGTAGCCCAATGGCATCTGTTCGCTCTGGGAACATGAAGAGCCTCAAACCGATCGTTCATTATCTTGATGAAGAAGTCTGACCATCTGGTAGGCAGCCACGCGGTCTTTTGACATCCCGTGGAATCCAGTCGGTAACAGCTCTAGTCCAGCGGTCATCTTTAAATCTCATTACATGACCAGCCCATCTGATTTTTGACACCTTGGCAAATGAGACAGTGTCCCTGATTCTTGATGGTCGATGGATGTTGATCTCTGGATTCTTTCTCTCATTTGAGTGAAACGTGATATTCCAAGCATAGCTCTTTCTATTCTTCTTTGGGAGACCTGAATAGTGTTCTCATCCTGTTTGTGTAGGGCCCAGGTCTCTGAGGCATATGTTAATGCAGGAAGAACAGTGGAATCAAAGAGATGTGCCCGGAGCCAGAGGTTCTTCGTCCTCTTAGCTATTTCTTCGACATTCTTGAAGGCGTTCCAAGCCGCTTTCTTCCTCCTGCGCAGCTCAGGTGCCAGGTCATTTGTCATGTTGACCTCTCGACCTAGGTACACATAGCTGTTGCATTCGGAGATGGTCGTTCCGTTGAGAGCGAATGGGGTATCAGGAACGAGGCTGTTTCTCATAAACATTGACTCACGGTCAAAGTCGGCCAGCATTTGTGCCGCTTGGCTGATGTTTGGTGTTATTAAAACAATGTCATCAGCAAAGTGGAGGTGGTGTAGTTGCCGACCATCTATCTTCACTCCCATTCCTTCCCATTCCAGTCGTCGCATGATGTTCTCGAGGGTGGCACTGAAGAGTTTCGGTGAAATGGTATCACCCTGCTGCACCCCTCTCTTGACATCAACGATCACTTCTTTGTAGAATGGTGAGATCCTGGTAGTGAATCCGCAATACAGCTCACCGAGGATCTTGATGTATTGGGCTTGAATGCCCTGATTGGCTAGGGCTTCAATGACCGCTTCCGTCTCAACAGAATCAAAGGCCTTCTTTAAATCAATGAACGTTAAACAGAGCGGCATCTTGAACTCCCGAGAAACCTCAATGAGCTTGGTTATCGTGTGGATATGGTTGATGGTGCTGAATCCTTTGCAGAACCTGGCTTGCTCGCATGGTTGTCCTTCATCTAGTGTTCTGCCAATCCTATTTAGGATGACTCGAGTGAACAACTCAGTACTCATCAATACACTGGCTCGACTCTTCACTCGCTACCTGTCTGGATGCAAGATTCTGTCCCAATGGAAAACCAGCAGGACGTACTACTGTTCAAGAAGGGAGACATTCATGACATTGGCAACTATCGCCCAATCTACCTATTGTCTGTCATCTACAAGTTGTTCACAACCATCTTTAACTATTGCAAATTAAGTTAAAAATAACAATAACATTTTTTAGAACCATGCCCTGAATTAATAAATGAATACTTAGTTAATTTTGAAAAAAAATGGTAAACTTCCTTGGAGATCATTTAAAAAGAAAAGAGGGACCTCATTAGAAAACTGGTTGTATTACTTCTTTGCACTCATTCTCTAAAATACTTGATGCTTATTGTTAAAGATAACAAGTTTTTCATTTTTGGTTTTGTTACTGATTGGTAGTATCTTTATTCTTCCCCCTCTTCTGTATTTCCCTTTCAGGTGGATTATTTATTTTCTATTAAGTTATTCTTTACCTACATAAGTGAGTTTTGAGGAGCAAAACATTATCTGTTCACTTAATCTCTCTTCAAAGTTCACATTGCCAAGACCCTATGCTATTCTTAGAAGCACTTTTCTGTACTTTTCCACACTTACTCAACTTGTTGATGCCCAGGTTGTCTTAACATCTCAAATGCCGTTTTCTAATGCTTTGTAAAGTAGCAGTATAACCTCTCATTATAGAACATTTCTTTTTAATCATGTTGAATTAGCAGTGACCTTTTCTTTTCCTGGAAGAATGCGGTGCAGTTTAAGAGCACTTATGCCAAGTGATCATTTAAAATGAGGAAACACACAAGTTAAGAAAAAGAAATACACACATAACTGCTTTTATTCATTGTGGTGTTTCTTACAGGGCATGTAAATTTCAGTAAAAGCTGGGAAAGTTCTTGCGCTGGGGCTGGTGCTTGTGACACATTTCTCAGAAAAATCTATGGGCTGAGGCATGGTATAAGTGCTCCTGTGTGGATATGCAGAATTTCACTTAGAGATTCTCTACCTCTATTTACAAGTAACCTGAGCTGTTTGATTTTTCAGACTTCAGCAAACTGGAAGTAGTAAAGTTGAAACCAGAAATGAAATGAGAAGCATATGTGTTTTGAAACGGAGATGATATAAATAATGAACACATCGGAAAATTTACCCATTTTACAACTGTTTGATTATGGATGAGAAATGCACGTTCTTGACCTTTATGCATAGATTTTGTCAACAATCGAAATAGTTTTTGAGTGGAAACAAATGTTATTAGTTTAGATTCTGGGAGATCTTTTGGAATGAAGGGATAAAATAAATGTGTGACACACAGATCATCTTTTTAATAAGGCAAATGCAGTCAGAAAATATTATATATTATTCTTTCTCAGAGATGTTGCAGACTTAGTTTTGATTGTATTAGCCTGTTAACCTTTTAATTCAATTAACTTTAAGATTGCATAAAACATACATTATTAACCAATACTTCCCCATTGGACATTTGGGTGAATTACCAATCTATGGGAATGATATGTATTTAGAATTCTATAAGGTAGGCATTGAAAAGATCCTTTCATTTTATGCCAGCATAATCGCAAAAATAATTTAGCTTAATAGTCAAAATAACTTTTGGATACTTTTTAAATACTCAAAACGGGGGAAAAATATACTTTGCAAGTTCTTACACAAGACGGAATGTGCTAAAACTAGATTTTGAGATGTTACAATAGCACAGCGGGTAGGGCGTGGCTGACCTAGGTTCAATTCCTGTCCCTCTCAGACAACCCAGCAAGCTATTGAGAGTATCCCGCCCACATGGCAAAGCCTGGCAAGCTCCCCGTGGTGTATTCAATATGCCAAAAACAGTAACAACATGTCTCACAATGGAGACGTTACTGGTGCCTGCTTGAGCAAATCGATGAACAACGGGGGGACAGTGCTACAGTTCAGTGCTAGATTAACATTAGGAATTCAGGATACTGGAAATATGAAGGTCAAAAGACTGCCCTCAGCACACCCCATGAGCACTCGATGTGATGCATTTCTCTCTTCTATCAAAAGTAAAAGATTTAGTCATCCAGCAATGCAATGTCGCCTGCTAAAGACTCTTTCTCCTGCAGGCTCATGTGTTGGGACAACAAGAATACTTTCTTATAGGCTTTTGAACATGTTCACTAATGCCAAATTATAATAAGTGACACATGCCTGCACCTTTCCGTTTTTGTGCTGGTGACAGCACATTGCAGCTAGCTCTCACCGAGCTAATTTCCAAGGGCTTTGTACATCATTCTCTGTGGTGCCACCCATTCCTGCCTGTCCATGGCCTCGGTATACCCTGTCAAGCATTTCACTGATGCTTTAACAGCTGAATAAGCTATTGAGATGCTTGCTGGTGTAGTGAGGTAATTCTGCTGGAGAAAAGAATCTTGCTTAACAGAGATCTTGAACTTGAGTGTAAACCCTTGAAAATAGAAATATTCTTATAGTTGGTCACCATTATTAGTCTTCTCTTGAACTCCATGGTACTGGATGTTCTTGAAGCAATTAAGACAGGAGAAAACCAAATGCAATAAAAGAAAGGGATCATCTCCTTCCCCATCTACCCATCTCCTAGCTTTTCCATTGTCTTTCAAAGTAACATGACTGTCAGGGGCTATTTTTATTTTCCTTCTCTTCTCCTTCATTCCCCAAATAGCAACAACCCAATTGGGCAAAATATGTCTTTAAGGTTAGGGAAAAAAAGATAAAATAGATGGCAAATCCAGTGTTTTTTTTTTTTTTTTTTTGCTAGTTTCTTCAAGAAACCACAGAGTTTGAGAAACGGGGCCTTTGAAGGCCAGCAGCAGTGGTTTCACATGTGTGGACTCCTGCTTTTACGATCTTCCAAGTTTGGAAGCATCACAAATCGATCTACTCACCAGTCATGCTCTACACCTGGACAACATGCTGCTTTCTGGACGCTGTCCTCCACAAGGTTTGGCAGAGGACAAAGCGAAGTGTTGGGATCCTTGTTTTCTCTGGGTAATGTGTGAACACTGCCAGGGGGTGCTGAGAAATTGGAGTTTATTTCCTGGAGACACCCCAAACTTTAAATTTTTTCACTTCCCTCTTACACCATGGGGCTAGATTCAAAGAACTGCTTCTGTCTGTTTGATAACAGCAATGTGGGCTGCTTGGGTCTGGCTCCAGTGTAATCACTTCATGGACATTAAGGGAGTTAGTTCCAGCTTCTTCCTGCCTGTCCCTGCCTTTCCCAACTCCTTTTAATCTGACTCTCCATAGGAGGGAACGACCTTAAGGGGACAGCAGAAGCAAAAAGATAACGGGGAGGACCCACACTATGCCAGGGTGTCTTGAAACATGAGAGGTCATACCCTGAATTTCCCCTCAAATAACTTTTCCACAGAGTCAGTAAAACAGCATCATCACAAAGGAATATCTCATTCTCATTTTCTTCCTTTCATTCTCTCTAGAAAAATATGTCAATATATTTTTCAAAAGTGGCCGATTAATTGTTAACAGAGTTTAATTCCAACCTCCCAGTCCATTTTTAAAGCCCTGTAGAGGCCTAACTGATAAGGTGATTGGCCTGGCAGTGAACAGAGTTTCACCACAGGCCATTGAGAATGTGAGTTTCTCTGTTAGGATCATTCTCCAGATTACATTTTTTCCTCCATTTCTTCATTTTGCATAAATTGAAATTCCTTCAAAATCCTGACAGCCTATTATTAAAGGCATCTATATACAAAAAAAAGTAAAAAAAAATTGCAAATGATTTTCTTCGGGAGGAAAAGGCTGCAAAGAAGTCTTTGAAGCCAAAGACTTTGTTGTCATCTGAAAGTCATTGTTACCTAGAGATTCTGGCCCGAGGCAGAGCGACTCTGGAGTCCTGTGCATTAACAAAGTATGCCTCAGGAAGAAGCATCTCCATCTAAGTCCATCAAAAAGGGAAATCTATGGGTCTCAGCACCCAGGCTTCCCAACATCACTAAAGTGGTAAAACAAAGGCATGCTCTTTAAACCCTGTATCTGCCTGTCTCAGGGAGAGACTAAGACACAAGCCAGCATTGTCTTCTTCCTGCCGAAAGTTCTCATCTTCCCTGCCAATAGGACCATTTCCAAGCACTACTTGAAAATAATAGCAGGAATTCTCTTTTTGCTGAAGAAGTAAACACAAATCTCCCTCTATACATACATACATACATACATACATACATACCATATCTTACCTATTTACCCTTCTGTAATCTACCTGCCTATCTCCTTTTATTTTTAAAAATGGTTATTTTTGCTTTTTGGGTTACACCTGCCAGTGCTCAGAGGTCACTTCTGGCTATGTTGGGTGACCATAAAGGGATGCTGGGTATCAAATCTATATATAATCCTTGAGCATTGCCAAGAATGATCCCTGAGCATAAAGCCAGGAGTAAGCCCTAAGTGTAGCCAGGTGTGGTCCCCAGACAAATCGAATCAGAACAAATCAAGACAACGTAACCTGTTACTGCGTAGTATATACATATAATATTATATCATTACTTAAGTCAATCAAAATGGCAAACTGGGGGACACATTTTAGACTTCCATGTTTTTCTTTCCCTGTAAATCAGGAGCACGAATCAGAGATTTCCTTTTAGTTTGGAACTGTTTGATGATGAAAATTTTGTATTTGAAAAATCATAGTTTTGAAAGACACTAACTACAAGGTATACAATACTAATTTTTTAATTTGCATTTCTGAAATTTGTTTCACGATTATCATATATTAGGAAATACAAATGCCGATTAAGAACTATGAAACTTGTTTGGAAAATCCTTAAATGATACAGGAGTTTTACTGTTCATCAAATTTATGCCAGTCATTATGAAATAATTATGAACTGAGAACTACAGAGAGTTCACTATGGCAAAAGATTATTTTACTTTGCATGGAAACAACTAATGAAAGAACTACACACACGTAGTGATTTTAGATAATGAGTAGATTGAGCTTCACTTCTTTAGAAATAAAAGGTAATGACTTGGCATTTTCTAGCTGCTTTCACTATTTTTTATTCAAATTGAATAAATAACCTCAATGGAATTTCCAATGTTTAATGTTCAAGGATCACTTTCTATTCTGTTCCATCATATTCTCCCATGCAACATCTGACAGCGTATTAGAAACGAAATGTTTCAATAGTATGTTTACTGGCTATTTTTTTTTTTTTTTTTTTTGCTTTTTGGGTCACACCCAGCGATGCTCAGGGGTTACTCCTGGCTCTGAACTCAGGAATTACTCCTGGTGGTGTGGTGCTCAGGGGACCTATGGGTTGTTGGGAATCGAACCGGGTCAGCCTCATGCAAGGCAAATGCCCTACCTTTGTGCTATCACTCTAGCCCCTATTGCCATTTATTGATACTGAAATTTACTTATTTTAAGAGATGAAACAGGCTCATTGTCATTAATTAGGTAATTGCCCCAAGTTTTAAAGTCTTTTGTCTTCTAAGTCAGAGTCTCTCAACAAGGGGTCCAGTGGCTGTGGGTCCTTCTCTCCCCTCCCTCCAGGGATATTCCAAGGGTGCCACAGATGGAAATGGGGTTAATGGGTGGCCACAGCTGGAGGCTAGAGAAGCAGACCCTAGGGACCCTAGGAGTGGGGGAGGCTGAAGGAAGCTAGTTAACCAGTTTGAGCAATAAGCTGTGAACTCTTAGAGGGGTGTTGGTTAGCAAAAGCTTTTGTTATTTTGATTTTCTTAAATTAAATTCATTTAATTTTTTTTTCTTGGCTTTGTTGTGGCTCTGCACTCAGAAGTCACTCCAGGTCTGTTTTCTCTGCTGTCTCCTTCGGGCCTATTTTGTTTTAATTTATTTATTCATTTAGTTTATTTTCTTTGTTTTTGTTTTTGGGGCGCTATATCCTGAGTGCTGGGGGCTCTCTCCTGTCTCTGCACTCAGGGATCAATCCTGGCAGAGCTCCGGGACTTTGTGTAGTGCTGGTTCGAAGGTACCCAGACCAGCAAGGCAAGCACCCTAACCCCACGTGCTATCTCGCCAGCCCCTTCAGGCCTTTTAAATCAAATCCTTTCTCTGGGGGAAGGCAGTTCTGTGCCCATATTAGAACTGGGGAAGTGGAGATTGAGATTCATTCAAGGGTCAGAGCTCCAGCTTAAATTGAACAAGTGCTTTTTTTTTTTCCCCCCTTTGGACCACACCTGGCGATCTGATGGTGGTGCTTAATGCATAGTCCTGGCTCAGGGCTCAGGGCGGTGGGCTCAGGGATCACTTCTGTCCAGGCTGGTGGGACCTTGTGGGGTGCTGGAAATTGAACCCGGGTCCGGTGAGCATAAGCAAGAAGGCATGACCCCCTACTCGCTAAACTATTTCCTGCCCCTGAACCAGTGGTTTTTGAGAACCTCAGGCAGCCTCCAGGAAAACCGGAAGAACCAAGCGAAGGTAAGGTCTGACAGCTACTAATAATAAATCATAGATTGGAAGTGCATTTTGTGCTTGATGAAGGAGTCTAGAGAGGCCAGCCTGGGTCTCCTGAGGAGGAAATCAGGAGGAAATGGTTTAAATGAGGTTTGAAAGTCCCCGCGGAGCGTGTAACTCTTGAGACCAACCAACCTTGCAGCAGCATTTTGGATCCACTGTTCCTGTTGTTTGTAGCTGGGGATTTGAGCAGAAACTCAGCTTAAATTCAGAGCTTTTTGCTTTATGCCCAGGCTTGGAAGGAAGTCAGGCCTCCTCCCCGCTGCAAGGGGTAAGGGCCCCTAGGTCTGTGTCCGTGACAGAGGACCTGCTGTCCATTTCCCAGTAGCAACACGAGCTTTCTTGTCCTCCAGGTTCATTGTGCTGAGTTTCTCTCACAATTAATTGAAAATGAGCTCCCTACCCAGTTTTTCTCTGCCGTTGTGCTAGCTATGGGCCTGATCCTGCAGCGTTATTATTTTTTTTTTTATAATTTTATTTGTGGGCTGTAGCTATAGCAGAGCGGGTAGGGCGTTTGCCTTGCACCAGAGGACCCAGGTTTGATTCCTCAGTTCCTCTCGGAGAGCCCAGCAAGCTACCGAGAGTATCACACCTGGCAAGGCAGAGCCTGGCAAGCTCCACGTGGTGTATTCAATGTGCCAAACACAGTAACAAGTTTCACAATGGAGAAGTTACTGGTGTCCATTAGAGCAAATCAATAAACAATGGGAGGACAGTTCTACAGTGCTACAAGTTTATTTGTAATCAGTACAAATAGTAACCATAAGCTCCCCCCCACCTTTTTTTTTTTTTGCTTTTTGGGTCCTACTCGGCAATGCTCAAGGGTTACTCCTGGCTCATGCACTCAGGAATTACTCCTGGTGGTGCTCAGGGGACCATATGGGATGCTGGGATTCGAACCCAGGTTTGCCACCTGCAAGGCAAACACCCTACCCTACCCGCTGTGCTATTGCTCCAGCCCCAACCATAAGCTCATTTAAAGGGAGTTAGAATGTACCCTGAGATGTTTCCTAAGTCTTAACCTTTTTCTAAGTCATTGATGAACATCTACTACTGTGTTCACAGATAGAAGGAACTTCAGAGCAGGCTGCCTCACCATTCCAGCCTTTATTTTATTTGTTTATTTATTTTAATTTTTTTAATTATTGAATCACTGTGAGATAGATGCTTACAAAGCTGTTCATGATTGGATTTCAGTCATACAGTGTTCCAATACCCATCCATCCATAGGGTACATTTCCCAGTACCAGTCTCCCCAGGTTCCCTCCCATCACCCCTCAGCCCAGTAGCGCCCCCTGCAGCGTTTTGCTTGATGGGATCAAGACCTGCTGAAGTTCCTAGGGATGAGGTTGGGACAAGGCGTACCCCAGGATGCTAGGGGGGCTTTAATGCAACAGCTTTGATACTCTCCATCCTAGCATTGTAACCGGATCCATACACTTAGCAGACATTGTCTTTATTCTTACATTATTATTATTGTTCTTAATTTGGGACTCTGCGCCCGGCTGTTTTCACTCAGGGTGCCCCAAAATGGGGCGGGTGAGAGCCCTCCCCGCCCCAGGGGATCCAGCCCCGGCCCCCATTGCCTTTAAACCACCTTTTGGACATGTGGAAATTTGGGGGCTTTAGAATATCTACCCAGTCAGAATCCCAAAGGGCCCAATCGCTCCAGTCCGTTCAGAACCGCCAGACTAGGCAGCAAATCCTCAGACTCATTTTGTTGTATACTTGAGGTCAGCCCTCCCAGGCGAAGGTCACATTGATTTTGCTGATTTTAATGAGTTGCATTAGCCTGCGGAACACTAGATAAGAAATAATAACCCAAAGAGAGAAATTACAGATTTCCAAAAATGTGAGAAGTTGAGAAGTCTGACTTCCCTTAGAGACTGAATTCAACCAAGACTTGCTTCTTATTATTTGCTTTTCAGGAATGTGTCTGTCTGTTTAACTGACAAGACTGCATTGACAAAAAGCCTTTGCAAAGGTTAATTATTTTACAAAGAAAGAAATCAGTAGTATATTGCTTGTTACCCTTTATTTTCATCTACAAATTATTTCCCTTAATTATCTGGCTGTGTAATTTCAGGAATGTTTTCGATTTCTGATTTACCTTTTGAGTTAAAATATTTTTCAAATCTGCATCTTACCTAGTTAATCTTATTTATTCTGAAGAGAATAGATTAAATCCACTTAACCAGCCACTTTATTAAATTTTTGTTATAATTTATGTTACTGTAATAGAATTAGGACAGGAGGAAATGAAATTGCTTAAAAAATACAGAAGATTCTGTGGCTTTCATAGTCTGCTACGTAAAAGTCTCAAGTCATTTTATGTTCTTTAGAGGGAAAAAGCATTATAGAGTTTGCTTTATAAAAACAAATGGGGAATAGAATTTAGTTCTTTTCATTTTAATTGCAACATATTGGAGAAATGGCCACTTTCTAGACAAGAATTTTGAGTTCCCTATAACTTTATAGAATGATTTACAAAAATATTAGAAGTTTGAAGCAAAGGCATGTTTCAAATTTTTGACATCAATTACAATGGTGCAGAGATTACATTGTTTTAATTCCTAGTGTTTGTTCTCTAGGCAGAAATAAAATAGTTTGTATTGGTTATCAATACAATAAATCAATGTATGCAGCTAATTTGGTCCATTCAAGCATAAAAGCAATCCTCCATTTTGTTCTGTAATTATGCAAGAAAGTTACTGGCTTTTCTCTGTTTCATTTTTCACAGTAACCCTACTTAGAAGGATATACATGAAAGGTGCACAGTTTGGGGGCAATATGAAAAGTTTTCACAGGAAAGGAATGACTGGAGAAATTGCAGAACTGTCATCTGATGTCTAGTTTGGCAACTAAAATCAATGGAAACTTGGAACAAAGTTTCACTGCCCAAGAACTATGTGAGTAGGACGGAATGATGTCATTATTTGGGAAATTTGAGCATTAGAGATTACATAGGCTAGTTTTTTAGTGGCTGCATGTTTACGGAAAATAGAGCCACACACTGTTGAGTAGCCGCTGTTAGTAAGCATGTATTAGAAGCCTTCTGTATACAAGGCAGTGATCTAGGCTCTGTGTATGATGGTATTAGGGGTGTAAAGAACACATAAGAAAGATTATGCAAGGCTGAAGATGTTGAAGGAAAGAAATCAGATTGAGAACTCATTCATATGTTTAAAAAACAACTACTCAAAGACAAATACTTAATGACAGAGTCACAAAGTGAAATGCATCTTTAAGAAATCAATAAATACTTAGGTATGGGATAGAAGTGGTGGGTGACTCTTCTGGTAACTGTTTAAACCAAGAAACTAAATTCTGACTTCAAAAATGGAATCAAATGTTTTCAGAATCTCACGATCTACTCATTGAAAATTGAATTTTGTGTTCAGCTGTTTGGCTGTTGTTAGCACTGATGCTTGAAGCAGAAAAAAAAAAACAGCATGATTTCCATAAGTTGGGCAAACTCTGGAGAACTGGGAATGGCAGGGAGGCAATTGGTTTGGAAAATAAACTGACCAAACCGGAAGCCAAAATTAAATCGAGTGGATAAGGGCACCCCAGGGACCCCCTTAACAATGTACTAGTTATGAACTAACTATTGTCGTTATTACCACTGCTAATGAAGAAACCATAGGAGAAGGCAAGCAAGGCTTCTCCCTGATTACTGTGGGCTTCCGGTTTAACTAGCTAAGACACTCAATGATCCTTTAAAAAATGAATTGACTCAAAATGTCTTTCTGCTATTAGAGAGGATACCATTAGACATGGTTTAGCTTCAGAAAGTATGAAGACAGTTTGGCTAATGATAGCTGAAACTGCTGGATAAAACAACATTCTTAGACATTCATTCATTTTTCCTTTTTTACCCGTGTTTTGTGACTTGATAATGATTTTACTTTCTAATATGTTTTTAAAATGATCCAAGGAAGCTATTAACTGCCAGTTCTCATGTCAAAATATTAGCCTATTGGCTTAGTCAAAAAATTTTTTTTAACTATTTCTGGTTCTGAAAGCTTGGGAAAAAATAACTTCCCAATGGGGACTTTTGAAACAATGGAAGTCAATTAATATGCAAAATGATGTCACTACAAAGGAAGTATAAACCATTATTAACTTGTGCTAAAAATTTGACTTTGGAGGGAAGTCAAAACCTGGTGATTAGAATATTTATGAAAATGATTCTTTGTTCAGACCACAAATTTGATGAGGCAAAAATATCCTCCAAGTGATTCATTTCTTTTACTTTTTATTTGGAGTCTTGGTGCAACATCTGGCATTGCTTAGGTGTTGCTCTTAGCTCTGTGCCTAGGGATCACTCCTGGAAGTACTCAGTGGACCACATATGGAGCTGGGGATCGAACCAGGCTGCATGCAAGGCAAATGCTTTAAGTTCTCTTAGCTCCATCTCTGCTCCCTTATTTCAGTTTTTTTGGGGGGGAATGGGTTAGCTTTTTGAACTACACCACGCTGTGCTCAAGGCTTGCACCTGACTCTGTTTACTCCTGGGATAATATGTGGTACCAGGCATCAAACTTCTGCTGCGTTGAAAGGCAAGCAAGCACCTGACCTGCTTCACTATCTGTCTGCTTCTCGCTTTGATGAAATTGATCCAATTTTCAACAAATTTTGATGTCTCTACTAGTTACTAGATCAAATCGATTAAAAGTATAAGGCTAAGAAATGAAAATGACAATTAGCTTTTGCGGGGGACTCTCAAGCATTAATCAGAGGGTCTGCAGGCTCCTCCCAGGGATACTGAGCTGGGACCCTCTGGGGCCTTGTGATGCGGCAATCCTTGGGACCAGTGATGCTGCTGAACAGTAAGCTATCCTGGTGGTTCGGGGGACTGTTGGATATTGGGCCATCAAATTCAAGGCCTCATACATTCAAAATACTTCAGCTTTTAGAGCCATTTCCCTGGCCCCAGAAGAGATGCTGGTACAGAAAGGTTATGATTAAAGGCATGATTCAGACTCCCTATATCCTGAACTGGAATCTATACTTTGATATCTACTAATTTTCTGGTTCTAGGTAAGTTCTACATTTTTCAGTTTTCTTATTTATAAATGGGAACCAGTCCATAATTTTCCCAAAGAAAATCAAGAACATAGCATCTGAAAAGAAAAAAATGGCAAATGTTGCAAGTCATGTGGAAAAAGATCAATGAGTTTTAGCAATTATTAACAATTAATATATTTTATTTAATTCTCTTCTAGTTGAGTAAACCAAAGAAACAGGTTAGCAATACAAGTTGAGATGGACTGAGGTTGTTACACTGGCAATGAAAATGTGAAGTTTTTGTAGCATAATATTCTTTGATTCTAATTTGTGAAATCAATGTGTAGTTGTTATGTTCCAATACAAATAGGGATAGGTATACAGTAGTTATAAGAACTATGAAGTACTAATAAGCTTGTATGGGTTATTTCTGAGCCTCATCTGATTATCCATATTTTGTAACTGATGTTTATAAATCGTGCACATTTTGTTAATGTAAAAAAATAAATGCTAGACTTTTTGTGTATTTCAGGACAATGGAATGTACTACATAGCTTTGGACGTTAAACTATCATGATGTTATTAGTGAAAGTGGGAGATATAATAAAATGAGCAGTTGTTTAATAGAGAGTAAAAGGCAGAAGGTTAGTGTATAATGACAGTCCAGATATTGACTTTTTATCTTTACCAATATGCAAATACACTCATTCTTCAAATTCATTATAAAAAAAATTAATGCTGTGGCATAAAGGGGCAGAGTTCCTTGTGCAAGATCAAACAACAAGTAAGGCAGAGAAAGAGTCTGCATGGGCAGGTTGTGACACACTTTCCAATGTCTCTGTGCTACTTCTCGGCCCAGCCACCTTACTCTTCCTCAATTTTAAGATCATTCAGAAAATCACATATGAAGTCAGACTTTGAGAGCAATTTACTCAAGTAATGCAGATAAATACAAGTCTTCAATGTAAAGCAGCTGTTTCTTTGCATGTGGAATAATTAATTCATTAAAAGAGGCCATTCTGATCTATGAAATTGTAAAAGATCTGAATTCTGGGGGTTGGAGCAACAGCACAGCGGGTAGGGCGTTTGTCTTACACATGGACAACCCAGGTTCGATTCTCAGCGTCCCATATGGTCCCCTGAGCACAGCCAGGGGTGCTGAGCGCAGAGCCAGGAGTAACCCCTGTGCATCGCTGGTGTGACCCAAAAAGCAAAAAAAAAAAAATCTGAATTCTGATTGCTTTAGAGGTTAATTCTCTTGTCATACTCTCTCGATCTTCAGTTTTTATGCGACTAGTTCCCAGATTTGAACTTTGGGAAGTCGCATGTGCTGAACCCCTGTTTTTCTTTTTCTTTCCCACATTGTACATTTCTGGTAACCTTGTTGATAAAATAAAATTTAGGTCAAAACTCTCCTTTTCAAGAAGGTTTTTGTATGTGGAATAAGGAAGCAAATTAAGGATGAAATAGAAAACCTTCAATTTATCTTAATCTTCTGTTGTCTGAGCCTGTGCTATGCTAGATGAAAAATGCATATGTATACATAACGAATGGAAATGACTCTTTCACTAGACTCCTGATTCAGGATGTTATTGCAAACTGCAATTGTAACTAAGTTGCATAACTTTGCCCTTTTTAGACTAAGGAAATTAATATATTCCCTCATATTCTATTCTTTTCCTTTCCATCCCTCCTCCCATTTTCTTTTTACTTTCTTTTCTATATTATGCCCCCCCCCAAAAAAAAAAACCTCAATAAAACAACACTGTTGTTGGGGTCAAAGCTGTAGTACAATGGGTAGGGCATTTTCCTTGCACCCTGACAACCCAGCCTCGATTTCCAGCATCTCATATGCATATGGTTCCTGAGAACCCTCCCCCAACCCCCACCCCCTCAACCCCGAGTAATTCCTGAGTGCAGCAGATCTAGGAGTAATCCCTGAGCATCTCTGGGTGTGACACAAAAAGCAAAAGCAAAAACAAAACAAAACAAAACAAAAAACTCAGCATGATTGTTCAGAAAAAAAAAATCCCTTTCCTTTTCCTTTTTAAAGTCATTGTCCCAGCAGGAGCAAACAAAAGTGAAGCAAGGGGGGGGGGGGGGGGGGAAGACCTTGATGTTTTCCTCTCACTTAGATGCTCTGCCTGGATTCACAACTTTGATTTGACTGAATGAGGAATGAGATAATCTGCTGAAGAATAATATTAACATAAAGACACAATAGAACCTGTCAGAAAATGCATGGCAAACATTATGGCATGCACTCTAGAGCTTTAATTAACATATTTGTTAAATGCCAATTCTTCCAATAGGCACTATCAACAAAGAAAAGACTTTCCCTAACACAGATAATGCTGATAGCTCACCTTCCCACAAAAGAGATTTTGACAGTTATACTATTGAGCTCTGTAATTCTGCTGGGAACCACCTTCCATCCTTCCTCTACCCGGGCTTTCAAAACCAGAGGAGAAAGTCAGTAGCTTTTACTGCTCTACAAATTTATTCCAAGGCAGGAGCTGTTAATGGATGTATGTACAGGCTTGGGAATTTACATATGGAATGCCTCCTTTCCGTTTTCTTATGCCTACCCTTGTCCCTGCTGTTTAATTCACGTTTATTCACCAATCAAATATTTCCTGGATGCCTCACTGGCATGAATGGGTAGCAGAGTAATTACAGCTAAGGAAAGTGGTTTTATGAATGAAGGCACAATTTACAGCCATGTGTGTGGTTATCACCTCCCCTTCTCTTGTTTAATATTCAGACCTGTCACCTTGCAATGCAAGCTGTTGGAAAAGGCTTCAGAAGCCTCAGTTATACCTCTTACAAATCACACCAGATTGTTGAGTTGAACAAAAAAGTCTTAGTTGGAAGCCTGAAATAAAAAAAAAAAGCCGGATTCATTATTACAAGTGAAGAACAAAGAGGCTGCAAACTGACAATGAAATGAAGGGAGAAGGTTAAACAGTATCAAGATGATGTTATTTTTGGAAAAGATTGAATTTGATTCCAAATATTTGCTCTAGGGTTCTCATGTGGGAAAACTGATTTAACTCTTGAGCACAGAGGAATCAGGTTGGTAAGGACATCTTTGCTGGCTTGGGCACATGGTCCTAAAGCTTAATACTTTTACAGACAACATCAGGTATACATTTTTGGAAATGTTGAAAACATAAATCCATAGTATAATTAAATTGATTGCTTAGGAATGGATAATGACTCCATAAACATTCTCAAGTTTTTCTGGAGTGGTTCACTCTCTCATTTCCTTAATTCTCCACTGGGAGTGATTTTACTCTGCGGGCGCACTTGGCAACATCTAGAGATGTTGTGATTTATCACAATTGACTGTGTTTGGGGAGAGGGTGTGATGTGTGGAGAAGCTATATATAGTCTACAAGTTTTTCAGACTGCCATTGACAGCGCATGTTGAGACAACTTACCCCAATCCAAATTTACAAGCCCTCTGTTTTGTCATTGCTCGTTCTTGAAGATCTTAGGCTACTTGACTTCTGTCTTATAGAAGTAAATGAGGGCTACCCACCAGATCTTTGTGAATAACTTCCACCCATCTGTACACTTATTTACACTTAAAATCCTTCTAATTGAACCCTTAGCCTCTCGGTCTGGAAATAAAGGAAGGGAAAAGGAAAAGAATCAGGGGCTCCTTTTGCCAAATGGTTCACTGGAGCCCCAGATTCATCTCTTCCCATATCCTCCCAAGGATTTCTTTAACTTATCTTTCTTTCAGCCAAAAGATTCCTTTCTTCATCAGAAAAAGACTCTGGAATTAAATAGAACTCTAAATTCCTTGCTTTGATTTTAAATCTCTTGTCCACACAGAACTTTCCCAAGAGGATTTCGCACAGCTCTATCACTGCTTCCTCAAATGATTGTTCCTCTCATCCTTCACATTCTTTTTTTCTGCAAGCAGCTCCACTTTAACTATTTGAATCAGTGATTGCTATATTACAAACTCTCCTAGGCAGTGGGGCCTTAACATAATGAACCTCATCATAGAAGGGTGAGGAGGAGCTCGGGTCCTTTGGGTCTGAGCAGGGGACTGGTAAAAGGATTTCCCAGGAAACTGAGACAATTGAGGTGAAAGCAAAGTCAGTTTAGTCAGAGAGAGAATGCAAGAGTGACCTCCAAAGAGAGGGACCCATTGAGCACAGTATTGTGAGTCTTTTGCATCATGGTTCTGGAAATGTTTGCTTTCTGTACAGTATTCATTCTGGGAGATGAGTGAGCTAGAGGGAAGGAGCCAGTTCTGGGACAAGAATGAGTTATATATAAAATATTCTGAGTCAATCATAAGAAAGGAATGAGATGTATTTAAAATAACTTGAGTCTATCCTAGGAAGAGAGTGGCTGAGCCAATTCAGAGACCTGATGTAGCACTGAGCAGAGTGGGGCCTCTGATGACATTGTGGGCACAGATGGTGATGTGAGCAGGGATGATCTCAGCCTGCCATGTGTGTGAGTCGTGGGAAGTACGCTAGGCATCTCTTTAGGAGCATATGCTAGCCTACTTCAATTACTGTGCACAAATATATGGGGCACCTGGGAGATTCTTCTACTCTATTGGGCTTATAAATGTGTCTGTAGTCAGTTGCCTGGGGTCTCAAAGACAATGAGACCAGCAGATGCCTCTCAAGACCTAAAGTTAAAAATGGCACAAGAGTGGCAATCATGTTTGGTCTATAGACTACTTTTAGCATGCTTCTCCCACCCTGGGAGGGTCCTCACAACACCCTTCATTTGGTGCTCTCTTCTCTATCTGAACTTCTTTTCACCTAGAACGTGTGGCTGGCCTTCCATTCATGGAGCAAAATTCCTGGTACTAATCTCAGCCATTCCTGGGTGTTAGTCTCCCTTTTTGTTGCTTTATGTTCCCCAGATGAATGCAATCTTTCTGTGTCTATCCCGCTCTTTCTGACTCATTTTGCTTAACATGATACTTTCCATGTAGTACCACTTGTATGTAAATTTCATAACTTTATCTTTTCTAACAGCTACATAGTGCTCCATTGTGTAAATGTACCAAAGTCTCTTTAACCAGTCATCTGTTCTTTTGCCACTCAAAGCCTCTCTTGCAAAACACAGTACCCAAAAGAAGAGAGAGAGAACAAGGGGGAATACCCTGCCACAGAGGCAGGATGGGACGGGGGGGATAGGGGGTGGGGGGGATGCTGGGACCTGTGGTGATGAATGACAGGCACTGGTGGAGGGATGGGCACTTGATCATTGTATAACTGAAACTCAAGCACAAATTTTGTAAGCCTATAATTGTACCTCATGGTGTTTCACTAATAAAAAAAAAAGGAGAAAAAAACAAACAAAAAAATGGCACAAGAGTGGCTGGAGCGATAACACAGGGAAACAAAAAGGGTGACAAGGCACCTTTGTTTTGTTTTGGGTAGAGCATTTGCCTTGCATACAACCAACCTGGTTTCAATTCCCAGTATTCCATATGGTCCCCTGAGCACCACGAAGAGTGGTTCCTGAGTGCATGGGCCAGGAGTAACCCCTGAGCATTGCCAAGTGTGACCTAAGAAGATCCGCCCAGGATAAGAGATGCATGCTGAAAGTAGACTATAGACCAAACATGATTGCCACTCAATTCCTCTTATGCAAACCGCAGCACCCAAAATGAGAGAGAGAACAAAAGGGATTGCCCTGCCACAGAGGCAGGGTGAGATGGGGGGATGGGGGTGGGAGGGATACTGGGATTAGTGGAGGTGGAGAATGGGAACTAGTGGAGGGATGGGCACTCGATCATTGTATAACTGAAACCCAAGCACAAAAATTTGTAAGACTACAACTGTACCTCATGGTGTTTCACTAATAAAAATTTTTTTAAAAAGCAAAAAAATGGCAAAAGATTGCATACAGTCACAAGGTCAAGCAAATTCAGAAGAGGCGAAGAGACTTCCTGTCTTGATGGGATGATCACATTTCAAGTATTATATCTGAATCCTATTTCAATACATCCAAAGCACAGAGGAGCAGAACCATTTTTGCAAGCAATTTCCTATTGTTGCAAAATTACTGATGTCCTATTCCTGTCATTTCTAATCTTGTGTTTCACCTTCGTAGATTTTGTAGCTGTGTTTGACAGTCACTGCTAATTCCTTCTTGGAACTTCACCCTCAGTATACCACCACATCACTTATCCTTCTGACTCTCTTGTCACCCTGGATAATCCTTGATTATCTCCATTTTCACCACTTATACGTGGGGACTGCAGTGTCTCTATTCTAGGCCCCTTTATTTTTTTCACAAACACTCCTTTGGCAATCCTATCCTAGCTCTTTGTTATATCTGTCACTTATATTTAATACCAAATTTAAATGTCTGGCAAACACAATTTTTTTTAGTTGTATTCACTGCAGACATACATTGTCATTTTCATATTGGAGACCTTTACTGTTACATTATCAGCCTTCCACTATGACTCCTTTAAAAATGGAGTTATGAAGCCAGTTTCTCCTCCTTTTTCTAATTGAGTCCATGTGGAGCAATACTTGAGGGACTGGTATATATAGAACTATTCACGTTACCCATTGAACTCTCTTCCCTGCCCATGGCCAGTTATTTCTGATTCCTTTTCTAAATAGCATCTCAAACTTGTAAGCAGAATATCTGGTGACCTTGTGATTCATTCATTTCTCTTGATTTATCTCAATGGTGTTGGCGAATGCATGTTTCTTTGATTCTGATTATCTGCTAGCCCTCTTGGAATTTAGATCATATGCTTCCCACATGCTGTTGAAAAGTCATGTGCAAAGATTTATATCGTAGAAAGGGGAAGCTGGGAGTGCTTGTGTTGTAATTTCACTTAAGGTGCTTAGTAAGATCCATGAGGAAGTGATATATTGTGGAACACCAGAGGAGGTGAAAGATTGCAATTATCTGGGAGAATATTCCAGGCTAACAGGAGCAGAGGCTAGGCCCTGCTCTGTAGGCTGTGTGGCCTTGTGAGTCCTATGAGTGATATAGGTACTAGAACAATGTTTAGGAGCTAATCAATATTGTTGTAAAGAGAAGTTTATTATTTTTTCTTGGGTCAATTTGCATGCCTTTCTGTCAATGTTTAGAATCATTTATGTCCTTGTCAATGTGGTAGGAATGGAAAAAATTGTTCTTATTTCCTGCACGAACTCTTCATATACCTTCCAAATGGATGGCTTTGTGATATTTTTAGTCCAGATTGCTATTTTAAAATTATTACTATTTAGATAAACTATTTTTCTACAAAATATTTGAATAATTCTTTGGAGGAATTTTGGTAGGATTTATTTTTCTGAATGCTAGTTTGGGCATGAAGTGAGCTTTTAAGACATTGGCAATATGAATTCAGTATTATCTTGTGACTAAGGAATCTAAACTTGGCAGATTTAGTAAATAAATATATAGCACACTCAGTTTAATATAAGTTTTAGATAAACAGCATATTTCTTTAAAATGCAATATGCAGTGTATAATTTGGGACATACTTAAAACAAAGTGCTACATAGTTTATAGAATAAACTGGAATACTGTATATGTTATCTGACATACCTAAATCTATTGTAATTTGATTTTTCTTTTTCTCCCTCTCTAGAAGGCCTCAAGAAATGTATTATGTAAGATTTTAAGAAATGTGCATTTATTTTTAGGATTCCAAAATGTCTCATAAGGTCTGAATGTGTGGATTTGTTTATGTGTATTCTCTTTAGGACTCTGGAGGCCCCTTAAGCTTAAGCCTTCTATTTGTATTCATTTCTGGGATTAAAAAAACCCTTCTTGTTCTAGCAATTTCCTGCCTATAATTTTTCCCAGTTCCTTCTCTAACTCCTGTTAGACAGATGTTCAACCTTCTCAATATACTTCTGTGGCATGTAATTGTCCTCACAAACCTTCCGTCTCTCATTCTGTTTTCAATGATTTTTGGAAGGATTTATTGACGTAATATCTTGGTGCTTTTACTCAGTCTCTGGCTTTGCATGTTATTCTATTTGTGTGAGCGTTTCAGCCTGCTTTTGGTGAATGAGGGCCTTGTGTACCTCTTATAGGTAACAGCTCTGTAAGAGGCCTCCTTTGATCTTTGCACTCTAGTTCTTCATTAGTCTCTGAGCAGCTGCTTAGTAGCTCAATGTACAAAGTGATTACACATTCTAATCCAGCTCTTTTTCTTTTCCTGCTCCATGACTTCCTCCTTTCCTCCTCCTTTTCTTCTTCTTCTTCTTCTTCTTCTTCTTCTTCTTCTTCTTCTTCTTCTTCTTCTTCTTCTTCTTCTTCTTCTTCTTCTTCTTCTTCTTCTTCTTCTGCTCCTCCTCCTCCTCCTCCTTCTTCTTCTTCTTCTTCTTCTTCTTCTTCTTCTTCTTCTTCTTCTTCTTCTTCTTCTTCTTTCTTCTTTCTTCTTCTTCTCTGTTTCTGCTTCTGCTGCTGCTGCTGCTGCTTCTTCTTTTGCTTCTGCTTCTGCTTGTGCTTCTGCTGCTCCTGCTGCTTCTGCTGCTGTTGCTCCTCCTCCTCCTCCTCCTCCTTCTCTTCTTCTTCTTCTTCTTCTTCTTCTTCTTCTTCTTCTTCTTCTTCTTCTTCTTCTTCTTCTTCTTCTGCTTCTGCTTCTGCTTCTTCTGCTTCTGCTCCTGCTGCTCCTGCTGCTGTTGCTCCTCCTCCTCCTCCTCCTCCTTTTCTTCTTCTTCTTCTTCTTCTTCTTCTTCTTCTTCTTCTTCTTCCTCCTCCTTCTCCTTCTTTTCTTCTTTCTTTCCTTCTTTCTCCTTCTCCTCCTCCTTTTCCTCCTTCTCCTCCTCCTTTTCCTCCTTTTCCTTCTTCTCCTCCTCCTTTTCCTCCTTCTCCTCCTCCTCCTCCATCTTCTTCTTCCTCTTCTTCTTCTTCTTCTTCTTCTTCTTCTTCCTCCTCCCCCCTTCTTTTTTCCTCCTCTTCCATTTTCTTCCTCCCCTTCCCCTCCTCCTCCTTCTTGCCCTCCTCCTCTCCCTCCTCCTTTCCCCTTCCCCCTTCCCCTCCACCTCTTCCCTTTCCCCCTTCCCCTCCACCTCTTGTTTCTCTCCTCTCTCTCCTTCTCCTTTTTCTTTATTTGCCTTTTCTTTCTTCCCCTTTTCTCTTGCTATTTATCTTACTTTTCTTCCCCTTTTCTCTTGCTGTTTTATTCTCCCTTCTGTGTTGCCGAGGGTTCAAAATCCATGGAGTTCCTCACCTATGAAGGCACGTGCTCTCCTCTGACTCATATCCACAACCCCATTGGCCAGCTGACTCTGAACTTAATAGTTACTGTGCTACTCTCCTGCTATGAACTCTTTTACGTTTGTTTTTGGGTCAAACATGATGGTGCTCAGGGATTACTCCTGGCTCTGTGCTCAGAGGTCACTTTTGGCAGGACTCAGTGGACCAGATGGGGTGCCAGAGACTGGGTTGACCATGTGCAAGGCAAGTGCCCTATCTGCTGTCTAAGAAAGTGACCTCTGGACTAACTATTGTCCTTTCAAGTTCTAACCCTCAACAACTTAGAATGTGGCTGTATTTGGAGATAGGGCCTTTCAGGGAAGTAATTTATGTTAAGCAAGGTCGTAAGGTTGGATTCTCACCCAGAGTGACTGGTTTTTTTACACAAGAGGAAGATGCTAGGGACAGACACACAGAGAAGAGGCCATGTGAGGACACATTTTTCAGGGCAGCAGGCCAAGGAGAGTGGCCTCAGGAGACCCAAAACTGCTGACACCTGGAACTTGCATTCCAAGTTCTACATTTGTGAGCAATAAATTTTGATTGTTGAAGTTACTCAGTCTGTATCTTGTTATGGCATCCTTTACAAATTAATATAATTACCTGTTAAGAATGGTCTCGATGTTTTTCCTTCTATATTCTATCTTATGTTTTGAGTCCCTAGTGCTACTGTATTTTGGCTTTATTTGCTTGCATTCTTGTGTATTTATTTAACTTACCTGTTTTTGTTTGTAATAATATGGATTATGTGAGTAAAAAGGTTCTGACATCAATGCTCATTCTAATAACTCTATAGAAACTTTCAGAGTTATCTTCCAAATCAAAAGTGTGGGTTCTTGATTAACCCCTGATGATATATTGCCAGTGAAAGGAGGTCAATTATAGGATAACACTGTTTTGTCCTTCCTCAGCTTACATTTATCAGGTCACACCCATCACAGGGCACTGAACTTGTATTATAAGTTAATATTGCCTTTCTCCTCTCCTTATGTCTTTTGAATAGTTTACCTTAAAGCAATGTCCTTTCTGTATGGACACAGGAAGACAATTAATATTATGCTTTGTAACTTGGGAGTTCGATTGTATTCCTCATCAGTGTTGTCAACAATGGCATCTTCCCATGTTGCAGCAATAGTGCCACAGAGCTCCCAGTTGGTGGTCGTTCTGGGAGTTCCCTTCTTAAACTTTGCAGCCCTTTCTCCCTGCTCTGTGAAGTAGAATTTTGCAAGAAGAACATGGTGGTCTGATCCCGTTTGGAATTTTGGGACAACAGCGACATTGTTCAGGCAAAACCGTCAATTGAAGATGATGTGGTCACTTTCATTGTGGAACCGTCCACTGGGAGACTCCCATGTCCAATGTTTAGATTCGGCTTTCTGGAACTGTGAGTTACCATGGATGGTCTTGGTCGACATGATGAACTCAGACAGTCTCTCCCCCTGTTCACTCCATTCTAGGCCATGGGTCCCAATGTGGAGTTCTAGCCGGCTGATCTTCTCAGTCCGATCTTGGCATTAAAATCACTGACAATGATCTTGTAGAAGGCGTGCTCTTCTTTATAGAACTTCTCCAGCTCCATGAAGAAGTACTAAATTTCTCCTTCATCATAATTGGATGTTGGTGCATAGACAATGAAGATAGAAACTGCTGGCATTGAGCCATATCTATTCAAGTGCAATCATCCGATTCGCGTTGTTAGGCATTCAAATGAATCAATGCTCATGGCCAAGTTCATGTTGACAAGGACCCCGACGCCTCCGACACCTCTTTGATCAAATGTTCCGAGGAACAATTCTTCTCCAGTGTCGAAAACAGCTTGATGTGATTGATGCCTTCTCATCTCGGTCAGATCAATGATATCATACTTGATCTTTTGCACTTGTACAATCAGGTCCTCAGTGGATGCATCTGATGCTAGTTTATGTGCATTGAAAGTACAGACATTCATTTTTGTCCTCCTTCATTTTGGCAGTCTAGTTCGGCCTTGAGATTTTATCAGCCTCTCCTTCCTCATTCTCAACGCTGCCATATTGGTGATGCCTTCAGGGTCAGGGAATGAGACTCATTGTAATTACTTGTTTGGGCATATCGAATACACAATGGATAGCTTGTGAGGCTATCTGGAAAGAGTCCTGGAGCATGGCGGCAGGTAGGAGGTACTAGAGGTCATTGATGAGAAATACGATCAACTGGTTCGGCACCTCCATGATTGTGCGAGGAACACCAAGAGAGAGATAGCCATTGTGCGAGGAACGCCAAGAGAGAGATAGCCACAAAAAAATGCCTGTCTTCTAAAACTCTTGAGCTTATTCGCCAAAGTGGTTTGGCGCATGCCTCAGGCCACCACAAGCGAATGTTCGAGCTCACAAAGCAGTGCAGAGATGCGATAAATGAAGACCTCAAAGAGAGAAGAGCAGAAGTGCTGGTAGATGTGGCAGAAGCCGGGAAAAGCATTCGTAACGCCCACCTGTCCTTCACCAACAACAAGACCAAAATGACTGTCCTCCAATGTCCTGATGCATCTATCACATCTTGCAGAAGGGCAGTGGAGAAGATTATCCATGACTTTTACTCAGATCTCTTCAATAGTCATGTTCACCTGCCAACATATCAAATTCCACAGGATGGATATATTGTTCCCAATGTTCTCCCTTCCGAAATCTGACATGCCATTTCGTTGGTAAAGAAACGAACTGCACCTGGCCCAGACAAGGTCAGACCTGAACACCTGAATAATCTCTCGTCAGTTCTTATCAATACACTGGCTTGGCTCTTCACACACTACCTGTCTCAATGTAAGGTTCCGTCCCAATGGAAAACCAGCAGGACTGTACTACTGTACAAGAAGGGAGACATCCACGACATTGGCAACTATCGCCCAATCTGCCTATTGTCTGTCATCTACAAGCTGTTCACTTGAGTCATCCTGAATAGGATTGGCAGAACACTAGATGAAGGACAACCATGCGAGCAAGCTGGGTTCCCCAAAGGATTCAGCACCATCGACCATATCCACACGATAAACAAGCTCATTGAGGTTTCTCGGGAGTTCAAGATGTCGCTCTGTCTAATGTTCTTTGATTTAAAGAAGGCCTTTGATTCTGTTTCGATGGAAGTGGTCATTGAAGCCCTAGCCAATCAAGGCATTCAAACTCAATACATCAGGATCCTCTGTGAGCTGTATTACGGATTCACTACCAGGAGCTCACCATTCTACAAAGAAGTTATCTTTGATGTTAAGAGAGGGGTTCGGCAGGGTGATACCATTTCACCGAAACTCTTCAGTGCCACCCTCGAGAACATCATGAGATGACTGGAATGGGAAGAAATGGTAGTGAAGATAGATGGTAGGCAACTACACCACCTCCGCTTTGCTGATGACATCGTTCTAATAACACCAAACATTAGCCAAGCAGCACAATTGCTTGCTGACTTTGACCGTGAGTGTGGAAAGGTTAGACTACAACTGAATCTCACGAAGACAATGTTTATGAGAAACAGCCTCGTTCCTGATGCTCCATTTACTCTCAACAGAATGACCATCTCCTAATGCAAGTTATGTCTACCTAGATCGAGAAGTCAACATGATGAATGACTTGGCACCTGAGTTGTGCAGGAGGAAGAGAGTGGCTTGGAACGCCTTCAAGAGCTTCGAAGAAATAGATAAGAGGATGAAGAACCTCCGGCTCCAGGCACATCTCTTCAATTCCATTGTTCTTCCTGCATTAACATATGCCTCAGAGACCTGGGCCCTATGCAAACAGGATGAGAACACTATTCGGGTCTCCCAAAAAGGAATCGAAAGAGCTTTGCTTGGAGTATAACGTTTCACTCAAATGAGAGAAAGAATTCAGAGTTCTGACCTCCATGAAAGGTCAAGAATCAGGGTCACTGATTGCCAAGGCATCAATAATCAGAGGGACTAGACACATAATGAAATTTGGGGACGACCGCTGGACTAGAGCCGTTACCGACTGGATTCCACAGAATGTCAAAAGACCGCATGGCAGCCCACCTACCAGATGGTTAGACTTCTTCATCAAGATCCTAAACAATCGGTTTGACATTCTTCATGTTCCTAGCACAAACAGACAACATTGGGCTACACTAGCATGTGACAGGGACAAATGGAGACGTTACTGGTGCCCGCTCTAGCAAATCGATGATTAATGGGAAGTCAAGTGATCAAGTGATCAAACTTGGGAGTTGATTGACTCCGTATAATATTTACTCCTGGGAATATGCTTTCTTGACTCAGTTACCCTTAGTTCCTAGCACCCCCAAAGCAGCGTCCCGACAAGGGACTGAATGGACCCAGGGCAAGCTGTGAGCTACTCTTTCATCGAAATGGGCCAGGCCAAAATGCCACAATACTCAACTGTAAGTTGAGGACATGATCATGGACAAATGCTGTCATTATCCAAAAGTAACGACAAGACTATGACCCTGCCAGGGTTAGGAAGACTAACCTGGCCTGAGGACTGTGGAATGTATAGTGAGATGTTCTCAGAAAAAGCCAAACTAAGTTTACATCTCTTACTGTGCTCATACAGAATGACATTGCTAGAAATATTAGAAGTAGATTTATTACAACTATTTAAGTAGACTACTATCTGAGGAAAGAACACACCCTCACTGGGATACCACCCCTGAGCCTCTCTTTGTTGATTTGTTAATATTCAACCCACCTTTGTGTCACCGCCTTACGTGATTGCTATATAAACTAAGACTGTAGGCTTGAGCGGGAGAGAGATGCAGAATCAGAGCAAGAGGGGCTCAAGCTTGAGAGAGAGAACAATTGTCCTGATCCAGGTCACACACAGCGGCTCTAGGGCACCGAATGCGGGTGGTGAGACAAAGCCATCCAGAGAGCCTGCGAACACACAAACTTCTGCGTGCTTAGATTTTTTACAGTCCACCATTTTCTGCATTTTTAAAGACTAATCTTAATTTTGTTCTCTAATTTCTTGTTCTAATAGTGTTTTCTTTCTCTAGTTTCTCACTAAAATCATGGGGATCACTGCTTGCTATCACATATGTGTGTATATGTGTGTGTATTTTTAAATTGTACCACAAGGTATTCTGTTATTTCTTTATGTTTGCTTAACCTGTTAAAAGTATCTAATCTCTGAGAATTGAGGCTGGTTATCTGTGCACTCCTGTTGACTGACACGTGACTAATACTCAGAAAAATAATGACTATATGAATGGATTACACGGTGCCAGGGGGCCAGTTGGTGGGTGTGACCCCCGCCTACTGGAGTTTGGAGGATCTGGGTGGAGGATGCCCAGCCCCAATCCGAGTAGGCTTGGAGATCTCGGCCCCGGAACCCGTGTGACTTTGTCCCTCTGCCAGTACCTTCATGTGTGCGGAGAGTGGTCTCGGCATGGTGGTGGCTGGTCCTGGAGGTCTTTGGCTGCCGGAGCCCTGGTCGGGGCGGGGAGGAAAGCTCAACCTGCTCCCCTCCAAGGGGCTCCAGCGAGGGCAGCCAGGCGCGGGGGCAGGAGACTGCACTGGTCTCTTCCAGGAGCTGGTTTTTATAGTCTCTGGGTCTTGGCCGTTGATGGGATTACACGGCGCCATGGGCCCAGTTGGTGGGTGTGACCCCCGCCTACTGGAGTTTGGAGGATCTGGGTGGAGGATGCCCAGCCCCAATCCGAGTAGGCTTGGAGATCTCGGCCCTGGAACCCACGTGACTTTGTCCCTCTGCATTCGCGGCCGCGCGACATCTTATCATGACATCTTATTATCTCATTCCTACTTTGGACAAACTGGCAGGCTACCGAATGTAGCCTGCCCACACGGCAGAGTCTGACAAACTCCCTGTGGCGTACCCAATATGCCAAATACCAGTAACAATGATGGGTCTCATTCTCCTAAAGAGCCTTGAATATAATCTCAGGGCTAGGATGAAAGAGATGTTACTGGGTCCTGCTTGAGGCAATCGACGAATAACAGGATGATTTGTGATTTGTGATGAATGGATTAAAATAAAGCAAGTGAGATGAAAATAAAGCAAAAACACTTGAGTCATTCACCAATTTTTAACAAATTTTAAGGATGTTCAACTCATGCCTTTTAAATTTTACATTTTTACCTGGTTCTGTTTCATTCTCATTGGTTAGTGTGTCTTTAAATAAGATTTAGTTGGGAGGCACTTTAAATCACTTCACTCCTTTGTATTTATCAAAAATATGGGAGTGAAAAATTACTTAAAACTTAATTAAAATGTAGGTCAGTGTTTCCTGTGCCTAATTTATAACACAGGAGGAAATTGCTCCGGGATCCCCAGCAGGAAGGCAAAGGGGTCCCACTTAGCACTTGTTCAGCTTTGCACAATCCAGAACACTTATCCCAGAAAGGGCACATACTCCAAGACGAGAAACAATTATCTGCAAGTGAAACAGGTAATGAAGTTTTCTGTGTGCTATAATTTTAATTTAAAGAGCATGTTTGAAAGGCTAAGAGACCCAGACAGGCAGATATTTCCTTTTTCGCAGTTATAAAATCTGTCATATCTTAGAAATACTCCCCCATTGAGTGGCAATCACAATTTTTATTCTAAAGGTTCCACATGCGTGACATATTATGTAATGGACAGCACTTCAGAATAATCTAATGAAAAGAGAACTCTTTTCCATGCTAATAAACTTCAGATTCTGCTTGTTTCAAGAAAATGAATTCAGGCTTTGAACTGCTGAGGTCCACATAAATTCAGGTTATCCATACAGCCGTGCGGAAAATCTCTAAGATGAGTTCTTTATTAATAGCAAGAATGAATGAGTCAGTCAGCTCATTTAATGATCTGCCCCATAATTTGAATCCATTGAAAGTTGCCTGTTAGCACCTCTGGGATTTGGGATCAAGCGTGACCTTGACTGGTGAGCTGCAGAATGAAATCCTTGTATGATCGTGCCAGTACCAGCTTTGTTGATATCATTTGGCATGCAAGCAGTCTCCTTAACATCCTTATAATTATTACAAACATAAAATTGTAAGGAAGTAGAAGGAGGGTTTTACTAATATGTCAAGTTTAGTTTTATAGGAAAGACTGGGCAGTTCTCGATGAAATTACTGGTAGAAGACAGTTAAAATAATAAAGTTTGAGCAGACAGTTTTGTTAAGCTCTGCACAAAAGTTTGTATACATGTCTATTATAATTTCCTTTAAAAATTTATTCATAATATGATTCATAAGATGAAAGAATAGTCTCTTTTCTTATGGGCAACTCAAATCTTAATCTCTTTTGCAATCTTGAACTTGTAAAAGTCATAAGGTTTTAAATTTCCATCCAATTTTAGTAATAATTTCTATGATTGAATGTCTGAGCATTTGAATACAGTAGTTTTTTATTTATTATTTTTAAATTTTTTTTATTAATGACTCACCGAGAGGTACAAATACAGACTTACAAACTTCCGTGCTTGCATTTCAGTCATATAATGGTCAAGTATCCATCCCTCCACCAGTGCCCATTTTCCACCACCAATGGTCCCAGCATCCCTCCCTCCATCTTCACCCCATCCTCCCTTCCCCCACCCCACCTCTGTGGCAGGGCATTCCCCTTTGCTCTCTCCTTTTGGGTGTTGTGGTTTGCAATAGCGGTATTAAGTGACCATCGTATTCGGTCTATATTCTGCTTTCAGGGTGCGTCTCCCATCCTGAGTGGATCCTTCTAGCACCATTTACTTGATGATCCCTTCCTAACTGGGCTGCCTATTCCCCAGTATGTGGGTCCAGCTTCTAAGCTGTGGAGTAATCCTCCCAGATAATTATTATCTTTAATAATCTTGGGTGTTAGTCTCCCATTCTGTTACTTTATATTCCACAAATGAGTGCAAGTTTTCTATGTCAGTCCCTCTCTTTCTGACTCATTTCACTTAACATGATACTTTCCATGTTGATCCACATATTCATAACTTCATCTTTTCTAACAGCTGCATAGTATTCCATTGTGTAGATATACCAGGGTTTCTTTAGCCAGTCATTTGTTCTTGGGACACTCGGTTTTTTCCAGATTCTGGCTATTGTAAATAGTGCTACAAAGAACATACAAGTGCAGATATCATTTCGACTGCACTTTTATGCCTCTCCGGGATATATTCCCAGGAGTGGTATTGCTGTGTTAAATGGGAGCTCAATTTCTCATCTTTTGAGAATCGTCCATACTGTTTTCAAAAGGGCTGAACCAGTCGGCATTCCCACCAGCAGTGAAGAAGAGTCCCTTTCTCCCCACATCCATGGCAACACCAGTTGCTTTTGTTCTTTTGGATGTGGGCCAGTCTCTGTGGCTCTGTGGTGTGAAGTGATATCTTATTGTTGTTTTGATCTGCATCTCTCTGATGATTAGTGATGAAGAGCATTTTTTCATGTGCCTTTTGGCCATTCGAATTTCTTCTTTGAAAAAGTTTCGAATACAGTAGTTTTAAGACTCATTTTTCTCAAGTGTCCTTTTATTGTACTTAAACATAAAATTTGTTTTCACCTGGTTTTCATATGAATTTTAGGTGTTGTGACATTTCTGTCTACTTTTTTTTCTAATCCCCCTCTCCAACGCTCCATTTTGTTTTTTTGGTAGAAAGTTGGTATGATATACTACAGTTCAAACAAACCTCAAATATTCTTCATGGAAAATTAGTGGCATCAGAAATACTAACTATAGTAAAAGGTACATGAGTTTATAGAGCTACTTTAATATTTAATATTTAATACTTAATATTGGGAGCTTAGAATAGCAGATACTTATTGTCTGATAAGTCCGGAGATTAAAAGACTGAAATTAAGGAACCAGTAGAATGCAGTCCTGCAGATAACTGTAGGAGAGTGTTTTCTTGCTTCTTCGTAATTTCTGGTGATTTTCTGGCATATTTTGGCATCATTGTTTGGACCTGCATAACTCCAGTCCTTGTTATTCAAATAATCTATGTCTGCTTGTGTACAACTTGCCAGTTAATTTTTTTATACAGCTATTAGTCACACTTAGTTTTGGTAGAGTCTATCAACCTCATCTCAAGCTGGTGACCTTTGTAAAGACCTCTTTTTCTAAATATGGTATCATTCTAAGGTGATGGGGGTTAGGACCTTAACATACTTTTTTTTTGGTGTGTTTGTGTATATCTTTCAACAATGAGTTCATTTGAAATGTCATATTGAGATATCTTGTTATCTCATATTTTTGCATTCTATTTTTTTATATCCTTCCATGTGAGCTAATTTAGATGTATTTCTAGAGCTGAGATATGATTTTTTTAATTTATAATGATTTTGAGACATTGATAACAAACTGTTAAAAGACAGAGTAGACATGGGGGAATTGTACATGAAAGTGCACGATACCATGAATGTAACAAACATGTCTCACAGAATATGTAAGAGTGACAGCTTAAGACAAACTTGAAAGCTTTAACTGGTTGATATTGGAAACAGATTGCTAAATATAGCTGTGGCACGTATTAGTGCTTTATTCTTTTAACTTTCCACTGTTATTTTTCCATTGCTTTATACAGTGGAAGTGATTTAATTCTTTTTGAAGTGTTTTAAGTTTCTCTTATTAGTAGCAACCTCACACCAGTCATGGCATAAATTGAGGGGCATATACAACATGTACAGATGGGTTGGATTTATTAGATTGTTTCTTAAGCTCTGAAATCTTCAATCTTTCAATTTGAAGTTTCCAACCCACTGGGAGTATTGTGACATGCTTTTATACTTTAATATACACCATCACTTATAGGTTAATGATTTGAAACAGTTTATTTAGTTTTTCCACTTCTAACTAAGTCAACATCAAAGTCAGTTCATTTGGAAATAGATGACTTGACTGACAATCCCAGACATTCCATGACCTTCTTGACAATTCTCAGTCAGACAAAGTTCAATACTACACTTACTTTGGGACTGGACAAGGGGAAAATTGAGTTTATGAAGGTAAGGTAAGGTAAGGTAAAAGCCCTCCCGTTGATCGTCGATTTGCTCGAAGTCAAATAAAAATCAAATAGGAATAATTCTCTTATTAATGACTCTAGTTGTCAAAAGAAATTCACAAAGGGACTTCCCTGGGAGGACAGCACATGGGCAGTTCACGGAAGTATGATGGGTATGACTCATCTTGATCAACAGAACTGAAAAAAATTAAGCAAAAATCAGTTATTTTTTAAATCTTTAGGATAAGAGGATTAGAACTAATCCTTTCCCTCGATTAATACTGGACGCTATAAAGTGTGATTCTACTTGATTCTGTTCTCTGTGATTAAATATGCTGATCTATTTGGCAATTTATTTTATTACGGTTCTTTAATCATTTCACACGTGTATGATAGTTCGTAGGTCCAATAGTGTTGATATTTACAGATATAAGATTTTCAGTCACATCTAACCATGGCTATATGGGCATGAAAGTTGTAAAATGAATTTCACTATTCAGAATGCTTGAATATTTAGTGTTTTTTATCGCCCCCCAATGATCCAATGTACCTATTTGTTGCATTTTTAAGACACGTCAATTAAGAAAGAAGTGGTCAATTCTCCATTGGTATTACTGTGGGCAATTCATATCTATCTTTTATAAAATATGTTACCCCTCTTTTATTTTTTCAACCATAGAGCCTATTATGCTTCTGATGTGGCTTTCAGTAGATGACAGAATGAAGGTAGAAATAGTTTCTCAGTTTCTCAGTTATTACAGTGCCAGTTTAATAATTAGTTCATGACTCTGTGCTTGTGGTCAATTGCACTATTTTAAATCTATCCCAGGGCCAGTCAATTTCAAATAATATTTCCAAATTGAAATCCATTAATCTCTTTGGTTTGACTTCACTAAAAAGTATTTATGGAACAGGTTAATTGGAGCCACCACGTCCATGACTGCAAGCCAGTCATCCTGAATGATATAGGTAGCATGAGCTCATGAGAGATCACAGCAAGCTCATTTTCTAGAACCAGTGCCATACTCACATACCGGACCAGTGCAGTGATGGGAGGGGTCCCTACTCGATAGAATTAATCACATTTCACCACAATATATGGAAGAGAGCAAAGAAGAATTTGATTAGAAGATGGGCACCACTCAAACCTACAGCAAATATCCAGTTCCTGTGTGTTGAAGGAAGCATTCAATAAGTCTAGAGTGAGTGAAATGATGTAGGTCATGTCCTTGGAATATCCCGATTTAAAGTAGCTCTCTTTACAGAGCAGGCATGCCCACACTTTTCAGTAATGATCCATGTGATATAAACTCATATTGAACAGCATATGGATTTTCACTGGACACTGTGGTGTGTTGAGAATGACGAGGTCTGGGGTATGTATGATGATAATTTAACAGTGGGGTGAGCCAAAAGAATTAGCAACAATTTATTCTTCTCTTTTTCATTCCTTCACCATAAATGTTTTATAATAACACATGTTTCCATGTTTCACGGTATAATGTTAGTGAAATTAATGTAAAATTGCTCAAAATGTTATAATTAGTTTTTCTTCCTTTTTACATTATGATTCATAGTCTACTAGCCTGACACCTGCTGGCAGGCAATTATACAAAATCAGTAAAGAATTCCTGTTAAGTTTCTCTTTCATGTCCTCCCTCCTTCCCTCCCTGGAGTTGTGTCTTCCTGGTACCCCTTATTTCCGCCTCTGAAGTCACATGTGAGGTAAAATTTGCTTTCAGGATATGAACAAGTTCCTTTGACTAAGGCACAGACTTTTTACTCTTCTGCCTCTTTGCCTCAGTCTGTTTCCTATCACCAAAAAGTGGTTTCTAGTCCTCATTTGAGCAACTCACATGCTCTTTGACTTTCAACGAATTGAAGTTTCTGTGTCTATTCTATTTGTACTGGTTTCCTGAGCCTGACATTTATTATTTTATTTATTTAACAGTCATATTTGAGTATTTCTTGTAATTATGAATTCAAGAGACTGCCTATGTGAACTAAAAGATAAAACATAGAATTACTAATATTGTCTGATTTTTGTTTGTCTTTTACTTTTGTAAATGTAACTGGCTTTCGTCAAGGTACCCATTGAAGTAAAATGTAGGAAAAACCACTAGCAAACAAAGTTCTGACTTTTTGTTTCTTTTGAGGGGCAGCTGGCATCTTTCAGGGCTTACTTTTGGTTCTGTGCTCACTCAGGGGTCACTTTTTCTTTTTGCTTTTTGGGTCATATCTGATGATTCTCAGGGGTTATTCCTGGTTCTGCACTCAGGAATTACTCCTGGCTATGCTCAGGGGACCATCTGGGATGCCAAGGATCAAACCCGGGTCAGCTGCATCCCAGGAAAGCATCCCACCCACTGTAGGGCTCAGGAATTACTCTTAGTGATGCACAGGGTACCATGTGCAGTGCCATTGGTTCCACTGCAGTCAGCAGCATATAAGGCTATATGCCCCAATTGTATCTTTGTGGTCCAGAGCTCTGATGTCTTTAGCTCACAGACTCTTAAATATAACTGTATGGCACCAACGGTGACTGCCAGGGCAATTGTAAGTTGTTTTAATCTTCATAACAACCCCTGGAGAGAAAAATAAAAATTATAAATTACGAAATGCTGCAGAAAAATGTCTAAGAAAAATTACAATCTTATCTTGTTGGTAAATGATGAAGCGGCAGTTTGAGTCTTACTATCTTTGTTCTGGCTGTTATAAAAAAATCTGTTGATTCGGTAGGTTATAAATAATACAGCTTCTGGGAACCAAGAAGTCCAAGATTAATGCATCCAAAGTTTGGTGACTAGTGAGTCTCGATTTCCTAGGTTTGCTCACCGTCTGCTCTGTTTTCACATGGCATAAACAATGAGACATTGGTGTTTATTTTTGTTTTTTATCATTTCTAGTTTGGAACAAATCACTGGATAATTGAGTACAAATTTTGTTTTCTTTATTTACTTTTATTATTAGTAGTAGTAGTATTTTTGCTTTTTGGGCCACACTCAGCAATGCTCAGGGGTTACTCCTGGCTCTGCATTCAGGAATTACTCCTGGCAGTGTTTGGGGGACCATACGGGATGCTGGGAATGGAACCCAGATTGGCTGCGTGCAAGGCAAATGCCCTACCAGCGGTGCTATTGCTCCAGCCCCAAACAATGAGAGATTGGACCAATGTTATTTTTACAAGGGCACTGATCCATCGACGGCAGAGCCACGCAAGCCACCCGTGATGTATTTGATATGTCAAACACAGTAAAAAGAAAATCTCCAATGGAGATGTTACTGGGCCCGCTCGAGCAAATCGATGAACAACGGGAGGGCCTTTACCTTTACCTTTACTGATCCATCACCTACGTACCCATTAAGTCCAGTTTCAAATGCCTTTACAATTCAGCACAAGAGTTTAGGGAGAGTCGCCCAGTCTGGCACTGCCACTGTTCTCTACATTTTAACCTGTCTCACCTAAGGGAGAATAAAGGCTTTCCAAGTTTCTTGGCAGAGTTGTTTCCTTATGGCATTTCTGTCCATATTCAGTTTGATGCATGGGATTTATGTCTTGTTCATGTTCCAGCTAGAACATCTTAATTCAAATAAGTGGAAGAACAATGAAAACTGCTGTTGTATCATGGCTAGCAAATTTTTAGAAAACATGGTGATGGAATGATTGAATAATTTATTTCAGATGGTATTTGAGGCAATTATGCTATAGATTTTCCTTCTACCCCCCCAAATACTTATCTGGTCTTTGGTTCTTGTGTACTGTTGATCTAAAGATCCATGTTTTCTTGGGAACATGTCCTGTGAACACTACATGAATAATTTCAAGCAGATGACTTAACACTCAGCCTGGGCTAGACTGAATCACTGCTTCTTCCTTATCAGCATTTCTTCCGGATTCTATCTCCGAGAGTGGTGTCATTATCATACCTCTAGGTAGATCTGAAAGCAAGACTTCTTTCTTCATTTTTCCCTTTTGTTTTCCAATACCCTACCCTGTATCAAATCATTTTATAGCACATATCTTTTCTTTTCCCTCCACATCACACAAATCCTTTCATCTCCAGTTTCTTTTGGTTTTGTTTCTGCCCTTTCTGCTCTATGCAGCAGATTATTCCTCACCTTCTCTGGCCTCTCATCTTTTGTCTTGATCACCTCTCTTTAGCATGGCATATGACATACTTTGTCATCAGACCTTGGTTTCCTTTATGACTCAACTCTTGCTTCACAATAACCCCTGCTCCCTGCCTTGTAGTTTTTGGGTGAGCAGTGTGCTATATTTAGCCCTGAGGATTCTGTAGATACTCTTCACTCTGTATGGTAAGTTCACCCCATCAGTCAGTGATAGATATATATTAAATGAATAGGGAATGGATGTATATTGTCTTAAAAGAAGACTTTTTAAAAGTATTACGAACTATTTTAAGCAGCATTTGTTCTAGAGAAAATAATCGATATTATCGAATAAGCTGAGAAACAAGGTCTGATTTAAGGGTAAGGTTTTTAATAAATGAAAGTACTTACTCATCATATGATTCTAAAAACATATAAACTTAATTTTATGTTAGTAATAATAAGACTAAAGATATTTTTAAAAAATTTATTGAGTCACCATGAGAACAGTTACAAAGCTTTCAAGTTTAAGTCTCAGTCATATAATCATCAAACACCCATCCCTTAACCAGTGCATATTTTCCACCACCAAGAACCCCAATATACTCCCCATCCCACCCCTCCCCCTGCCTGTGAGGCAGATGATTTCCACTTAACTCTCTCTCTACTTTGATTACATTCATTATTTCGACAAAAGATGCACCATTATTATTTGGAATTTCCTCCCCAAAATCAGACCTGCTGAAAAAGCATCGTGAAATAATTTTTTCCTATTGCTGGTTATGAAGAGCCTATGATGGATTTCTGATATCTTACTTATTAAGTCTGGAAAAATTTCTGCCAAAAGTCACATAGTTCTGAGATTGGTTTGTGTGCCTCTAGGGCCATGGTTGTGCTGGAGAGCCGCTCATGGGAGTCAACTTGTGGTCTTGGCAGGGCGGGAAGGATGTGCCAGTTCTGCCCCCATCCCATGAGGCCACACTTGCCCCACTTCCGTGGACTCATACCTGGCTGTCCAGTAGGCTCTGAGGTGGTGGCCACTGTGCCACAGGGTTGGGGAGGGGGGAGAAAGGTGAAAGGGACAGATACCCTTTCCCTCCCGGGGGGGGACGAAGACTAAAGATTTAATTTTTATTTTTCCCAATTAAAACTATCCTATTCTGGAGGCCTGAGAGCTAGACTACGAACATGGCACTTGTCTTGATGACCTGGGTTTAATCACAAACACCACATATGGCTCTCCAACATTGCCAGGGTGATCTCTCAGTACAGAGTCAGGAGTAAACCCTGTGCATAGCTGGATGTGACCTCCCCAACCAAAATAAAAACCTAACAAAACTATTTCTATTCCTATGTATTATAAGGTACTATGCTGGGTTTCTAAAGATGCTTCCTTGAACGCTACCTTTACAACAGCCCTCATGAATATACCTTTATCTGAACTAGATAGATCAGTTTATGTCTTATTTTTATACTAGACTGAGTTTTTTTAGGAATATATACCATATATATACATATACATATATATATTTACAATGTAAAAGTATATGTGACACAGAGAAGATACATTTGGTAAATGGGTAGTTGAAAGAATAGAGAAAATGATATAAAAAAAGTCTAGTAAAAGCAGTTGGGATATAGAAGAAACCACTATGACAATGATAGTTGGAAATGATCACTCTGGACAAGAACTGAATGCTAAAAATAGGTAAAGGGATAAACATGATAACCTCTCAGTACATATATTGCAACCATAATGCCCCAAAGGGGAGAGAGAGAGAGAGAGAGAGAGAGAGAGAGAGAGAGAGAGAGAGAGAGAGAGAGAGAAGAGAGAGAGAGGAAAAGTACCTGTTATATAGATAGGAAGGCTGCTGTTTGTGGGGGATGGGTGGGAGGGAAACTGGGGACATTGATGGTGGGCACTTTACACTGGTGGAGGGATGGGTGTTAGAATATTGCATGACTGAAACCCAACCATGAACAGTGTATCTCATGGTGATTCAATAAAATACAATACAATAAACAAAACAAACCAAACCAAACCCACAACTTTCTTTATTAGTCGCTCACTTGGTGATTAGAATAGAACCAGCTCACACAATTCTAACATTCTTCCTGGCTGTTTGGCAGTTGATCAGAAAAAACACACATGGGGACCCTGAGGGTAGTTCCAGGCTCTTTGATTCTTAAGTATGATGTATTATGTCAGTGTGAGAACCCTCTGACCAGTGAAATACTTGTACCAGAATCAAAACTCTGATTTTCTTGGTATCATGCCTACATTTTTACTAATTGCTCAATGTTCTAGAAGCCGACAAAAGTTCTCTTGTTGATCAAATGTCTCTTGTTGATTCAAATGCTTTGAACCCTGAACTTGACTAAGTGGGGACTTCAACTTCTGTCTCTGGTTTTTAGAAGTCAATTTTAGGAAAAATCCAGAGCTGGATTAACTATAGTCCCCAACTTTGTTATCTGATTGCCTTTAATATCTGTTGGGGTTCCCCACCCTTCTCATCCCCTAGATGCCATCTGAATGCAATAGCTTTCCATCAACAAGATTCCTGTTCAATTTAAGAGAAAAAATCACCCTACTCTTTAATAATTTGTCATCTCTGATCCCCGTTCTCTCTGATCCTTAAGGAAAATTATCATTTTCCTTTTTATGTCTGGACTTAAACCCACCTTGTCTCTGCTTCTGCACAACCCTGCTGTAGCAATGTCCTGTCCTGGTAGTCTACTGAAATAAAATCTACATCACTGTTACATCAGGGATTTGGATAATATTGCTTCTTTAATAAAGTTGAGGTATAAAGTGTTCCCTACATTACTAGTGTGGTAAAGACTACAAAACTCATTAAGAAAATATCTGAACAGAAGAATATTTATCCCTAAGACCAGGAGTCTCAGAGACTAGAAAATATCAAGATGGGGGTAAGGAGAAGTGACTCATGAGAGGACTTTTTGAATAGTCCAGAGACTATGGTTCTCAGTGATTCTGGAAAATAGATGTTCTGAAATCAGGCACATTCAGGGTTGTATGGTTGTTGATAGTGTCTCAGAAAAAAAAATCGGTTACATAAATCGGTTAGATAAAAGAGTACAACCTGTATAGAGAAGAGAAAGAAGAGATCTACTTAGAAATAACTCCACAGCTTCTGACGCCATTTTGAAAAAGTAGTCATTCTAGTAATAATAGTAATGCCATCTACTTTTAAGATAAAATAGATGGCATTACTATTCTTCTTAATTGTTCTTAAAAAAAACTCAGATGCTGAATAAGAATCAAGAGCAGGTTAAATTTGGAATAGATTTTCCCAAATTAGGATACCTTGATTTTTTAAGGACTTCACTTAGATGTGAAGGTTATGGAAATAGTTAAACATCCTAAACCTATAATTATGCCCTTTTGCCTTAAAGTTTAACTGTGATCTTGCTTAGAAAAAGCTTTTGTTCTATTTCATCCTCATTCCTGTCACTGCTGTTTTGCTTGCCTGAAAGCAGACAAAAATACAGATTATGGAGGAACTGAGTAAAAATAAAAATAGCAAATTAAACAGCCAGGAAGAAATCTTTAGGAAGTATCTGTTTCCATCTTTCTATGTGACTTTTTTTATTTGGCCAGTAGTCATAATTGTCTTTATTTAGATGTTCATTGTACTTGTCCTCTATCTCACATTGAGTTAAAAATGTTACATTACAAATGAACACTTCAGAGTACAGGTTGAATATCCCAGGCACAGAGACCTTTAATATACCTTTGTGTAAAGGATCTCAAGCATCATTTCTTTTCCTTTAGGCATCAGTTAAAACTAACTGGGTGTGGTCAAAGGAAATGAACACACAATGGCTGGAAAAAAATAATGCATGAGAAGAGTTACGAGAAAGTAAGAACAGAAGTCCCTGACATTTCAAGGGAGAAGTCAGTCCCATCTTAGCAGTTAAGAAAAATAGAGACCTTATATGTCCATTTTTGTATAAGCCTCAGTAAACCTCATCTGCTTCCATGTCTGGTCCATTCCACCAAGACATTCAATGATGAGGACTGTCCTAGTTGACATCATTGCAACTTAAAGGTGTTTTCAATTCTTTCTTTCAGCTTTCAGTATTTTCCAAGGTGAAAAGTTGCTTTCCTGGTTAACAGACTACTCTAGAGTAGCCAGAAACAATTCGATTTCCCCTTTTCCTCCTACCCTCCAAGAAGATATGTCTATTGGCTATCTCCTAAAAGAAATAAGGCTGAAGATGTTATGGCATAAATTTATTTGCAGACAGCTAAAGTGTATGATTAGCTCTTGGCATTCCATTGGTATGATGGATGGGGTTTTAGTTCAGTACACAGCATCACTATAAGAAACATGTGTGTTGACTGCCAAAAAATACAAATAAAAGCTAATGCAATGCACAACATTTTCCTCAGCATTCTCATTAAGGAGTTTGCTGACAAACACAGCTAATGACAATTATTTGCACAGATTAAATTATGTTTATCAAATTATTCAAATAAATTAATAAAAATTACACTGCGGCAAAAATTTCTAAATAACCAAAGAGAGAAAATGCAAACTTTACCAATCAGCAGCCCTGCAGAGTTTCTGCACAGCACTACTAGCAATTGAGAGGTTCCTCACAGGATGCAGCAGCCTTCAAATGAAAGAACACCTTAGACTAAGCACCCTGTTTATGGTACTCCACTATTGTCTATGCACATTCAGGGGATCTCCTTAACAATAACTGAGGGAATGTAGCTCCCCTTCAATACCTGCAGAATCTGAGCAACCAAATACTTCAGTTCTAAGGTAAGAAACTCAAGGCAGAAGGTGAACCTTTGACAACCATTGTTTGGAACAGATATGTTTATGTCTTCTGAAGATTCCTATGTTGAAGACTAAAACTAAAATATGATGGTGTTTGGGGTGGAGCTTTGAGGAGGCAATTAAGGTCAAATGAGGTTATGAGGATTGGTCTTTTATGATGAAATTTGTGCTTTCATAAGAATCACTGAGGAGCCTGTTTGTACTTTTTCTGTCTCTGTCTCTGTTCTGTCCCTCTCTGCCTGATTCTGTGATGACGGGCACAGAAACGACATCAAGCAAACACATGGTGAAATGGCTATGACGCCAGGAGAATAGGCCTCAGATTGAAACATACCCCCATTATGAATCTCTCAGCATTCTGAAAGGATGAGAAATAAATGTCTGAATTTCTGTTCTCTCACCTTAAAGTCTGGATTTTCTTCCTTGGTGGGGGGATAGTTAGCTCGAGCAGCTTAGATGCTTTTTATCTCACTAAAACATTGGAAATACTGAGAATCAATGTGTTAATTTCCTGGTTCTTTATACTTTCCACCTTTCCAGCAAAAAGAAATCTATTCAGAACCAGCTTACTACCATGGAATATGCTCGGTGCCAGAGATACAAAAATAACAAGACATTTTCAAGTTCTTCACATTTTGATGGTGTGGAGGAAGGGAAAATGACTCACATAGGAAGATCATTATAATTTGATAAATGCTATAATCAGAGTATCAAACAAAGGACTTTGGAAGCACTAGCTCATTTAGGAATTCAGGGAATGCTTCCCAGAGGAGAGACATTTTGGGCAACTTTTTTAGCTGATTCCCTGTGAGGCTTGAGACCCATCTACTCAGATATACCCAAAGAACACAGGCCAAGGATGTCACTCAGGCAGCATGCTTAGTGCTTAGACTACAACACTGGCATTTCAGTGGACATCAGCAGAGCTTCTGTCTACCACCCATAGGCCCCCCAAGCTCCCAGGTTGTTTCTTGATTTTTGACCCAAAACTAAGTCTCTGAGCATAGAGGGGATAGAATAAGGACTCCAGCTAATTCTACTGAGACTCACTCAACATAGAAAAACAATGGCTCAGGATGCAAAAGGAAAAAATCTTTGTATATAAAATTGGAAAAAAAGTATTTTTTTTTGGTGGGAGGAGGTTTTACCAACATCTGGTGGTACTCAGAGCTTAGTCCTGACTCAACAATCATACGTGGTGGTACTTGGGAGGCCATATGGGACCATATCAGGAGCTGGGGATCAGATGGGGGTTGACTAAGTAAGTACTTTATGGGTAGATAATTCTTAGGCTAGATTTCTCGTACACCCCTTTTCTTGTTCCTTTACTCTTCAATTTTCTCCTTTTGGCATGAAATTTCCTTGTCACTTTACTTTCAAAGCATCCATGGAGTTAATGCTGCTTTGTGAGTAAAATGTTTTTCCCTTTCTTTCTGAATGAATCACCAGGGCATCATCTATTTTGTCAAATTCAGACACTTCTATTCTTCTTTTTTTTACCTAAAAGATTGTACAGTTAGCTAATAAGAGAGAATACTGTAGAACACAAGGCCTGGTGCTACATGGAGACGAGGCCCCGTCTCCCACACCTTGCTTCACCTTTGTTTTTTCAGATTATCTTCCTGAATTCTACTTAGTGGTCATCAGCACATGGTATCTTAGTTCTTCCAAAATGATTGAACGTAAAAGATAAAGTTATGCTGTGCGTTTTTCCTAGCTTGGAGCTCAAATTCTCCTTCTCTTTGGGAGTTTGTCATTTAATCTTTTTTGCCTCACTTCTTCTATAAGTTAAAAATATTAAATTTACCTGCCCAGAACCAAGTTTTATGAACATTACACGGTGCTGTTAGTCAACTGTTTAGCACATAGAATGTGCCAGCTAACAGCTCTGCGGTGTGCTGGGCACGAGCTCTCCTGTGAACATCTGTGCCACTTGACCCTTCCTGTGAGTCTCTTTTCGTGACAAATTGTGTCATATTGCTTCACTGCACCTGAGGGAGTCACAGGAAAGAACGTAAATTATCGAAGCCAAAATTTTCACCATTTCTTTCTGTGAAATAAGAATGAGGCATAGCAATGCTATGTTATCTGAGTCCTTGATGCAAATTGAAACCAGGAAGATTAAGTAAAAAGCTTGATAGAAGACCAGATAGCAACCCAGGAGGCCACTGGTAAATTGGCATGCTTCCTTGGAAAGAGAAAAAGAACATGTGGCAGATTGTCACATCTGCCTTCAAAATCGTTTAGAAATTCAAGTTCTCCATCTTTCATTATCTTGCTTCTCACACCAAGACATTTCATCTCACTTTACTCTTTTTTCAGTTTCTTTTTTCCATTCTTTGGAAAAATTGAATCACTGTGAGATACAGTTACAGAGTTGTTCATGATTGGGTTTCAGTCATACAATGTTCCAAAGCCTGTCCCCTCAGGAGAACACATTTCTACCACCAGTGTCCCCAGTTTCCTTCCTGCCACCACCTCCTCCCCAGACGACTTCTACAGCACACACTCTCCTCTTTCACCTCTTTCTCCTTCTCCTCCCCTCTCCTCCCTCCCTCCCTCCCTCCCTCCCTCCCTTCCTTCCTTCCTTCCTTCCTTCCTTCCTTCCTTCCTTCCTTCCTTCCTTCCTTCCTTCCTTCCTTCCTTCCCCTCCTCCTCCACCTCCTCTCCTTTCTCCTCCTCCTCCTCCTCCTCCTCCTCCTCCTTCTTGCTTTTCCTGCTCCTCCTCCTCCTCTGCCTCCTCCTCCTCCTCCTCCTCTTCCTTCTTTTCTTCCTTCTTCCTTCCCTTTGGGCATTATGGTTTGGAATACAGGTACTGAAAGGTTATCATATATATACCTTGACCTACTTAAACCACTCAGTTTTTTCAACTATCATATTGAAAAAACAGGGTATGAGACTAATTTTTTTACTTTTTAAACTTCTCCACCCAATTCCCCTCCATCTTATTGCATGAATTTCTCTTTATTGTCTACTTTAGTTGTTCCTAGATTTTCCCATCTGCTTCCTCTTTATACCTCTTCTAACCCCCTTTTCGACATGGAAGTCAGAGTGATTCTTTACAAAGTTGAATCAGATTTATCCCTTTTCCCTTAAGTCTTCCAGTAATTTTCTATATTATTTTCTATATTATTTGCTCTAGAGTCATGCAGTCTCCATGCTTGAGTGGGGGAGCTGACTTGCTTTCCCAGATTCTTCTCACTGTTGCTCCAGCTGTCTACTCTCTCATTCTTAGAATGTCCTGAACCATCCTACCTTGGAGAATCCAAACATAACCTTTTCCCTGAAAAGCTTCTATACCAGGGGTCACTGACTTACTCCATCATACTTAAGCCTCAGTCTAAAGACTGTATTGAAAATATATTTTCTGGGATTAATATTTCCCCGATAGCTAAGCAATTTCATTTCCTTGATCTTCTGCTATTCAATATGCTCATTGGCTTTCTAACTTTTCTATAACTTATACTAATTTATTTATAAATTTATTTGTTCTTTTTTACTGTTTATCACCAGGAACCTCACCATAAATTCCAGACTAAGTCTTTTTTAACTTATATATCCACCAGTGCAGGGGATATGACCTGACATTAGTGAGGATTTAATGGATGATTGCTGAATAAATAAATAAATATAAGTACAATGAATCCTATACTTAGAATGACCTTTTGAGTAGAGCTCCTGAGTAGTTTGTGTACTTAAAAAAGAAACTGATATAAACTTGTGGTAGTCAATGGGAATTCTAATGACATGAAATCTGAGAGTAGAGAATTAAGCATGAGAAATGGAAAAGGTAAAGCATGTTGGGGTGAAGAAAAGCAAAACGCAGTTACACAAAGATAATATGCTTGTAGTAGGCAGTTGAAGAACTGATTTTTTTTATCATGTTTTGCATTCAGCTGGCATTTTGTCTACATGCCCAGGATGTCAGCTCTCACTTTAACCTTCCCAAGTTTCTAGACACCCACACTAAACACAGAAATCTTGGACGCACCCGAGTTTCTGTGTTGTGTGCATTATTTCTGCATAACCAACGAGCGCACACAGCATCTCTAAGTAATTGCATTGATCATCCCACTTGCTCTGTGGCTACATACTCCCATGATGAGGCTGCAAACAAGGCCTCAAGACCAGGGCAGTCTGCCTGTTTGCAGACTGTCCTGGGAAGGATTTGATCTAAGTTGACAGCAGCTGTTCCTTCATAGCTTTAGACTAGGATCTCAGATTCTTGTGGACGTCTTGAATGTGGCAGCTTATTTCATGAGTCTCATGACGGGGGGTGGCACAGTGACTAAGAGCACTTTCCTTATGAGCTTGAGGACATGAGTTTGATTCTCAATGTCTCCCAGATGTCCCAGGCACAGTCCTAGGCTCAATGTGCTGTGTGATTGGCCACAGATAGTGCAATCTCTGGGGAATACAGTGTAGCTGAGGTATGTGGCTCTTGGTGGTATGCTAGCCCCATGACCAGGAGTGTGCTTCCTGTCGTTTATGTATGTGAGCACCACAACAACCCATAGCAAGCCCCATACCAGAATTGTTGGGTGCATACAATGGCATGACTGAGCTGAGGTCCCTGGGGAGAATGTGTGCAAGCATCACAGCTCAAGTGTGTGACCTCACCTGTGCATCCCACTGCATTTGTGAGCACCACAAACAGACAGCATTTGTAACCTGTAACTCCAGTCGTTGCAACACCAGCAGCAAAAAGGGAAGGGAAGGGGGTATATAGCTCCTGTAATTATATCACACTACCATTTTCCATATTCTGTCAGAAGCAATCAATAGTTTCAGTTCATAGTCACTTAATCACTTAATCACTTAACTTCCCGTTAGTCGTCGATTTGCTCGAGCGGGCACCAGTAACGTCTCCATTTGTCCCTGTCGCATGCTAGTGTAGCCCAATGGCATCTGTTCGCTCCGGGAACATGAAGGGCCTCAAACCAATCGTTCATGATCTTGACGAAGAAGTCTGACCATCTGGTAGGTGGGCGGCCACGCGGTCTTTTGACATCCCGTGGAATCCAATCAGTAACAGCTCTAGTCCAACGGTCGTCTTTAAATCTCATTACGTGACCAGCCCATCTGATTTTCGACACCTTGGCAAATGAGACAGCGTCCCTGATCCTTGATCATCGACGGATGTCAGAACTCCGGATTCTTTCTCTCATTTGAGTGAAACGTGATATTCCAAGCATAGCTCTTTCTATTCTTCTTTGGGAGACCTGAATAGCATTCTCATCCTGTTTGCGTAGGGCCCAGGTCTCTGAGGCATACGTTAATGCAGGAAGAACAGTGGAATCAAAGATGTGCCCGGAGCCGGAGGTTCTTCGTCCTCTTAGCTATTTCTTCGACGTTCTTGAAGGCGTTCCAAGCCGCTCTCTTCCTCCTGCACAGCTCGGGTGCCAGGTCATTTGTCATGTTGACCTCTCGATCTAGGTACACATAGCTGTTGCATTCGGAGAAGGTCGTTCCATTGAGAGCGAATGGGGCGTCAGGAACAAGGCTGTTTCTCATAAACATTGTCTTCGTGAGATTCAGCTGTAGTCCTACCTTTCCACACTCACGGTCAAAGTCGGCCAGCATTTGTGCCGCTTGGCTGATGTTTGGTGTTATTAAAACAATGTCATCAGCAAAGCGGAGTTGGTGTAGTTGCCGACCATCTATCTTCACTCCCATTCCTTCCCATTCCAGTCGTTGCATGATGTTCTCGAGGGTGGCACTGAAGAGTTTCGGTGAAATGGTATCACCCTGCCGCACCCCTCTCTTGACGTCAACGATCACGTCTTTGTAGAATGGTGAGATCCTGGTAGTGAATCCGCAATACAGCTCACGGAGGATCCTGATGTATTGGGCTTGAATGCCCTGATTGGCAAGGGCTTCAATGACCGCTTCTGTCTCAACAGAATCAAAGGCCTTCTTTAAATCAATGAACGTTAAACAGAGCGGCATCTTGAACTCCCGAGAAACCTCAATGAGCTTGGTTATCATGTGGATATGGTCGATGGTGCTGAATCCTTTGCGGAACGCTGCTTGCTCGCATGGTTCATAGTAACAGGAGGAAAATATACAAAGGCATGAACACTGAAAGATAGGGTCAGTGTGGGCCAAAGTAGAAGTCACTTGTCATAGTATTTTAAAAATATTTTGGCTATGAGTATAAGCCTATGAGAGGGTGTAGTTCAAAAGAAGGATGTTAAGTACCACATATCTGAAGATACAACTCAGAGAAGCAGGTGGTTGAGTATAGAGATAACCATCATGATATTTTTATATTTTGAAAATATAAAGAAAATTTGAAATAATAATTCATGGGGAATGGGATAGAGTTCTTAATCTAGTTGTAAATTTGGTTCCCAAGGGCATTTGAATTTTAGGTGTCCAGTATATTCCAATAATTGGATTTTTAAGAACACTTATACATATTGTCATTACCTTTTATGACAATTTTTCTTTTTGAGGTATGATATGTATAGGAATCATAAATGCTGCCAAAGAGATGGAGCAACAATTTTTTTTAGAAATTTAGAGAGAGGAGGTTTTGTAAGACTTTGCATCAATGCATTTCTGTGGAAGAATTGTACTAAGTTCTTTTATAGTTCCTATTGGCTGAAGGTCTAAACTAAAAAGGGAAGCAACATGTCTGGTGATCTGGTGTTCATTCTGTACTTAATCAGCCCTCAGATTAAATTAGAAAACATTTTTATAATTGAATTAGTGCTAGTCTTTTTTTTTCCTTTTTGAGTAACACCCAGCGATGCTCAGGGGTTACTCCTGGCTCTGCACTCAGCAATTACTCCTGGCGGTACTTGGGGGACCATATGGAATGCTGGGATTCAAACCCAGGTCGACTGCATGCAAGGCAAGAGCCCTACCCATGATGGCTGTGCTATCACGCCAGCCCCAGTATTAGTCTTATATAACAGTAGTGTGTATCCCTTTGTTGTAGAACTGAGTTGACTTGAGTAGTCTGTCTACCAGGAATTGTGCTAGTGTTTTCCCAGGTACTAATCTATATATTATTTAAAGGACTCTGGTGATATGAAAACTCAGGAAGGCTGCTCAAGAAGCTTAGTTCACTAAAACTTTCCTATATAGAGAGGCCAGATTATTTGAAAACATATGAGGATAATAGGTTTGACTATTATCAGATAGAAAGTGGTAAATTATATTTCATACATAAATGTGACATCATATGTAATGGTGTTTGGTGGATCACATGGTGCTAGGGATTGAACTTGATCAACTGCATAATCTCTCTGACCCTGTACCCACATTATTACAATGAGTATGCCCAGTCCCTAGAACCATCTCATATAGGTTAGGGTAGTGAGGAGGTTGGGAAGGGCATGGGTATACTTAGACTCTTACATTTGGGTGTTCAAAAAAAAATCAGAGCTACATGCCACTTCATTTTAGGAAGATTATTTTTGTTCAGAATAGAATTTCCGAAGTTGGGATATGTTACAATTTCTAGGACAATTAAATCACTCAGAACACCATGTTTGCTTATTATGTCAGATGACTGAGGTGTTTCACTGTAATATTAGTAAAACAAACAGTGAAATAAGGAATACTTTTGGGGACTGGACGTTTGTGGATCAAACTCTTACTGTGGTTTCAGAAATAGTTATGTATAGTGGGGGATTTGTCATTGGTTACAAAACAGAGAACGAAAAGTTAGTTCATCCATTTACAGTCCCCAAACACATATTTCCTTGAAGTATCATAATCACCTGATGTCCTAGCAGGATCTGTACATTTCTTCTGAAAAATTTCAGAGAGATTCTGGTTTTTGAGATGTGGGAAGTTGATATTTAGTATGTTTCCCAAGTCTTCAGTATCATGCCTTTCTGTGGTAGATAGTCGACACACATTTGTTTAGGCAATGAAGGGAAAATTGTGTTCAGGATAGTTTTAACTGAATATATATTATCATATTTAAGTACTTTGAACAGTTTTTGTCTTTAGAATAATGAGTCAATCACAATTAGCACAATTGCTTCACAATTAGTTCCAATTGTGTCTATTTTATGATTTTTTAAAAAAGAATGCTTCTTATATGGCAGGTAAATTGGGGATTGATGCTGGTATAATGTGAAAAAGGTATTGATTCATGTATGATTTAATCAGGGTGTAAATCTTTTTAAAGTAGTTAGGGTGAGTTCTTTTGCAACTAGAAGAAATCCTTAGCCATGTGTGTAGTTATTATGAAAAGAACTGGGACAATAGAAGTGTCTTCCTTTAAAGCAATCGTGTTAAGCTGCCACAAATGCAAATACATATAGAGGAGATGCCTTGATATTTCCTCCTGGATGAAAACAGTGACTCAGCAGAATACACCACAGTTGCTATGACTTTTACTTTGGTAAGCATGACTCTTTTAAAAGCAAATGCTTTCCAGGAAGACAACTCAAAAGAAAATGTGTAGAGGCAAGGTTCAAGTTGCAAAGAACCATGATTGTAAATACCAATGGGGATGTTACAGATGTACTTGCATTTTGTATTAGGAGCGATACTGTTCTTACGCTGTGGATTTGGTAGGTTTTTACTCCTTGACTCCCATGCTATTTTTCCCCAGAGACAATGCTATTTTCACCACGTAATCTCAAAGCATGCTACTTCCCATTACTTCCCCCAAACATATATATAGCTTGATAGCAGGAATGTTTAATAAAAGACAGTAATATAATAATTAAGAATTATGTTCTAGACTTTTTCCCCTCTGGTGAAGCCCAGGTTCTCTCTTGAACACGTATCTCTCTCTCTTCTCTCACATTTCTCTAAGTAAAAATTTTAAAATAAAACTGTTGTCTTCACTAAAAAAATACAGTTTCAAAGTCAAATTGCTTCTAGCTAACTATCATTTTTTTCTGTTTCCAAGACATAGAAGCTTGAGCATGACACAGTGTGTTCTACAGTTTCATAGCCACAAAGACGAAATGAGGATTAATAATAATTTTGGTCCCATTGGGCTGGTGTGTAGTTATATGAGTTGATGTAGTAAAGGATTTAAAACAGATACGTTGTAGACATTCCCCTAATGCTAATCATTATTGTGAAATAAAGCACCCCTTTCTCCAATTAAGCCACATTAGAGAGAGTTCTTTTCTGCTATTCAGAGACCTGGCACAGTTTCATAACTGGGCTTGGTAGAGAAATTCCCCGATGACTTGACTCATAGTTTTTTTGTAGGAATTTTCGGATCCTGTCTCCTTTTAAATTTGTATTCATGATTGCCACGACCTGTTTTTCAAATTTCCTCTGGCTAGAGTCACTAGACTGTGACTTAAATTAAATTAGAACTTTAAAACTGATTTCCTCCAGTTACTCGTACTCTATCCAGTAGAGTCATCACATACGTACTGCTCTTATTTGACATTTTCTCTTACTCCTTTTCTTGATAAATTATGACCCATTCTGCCACTTCGCTTCTATGTGAACTTGATACAGTGTAATAGAAACAAGATGTAATATCCAGAAAGTGATCTATCATAAACACAGCTAAAATTGTAAAACACATGTCCAAAATTAAATAATGTAAAATTAAAGTAGACTTTTTATTTTTCTAAGGAAGAAGCTGATGAAGCCAAAGATTAAGGCAAGGACAAAAGTCCTATAGTATCTTAAATAGTATTTGTATTCTTGGGAGCTTTGTGGAAGACTGGATGCATTCTGTGTAGGAGTTTACTTAAAGGGTAGATCTTTGTTGGTGTGTTCATTATTTACTTGTATTTTTAATGTTGCCATTCATTGTCCTAGCTAAGTAAGTTCTTTTTATATGAATATGCCAGACACAGTAACAACAAGTCTCACGAAGGAGACATTACTGGGCCCGCTCGAGCAAATCGATGAACAACAGGAGGACCGTGACCGTGACCATGATGAATATTTTATTATATTATTTTTATGTGAGTATTTTAAAGTGAATTGAAAAAATGGCTGTCTACTTCTACTCTTACTGGATTAAGGCTGATAATCAAGGCCAGTGATAAAAAGATCGCAGTGATCCATAGATGTTTTTTGGAAATACTCATTAATAAAAAAGAAAGATTGCAATCTCTGAGAATACATTACTGTATACAATCTGCTTCCTTCCATCATGGTACATGGGAATATTATGATTAAAACCAAGCAATATAGTAGAAAACAGGCATATGCAGACAAGAGTTGCCTGTTTTTAAATTCTCTTTAGGGCAGGCTTCTCTGATATGAATGTACATGAATAAATTGCAGTAAGGGGAAAAATAAGTTACATATTAAACACCTATGTTATTCCCTGACATTAAGTATGACTATTTCACTTAATTCCTCTATCTTTACACACACACACACACACACACACACACACACACACACACACACACCCCAACGCTGTGAATGTAAGCTTTATATTGCTATTTTATAACTAAGAGATGAGGCTCAGTGGGAAATGGGCATTGGTGGAGGGATGGGTATTTGATCATTGTATAACTGAAACCCAAGCACAAAAATTTGTAAGTCTACAACTGTACCCCATGGTGTCTCACTAATAAAAATTAAAAAAAAGAATAAGTGGACAGTGAGGATTTATGCCTGACTTCTTGTTACTCTTAAACCTTGCTTTAGAGTCTTCCTTTTCCCATTCCTTCACTGCTGCTGTACCTCTCCTTCTTGTTGACATCCCTGTCTCAGATAAATTGGATGATACTCCAAATCAGTTTTCTCAATGTTACCCTCTACAAGTCGAAAATGTAAGGATATGTGGTCAGATCCAGAGTCACTGTATCGAATCTGTTGACTGACTAGAGGGCACTTTAGGAATGCCTCTGCCTTTACCATTTCACTATCCTCCTTAACTGACAGCTCAGTCTTGTATGCTCAAGATTGAACTCAATTGTTCAAATACGATTTTGGGAATAATGGGAGTGACTCAGTTTCCCAGAATGGTTCCAAGATAGCTAAATTCATAAGACTTTGGGCTGGAGTGATAACAGGGCTGGAGCGATAGCACAGTGGGCAAGATGTTTGCCTTGCACGCAGCCAACCCGGTTGGCCCACGTTCGGTTCTTCTGCCCCTCTTGGAGAGCCTGGCAAGCTACCGAGAGTATCTCGCCACTACAGCAAAGCCTGGCAAGCTACCCGTGATGTATTCGATATGCCAAAGACAGTAACAACACGTGTCACAATGGAGACGTTACTGGGCTCACTTGAGCAAATTGATGAACAACTGGAGGACAGTGCTACCTTGAAATATAAGATCAAAATCCCATTTGGTTTCGTTTGCAGTGAGAAGTAAACTGGCCAATATTTGTATTCTTTCTAGACATGTTCTTTTTGGGGGGTGGGTCACTCCCAGCGATGCACAGGGGTCACTCCTGGCTCTACACTCAGGAATTACCCCTGGTGGTGCTCAGGTGACCATATGGGATGCTGGTAATCGAACCTGGGTTGGCCACGTGCAAGGCAAACACCCTACCTTCTCTGCTATTGCTCCAGCTCTAGACATATATATTAAGTCACATTATAACCATAAAATGCTGAAAATGATGAGATAATTGGGACAAGAGAATTCACATATTATGAGTATTGATGGCATTTGATTTATCAACATCTAGTACCTCTGTTCTAAATATATACATGATATACTGATGAATTTAGTTGAGCCCTGGGGCATTTAAATTAGGTAGGCATTGTGAATGCTGCTTGTTATTTATTAATTTACTGTTTTTCTATGTGCTTATGTTGATTGCAGGTCAGCTTTCAATTTACTGATTATTCACATTTTATTTGACCCAGGGAGTCCTTCTAGAATTTAATGTGACCTTGCATGAAGTGTTTCAGTGAAATCTTTGTTAATTGTTTAGTTAGAATTTCTAGTAGAAATCTTATTTTTTTTTAAGCCTGAAAATAAGTTGTGGGTTCAATTAAGGAAGTTTCTCTGCATCTCGAAGTCATAGATAACAGACTGATTTTCAAAAGAAAATAGAACTTATTTCTCTGAACAGAGGTGGATGAAAGATTACATTTCCGGAAATAATACCCATTAAGATTTAGTGAGGTATTAATAATGGGGAATTATATTAGATTTTGCTTCAGGAATTTCTATCATAATGAGAATCCTCACCTATGAAGCAACTTTTCTCAGAACATGCCTTATGTGAAGAAAATGTAGTCAATGGTTACCTTTGGGGTAAGATTCAGAAAGCCTTGGGAAAAATCCTAGAAAAATCTTCAATTATTTTTTCTCGCCATCTACTATTATTTAACTTTTGAGACTAATTTCTTTGTATCCTAAAATTCTTTCCATCAAAATATCTTTCTTAGAGTGTTAATATACCTGGGATATTTAATATATTAGATCAGTTTCTTTAAAATGTGGATTTGGTTAAATAAGGTCCAGTGATAATTCAGCTAGCTGAGAATTCATATATACAAATTAAATTAAAATATAAATTATAATATATAAATTAAATTTTAATATAAAGTTAAAATATAATAATAGAGTATATACATATTTTGGATGGTGTAAGTGATTTTTAAATGAGTAATTTTAATTTAAAACATTAATTTGTTATTATTTTGATATCTGGCATTACTACTTTATTTAAAATAAAGTAATTAATGAAATTATTAATAATAGTATCCTCTAATAAAGGTAAAACACTATTAGTCTATTAAGTTAGCCAACAAACAAGGTTTGTTAAATGTTTAAAGTGCAAAAAGAGATGGAAGAAATGAGTTGCAAGAAAGGGTAATGGAAAAGGATTGCAACTTATTATTATAAATCATTATTATCTGGATGATTACTGATCTGAGGCAAATGGGTGTGTAAATTCTGCTCATGGGGTGATCAGATTGAAATCAAGTTTCCTTACAACAATTATTTTCTGAGTTTGAATTAAAGATCAGTTTTGTCCATTTACTTGTCCCTTACAGGAAAGTATTGAATGACTTTGATTCCCAGTAGTGAAGAATAGGATACATTTGTCTATTGCAAGAGATTAAAGTTGTTTGGAGTGATTTTTCATCATAGAATCGCATAGTAGCTTACTTTTTCTTTTTAGGAGTTTGTGGATTGATTGCTTACATACAGACTAGGTTTAGAAGATTCTTAGGTATTGATTTAAGAGTCTCAAGCTATATAGATCTGAGAAATATGTTTTCTTTTCTCCTCAAATGGATATACACTGTTGAGTTTAATCTAGCCTCCTGAGCTTAGGCTACTATTTGAATGAATTTCTGTAAGAAGTAAATGGCTAAAGACTGGGAGAATTCTGATGTTTACCAACTTTGATCAGGACTGTTAGTTAATAAAATAAATGTTTCTGAAAACATTTTATTTGACTAAGAGTTTGTATGAGTGAGCCAAAATCCTGGTTGAAATGACTTTAGGAATTATCGTGCTGTTTCTATATCTGTGTATAATTGACCTCAATGAAGCTGACAGAGGCAATTCATTGCACATATTTTGGTGACTTTTTTTCCTAAGAAATCTTCAATATAGATTGATGTATCTGCAGATACTTATGGTGGCATTGAGAATCATATTTTTAATTTCTTTCATGCCAGAAGCACATTCCTCACTATCCTCCCACTAGATCAATGAGTCTGAAAAATATTTGGGCCCCAGATTTTTGCTTTGGTAGAAAACCTGTCTCACAAATTTCTGTCAGAATTTTTGCATTCTATTTTGTTCTGAGATACAGACTTTGCAATATTCATAGCCACAGGTACCACCAGACCACCTGTAATTTACTTATTTATGCTATATGATCCAAATGGATAGCTTAAAGGCATAGAGACATCTATATTTTCTATCAGAGAATGCAGTGTTTGCTATCAGAATTCATGTTTTTTGAAAAAAGAATGAATATTATTATTTCAGAGAACGAAAGGGTAAAGATCTATTAAAATGAAGTTAACTTAGAAGGATTACAAACTAAGTGTATTTATCTTTGGTAGTAATCAATCCTAGTATATGCCATAGATCTATAAAAGATTGGCCTCAGAACTTACTATAGGGACTTTGTCCTTTCCTCTACAAATTGCTCCGTTCCACCAAAGCAAAGACACTATTCCCCACTGAGAACTAAATAAATGACAAGCTTGAGTGGTGAAAAATAAATTCCTTCTCTGAGTTACTATTGTATAAACTCAAGAGATCATACATTGCTCTCCACATACTGGAAACTTACAACACTTACCACTTTGAACACTATGAACATTTGAGAAGTAACTTGGGTAACTAATTGCAAAGGAAATAATAATGGGGACATTAGTTCTACCACGTTCACCACAAATGATGATGAACCTTAGGGATATAACTGTTTGACCTATGGGACCCTTAAAACTTTCATTTCTGTTATTATAATTGAAATACTTTTTATGCAAGTCAATGGTTTCTGGTAATTAGGGAGCAATTTATTCATGTACTTTATTTTCACATCTATAAGAATACAAATGTGTAAACAATGATATACATTATCATACGCATATATTATCTGAAATTTCTGGCAACTGCGTAAATCAGCTCATTAAAGAATAACAAGTCTATAAGAATGCGAAATTACATAATGATATACACAATAATATACATATATTAACAGAAACTTCTGGCAACTGTGACTCAGATTATTAAAAATAACAAAATTGAAGCTAATAACTTATTTGCTGAAAGTGGGTCTTTTAGTTATTCTAGTTAGAATTCATAAGTAACTCATATTCTATTTCTTATCTTCACTGACCTGCCGGAGCTGATATTTGAATTGTAGTCTTTAATATTTAAAAAAATAGTCTTTTTTGGGTGGTCTGGGCATAATATGTCTAGCAATGTAGAGGGAAGTGGAACACATCATCATGTGATGGCATAATGTTTTCTTTTTATATCACTGTATCACTGTCATCCCATTGTTCATCGATTTGCTTGAGCGGGTGCCAGTAACATTTCCATTCATCCAAGCCCTAAGGTTTTAGCAGCCTCTCTTTACTTGTCCTTCCCAACAGTGCCACAATGGAGACTCTTTCAGTGCCAGGGAATTGAGACCCATTATTGTTACTGTTTTTGGCATATCGAATACACCACTGGGAGCTTGCCAGCTCTGCCATGTGGGCAGGATACTCTTGGTAGCTTGCTGGGTTCTCTGAGAGGGAGAACTAGACTATAAGAAGTCGCACAGCTGCGAATGGGGTCCTGCAATTCCAGGAGCTTTGTTTTATAGTCTCTGGATTTTGGCCGTTGTTGGGATTGCTTGGCACTGGGGCAATCTGTGGGTGTGACTGCCAAGCCACTGGAAAATGGGGGATCTAGGTGGAAAAGGCCCAGTCCCAATCTGAGCGGTCTCAGCCCCAGGTCCCAGACACCTAGGTTCCTCTGCTGGTTCTTTTATGCATGAAGCTCATCCAAGAATGTGGGGAGTGGCCTTGAGCATGGTTGTGGCTGGGTTCTTTTTATACATATGTTTATATATGCACATATGTATATCTATAGTTGTAAATACATGGAGGCCATGTTAGTGGGGCTTAGGACCCCAGGAGACTCTTAGGGATGCTTGACTTGTTAAAACTCAGCCTGGCAGTGCTGGGGGCCACGAAGACTCTACCCATCAGTGCCTGGTAGGTCTTGAACATGTCATTTAAGGTCTTGAACATGTCATTTAAGGCCTTGAACATGTCAAGCCAGTGTTCTACCTCTTGAACTTTTCTCTCAGGTCCTTAATCTATTCTTAAGTATCAAAATTGAAATACAGCATACTAAAGTGTTTTTCTTTGTAGATAGCACCAAATGATACCGTATTACAGGAAAGCCATTTTTCTCTATACATCTATACTAGTGTTTCCCAAAGTGGGCAATACCATCCCTGGGAGGGTATTAGAGTGGTGAGGGGGCAGTAGGAGTCTGGGGGTGCAATTGGGGGGAACTTACTGTTTGTTTGCTTTAAAGAGATTACATTTCTAGGGAAATGCTGAGTTATTTTTCTGAAAAAAGGGGTTATAGACCAATTATGTTTGGGAACCACAACAGCCTACATTAATCTTTTTGTTTCTTTAATCTAGAGCAAAGCTTATTGACTCAGTATCAGGAGTATTGTGTATTGACCTTTGTATTAATGTGAGCAGATTTTCCTTGACTCTGTCGTTTTTACTTGCTACAGGTCCCTGCTCACTGTCAACAAACCCTTCAGTGTCTCCCTTGCCATCACCCTCATGACTCCCCACATCCACATATCTGAATGTCTTCCTTCATCCCTGAAATGTCTTCCCTTTCTCACTGCTTTTGCATACATTCTTCCCTCCCACAATTGAATTACTGTGAACTGCAAGGTTACAAAGTTATTTATGATTGCTTTTCAGGCCTAAGATGTTCAAGCACCAATTCCGTCACCACTGTCCACTTCCTTCTTCCAATGTCCCAACTTTCCTTTTCCCCCTTTTTGGTCATGTACTTTATACTTCTGTTACTGATATGGTATTGTACATCTTTCTTTACCCTCTTCCAGCACCCAGTCCTTGTCCATAGTGATCACTAACTTCTATCCTTGTTGTAAAAGTCCTTTCCCTGACCTATTTCCTCTTCCTCCAAAGTAGCAAGCATCTAGTTAAGGACGGGTTATCCTGCTCTCTGTTTCTATTGCTTTTGGGCATTATTTGTTCCCCTACTATGCTGGGGTTTTTTGTATGCTGCATTTTAAAAATATTTTTATAGCCCTGACCCATGTGCCTCACACGCCCCTGCCCCACGTAATGCCCCCACCGCTGGGCAGTAGGACAGGACTGGAGACTGGCATCTGGGACTGACTGGGGGTATGGCATCTAATGTAGGGGCGTGGCCTCCATAGAAGTGGGCGTGGCCTTCTGTGAGCCGCAGTTATATTCCCCTCCTCAGTGCTCTGGACTCACATCCCAACTTTCATCACCTAATTCTGTGTAAAACAGCCCGGCCACCTCAAACACAATAGGACAATAGTCCACTGGCATATTCCAATTTCACCAAAATACCAGTGTACACAAGAAGCTGTACAAGTCCAACATAAAAAAAATCCTCAAAAGCTTCACCAGATGCTTAGCATAAATCACAGAGTGATGAATGAGAGGAAGGACATAACCTAGAAAGGGAGAAAGGTAACCACCATCGACTGAGAGCCCATCAAGAATCATTTCCTGCAATAAGAGGGAGTGGTGCTAGTGAACTGGATGGTTTCATCTCTACAACCACAACAACATGAAGAAACAGCGCAAATCTCCTCTCTGAGGAGAGGATGAAGAAAACAGTCCAGAAGCCGCAACAGGGATTACCCACAAATACAATCTCTCTGATAAAGAATTCTGAAATAAAATGCTGAGGATGTTCAAGGAACAATGGAGCAGACATCCAGTAAATTATGAGAGGACATTGAAGAAACAGTGGAACAGACAGCAAACAAAATACAGGAAAAAATGAAGAGAGAAATAAGAAAGCTACAATCAGAAGTGTCACTGATAAAATTTTTGCTAGATGAAATAAAAAACTCAGTGGGTGCCCTCAACAGTAGAATGGCTACAACTGAAGACAGAATCAGTGAGCTGGAAGAAGAACTGCAAGAATCATACAGGCAACAATAAACAATGGGAACAGGCGTCAAAATAGCTCTAAGGCAAATCAGAGAACGAGGGTATGATGTCAAGAGAAACAACATCAGAATCATTGGAGTACCAGAAGGACAGGGAGGCAACCCCAATGATAAAGCCACAATTAAAGAAATCATTGCTGAAAAGTTCCCAGAGTTAGAGAATGCAGACATCCAGATCCAAGGAGCCAAAAGTGTGCCAGCTAAAAGAGATCTTAATAGAAACACTCCAAGGCATATCATAGTCAGAATGATGGATGGCGTGGATAGAGACACAATACTGCAAGCAGCAAGGACAAAGAAAGAAATCACATACAAAGGAGCACCCCTGAGATTTACAGCAGACCTTTCAGAAGAAACCCTCCAAGCCAGAAGACAATGGTGGGACATAGTGAAAAAACTCAATGCAATGAATACCTCACCAAGAATACTTTACCCATCTAAGCTCTCACTCAAACTCGGAGGAACGATTTACCACTTTGTAGATAAACAACAGCTCGAGAAATTCATAGACTCAAAACCAAACCTAAAATAAGGACAAAAGGGGCTCCTGCAATATAAGAACGAAATCTACAAGCACAACTCCCTACAGAAAGATGGCACAAAACCCCATGACAATAACCTTTCTCAATGTCAATGGTCCACAAGAACCAATTAAGAGACACAGAGTGGAAAAATGGATTCAGAGACAGAACCCAACATTCTGCTGCCTACAAGAAACACATCTAACAGTCAGAGCAACCACAGACTCAAAGTCAAAGGATGGAAAACAATCCTGCAAGCAGACAACTCCATCAAAAAAGCTGGGGTGGCCATACTAATATCTGATAACAGATTTCATATTGAAAAAGATTAGAAGGGACAGCAAAGGCCATTTTCTATATATCAATAGAAAGAAATCCCATTCCTGAACATATACATATCCAACAAGGGACCAGCTAAATACTTAAAACAATTGCTGACAGATCTTAAGGACATTGCTAGCAATACAGTAGTAGTCAGAGACTTCAACACCACCTTATCAACCCTCAATAGATCAACGAGAATAAAACTCACCAAGGAAACATTGGCTTTAAAGGAAGAAATAGATGAGAGAGGACTAATAGATCTTTACAGGGCTTTATACCCCAAAAAGAAAGAATAGATACATTTCTCCAGTTCACACAGAACATTTTCCAAAATAGAACACCTACTGGGTCACACAACATCTCAATAGAATTAGGAAGATAGAAATTGTATCAACTATCTTTTCAGACCATGATGCACTGAAGATAGAAGTTAATAACATACAGAAACGGAAATCTAAATCAAACACCTGGAAACTAAACAACTCAATGTTGAACTATGAGTGGCTCAGGAAAGAAATCAAGAAATAAATCAAAAGATACTTGAAAACAAATGGTATGAAGACATGAGCTACCATAACCTATTGGATACAGCTAAAGCTGTGTTAAAGGGAAAATTTATAGCACTGCAAGCATTTTTTCAGAAAGGAGGAAAGGGCCCACTTAAGTGATTAAACTTCACAGCTCAAGATCTTAAAAAAGGACCAACAAAAAGAGCCCAAACCACTCAGAAGGAAAGAAATAACAAAACTTAGAGCAGAAATTAATGACATGGAAACCCAAAAAACAATCTAAAAGACTAGTGACACCAAGAGCTGATTCTTTGAGAAAATAAACAGGATAGATAAACCACTAGCAAGACTCACGAAGAAAAAGAGAGAAAGAACCCTAATAAACTGAATCAGAAATAAAAAGAGGGGCATCACAACAGAAACTAACAAAATTCAAAAGATCATCAGAGACTACTTTTAAAGTCTGTATGCCACAAAACAAGAGAACTTGGAAGAAATGGATAAATTCCCGGATTCTGATAACCTCCGATGATTGAACCAAGAAGACTTGGAATATCTGAATAGACCCATAATTATCAAGGCAATTGAAACTGTAATCAAAAGTCTTACCAAAAACAAAAGCCCAGATCCAGATGGATTTACTAGCGAAATCTTGCAACCTTTTAAATAGGACCTGTTACCAATTATTCCTAAGCTTTTCCAGGAAATTGAAAAATCGGGAAATCACCCAAACAGTTTCTATGAGGCACATATCTTCCTAATACCAAAAGAAAACAAAGACACCTCTAACAAAGAAAACTATAGGCCAATATCCCTGATCAACACAGATGCGAAGATACTCAACAAAATATTAGCAAATAGAATTCAACAACTCATCAAAAAGATCATACACCACACCAAGTGGGATTCATCCCGGGGATGCAAGGATGGTTTAACATTCAGAAACCAATAAACATAATCCATCACATCAACAAAAGAAAAGATAAAAACCATATGATTGTATAGGTCGTATAGGTAGATGCAGAGGAATCATTTGACCAGATTCATTACCCGTTTATGAAGAAAACTCACCAAAATGGGATTTGTAGGACCTTCCTCAAGATAGTCAAAACCATCTACCACAAACCTCTCGTAAGCATTGTCCTCAATGGGGAAAAACTAAAGGCCTTTCCACTAAGATCAGGCATAAGACAAGTCTGCCTATTCTCATCACTTCTGTTCAATAGGGCTGGAGCAATAGCACAGCGGTAGGGCGTTTGCCTTGCACACAGCCAACATGGCCGACCCGAGTTCGATTCCTCCGCCTCTCTCGGAGAGCCCAGCAAGCTACCGAGAGTATTTGATATGCCCAACACAGTAACAACAAAGTCTCCAATGGAGATGTTACTGGGCCCACTCGAGCAAATTGATGAACAACGGGAGGGCCTTTACTTACTTATTTACTATAGTACTGGAAGTACTTGCAATAGCAATTAGGCAAGAAAAAGATATTAAGGGCATCCAGATAGTAAAGGAAGAAATCAAGCTCTCACTATTAGCAGATTATATGATACTATACCTAGAGAACCCTAAATCCTCTACCAAGAAACTCCTAGAAACAATAGACTTGTAAAGTCACAGGCTATAAAATCAACACCCCAAAGTCCATGGCTTTCCTATACACAAATAATGAGATAGAGGAAAATGATATGAAAAAAGCGACCCTGTTCACAATCGTGCCCCAGAAAATCAAGAACATCAGAATCTTATTAACTAAGGAGGTAAAGGACCTGTACAAAGAAAACCACAAAACACTACTCCAAGAAATAAAAGAGGACATGGGGAAATGGAAATATATCCCCTGCTAATGGATGGAGAGAATTAGCATTGTCAAAATGGCAATACTCCCCAAAGCATTATACAGATTCAATGCGATCCCTATAAGGATACTCATGACATTCTTCAAAGAAATGGATCAAATACTCCTAAAATTCATACGGAACAACAACCCCCCACAAATAGCCAAAGCAATTATTGGGAAAAAGAAGATGGGAGGCACCACCCTCCCTAACTTCAAACTCTATTACAAAGCAGTAACAATTAAAACAGCATGGTACTGGAACAAAAGTAGAGCTGCAGACCAATGGAACAAGGTGGAATATCCTTACACACAACCCCAAATATATGAACATCTACTCTTTGACAAGGACGTAAGAAATGTGAAGTGGAGTAAGGAAAGCCTCTGTAACAAATGGTGCTGGCGTAACTGGACAACCACTTGCAAAAAATGGGCTTAGACCTCGACCTAACACCATGCACAAAAGTCAGATAAAAATGGATTAAAGACTCAACATCAGACCAGAATCCATAAGGTACATCAAAGACAAGGTTGGCAAAACCCTCCATGACATTGAAGCTAATGGTATTTTCAAAGATGTCACACCACTGGCCAAGCAAGTGAAAACAGAAATAAATAAATGGACTAACTCAAACTAAGAAACTTTTGCACCTCAAAAGAAACAGTGCCCATAATACAAAGACAATATACAGAATGGGAAAGGATATTCATCCAATACACATACAATAAGGGGTTGATATCAAGTATATACAAGGCACTGGTTGAATTTCACAAGAAGAAAACTTTCAACCCTATATAAAAAAGGGGTGATGAAATGAACTGAAACTTTCTCATTTATTTGAGAAGAAATCCGAATGGCTAAAAGACAAATGATAAAATTTTCTACATCACTAATCATCAGGGAGATGCAGATCAACACAACAATGAGATATCACCTCACACCACAGAGATTGTCTCACATCCTAAAGAACAAAAGCAACCGGTGTTGGCATGGATGTGGGGAGAAAGGGACTCTCCTTCATTGCTAGTAGGAATGCCAACTGGTTCAGCCCTTTTGGAAAACGGTATGGACAATTCTCAAAACATTAGAAATTGAGCTCCCATCTGACCCAGCAAACTGGTTTATTCTCCGTATAAAGCTCTACCAGCTCCTGGAAATATATCCTGGAGAGGCAAAAAAGTATAATCGAAATGACATCTCCACTTGTGTGTTCATTGCTGCCCTGTTTACAATAGCCAAAATCTGGAAAAAAAAAAGAGTGCCCGAGAAAAGTTGACTGGTTAAAGAAACTTTGGTACATCTACATAATGGAATACTAACCAGCTGTTAGAAAAGATGAAGTCATGAAATTTGCCTATAAGTGGATCAACATGGAAAGTATCATGCTAAGTGAAATGAGTCAGAAAGAGAGGGACAGACATAGAAAGATTGCACTCATCTGTGGAATATAAAGTAACAGAACGGGAGTCTAACACCCAAGAACAGTTGAGTTAAGTACCAGGAGGTTTGCTCCATGGCTTGGAAGCCATAAGTACATGCTGGGGGAAAAAGCAGCTCAGATAGTGTAGGGAACACCAAGTAAAGGGTGTTTGGAGGATCCTCCCAGGATGGGAGATGCATGCTGAAAGTAGACTATAGACCAAACACGATGGCCAGTCAATACCTCTATTGCAAACCACAGCATCCTAAAGGATAAAGAGAGCAAAAGGGAATGCCCTGTCACAGAGATGGGGCTGGTTGTGGGGGATGGGTTTGGGGTGGTGAGAGGTTTACTGGGATCATTGGTGGTGGAGAATGGGCACTGGAGAAGGAATGGGTCCTTGATCATTGTACAGCTGAAACCCAAGCATGAAAGTCTGTGAGTCTAAACTGTACCTCATGGTGTTTTACTATTAAAATCTTATAAAAATAATTTTATATTTGTTATGAGTTAGATCATTCTGTGTTTGTTGCTCTCTCTGACTCATTTTACTCAGTATGATAATCTCCAGATCCATTCATGTATCAGCAAATTGCATGGCTTTATCTTTTCTTATGACCTTATATGTATGAGCCATAGCCTTGTACCATAGCTTTTTAATCTAGTCATCTGTTCTTGGGCACTAGAGTTGTTTCCAGTTCATGGCTATTGGGATTAGTGTTGCAAAGAACACAGGACTGCATATATCTTTTCTGCATTGTGTTTTTGGGCTCTTAGGATATATTTTCAAGAGTGGAATTGCTGAGACCTAAGGAAACTCAATTTATAGTTTTTTGAGGAATTTATATAGTGTCTTCCAGTAGGCTGAATTAGTTGACCTTTCCACCACCAGCAGACTCCCTTTTTTCCCACATTCATACCAATACCATTTGTTGTTGTTCTTTTTGATGTGTGCCAATCTTTGTGGTGTGAGGTGATATCTCATTGTTGTTTTGATTTGCATTTCCCGCATGTTTAGTGACATGGAGCATTTTTTTCATATGCCTTTTGGATAGTTGAATTTCTTTGAGGTAGTTTCTGTTCATCTCTTCTCCTCATATTTTGATTTTTCTCCGTAGAAAGCTCTACCAGTGCTTTATGGATCTCTCCTATTAACTGTTTATTAGATGAGTGGTGGGGAAATAATTTGTTCCAGTCTCTGTACTGGTTTTGTATCTGGACATTGCTTTATTTGAGGTGCAAAAGCTCCTTAGTTTAAGGTGGTTCCATTGATTTATCTTTGTTTCCACTTGCCTGGTCAGTGGCATTTCATACTTAAATATACCTCTGGCTTCAATGTCATGGAGAATTCTGCCTGTGTATTCCTTTATGTACGTTATAGATTTCAGTTTGATATTGAGGTATTTAATTCATTTTGATTTGGATTTTGTGGCTGTCATTAGAAAGAGGTCTAAGTTAATTTTTCTGCACTTGGTTGTCCAGTTTTCACAGCACCACCTGTTGAGGAGAATTTCCTTGCTCCATTTTATATTCTTTGCTCCTTTATCAAAGATGAACTGACTGTAGACTGGGGAATCTGTTTCAGGATTTTCAATTCTATTCCATTGATCTGAATGTCTGTCTTTATTCCAGTACCAAGTCATTTTAATCACCACATCTTTTAGTACAGTTCGAAGTTGGTGAAAGTGATGTGATGTCTCCTATTTCTTTTTCCCAAGGATTACTTAGTGTTTGTATGTGTGTGTTATTATTTCATATGAATTTTTGGAGTGATTTGAAAATGTCATGGGTGTTTTTTCAAAAGATTTAAATTTTTTTATTGAATTACTGTGAGAGCATTACAAAGATGCTCATGAATGCATTTCAGTTGATACAATGTTCCAACACCCATCCCTCAACCGGTTTAGTGTCTCCAGTTTCCCTCCCACCCCTTCAAGCCATCGCTTAGCCCAGAATGGCTCTATGACAGGTACTTCTCTCTCTCTCTCTCTCTCTCTCTCTCTCTCTCTCTCTCTCTCTCTCTCTCATTTTAGTCATTATGGTTTGCAGTACAGATACTGAAAGTTATTATGTATATCCCTTTTCTTACTGTCAACACTCAGTCCTTGTCCAGAATTATCATTTCTAACTAGTACCGTCAGAATGGACCCTCCTCATTAACTCTCCTTCATTCCCCACACCCGTGTTGTAATTCCCAGCTATTGATAGTCCTCCTGGCCCATTTTCTCATGGGTATTCTAGTAGGGACTGCGCTGACTCAGTATCATGCTTTGGAAAGTATTGCCATTTTGATAGTGTTGATTCTCCTAATTCATGAGCAGGAGATGTGCTTCCATTTCCTCATGTCTTCTTTTATTTCTTCAAAGAATGTTTTTTAGTTTTCTTTGTATAGGTCTTTTACCAGCCTTTACATACCATTTTATCCTTCTACTTTTTATCTGATCATGTACTAATTGAGCCTTAGATTTTAATTAACAATTATGATCTCAAATAGTCCTTTTCCAGGCCAATCATTTCTCATCTGGTCAATAGCACTAAAAATATAAACTTATATTTATCTTTGAGATTGCTTCTTAAATAACAGGAAACAATCTGGATAGCACAGACTGTATGATTATACCGACAGTTTTTCTAATATAGTACCTTCAAAAATTTTATCCCTATACACCAGTAAAAGTAGGAGAAATATTTTATGGGACAAAAAGACACAATAAAAGCCATGATTTATAATAAGAATATAGATCAATATTTATAATGGTACCATGACATGATCCAGGCATACTATGTGCTAAGTGGCAATAACTTTTTCTTGGGTGAGCAGTTGAAAACTATTGTGACTGTAAATAGTTGAGAAATTAATAAACAAATAAATCAGTACTGAGAGATGGGAGAGGATCAATGATCTACAAGATTTCATCCGTCTTGAACAGCGTAACTATTAGAGTAATTCATTGTTTCATTTTTACCCATTGCCATATCTAAATGAAACTTTTTCTTATGTTATGCTCTTTATAAACAGGAACAAAGCATGTCACTTAAAACATTCTACACTTGTCTATTTAGCTATTCATTCCAAGAAGTTACTCTCTGAAACAATATCTAATTCAAAGCATTAAAAAAAAGGGAAATACTGATTTGGTTTGTTACTCTATGTAACATAAGGTCCATACACCTTGGAATAATATACTGAACACGCATGATATGTCTGTGTTTTCAGACTCCTTCTGTGAATCTAGTATTAAAAACTGTATATGGTTTTTAAAACTTAAAGTGCTTTTTAATGCTTGCATTCTTTTTTTTCACCTGTGTACTACCTTCCACCTAAGTCTACTTTCTAGCAAGACTCTCATCCATTTTGTTCACAAGACAAATTTAAACTTGGCTTTCAAAATCTGGCTGAAATTTTGAATGCTTGGTCTGTTTTAAATAGGAGCCACACATAGCAGGCTCACTTCTGGCAAAGTTCAGAATGGCAGCGGCTGGTGGTGCTTAGGGACCACCAGGGCCATGCCTAGGTCTGGCCCAGTTCTCTTTAGAGCCCATGAAGATTACATTACTGATAGTGAGGGGATAGGCATGTGGTGCTAGGGATCAAACTCAGGGCCTTGCATACATGAAACATATGTTTTATCTACTTCAGTCATATCCCAGACCCTCTTAGCAATGTTTTAAAAATACTTCTAAAGTCCTGGGGGAGAAGGCATTTAGGATAGAGACAAAGATAGTTGGAAATGATCAGCTGGACAAGAACTGGGTTCTTAGAGTAGACAAAGGAACAAACACAACCTCTCAGTACCTGTAGGGACTGGTGTTGAAACGTTCTATGACTGAAATTCATCATGAACAGTTTTGTAACTGTATTTCACAGGGATTCGATTATTTTTTTTTCGAAAATGACACATTTTCCTTACTAATCTTGTACTTAATAGATTTCTGTAATTATTTACTACAGGAATGTTCCCCATAATATGTCAATCTTGAAGAATAAGGATTGTGTGCTTCACATATGTCTCCTTGGTCTTCGGTGCAGTGCCTGGAGCCTTTTAGGCAACGCATGAGTCAGGAATCAATGAACAAAGGTAAGAATTAAATTATTATACTGAAGACAGCTCATATTTTCCTGAGCTTCAGGTATGAAATTGGTCTCTTTTTCTCCCAATTTGTTCTATATTCTGAAGTCTATTAACAATGAGTCACTTGATGGATTTATCTTTGTAAAGTTTATAGCTCCAAATTAACATTTTTAATGATTTCATTAGAAATTATTTTATTCTTTGAAGATTTGCATTTTCACTTTCTGTATTTTTCTCATAATTAATTCATTTACTGAATCATCTATGCAGAAATAGAATTCTTTAGACTTTGGTATATCTAATTGTTAGTACTAATCAGAGGATTGGTTTTCAACAAGTTTTACTTAAATTCACTACTCTTTTATGACTTTACCTTTCATATTTATTAACTTAATATTTTTTCTTCAGTAATAATTTATAATCAATTCTAGAACATTTCCTTGATTTTTTTTTACTGGGGAATAAAATTTTCTTTTTTCCCATAAAATTTCCTCTTATGTGGAAAATAAAAACAAATGTTGTTTTCTTGTATTTGTAATGCAGAGAAATCCTGCACTTTACCATGACATGCCCATAAGTATGCTTCCTTTTCTCTTTATGAGAGCTCAGTACCAAATCTTCCAGCACTCCTTTCTGCCAAGTGGAGCTCAGTCTAGTCCTTCTTGGGCATTGATGCTCAGTTTAATCACTTCCTATCATGTTTTCTTTCACTACCATATGCTTAGTGTTCAGCAACTTTCACTCCTCCAATGATGAAAAGGAAAAAAAATAAACCAACTTTTCCTTTTAAATAATGATGGTGAAATCCCAAAGACCTCACATGTGTGACACCCAGATCAGAATTGAAATATTTCAGGTACTTGTAAAAGAAATGGAAAGTCTAATCAAGACCAAGAAAATAAATGAGATTTTTATAGCGATATGTTTTAGAATCACCTTGCATAGTAAATGATAAAACGAAAGGAATATTTTTTAATTAATAAAAGCTTTTTCTAAATACAAATGTCTTTCATGGGGGCGGATGGTGAGCCAATAGTAGCCTATGCAAACTTCTCCCAACTTGGGAATGATTTAGCTTTACCAGCTTTGCAATGACTAATATTTTGAAAAATATTCACATATTTAGCCTACACTTTTATTACCCTTGGCCATTAGTAGGACAAGGCAAATTATTGACCAAATGGAGGAAATCATATTAGGGGACAGCAGACGGTCCCCAACTAACCTGCCAGTGGTCATTGTCATCACCATCATCATTATCATCATCATCAACAATATCATCAAGCCGAGGCTTGAAACTGTCCATCTGAGCATGGCCTGGCACAGCACTCTAACAAGGTTAATGAAACAGAGTCAAGGGCAGCATCTCAGCTCTACCCACCTCAGTTCCGTTCATCAACAGGAACATGTACACACAGGCGCAGACAGCACCACCACCAGGAAACATCGAGCTGTGAAATGCTCTGAGCGAGGTTATTGGCCATTCTTACTTGGGGAAGCCTCAGAGGGCATTCTCTTATATTTTCTTTTCTTAAGCAATAGACTTTATCAAGTAGTTGCTTGAGAGAACATTTTGTGGTGTCATGATTCTGACCTGCATAGTCTTTGGCAAACATTTTTCTCTGAAGCACCAGCATTACCACAGAGCAATTACTTACACATGGTAGAAATATAAGGGTTCTAAGCATGCAATATTTGTTTTTTTTTTATTTTTTTCCTACTGATCACCAGGATAGGATATATTGTTTTAGTTATAATTATTAACTAAGGATGAGTACTTTTTCTGTTGTTGGGGGGGGGAGGGGAGAGGCATTGACTAAAGATGGCATGAATTTCTAAAGCATCGAAGGATATAAACCTTTATTTCTGGTTGTTGATCCTAAAAATTATCCTTGTCTTTCGAAATGTTTTTTTAAAGTGATACTTAATTTTGCAAGGAAACAAATGGAATTTTAATCTTGCTGTCACAAAACTCACATTATAAGGAGCATCTTTTTTGGCATTTGCTATTCATGATTTCAAATAAAAACGTTCAAAAATTGTTTAGGTTGGTACTTGTTAAAATTAGTAGTGCCTTTGTATAGGATTTTAAGATTTTCAAAGGGGCCATGGCAAGTGGTACTGAGGGGTCCAGAAGGTACTAGAGTTCATGGCCTTATGCGTCCTGGGAATTTGTTCTACCTCCTGATTCTTTTTTAAGTTAAACTCATTGGGGTTGCATATCAGGTTAAAGTGCTCATACTCTAGGCCGCAGAAGATAATCCCTGACAAGGCCTTAGTGCTTCTCAGAGCTCATACCCTGGAGTTAAGATTCTCCAGTGCCACCAGCTATTCAGCAATTGCTTGGGGTGCTGGGGATTGCAGAAGGGTAACTGCCAGGCACGAACAGTACAAACAGCAGAATTGCCAGAATCATGATCTCTTTCTCTCTCTCTCTGTCTCTCTCTCTTTCTCTCTCTCTCTTTCTCTTTTGCTTCCTCTTTCCTCTCTTTCTCTCTCTCTCTCCCTCTCCCTCTCTCCCCCTCTCTCTCTCCATCTCCCTCTCTCTCTCCCTCTCTTCTCTTTCTCTCCCCTTCTTGATAGTTGCCATGGCACTGATGATTAAACTCATGGTCTCATGTTTGCAACAGAGGAGCTTGAGCACTAAACCACACCCTGTGCCCCTGTCGAGAACTTTAATTCTTAAAGCCCAAGTAAAAGTTGACGTTATGTCCATGCAAGAATGTCTTCAGCATGTGCAATGGAGTAAAAGGACTATTTAAGAATAGTTTTCATTTTATTATATTTCATTGTAGTTTAGAAAAATTTTCACTTCATAGAGAAGCTGAAAGGAAGGCATAGAGATTTTGCATATACTCTTTACTGTCACATATGCATAACTTCAACACCAGTCTCAGCACTCTGCCCACACCAGAGTGGGACATTCATTAGAGGATTTACCTACTTTGGAATAATCCTAATTATTCAAAGTTATGTTTTTTTCTTTCTATTGAGATTCTGTAATTTACAATACTATCAATGATGATTTTTCATGCACATTATTAGTATTGTGCATAAATCCAACACCACACCCATCACCAGTACCCTTTTCCATTCTCCAAGGACCCCAACACTTTTCTTTCAACAATCCCCTCATTCTCCCCCTTGCCCCATTCAATTGTGTGGATCAGTTCTCCTATTGTGTTGTCTTCAGCCTTAACATAGTTTATCTTAGTATTTTTGGTACTGTATGATAAAAGGGCTTGGAAAAATGGCCACCATTATAATACCATGTGCTGTATTTTCATTGGTCTAAAAATCCTTTGTATTCTATATACATATATACACACATTCACTTGTTATAGAACACGTTTGTTGCTTTCAAGTTTTGACAACATTATTATGAATAAAACTTATATAAACACTTAACAGCTGTGTGCATATATTTTGCTGATGATGTGTTTTCAGTTCCCTTGGGTGAATACCAAGGAGTACTATCATTTCTAAAAAGGAAGGCAGAAACTTAAATTGTAGTTCTTTGTGTCCATATCCATTGATGTTATTCAAAGATCCCAGTAAATAATGTTATTAGCGTGCCTATCTCCACATCAAGTCATTTTATCATTTGGATATTATGTTTCGCAGCAGACATGAGGTCTCAAGGACCTTACTCTACAAGTAGACTATAATTACCATGGGAACAAAGACTAATTCAAAGACATAGAGTATAATCTAGTGTTTTGGTTCTCAATATATGTTTATCAATGCTGATGATATTATGCTAAACAGCTTAATTAAAATTCTTCACCTGAAATCATTATTGAGAGGTGGCTTTGATTATCTTCAGAATTTCAGTTTCTAAGAAGACATCCTGGGTTTGTGGAAGATTGTTAGAGATAACGGATTCATTTTTTTAAGTTAAAGTGGAGTAAGTTGTACAGTTGTACAGCAAGTCCACACAGATTACATATCCATCAGTTTATGTACGTATATATTTATTTCTTAGCTGAGATGATGGGCAATGATGAGCAAGAACAATGCTTATTCAGCTATACTTCAAAGCCTTGGTGAAATTTGTATAATTCAATACACTACTGATATCATTGAAAGTATTCCTGGTCACTCATCTAGAAATCCTCTGACACAAAGACTCACAGGAGATTACAGATCATTTTTTCAGACTAGGGACAGTCAAATGGATTTAGGCCTCAAGAAAATGTAGTTATGTAAGGAATCCAAAAGCAGTAAAAATTTTCCATTAGCTATACAGAAGAGAAAACCATTACCATTCAGCCATTTCAGCAATATGATTTGAAACAATGTTCTGATAAAAGATGAAAACAAATCTATAAATCCAGTCTGTGCTTGAGGATAATGCCACATACACAATGGCATTAAATGTGACAGAATCACATGATTCAGCCTAAAGACCTCAGTGATGGTCATCTCAGTATATGGAACTTGGAAACTTGGCCCATAACAAAGGTTGTCCCTATTTTCTTGAAAGGTTTAGTTTACTTCACTCAGAAATCTTAGTTAATATCTAAATGACTTGTTTGTGTGCATTGGCAGAATATAATTGAAATGAAGGATACCTGTTTCACATTTATTATTCCAGGCATTTTTTTCAGGGTGGGAGGAAGCTATTAAAATACATAATATTGTTTTTTTTTTCTTTTTACCTTTGTTGCATCACATTCGGTGATACACAAGTTTACTGCTGGCTCTGCACTCAGGAATTACCCCTGGAGGTGCTCAGAGAATTCTATGGGATGCTAGGAATCGAACCCAGGTTGGCTGTTTGTGAAGCAAATGCCCTACCCACTGTACTATCGCTCCAGCCCCAAAATGGCTAATGTTTTTTAGGTGACATCTACAAACATGACAGAAACAGTAAACCACACTAGAGAGTTCACATTCAATTGTAAGGTTTTTTGAACAGAGTATGAAACTTTAAAAAAATTGATAATAAAGAACTTGAGTATGAGCAGCATTTTCCAGGTTTTGTGAACAAAAACTTTTGAAAAAGTAAGTATGGGAGCCAGAAATATAGTAAGGAATTAAATGATGCCAAACCCAGATCCCCAATACCAAATTTGGGTTCTTGAGTGTTTCCAAGAGCAATCTCTGAGCACTGAGCCTGGAGCAAACCCTGAGCACTGCTGGACATTGAGGGGATGGTCACAATCCCAATGTCCCCTGCCTTCAAAGTAGATATGGAATTATTCACTTAAATATGCTAATGTGGTTATATCTTTACAATCTTTATGTGGATAGATCTCATGTTGTGTTCTTCAAAAAAGACAATAACAAAAATGAAACAATGTGTGAAAGAACAGAAAAAATAAACTGGAGGTTATGGATATTTAAGCTTTGGTTGTGGTGATAAAGTCATGAATTGATGCATGTGTCCAAATTCACTAAGAAGTATGTGCTAAGTGTGTGCATTTTAAAGATAAATTGATTGTACTCCAGTAAAGGTGAAATAAAAAGGGAAGCTTGACATGTGGAAATTAGAGCCGTTGTAGCTCAAGAGGATGACAGAGGACCTCAGTCAGGCTCCAGGTTGTAAATAATAACAGAAGCAGCTGAGTAGAATACTTACGATGCATAAAATATTAACAGTCTCATAAACCCTTGAAATTGCATCTAATGTAAAGGAAGAGTCTCAAGAAGAGTTTATTCAAGCTTCTGCATTAGGATTTTATCCAGAGATATTTGGAGATGGATTCAGATATGTATGGCTCTCATGTATTAAACATAAAGCATGAGAGATAATGTTTTAAAATTATTTGAAATTCTATCAAGTAATTAACATATCATACAAAATAGTATATTGAAGTTCAAGTACTGAATTATCTGGCACAAACTATGAGAGAATCTGCGTCTTCTGCTTAGTTCAATGCCTTCACTTCCCTCCAGACTTCATCCGGGACTTCCACCATCTATCATTAGCCTTTCTTGTTTTCTCATCTTTAATCTCTTACTATTTACTGAGTCCTTTCAAATAGTTTTTAGACACAGTAAAGCTCTTTCATGTTTAAAATAAAGCAGGAAGTGATGTTGACAACATAGATTTTTATGCCTTGTTATATCAAATTTTTAAAAATGTCATGCCTCATACTATTTCAACTCTGAAAATATTTTCTGACTACCTAAGAATAATTAGTTGATGACTATATGAAGCTTTTAATCTCTCCTTTGAAGCACATAGCATAAATATTGCTAATGCAAGTTGGAAATAATTTGCTTATTGAATGTCTTCTGGACTGTAATCACTGATTAGCTTTTCATGTCTATAAAACTAGTTCATAGTGCCCAGAAAAATAGCTGGCACATGGTAGCCCTAAACTCTCTTATTCGGCATTATTCTGGACCTTCAAAGACATATCAGGGGGAGGGAAGGTGTAGGGATCCTATTTAGATTAAATCTTACTGACCTCATTTTTTCTCTTCTTTCATTTATTGTGTTTAGACTCTAGATTTTGAATGTCCAGGTAGAAGAAAAGGGATAATGGAATTAGTACTAGAGTTCTGACTTAACTTGATATCAACACAAAAATTAAAGGACATTTCCTAATTATCTATCTTCAGCATGTCTCTTTACTGTATTAACTAATATTGGTACTGTCCAGTGATAGAACATCATTTGATCACTTGACATCCAGTTATTCATTGATTTGCTCGAGTGGGCACCAGTAACATCTCCATTTGTCCCTGTCATGTGCTAGTGTAGCCCAGTGGCATCTGATCACTCCAGGAACACAAAGAACCTCAAATCAATCATTCAGAGTCTTGACAAAGAAGTCTGAGCATCTCGTAGGTGTGCGGCCACACGATCTTTTCACGAGCCATGGAATCCAGTTGGTAACGGCCCTAGTCCAGCGGTCATTTCCAAATCGTATTACGTGTCCAGCTCATCTGATTTTTGACACCTTGGCAAACAAGACGGCGTCCCTGATTCTCAATTGTTGATGGAGGTTGGAACTCTGGATTCCTTCTCTCACTTGAGTGAAGCATGATACTTCAAGCATAGCTCTTTCAATTCCTCTTTGGGAGACCCAAATGCATTCTCATCCTGTTTTTGGAGGGACCAGGTCTCTGAGATGTATGTTAATGCAGGAAGAACAGTGGAATCAAAGAGATGTGCCTGGAGTTGAAGGTTCTTCATCCTCTTAGCTATTTCTTTGACATTCTTTATATTTTTTTAATAATTTTTTTGTTTGTTTTTTTGGGTCACACCTGGCGATTCTCAGGGGTTACTCCTGGCTTTGCACTCAGGAATCACTCCTGGAAGTGATTGGGGGACCATATGGGATGCTGGGAATTGAACCTGTGTTGGCCGTGTGCAAGGCAAATGCCCTACCTGCTGTGCTATTACACCAGCCCCTTCTTTGACACTCTTGAAGGTGTTCCAAGCTGAGCTCTTTCTCCTGTGAAACACAGGTACCATGTCATTCGTCATGTTGAGTTCTTGACCTAGGTACACGTAGGTAACTGTTGCATTCGGAGATGTTCATACCATTGAAAGCGAATGGAATGTCAGGAATAAGTCCCTTCCTCATAAACATTGTCTTCGTGAGATTCAGCTGTAGTCTGATCTTTCTACACTCACGGTTTAAGTCGGCCAGCATTTGTGCCACTTGGCTAATGTTTGGTGTTATTAGAATGATGTCATCAGTGAAGTGGAGGTACTGTAGTTGCCGACCATCTATCTTCACTCCCAATCCTTCCCATTCTAGTCACCGCATGATGTTCTCGAGAGTGGCATTGAAGAGTTTTGGTGAAATGGTATCGCCCTGCTGAAGCCCTCTCTTGACATGGATGATAACTTCACATCGGGACCCATGGCCTAGAATGGAACAAACAGGGTGAGAGACTGTCCGAGTTCACCATATCGACCAAGACCATCCATGGTAACTCACAGTTCCAGAAAGCCGAACCTAAACGTTGGACATGGGAGTCTCCCAGTGGATGGTCCACAACGAAACTGACCATATCATATTTGTCGATGGTTTTGCCTGACTGATGCCACTGTTGTCCCAAAATTCCAAATGGGATTGGACCACCATCTTTTTTGTGCAAAATTCTACTTCACTGAACAGGGAGAAAGGGCTGCAAAGTTTAAGAAGAGAACTCCCAGAATGACCAACAACTGGGAGCTCTTTGGCACTATTGCAGCAACATGGGAAGATGCCTTTATTGACATTGATGAAAAATACAATCAACAGTTCAGCACCTCAATGATTGTGCGAGGAATGCCGAGAAAGAGATAGCCACAAAACGATGCCTGTCTTTGGAAACTCTTGAGCTCATTTGCCAACGTGGCTTTGTGTGAGCTTCAAGTAACTGCAAGTGAATGTTCAAGCTCACAAAGCAGTGCAGAGAAGCAATAAAGGAAGACCTCAAAGAGAGAAGAGCAGCAGTGCTGGCAGATATGGCAGAAACCGGAAAAAGCATTCGCAACACCTGCCTGTCCTTAGCCAACTACAAGACCAAGATGACTACCCACTGACTTCCTGATAGAACATAAAAAATAAAAAATTACCTGAACGATCATTATTTGAAGACTATTTTAATGAATAGACAGTTGCTTCTTACAATTGTATAATAGTATAATTGGTATATAATTAATTTAACCAATTCAGCTTCACCATCATTGAATCTTCTCAGACCATAGGTATAGGTCATACCATATAGAGAGATTCTTCAAAATGTATGGCTAGATTCTGTCATGGACCATCTATTTACATCATTTAGTTGCAGAAATATTTTAGTAAATAAGGGAGACATTATAAATAAAAGATTTTGAAATTTCCAGTCTTCATCTCTAGGCAATAATCTCAATTGCTGGTGCAGTCAGAATAAATATTATTGAGTGTCTTTAGGGGTGCTTCGATAGATAGCCAAAATGCAAGTAACCCTTTTGCACAATTAAGATGCTTACTTTCAACAGCATTATATAGTGATTTAAAATATTTTTAAAAATTGCTGATATTAGGAAAAACTGAAATTTAGGGAATTTTTATATCAGTGATGGAAAGGATGCTCAGATTACTGAGACTAGAAACAAACTATTATAGCCTGAGTAGTAATTCTTTTATAACCTATGCACACATGAAGGATAAAATGGAGTTTGGGCTTCTACACAAATGAGTACAGTAATTGGACCACTTAATACGGCCACTTAACTTTAAAAAAGCGAATTTTGTGTAGTTATGCACCAATACATTTCTGTGCATCTTATTTCTGATGTCTTTGGATGTGAAGTATCTAATCACAGGAATTGGGTGACTTGTTCCAGATGGCTACGCTCTGCAGATTATGGAGAAACATCAAATCTTTCTAATGAGCCTATACTCCGATTTGTTTGTCCTTAAAAGTCCCTAAGAATTCTGCCTGCAATTTCTGTGTGAGCCTATTGCTCTAAGGGAAATAACGCAGAGGCACTAAGATGATCCCAGTTACCCAAATTTTTCTTTTGAAAAGAATTTGAGATTACTTGCTATAGACTTTAATTTGCTCCAAGGTAGTGTACAGTGTTGATCCCTTGCTTGATTACAGGATGCCCTTTTCACTTAAACCCCAATCACTTGGATTACTGATAGAATTAAAGTTTCATCTCTAGTGTGTTAGAATTCTTGTGCATTTGTAATGATATTTGCCCTTATGAATTAAAGGGAAGTGTTTAAAAAGGTATGAATATTTTTACCCTTTTAAAAGATATAATATCAAGAAAATTAGTCACTAACGGCCTTTGTAAAAAACATGATCAGATACCTTTATTTTTCATGGTCTGAAGACTGGAGCCAATTCTGTGGAATAAGAATTCCTTTGTACATAGAATGACACACAGCACCTTGGGACATGCTAAGCATGGCAAATATCATGTTTGGAAGAACAGAATTTCACAGACAGAAATGAAAGCACATATTTAAGATGTGGTTAAAATGGCACAACATGTATTAAAGCTTTAAAGAAATTTTTACAAGTATTACCATACTAGTGTTGATAAGAAAAATCAGTGCGATCTATTAAAGGAACTTCACTGAAACTGAGGATTTTCTGCTTGGCTCTAAAGGAAGAGTAGGATTTGGATAAAAAAGCAGAGGTCAGTTGATTTTGCTAAGCTCTAGAACAGCATGAGCGAAAGAAAATATGTGGAATGCAGAAAGTTGAATCTCATGGTGAATGAAAAAATTGAGATGCTTGATTTCAAAACCCAAGTGTATAAGTGTATATCAGTTACCATGTTGGTATGGCCTTAGCAATGCAATTTTCTTTTCTTTTTTGGGGGGAGGGGAGCTGGGTGGTTGAGATACACTCAGGAATTGTTCCAAATTTACTCCTGGCTTTTTGCTCAGGGATTATTCCTGCTGGTACTTGAGTTCTATATACATCAGGCAGGATCAAAGCGGGGTTGGCCACTCAGCAATTTAATTTTCTGTGTCTCATATTCCTCCTATGCAAATTCAGTGTCATGATTATAAATTTAGAGAGTTTTATGTATGGTTAGACACATTGCTTTTTTTCCTCATAAAAAAATGAGTGTTGCTAAGTGAACTTTGTTTACTTTGTGTGTTACTTTGGTTCTTACACACAGTTGATTATGGCATATTAGGGATTGCACACGAGTGGTGTCGAGCATTTCTGAGATGGGGTTTCTAGAGGCAAGTGAGATTAAATTAAGACATTGAGGCATTGGAAAGGTGATCTTGTCCATATGACTGGTATTTATATCAGAAGACAAACTAGGACACAGATTTAAACAGAGGGAAGAACTTGGGAAGATGGATAGGGTGAGGTGGGGACTCTGGGGGGACTGGCCATCTACAAACCAAGTAGAAGGCTTTGAAGGAACCTATTCCTGGTAACATACTAATCTAGGAATTATAGCAAGCACAATTATGAGGAAATAAAATTCTATTAGCTTCTCACACCCTTCCACCCCAACCAACCAATGTGGGGTACTTGAATATAACAAACACAACAAAAACACAAGTGTTCATAGAGACTAGATAGCAAAAATAATGACAATAGGTTTATATAAAAGAAGAATTTCCCAAATCTGCAACTCTGAAGGGCTGGAACAATAGCACAGCAGGTAGAGCGTTTGCTTTGCACATGGCCAACCCGGCCAACCCAGGTTCGATTCCCCCACCCCTCTTGGAGAGCCTGGCAGGCTACTGAGAGTATCTCGCTCACAAGGCAAAGCCTTGCAAGCTACCCGTAATGTATTTGATATGCCAAACACAGTAACAACAAGTCTCACAATGGAGACGGTACTGGACCTGCTCAAGCAAATTGATGAACAACAGGAGGGCAGTGTTACAGTGCTACAGTGCTACAGTACAACTCTGAAAAAGAATTGATTGGTTTTTTGCATATGGAAGATAAGGAGTCAGAGAATCATAATATGGATTGGTAGTTTGGATAGAGAAATTTTCATTTATTTGGGATATTTTGAGTTTTAGATAATGAAGTCTGAGTAAAGATATTCAATAGATAGAAGCAATGCAAATCTAGAACTTATAAGGGATCTCAAGACTTGTATAAGAATATGGCATTACATATAAAGATATGTCATTGAAGTCTAGAAAAAAAGAGGCCATCCTGAGTCCACCTAGATAAAATAGAGTTTTTTTTTTTAAGGTAAGGACTAAAGAAATGCCAAAATTAGAGAAATGAAGACAAAGAAGAACTAAAAAATATCAAAGAAAATGAACACTTAGAAGAACAAAGGACTTGTGTGTTTCATGCCTCTCTCCTCTATAATTGCGTTCTAATATTTGTGTTCAAAAGTGTGAGTTCAGAGTGGTAAGAGTTCCCAGACACTGCAAAGGGTCTATGTTGTTAAAAAAAGCAAGGGGTCAGTCAGAACCGAGCATAGTTAGGATAAAAAGTTGGGGATGTTTTAACAAAAATAGCTAATTACCTGGGAACTTATATATCAGGAAATTCGGTATGAGCCATTTATTCTGCTCATTTATTAAATAAAGGATAAAAAATCAAAAAACCAACTCAACATTTCTGGCTCTCATTTTATTGTATCACTGTATCACTGTCATCCCGTTATTCGTCAATTTACTCGAGTGGGCGCCAGTAACGTCTCTATTCATCCCAGCCCTGAGATTTTAGCAGCCTCTCCTTACTCGTCTTTCCCAATGATTGGAGGCTCTTTCAGGGTCAGGGGAATGAGACCTGTTATAGTTACTGGTTTTGGCATATCAAATACGCCACAGGGAGCTTGCCAGACTCTGTCCGTGTGGGCAGGATACTCTCGGTAGCTTGCCAGGCTCTCCAAGAGTGGTAATTATGAAAAATTGGTAAGAAATATCTTATGAATGATTTGTCTGGAAAGCTACCTTGAGTGTGGAGGCGATTGGGTAGTGAAGGTCGGCTGGTGTGGCTGGGTTACTTGGGGTGGAGAAGGCTCCTGCCCAGCCTCCTTGGAGCGCCCAGAGTGAAAGAGTGAAAGCAGCCTGGCACGGAGTCTCTTATTTTACAGACATGAAAATAGTAAGTCACAGTGTCAAGGGCTATAGCACAAAACAAACAGAATCTGTGATGCTGTGTGTAGTAGGGACACCTGACCCAGGGTTCAGAAAGTGATGTCTATCAAAAGAATTAAAATGAGAGTCAGAATGACTGGTAAAAAGTGGGCAGGTTGCTTGCCTTGCATGTGGCTGAACCAGGTTCAATCTCTGGCATCAAGTGTGGTCTCCTGAGACCTGCCAGGAGTGACCTCTGAGAGCAGAGCCAGGAGTAAGCTTTGAGCACTGCTAGGTATGGACCAAAACAAACAAACAAACAAACAAACAAACAAACAAAAACCATACACACAACAAGAAAGGTATTAGCAGCCACGGAGTTACACTGTGGAATTTGGAATTGAGCCAGGGACATTGACAATTTTAAGTAGAGGAATGACATATTCAAGTTCATGTTTTAGAAGACATATAACTAAAGACATAGTCCAAATAATGCTTTATTGAATGTGTCAAGGTTATAGATGATGATAGATAATATGTTGACTTAGAAGGATGGTAGCAGGTATGGAGAGAATTGCATATATTACAAGTACATATAGGAAATACAATCAATAGAATTTGATTAGTTAGATATGCAGTATAACAGTAAATGTACTGTATTTCCAAATTTGCAAAAGGTGAACTCTGAGGTCATTCACAGAGTCCAGGAGAAGGAGAATGGAAGTATTAAAAGAGAAAAGAGGAATAAACTTCTGAGTGGGATGAATCTAAGATGGATGTGGAAACCAAAGTCCAAATGTATGCTCAAGAGAAAGATTTAAACCTCAAAGAGTGGTTTGGAAATCATCCTGCACATCTTCAGTTATTACTACTGATCTAGCAATGGCAACAGCAAGTGTAGACCACGATGGCCTAAAATTGCTCAAAACAAAATTTCAAAAGAATAGAGGTGGCCACTAATAATCAGTGTTCCTGTGAGGTCATGTAAAATTCCTAATGGATTTATCAGGAAGACAGGGTAATGTTATCCAAGGCAAGAAAGTGGTCAGGGGAGACATAGGTGAAGTGAATAGAAGAGTAACTATTAAACGATGAAAATGAAGAGCAGAGAGAAGCATATTTCAAGAAGACATGTACAAGGAGAGCCATGGATAGATCTTCTACAGTGAAGGGTTGAGCCTGTTGAGAAACTAGAAGGAAGGAGTGTTTGAAGAGGAAGAACTTGACTGTATTGGAGTAAGAAACTGCAGAGGGTGACACCATGAGCCTAAGTCAAGAAAGGTTTTTGAGTGGAGGGATCTCTACATCAATATGTGATATGATTTTCTTTTTAAAAATTTGTTTTGGGGCCACAACTGGTGGTTTCAGGAATTCCCCCTGGCTCTGCACTCAAGGCTCACTTTTGGAGGGGGTTGGGGGACCATACAGTCCCTTCTCCTAGTTTCTCAACAAGCATAAACTTTCACTGTAGGAGAGACTTACATCGCTCCTTTTAATGCCTGGAGTAGAACCCAGGTTAGCTGTATGCAAAGCAGGTACCCTACCTGCTGCTCTACCACTCTGGCCCCTGTAATCTAATTGTCATAGTGATAAGGAAAAGATGAGAAGGTGAAAGGGCATGTTTGTCACTTGAGGTTAAGTGTCAGCTGGCATTTAATTCTAGAGACTTGTGTTCTTATTTGGAGAGGGGAAGAGGACTGTGGCAGAAGGGAGTTATGATAGACAGTTTAGAATTAGCAATAGTTTTGTTTGTTTGGTTTTTTGGGGGGAGAGGGCATAGCTGGCTGTGTTTGGGGCTTACTCCTGTCTCTGTGCTCAAGGAGTTGAGTCTCTGTGCCCTGTGCTCGGTGTCTCTGTGCCCTGGCGGACTCAAGATTCCATTTAGGGTGCCATGGATTGAATCTAGTTGGCTGCATGTCAGGCAGTTGCCCTACCTGCTATACTGTCTCTCTGGCCTAGTGATAACTTTTATGACCAAAGTTAGTCTTATGAGTCTGCTCTATCCCATGGCAGGCATTGGGCTCACTGATGTTTATAAGTCCTGAGCTTATAGTAATATAATCTTCAATGGATAGTATTATCATTGTTGTGTAATCATATACCTAAACACATTTATAAAGCTTTCAGATTAAGATATTTGAAAGGATATTTGGCAAATACACATCCAACAAGAGGTTGATATCAAGGATATACAAAGCACTGGTTGAACTCCACAAGAAGAAAACATCCAACCCTATCAGAAAATGGGGCGACGAAATAAACAGAAACTTCCTCAAAGATGAAATCCGAATGGGTAAAAGACACATGAGAAAATGCTCTACATCATTAATCATCAGGGAAATGCAGATCAAAACAACAATGAGATATCATTTCATACCACAGAAACTGGTCCACATCCAAAAGAACAAAAGCAACCGTTGCTGGCATGGATGTGGCGAGAAAGGGACCCTCATTCACTGCTGGTAGGAATGCTGACTGGTTCAGCCCTTCTGGAAAACAGTATGAATGATTCTCAAAAAACTAGAAATTGAGCTCCCATTTGACCCAGCAATTCCACTCCTGGGAATATACCTCGGAGATGCAAAAAAGTATAGTCGAAGCTGCATCTGCAATTGTCTGTTCATTGCAGCACTGTTTACAATAGCTAGAATCTGGAAAAAACCTGAGTGCCTGAGAACAGATGACTGGTTAAAGAAACTTTGGTACATCTACACAATGGAATACTATGTAGCTGTCAGAAAGGATGAAGTCACGAAATTTACATACAAGTGGTACTACATGGAAAGTATCATGCTTAGCGAAATGAGACAGAAAGAAAGGGATAGACATAGAAAGATTGCATTCATCTGGGGAACATAAAGTAACAAAATAGGAGACTAACACCCAAAAATAGCTGAGATAAATACCAGGAGGTTTACTCCATGGCTTGGAGGCCAGCTTCACACTCTAGGGGTAAAGGCAGCCCAGATGTAGATGGGAGCACCAAATGGGGGGTATTGGAAGGATACCCCCAGGATGGGAGAAGCATTGTTCCAGACTCTAGACCGAACATGTTGCCACTTGATGCCTCTTTTGCAGGCCACAGCACCTAAAAGGAGAGAGAGAACAAAAGGGAATGTCCTGCCACAGAGGTGGGTTAGGATGGGGGGATAAGGGAGGTGGGAGGTGTACTGGGATCAGTGGTGGTGGAAAATGGGCACTGATGGAGGGATGGGTACTCAATCATTGTACAACGGAAACCCAAGCACATAACTTTGTAAGTCTACAACTGTACCTCATGGTGTTTCACTAATAAAAAAATTTTAAAAAAAGATTGCAAACATAAGTTAAATCCCCCAAAAGATATATGACTCCTTGTGTGTTATTATAAAGCGCCTTAAAAAATGACAATGCCAATTCATTCATTTCATTTCATTCATCATCCTGTTATTCATCGATTGCCTCGAGCAGGCCCCAGTAACGTCTCTTTCATCCTAGCCCTGAGATTATATTCAAGGCTCTTTAGGAGAATGAGACCCATCATTGTTACTGGTATTTGGCATATTTGGTACGCCATGGGGAGTTTGCCAGACTCTGCCCTGTGGGCAGGCTACATTCGATAGCCTGCGAGTTTGTCCAAAGTAGGAATGAGATAATAAGATGTCATAAAAAGATATTCTGATAAGATGTCGTGCGGTCATTCGCAGCCGCGCGGTTCCGGGAGCTGGATTTTATAGTCTCTGAGTCTTGGCGGTTGATGGGATTACACGGCGCCAGGAGGCCAGGTGGTGGGTGTGACCCCCGCCTACTGGAATTTGGAGGATCTGGGTGGAGGATGCTCGACTCCAATCCGATTAGGCTTGGAGATCTCGGCCCTGGAACCCGCATGGCTTTGTCCCTCTGCCAGTACCTTCATGTGTGGGGAGAGTGGTCTCAGCATGGTGGTGGCTGGTCCTGGAGGTCTTCGGCTGCCGGAGCCCTGGTCGGGGCGGGGAGGAAAGCTCAACCCGCTCCCCCCCAAGGGGCTCCAGGGAGGGCAGCCTGGGGGGGCAGGAGACTGCACTGGTCTCATCCGGGAGCTGGATTTTATAGTCTCTGAGTCTTGGGCGTTGATGGGATTACACGGAGCCAGGGGGCCAGGTGGTGGGTGTGACCCCCGCCTACTGGAATTTGGAGGATCTGGGTGGAGGATGCTCGACTCCAATCCAGTAGGCTTGGAGATCTCATCCCCGGAACCCACGTGGCTTTGTCCCTCTACCAATGTCCCTCTGACAATGCCAATAACACATGATAAACTGTATTATTCTCATTTGATTTTACTTGTCTCTTCTTACCCTTCAAAGAGAAACAAAATATAAGCTTAATGGAAGCAGAAATTCAAGTATGTGAATAGTAATAGTAGTGGATAAAGTTTTGAATGATCCCATTATTTTGAAAATCTCCATCAACATAAAGTTCTAATCTGAAACTGTAGTGTTCTACTCTGAATGTGATAATCAGAGGCCTAATTACAAGAGATAAAATATGGGAGAAATGAGGCAGTGATGTGGAAGGAAAAGATTCTTTTTCTTCTAGTGATTTGCTAATTAGCAGGGGCATCATGGAAGATGAATCAATATTCCTGATTTTTAGTTAACTAAGTGAAAAGCAGCTAAGACCCTAAAATGTGAATATAACTGACTGTAGTGATCTTTAAAATACTGTGTATTTCAACATCAAATGTATAATTTCTACTTTCCAGACAAGAAAATGAAGGCTTGATTAATAAAAACACAGCCACAAGTTTAAATAGTTTGGGCCTAAGTTTTAGTCTATCTAAATATCAAAGTTACATGAATCAAACTTACAAATACCTTTTATCTCCAAATATGCTGTAAATATCAACAATTAAGAAACAACCTTCTTTATGTTGGGGGAGGTCTTTAGTTCCAATCTCTTCTTGTGTCTATTTTACAACTGCATTCCTCTGTAGTCTTATATGTGTGTGTGTGTGTCCCTTGTGCCCTTCTTCTGTCACATTCTGATAACATTCTTTCCCAAAGTTTTCCCTAACTTCTTTCTCTTTCCCTACCTTAAAAGAGCAGAGGACTCTGAAAGTCTGAAAAAGCAAATAGTGGTGGTAATCAAACTGGTTGCTTAATATCAAGGGCAGAAAGAAAAGTAAATTGTGTCACAGAATCTGTCCCTTTTTCACTGACCCAATTTTTCTGGTAAACTATTCTGCTTTCTCCTTAAGCTGTAAACGGACAGGTCATATTTCATTGGTTGCTTAAGCTCAAAATCTTGCTGGGCCCATCTGTTATGTAGAATCAAGAAATCCAGAATTCTACAGTGGGAAGGGATTCAAAGATCAACTAACAATAACAGGGCATGTTAGAAGTAGGAAATTGGGTTTCTGTGAGAACGAGTTCTTTCCTCAAGGTTACTGAGTAGAGCAAAATTCTTATCTGCTCCATGGAGGTCTCTGAAGGAGGATCTTTGGCTTCTTGTCTCAACACCTGATCAATTATTTAGCTAGCAGGATATGTGAAAGGCTCTGGATGTTCCCCAATGGGATACATGGTGAAGGCTGTGCATCTTAGTGGTTGAGCGGATGTAAGGTTAAAGTGAATTTTGTTGTTTTATTTGTGTGACTGTTTTGCTCTATGGGCTTCTGGAAAGGCAGCGATCATGTATCATTTGATTGTCATAGTATAACCTGCAAGCCTCACTCTGGCAAGTCAGCAATTCTTGACTTCACTTACTTGAAGGACAAAGGAATAGGTGAATATTTTCTGTCTCTTAAGTTGTTGTCAGCTTTCAAAAAGAACCTCAGTACGTGAGAAATGAATAAAAGGGGCTCTAATAGAACATTGGCTATTATTGCCAAAAGCATGACTGAGTGTCCTGTTGCTTTCTATCCAGTGTTTCTGAATACCCACAATCCTTTTGATCATGTTTAGTTAGTTCCTTCACTGGAGAGACTGTCCTCATGGACAAAGACTGTCCTCATGAGTCCCTTAGAAACATGATAGATGAAAATAACAACAAAAGAATAGACAATGCACTCACTGTAACATACACACGTAAAGATGGTACTAGAGGAAATGAAAATTAGGGTCATATCTGATAGCACCCAGAAATCCTGCTTTCTCTGTGCTCAGGGATCATACCTGGCAGTGCCAGGGATTGAAACATAAATACTGTAGTATTTATATTACTAAAGAGCTAATTAGTTTTCAAACAGATTACTTTTATGGGGGATTAAGGGGGTCCTCGGCAATACTAATTGGTCCTGGGTTACTAACTGGCTATCCATGGGCAATTTAATGCTCAGGTCCAACAAAGCACTGTTGTTAAACCCAGAAGTGCTGAGGGTTTCTAGAGATTCACTGTGTGGTGCTTGAGGATAGGGATGCAGTTCCTAGGAGACTGCATGCATACAGGACATGTTCTAGCCTTTTGAGCTCTTTCTCTGACCCCTTTAATCGGTTTTTAAGTTAAATTAGCTGTAATTCCTAAAACTATCGACTGCAATGTATATCTATACTACAATTATTTTTTGCAGTGAAGCAGTGAATTTTCAGTAGTTTGCATAGAGTTTGGATTATATATCATAAGAGAAAAATGTTAAGATGATGTCAGTGGAATTTGAATTGTATTTCCAAAGGAAGCAAATCTGTTGGTATGCCATTTTCAAAGCTCTACAGATGTTTGTAATATTATTCAGGAGAATTCCACCCGGAACAATACACTTTCAAATCCATTGTCTTAAGTATCTGTTGAGAAAATATTTGAGGTCAATAATGAGCAAATCCTCGACAAGCAGATTCTGTTACAAACCAGAACATTTGGAATTCTTAGCTAAGTACGATGGATGCCTATTCCTGCTTGACCCACTTTTTCCCTTGTAAAATAATTCACATTTGTTTCAGCAATATGAAAAGGAACTATGCTACATGACTTTTATTTTCTTTTGAGTCATCTGAAAATAATTAAGAAATCAATTTTAAATGTCAATGTTTATTAGGAGTATATCACCCTTTATAGGTAATTCAAATAGCAATTGTACATACGGGCAACAGTCTCATTATATTGGATCTGAAATGGATGGGGACATGTGATAGCAGCTGACATGCAAAATTTCTCACTCAGACAGAATTCATCAAATCTACATTAGTCAAGGTAAATCTCCAATGGGTAATTGAAACATTGATTAGAATATGGAACTATTTCTTTTACATATATTTCTGCCCCCCCCCCCCCCGCCCCCGGAAGGATGTACTCATCTGTAACTTTAAAATCGGGTCTAGTTTAGATTTCAGCAATATGTTTTTGTAAATGAATAATAGTATTTGTCATTAGTTCTATCTTTTTAGCAGTCTAAATTTATGGATCCTGATTTTTAAAGTTGAAACTTGTTAGCCTGTTAGTTAGAGAGCAACTTCAATGATGTTGGGCAAATAGGGATGCAGGTTCCTAGTGACAGCATGAATCAGACAGATCTCAGATAATTGAATATCGAAAGGAAAATATTCAGTGTCCCATTCATGCCTAGGTACAGCTGGACAAAGAAATGCATTTTTTTCGTTACAAAGTTGTTCATGATTGGGTTTCAGTCATATAATGTTTCAATGCCCATCCCTTCACCAGTGTACATTTCCCCCACCACCAATATCTCAGTTTCCTTCCCTCACCACCTGCCCTTTTTTTAAGGGGGGTCACACCTGGCGATGCTCAGGGGTTACTCTTAGCTTTGCACTCAGGAATTACTCCTGGCAGTATTTGGGGGACCATTAGGGATGCTGGAAATCGAACCTGGGTTGGCCATGTGCAAGGCAAATGCCGTACCTGCTGTGCTCTCGCTTCAGCCCCAACCACCACCTGCCTTTATGGCAGGCAATTTCCTCTCCTTTCTCTGTCTCTCTCTGTTTCTCACTGTCTTTATATCTCTTTCTCACTCTATATCTCTCTCTGTATTTCTCTCTGTATCTCTCTGTCTCTCTCTGCCTCCTGTCTCTATCTCCCTCCCCATTAAGCATTATGGTTCTCAATATAGATATGAAAAAGTTATCTTGTATATCCCTTTACCTGCTTTTTTTTTTGACTTTTGGTTTGCACCCGGCAATGCACAGGGGTTACTCCTGGCTCTGCACTCAGGAATTATTCCTGGCGGTGCTCAGGGGACCATATGGGATGCTGGGAATCGAACCCGGGTTGGCCGCGTGCAAGGCAAATGCCCTACTTGCTGTGCTATCACTCCAGCCCCACCTTTACCTACTTTTTACATTCCATTATTGTCCAGAGTGAACAGAAGAAATGCATTGTATCTGGCTTCTGTCTTCAATGTTCTTCCTTTAACTCTTCTTTTCTACTGATTGATTCTGTGTAGAATCAACAGAATGAAGTGCTTCCCAGCACCTCTTTCCTGGCCTCTTCTTTCGTAAGACACTGATGACTTTTGCATACAGTAATTCTGATGACTAGCTCTCCCTCTCAGTTGCAATACGTAGCCCAAAGGTGCTCGGGAGCTGTCTCTGTTAGTTTCCCGAGTCAAAGTTGAGAGTAGCTGTCCCTTAAGGGAGATCCCAAACCAACTGCCAGATCACTCACTCACTTTAGCTGTGAACTTTTATAGGTGGCTCACTTCTTTCAGTCTTCATCCTGTGGTAGGTTCCTTTAAAAAGTTCTGATATCACTTTCCAATCAGTAAAACTATTTAGAAAATACTAACCTGGTCAACGGTGATACTTGCTGTCTTACAGTTTCTTTAACTTGACATAGTAATAGTAATATCCATCATTTCTATGGCAGGACTTGGAGAGAGAGAGAGAGAGAGAGAGAGAGAGAGAGAGAGAGAGAGACAGAGACAGAGAGACAAAGAGAGAGATGGAGGGAGGGAGGGAGAGAAGAGACAATGTCTTAGGGTTTACAAGTATAATTCATTTCAGTTGTTGTCAGTCAAACATTACATATCCTAGTTTTCAAGAACTGAGAAACTGTGGCAAGAGATTTAAGAAAATTTAATAGAACTTAAATAGCCTGTCAGAGGGCCAGGTAGATAGTTTAAGAGGCTATTTTTTTTTTTAACACTTTCCTTTCCTTTGGGAGGGAGCTCTGGATTTGATCCCTGGCACCACAAGGATCCCTGAGCTGGGAGTAGCTCCTGAGAAACACCAGCTGTTGTCCTCAAACAAAGCCAAACAGACAGGATCCTTGTTCAAAAGGAATTTTATTGGTATAGTTAAGTCCTTTAGATAAAAATATATAATATATATCTATATCTATATATGTATATATGGGAAATGGAGGGGCCTCCAAATGGGTTCCCAAATCACCACTGGGTATTCTCTGCCAAGATGGCCATCAGTTCAGTGCAAGAGCCTTAGTCCATGATGCTGCTCAGGCCCTGTGATGCCAGGAATTATCCAGGCAACACAGGCAGTGCTCTGAGGATTTCTGAGGTCACACCTGGTGGTACTTGTGGGCTTGCAGTGCTGTGCCCCAAGATGCTCAAGGGGCCAGGTAGTGCTGAGAAGCAAATCCAGCCTCAGGTGCTTCTGTGAAATCTTATCCCTTGCACGCACCCTAACCACTATACTACCTGCTCTCCACATCAGAATATTTTTGATGGTGTCAATTATGTGTGATGTATGCCAATCTTATCTTTATAGCCGAAATTCAGATTAGCACTGATCTAGTCTTCCTTGAGAATATACTGGCCAGTCTTGTTTGTTTTGAGTATTTAGAATCAAAACCTTGATTTCGAGTTGATTGATTTGTTAGCAGACAGGTTTCTAATTCATGGATCCTAACAGGTATGGGTTTGTTAGATGGTTGATGTCTAATATATGGGACCTACAATTATTACTTCCTAGAATCAGTAGCTCTCTGCCTACAGGACTGCCATTCGCTGTGAAATATTACAGCATGCATTCTGTATTATATATGATATAACTAACATCCCTCATTTCTGCTTCATCATCCAACATAATCAATGGTTACAAAAATTATTCAGTTGGAGTCTATTAAAAAAGAAAAATGAATATTAATTCCCATTTCTTCTCTACTCCTTAGCCTCATCCTTTAATCTAGCATCTTTTAATCAACCTTATCACCAATATATGTGAAGCATGCATGAATATATAATGATCTCGGTTATAAGAAAAACAATAATAGCATTCCATTTATGAATGTATTCAGTCTACAAGTATTTAGTAGCAAAATCACATGTGGCATAGTGAATGCGATGCATAATTAAAATACTTATAGTTTGTAAATACTATCAAAACCAGAAAGCCAAACTTCATCCATCAGTTCGATTGTGTGACCTGTAGCTTTCCCCAGAGGTAAGAAAGACATTTCCATCTAGCCCGGGATCAGTAGGCTGCCTGGTAGCTCTAGCAACTAGGGCTGCAAGTACACATCCCAAAATGCTCCAAATTGTCAAAATATTGACCAACTCTCTGCACAAGCCCTTCATTCTTTTTAGTATTTCCTGAATTCTGGGTACCATACAGCAGAGTACAAAACAAAGTCTCTGCCAGCTAGGTGTTTACATAAACCTAGCAGGGTGACAGGGAACAAAAGAAATAGATACATACAAGAGACATTGTGGAGAATGATGAGTGCTGAGAATGAATAAGCGGAGCCTGTCGCATAGAATGCAAGAGGATTTTTCTCTAGTCAAAGGAACTGCGGGGTGTTGGGTGGCAGCAGAGAGGCAGGCTCTGCCCTCAAATTTCCAGCACCCCAGGGGCAGCTAAGAGGTCTACACTAAAACCCATCGTTCGCCAACGTGCTGTTTTTCAAAGAGAGATCTACCAATCCTCACTTTACAAGAGAGATGTTAATCGGTATTTTATGAAAACAAGGTGAAGTTCTGTGGTCCTGTGTATCCGGAGAGAGCACCGCCCTGCAACTCAGCTCCTCTGGGGAATTCACAAAGCACACTCCAATGTGATACAGGTTCTCGGAAGTACAGCAGAAGTAAAAAAAAAATGTGCAAAAGTGCTTCATTCCATATTTCCTTTACTTTGACCTTGGATTCCAATTTCAGTCCACTAAAGTGCTTTCCTATACAACAGCTCTGAATGATGTCAAAGAGATAAAGGTGCATACTTATCAGGAGGTTTGGCAGTCAGGATGAGCCAGTGCCTTAATGAATAGTTACGGGAAGCATGCTTCTTTGATGCTAACCACTGTTGTTGATCCCCAGAAACATTTTCCTCATGGAAATGCCTTACACGATGATGTATAATTTTAATTATTATGGATATTCATTTATATAGCAGTATTATGCAAATAGAAAAATAACGTTGTCTTTTTCTTATTTTAATGTTATTATAAAATTCTGTGTATCAGGGATGCATTACCAATAACCCCAATGAAATTCTTTTCTTATAATTTTTGGCAAGGGTAATCATAGAAGGCCTTTATTAGCTGGCTGGCATACACACATACATTAGATTTTTTGACATTAGTGTGGTGTCAATGAATTAGAAAAAACTAAGAGTGGTTAAATTCAATAGAGGAGAATCAGAAAAGGAATTTTCCTATCCCTAGCTGTAAATCCAAGTTGGACAGTTTAGAGAAAGCAGAGTCAGATGATACCCTTCACACAAAGAGTCATCTAGTTCCTGATTCTCAAACACCTGATAAAAAGGCAACTAGAAAGATAAGTATTCTGATTTGCACTTGTTTTGCTCTTGAATTGCTTACCTGTGCCTCTTGGTGTTTTAAATGGCTGAGAAGGAAAAGTGCAAAGAGACCCGTTCTGATGGCTTTAATGTCAGTTGATCTTTTTATATCAAAATTTATTCTCCTTTAAGATTTCTTGGGGAGCTTCCTGATCAGAAATCTCAGGAGTCCATTCAGGTGATTCTCAACTGATCATTCTGGAAGGTCAGTGATCAGGCCTGAGCATGCAGGGCTGCTGGTGGCCCTGTCGTGCCAGAGATTTCCCAGAACAGCTGTGAGGATGCTCAGGGACTGGGAGGGAGTTTCAGTCTTCTGATGGTCTTGAGGCCAGAATGGAGTGAAGAGGATTATACACTGATGGGAGAGGAAACTGGACTTTCCTTAGCACAGGGTCTTCTCTCTGTTCTCATGAGAGAAAATACAAATGAGACTCAACTCTGTCAATGAATCTTAGCACTGCACTGTCCTCCTGTTGTAACATAGATTTGCTAGAGCAAGCCCAGTGACGTCTCCATCGTTAGTCTTGTTGTTACTGTGTTTGGCATATCAAATGCATCACAGGTAGCTTGCCAGGTTTTGCCATGCGACCGGGATACTCTCAGTAGATTGCCGGGCTTTCTGAGAGGGGCGGAATAATTGAACCTGGGTCAGCCCTGCTGGCCGCATGTAAGGCAAATGCCCTACCCGCTGTGATATTGCTCCAGCCTGAATCTTATTAACAAGTATATTTGCCCCCAACCAAGAATAAAATCAGCCCCCACATGAGAGCCATGGCAAAGCTTAAAAAACTGATATTTAGGTGAATTTGTTCATGCCATGGAAAGTCTCTTACAACTTATGACTTAACTATGGAGTCTTGATTTTATATTGCATTTTAAATATTCATTATCATAATTTAGTGGGTTCTGTCCATCACTCTGTTTCAATATAGTACACTATTATAAAATACAGTCATAGAAACTGCTTCCTTCCTGCTTTAGGAAGCAAAGTATAAACAGGGTGTCCTAGGTTATTACCCAGAATCACTTTCTCTACTCAATTCCTTTTGCCACTACTCTTTAATTTTGGGGGAGAATCTATCAAAGCTATTCCTGATTCCCTTGAATGCCTTTTAACCTTTTATTTGCACACTTTTAGGATTTGATGCCTTTTGATTTTTTAGGCTTATGTCTGCAACTCTAGTTGGACAACTGTCCATGGGTCTAAACAATATGTTGCTGGCATACAGCTGTGTCCTTCACTTTAGGTTGCCATAACAAGACTACTATTGACCAGGTGATTAAGCCAATAGAAATGCCTTTTTTTCACAGTTGTGGAGGCTAGGAGTGTTGATCAAGGTATGAGCACAGTCAGTTTTGGACTCTAGATGGGAGGGATATACGTGATGGTAGCCCTATAATGGCAGTAGTCTCTCTATATAGGCAGAGTTAGGTGGGGAGCAGCCGGTTATGATAGCTCCATTCTCATGGCATCCTCTAAACAGCTTTATTTCTTTTTTGGGGGGAGGTTGAAGGACATAGCTGTATGCCAGCAACATAGTGTGATTAATTTATCAACATAGCAGGCATAATTTTATCCAATCATATGTTTAAAAGGCCCTCCCATTGTTCATAGATTTGCTCGAGCGGGCCCAGTAACATCTCCATTGGAGATTTTGTTGTTACTGTGTTTGGCATATCGAATACGTCACGGGGAGCTTGCCAGGCTCTGCCGTGGGGGCGAGATACTCTCGGTAGCTTGCTGGGCTCTCCGAGAGGGGCGGAGGAATCGAACTCGGGTTGGCCATGTTGGCTGCGTGCAAGGCAAGCGCCCTACCGTTGTGCTATCACTCCAGCCCGTGCAATCATATGTAAAGGTAAAGGTAAAGGCCCTCCCGTTGATCGTCGATTTGCTCGAGTGGGCCCAGTAACGTCTCCATTGGAGACTTTGTTGTTACTGTGTCTGGCATATCGAATACTCTCGGTAGCTTGCCGGGCTCTCCGAGAGGGGCGGAGGAATCGAACTCAGGTCGGCCATGTTGGCTGCGTGTAAGGTGAACGCCCTACCCGCTGTGCTATGTAAAGTAGACTAAAAGTTTATCAAAATACATCTTAGGTACCTTATGCTTTTTAATATACTGAATATAAGGTAAAGTTTGCACATCTGACATTTTTTAATTATCAGCTGAAGACCAGCTCATATTTTTTTCTGTTAGAAAGCATTATTTTTTCAGTATTCTCATCACTGTTGTTGTGATTATATCAAAATCAATTTTGGATCTGCATTATACACATTCCAGACTCTAGCCTGATAAGCTAAATATGTGAATCTTTACATACACAAGATTTTACTTGATATGCTAAATGGTGGTCAAGCTCCCCTATCATTTTCGAAATGACTATCATCCTCCACTGAGAGTATCAGTTTTATAACTTTGGAAAATTGCTGCTTCCTCCACTGGACGATGCTCTTCATATCTACCATATGCCTGGCTAATGTCTTGACTAAATTGCACTTCTCTAGCCAGAATATTTTCCACTGACTGTTTTATTCAGCCCTGACTCCCAATGCATCTAACAATGCTAGCTTATTGAAGATATTTTGCAAATTTGGGCTGGCTGAGTGGTGAATTGTTCTCATAATTAAGCATTTCCCAAGGGAATCAAAGCTAACTTTTGACCAATCTCTTCTCATGGATTTTCTACTTCTAGCTCTGAAAAAAATGCCCTTATGACTCATGAAGAGAAAACAATCTTGAATTTTCTATGGCATGTAGAACTCCCACCTGTCAGCTTTGCAAGGTTAGTCTCTAGGATATAGATTTGGAAGCTATATATACACTCTTTTATTCTTTAGCATTAAAATGAGTAGCTTTCAAACAATTGGAAAGAAAAGTCAATTGAAGGAAATTTCAGCTTAGCCAATGATTAATATCACAGCAGGAATATTACTTTACTGCTTTGTCAATTGGTTTTGATAGCATGGAAATAATATTTGCTCCTTTGCTTTTTATAGAGATGCTGTGGGGATGAAAGGGAAAACATGGGTTGTGGGTTTTGTCTCTGTAAAGCAAGCTGCCACAATAGTGGAAATCACATGTCGATCTATTTTAATCTGGAAATACGTTCGTGCAGTCCAGTCTCCTAATGCCCTTTATGTTACCAAAACCCACCCTGACTCTTCCAGGGTAAAGAACAGCCACGGTTTTAGATAGAAACTGACCACTCTCTAAAGGCAGAGGGTTTCAGTATAAGCCCTGGCAAGCATCCCCTGGCTCTCCATCGTCTGCAGAGAACCACAAATATCATACAAAGAGTTCGAAAGCCCAGCAGCCACGCTTTCAGGTAGTAGAGTACAGCCCTGGCTTTCTCGTGACGCTACTGATGTGGACTCAAATGCTGTAGGGCTTGCCTGTGTTCACTCAAAAAGTGGTTCAGAGGTTCAGTCATTTCATTTGAAGTGTCTGCTCTCACATCGTAGAGGAAAGCTCTGGTGTTAGAGCGGAGGTGGGATAAGAATTCTTTAGTGGAAGGCAGCAACAGAAATTCAAAATGCCACTGAGGGCACAGAGATGTGAGATCAGTTCTGAAGTGAAATGTAGCCGTGCAGCCTTCTTCAAGACCTGTGAAGACTTGGAGCTCTGACTTTAATTACCCAAGCTAAAAAGTTAACCTGCCACTGTTTCACAGAAGCTGGCAGGAGACACACAATCTGGCTTAGGGACAAAGGACTTGATTGCTGACAGCACAGGTAGCCTGGACTTAATATTTGCATCAATTTCTGTCCGCCAATCCTACAATGGGGATCTAGGGACCCAAGGAGATGTTCAGAGCACAGTGGGTGGAGTCACCACTGAGGCATTCAAGTTTTGGAAATCCTCTGATATTAGGAAGGGGTATAAGCAGGCAAAATGGCCCAGCATGTGTTCAACAGAGAGATATTGTTCATGAAATAATATTCTGGTTTGGAAGTAAATCTGGCCCTCTGTCCCCAGTATAAACCTGGTTCCGGCAAAGGCTGTTTACTGTGCAAAAGATTCTTGGAAAGAGAATTCAGAACCAGAGATTCCCATCTCTCTTCTCAAAAAACACTAGGAAATGCAAAGGTTCATGGGAATGGTCCTCCCATTCCTGTGCTGTGCCATACTCAGCAGGTCCTCCTAGAGTCCTGTGTCCTTACTGTCAATGGTCCGTTGTTTAAGGGAACAGTCTTACTCCATTGGTTGGACTTTGACATGTACTTCTGGATTCTCGCAAAGTGCCTGGAATAATCTCAAATTTGATTAATAAGTTATTTTTAAACAGTTAATCGAAGGTTGCTCATGCAAGTTGCTATTTTCTCCTCACGAATCAAGTTCTTTACAGCCATCAATCACTCAATGGGAAACTCCACAAAAGGTGGCATATCAGATAAATTCATTAAACAGCTTAATCTATTTATGTATACACTAGTAGTGGTGTGTGTGTGTGTATGTGTGTGTGTTTTGTTGTATTTTCACCTCAGAAAAGTAACTTAATAATAGATTATCGCTCTTTGCCTTTTGGGGCTTACTAGATATTGATTCCCAGATGGTCATGAATATGAGAATCCTTTGGAGATATGTGAGATTACATAGTTTCTGTGGCCTCAGGAAGTTTATATAGATATAAACCAACTTCCTGAGGTTGGTTATATATATGTGCATATGTTTGGATCATGCCTGGAGATGATCAGAGGTTACTCCTAGTTATCCTCTCAGGAATGACTCCTGGTAGTGCTCAGGAAACTGTATGTGTTTCCAGGGATTGAACCTGGATTAACCCCATGAAAGGCAAATGCCCAACCCATTTGTGCTATATCACTCCAGCCCTGTTGACATGTATTCTTGAATACTTCATATTGGACAGCTCCTGGAAGAGTCTGAGGAACATGCAGAGGTTGTTGGCCCTTGCAGATTTGAACTATCATTTCACATAATTACATGTGGAATCAGTTTCCACAGGTTGGTCAAGCAGACTTGCCTAAGAGATGCCTCTTCCTCTTACGTGTCACCTTGGGAACTGTTACTCTTACCAAAGAATGCAGATTTTTTTCTTTTATTGAGAGAGCATTACGAAATTGTTTATGATCGTGTTTCACTCATACAATGTTCCAACACCCATCCCTCCACCAGTGTAATTTCCCAGCACCAGTGTCCCCAGTTTCCTTCCTACCCCCTCAAATCACCTCCCACCCTAGCCTGCCTCTATGGCAGACACCTCTCTTCTCTCTCTTTCTCTTTCTCTCTCTCATTTTAGGCATTATGGTTCATGACATAGATGCTGAAAGGTTATCATATTTATCTTTTTACTTGCTTTCAAGACTCAGTTTTGTCCAGAGTGATCATTATCAACTAGTATTGTCATAGTAAATATCCTCTATCTTAACTACCATTTATCTCTCATACCATTGACCAACCATTGACCAATTTTTTGTCAATCTTGGTCCATTTTCCCTGGCATTGGGTATTAGTGTCACATATTTTTTAATCCAACACATAAATGCAGTCATTCTATATCTATTTCTCTACCTCTGACTCATTTCACTCAGTATGATACTTTACAAGTCTCTCCATTTGTAGGCAAATTTCATGACCTCATTTTTCCTAAGAGCTGTGTAATATTCCATTGTGTAGCTGTACCATACTTTCTTCATTCACATGTCTGTTCTTGGGCATTCAGGTTGTTTTCAGCTTCTGGCTATTGTGAACAGTGCTGCAATGACCATAGGACTGCAGATGGTGTTTCTACTGTGTGTTTTTGGGCCTCCAGGGTATATTCCCAGAAGTGGTATTGCTACGTCAAATGGGGGCTCAATTTCTAGTTTCTTTGAGGAATGTCCATATTGTTTTCCAAAAAGCTTGAACCAGTCGGGTTCCCCACCAATAATTAATGAGGGTTTCTTTCTCCCTGCATCTATGTCAGCACTGGTTGTTCTTGTTCATTTGTATGTGTACCAGTCTTTGTGCCATGAGATGATCTTCACTGTTTTTGTTTCCACCTCCCTGATGATTAGTGATGAAGAACATTTTTTCATGTGCCTTTTAGGCCATTCACATTTCTTCTTTGGGGAAGTTTCTGCTCATTTTTTCCTCCCCATTTTTTGATGGAATTTTTTTTTCTTGTTCTATCAGTTCTATCTGTGCTTTGTATATCTTTAATATTAATCCTTTATCAGTAGAGTATTGGGTAGTTTTTCCAATTCTATGGGCTGTCTTTATATCTTGGTTACTGTTTCTTTTGAAACAGTAGAAACTTCTTAGTTTCATGTAGTTCCATTTGTTAATATTTGCTTCCACTTACTTGGCGAGCAGTGTTTCATCTTTGAAGATGCCTCAAGCTTCAATGTCACGGAGGGTTTTGCTTACGTTTCCTTCCATGTATCTTAATGACTCAGGTATGACATTGAGGTCTTTAGTCCATTTTGATCTGACTTTTGTGCATGGCTAATGGTAGAGGCCAGAGTTCCTTTTTTTTTTTTACATGTAATTGTCCAATTTTCCCAGCACTGCTTGTTAGTCTTTCCTTGCTCCACTTCATATATCTTGCTCCCTTATCAAAGATTAGGTAATTGTATATTTTAGGGTCTTAGGGTCTATGTTAGGATAAGAATGTATATTTTTAAAATTTATTTTCTTTGGGAATGACAATGGATTTGTGAGAGTGAAACTGTACCTATGCCTCAGAGACACAGTATTCCCACACTCACCCACCAGGTGTTACTCTCCACTGTTACTGCCGACTGGACTCTTTCAGGCCCATGCCTGTGCGGGCTGTGAAAAAATCCCCAACCGCAGGGCTTATAAGCCACTCATGTGTGGGGATTACATGTGAAAGGATGTTCGTGGGCCCTCTGGCAGCTTTCTCTCCCTGCCTGCCTTTGGTATTCTCGAGCTGCTTCGCCACCTGGGAAGGCTGTTGCCTTGGACGGACAAAGGAAGAATGAGGGCCAAGTTGGTTGCTGATTAGTTGCCATTTATTAAGTCTCTCATCTCTCCCAGCTCTCTCCAACCAACCCCCTCCCCCACACCAGGTCTACCTCTCTGCTGTCTCTAACCGTGCAATTCTTTCTTCCTGCTGTATCCATCTTCTCACTCTTTCTCTGATGTCTCTGTAATCCTCTCTTTTTCTCCTCCAATTAGTTCAACCATCAATCCCATCCCTTCTGCCCGCAGCCACTCTTTTCATCCTCTCACCACACCTTCCCAACCATGCATCCCAATGGGAAGCATGATCAAAAATGTTTTTCCAGACTCTCGACCACCTGCAGCCAACAAGGGCAAAACAGCCCATAAGGAGTGTTTTTCCTCTCCTTAGACCTTCAACTTAATTCACTGTCACTGTCACTGTCATCCCGTTGATCTTCGAATTACTTGAGCGAGCACCAGTAACGTCTCTATTCCTCCTAGCCCTGAGATATTAAATTTTTTATTAGTGAAACACCATGAGATACAGTTGTAGGCTTACAAATTTTTGTACTTGGGTTTCAGTTATACAATGATCCAGTGCCCATCCCTTCACAAGTGCCCATTCTCCATATTTTCATTTTTTAAAAAATCTTTGTAAGTGAAACACCATGAGGTACAGTTGTAGATTTACAAATTTTTGTGCTTGGGTTTCAATTGTACAATGATCAAATACCTATCCCTCCACCAGTGCCCATTATCTACCACCACGGGTTCCAGTATCCCTCCCATCCCCCACCCCCCCATCCCACCCTGCCTCTGTAGCAGGGTATTACCTTTTGTTCTCTCTCTCCTTTTGGGTGTTGTGGTTTGCAAAAGAGACATTGAGTGGCAATCATGTTTGGTCTATAGTCTACTTCCAGCATGTTTCTCCCATCCTGGGAGGATCCTCCTAACACACTTTATTTGGTGCTCCTTTCTCTATCTGAACTCCCTTTTCCCGAAGCATGTGTGGCTGGCCTCCAAGCCATGGAGCAAAACTCCTGGTACTAATCTCGACCACACTTGGGTGTTAGTCTCCTATTTTGTTACTTTATGTTCCCCAGATGAATGCAGTCTTTCTATGTCTATCCCTTTCTTTCTGTCTCATTTCGCTAAGCATGATACTTTCCATGTAGTACCACTTGTATGTAAATTTCCTGACTTCATCTTTTCTAACAGCTACATAGTACTCCATTGTGTAGAT